>NC_062564.1:131664922-132354922 GCF_022837055.1 Prionailurus viverrinus
TCCAGCTGCATCAAGTTGACAGAGTCAACATAACATGTACAATAGCAGTATATTTGAGTTCTTGCAACTCCTAGGCATTACTTTCAACCTTCTCCACTCTGTGCCTTTGTGAAGTCATGAGAGATAAGATGGGATAGTTTTGGCCACCTCAGCTCATGCAAGCCATCAGCACTGGTCTCTCTTCAATTTTCTAGTCACTTAGCCACTTGATACCTACTTTGTAGCTATAGGTTTTCAATGACAGATTACTCATCAATAAAATGTTAATTATTAATTACAGATACTAACAAACAATTGACAGCAAACCACAGGTGATTGGTTTGATATGAAGCAACTTCGTTAAGACTCTCATTTATCTTTGAATCAGGATACATTCCATGATTTAGCCCAAGGTCAAATTCTCAGCTATTACTCAGGCAGAGAGGAAAGACCACAGACCAACTGTTACACATTTATTTCAAATAGTTGTTTTTAAAAATATGGGGTACAAGGAGTGAGTAGTAGTGATAAGAAGTATTCTCTTAAATAAAAGGTGTTCTCACCTTGTATAGTTCCAGGATGCAAGAAATTTCCGACACCACAGTTAGTTGAATAATACCAGCTCCTCACAACACAGTTGGAATTTCTGTTACCATAGTACATATACTATGATTACATACATTACAAACTTTGCTCCTAGCCCTTCAGCCCACAAAATGCTACATAAACAACAGAGACCCATTATAATCCATGATCAAGTTACATCACTTCTTTCAAAGTTTTTCAGTGACTGGTCATTGTACATCTGCTATTCAGCTCATACAGACGGCAAAGCCTCTAGGTGTCTTGCTTCTCCCAGTGATAGACCCATGTGATATTTCGCAAAATGCATAGTTGAAAAAAAGAAATTGGCCACAAAATATGGAAATGCAGCAAAGAGATGAAGTGAAAATGGCTGGAGGTAAAATTTGAATAAAAAATATTTTATTTATACAACAAATAGCTGACTTTGGGAATGGTGACACTGCTACTGTTCAGGAGATGGAATAGATAGCCAGTGGAACTGATCCAAGCTGACTGAAAAAATGGAAGAAGTTGTCATGAATAAGTTGAAGATGTTACAGAGGAAGTGCTGCTGCAAAAGTACCCCATATTAGAGGAACAGTCAGAGATAGAGCGTGATGCTAAAAGGGTAACATTTTGGAAACTGATCTAAACTTACAAAGGAGTATGACAATTTAAGACTTAGGAAAGATGCTCACTCCATATAGAAAGCTATACAATGAGAAGACAGCAGCACTGTTTCAACTGCTCTTGATAAGCTTTTTTTTTTTACAAAGAAATGAAACAGTTTAATTCTCAATGTCTTAAATTACAGTAAACAAAGTAAAGATTTTGCTAGTTTTTCACTTCCCTATAAATTTATAAGTGAGTATGAGAATTTTTAATGTTTTTAAAAAAACATTTAAAGGTCATGGGACAATTGTAATGTTTACCACCAATTAATTGTCATTTTCTTCATTGATTTTTAAGACCACTTTCTACAGCTTCACCTCAGCTTATGCGTGCTCACCTTACAATCCCACAGTACTGTGCAAAGTGAACATTGACTGTAAAATATGCACGTGTACATACGCGAACACATTGACACGTCCTATGATATAGATATATATATATAGATATATATATATATATAAAACATTATCTTGTATCCTTTTATATATTTAATAACTGCACAATTTCATTTATGTGAATTTTTGATTAATGACTTGTCCTACATTTAACCTACAAATCCCTTTACAAATATTATATGAAAATAATAATAATGATTTCTTACTATTTGCTGTGTATTAAACACAGTTTTAAGAACTTTATATGTATATTTCCTTTAGTTTCATGTTAACCAACATGATGTATATTTGATTATTGTGACAAAGGTTTAAATATAAGAAATCTAAACCCAGGGCCCACATTTAAAAATTTTAATTTAATTTAATTTTTATTATTGAAATATAGTTAACATTCAATGTTACATTAGTCACAGTTGTAATAGTGATTTGACAACTCTATACATTACTCAGTTCTCACCACGGTTAAGTTCAACCATCTGTTGCCATACAATATTACTGCAATATTGTTGAGTATATTCCCTATGCTGTATTTTTCATCTCTGTGACATTTATTTTATAACTAGAAGAGGTTGTACTTTTTAATCCCTTTTACCTACTTCACCCATCTCCCACCCATCTCCCCTCTGGCATCCACCAGTTCTCTGTATTTATGAGTCCATTTCTGTTTGTTTGTTTTGTTGTTTAGATTCCACATATAAGTGAAATCATATGGTACTTGTCTTTCTCCATCTGATTTATTTCACTTAACATAATACCCTCTATTGTCCATCCATACTGTTGGAAATAGCAAGAGCTCATTCTTTTTTATGACTGAGTAGTATTCCATTATATATATATATATATATATATATATACACACACACACACACACACACACACACACACACACACACCATATTTCTTTATACATTCATCTATCAGTGGACACTTAGCTTGCCTTCATATCTTGGCTATTATAAATAATGCTACAATAAACATAGGGATGCATATGTCTTTTTGAATTAATGCTTTTGTTTTCTTCAGGTAAATATTCAGTAGTTGATTACTGAATCATATGGTATTTCCATTTTTAATTTTTTGAAGAACTTCCATATGTTTTCCAAAGTGGTTACACCAATTAATGTTCCCACCAACAGTGTCCCAAGGATTCCTTTTTCTCCACATCTTTGCCAACATTTATTTCTTTTTGATATTCACCATTCTGACCAGTGTGAGGTGATATTTCATTGTGATTTTGATTTGTACTTACGTGATGACAGTGAAGTTGAGCATCTTTTGATGTATGTGTTGGCCATCGGTATGTCTTTGGAAAAATGTCTATTCAGATCCTGTATCCATTTTTAAATTGGATTATTTGTTGTTTTTGATCTTGAGTTGTGTAAGTTCTTTATATGTGTTAGATATTAACCCCTTATCAGATATATCATTTGGAAATATCTTCTCCCATTCTGTAGGTTCCCTTTTCATTTTGCTGATAGCTTCCTTTGCTGTGCCAAAAGCTTTTTATTTTTGTGTAGTCTCAATAGTTTGTTTTTGCTTTTGTTAACTACTTCAGGATACGTATGCATAAGTATCTTGCAAGGATTGATGTCCATTTTGACTTGATTTTTGCATATTGTGTAAGAAAGTGGTTCGGTTTTACTCTTTTGCATGTAGTTTTCTCATCACCATTTATTGAAAAGACTGTGTTTTCCCATTGTATATTCTTGCCTCCTTTTTCATAGTTTAATTGGCCATGTAGAGTGGGTTTATTTCTGGGGAAAAAGTACATTCTCAACTACAATGCTATAGTTTATTTTATGTTTTATCTTCTTTGGAAATCCGTAAATATATTCAAATTGAAACTTCTTAACTACTTTGAAATTGTTTTATTAAATATGGTACTTTTCTTGACTGTTTAGCAAAATGTAAGTTTAAATGCGATACATCCAAATTTCACTTAATGCCTTATTTATATATTTTCATAAAAATATTTAGTAAACAGTGAGAACCAAGCAATGTATGGAATTGTTGAATCACTATATTGTACACCTGAAACTAATATAACACTATATGTTAACAAACAGGAATTAAGATAAAAACTTAAAAAAAAAAATGTCTTCATTGGGGGTTAAAATTTAATGGGAGACAACTTCCTGCTAGCTTTGCTTTCTTCTATTTGTTGTGTGATTACTGGATTTCCTTGTTTTAGTTTTTTTTTGTTTTGTTTTGTTTTTTTTGTTTTAACATCTAAGGATATCTTTCCATATGGGCTTCTTCAGATTGAGAATTTTTTTTATTAGTTGTATTTAAAGCTAGCTAATCAGCAATATAAGGAAAATTTAAGACTTATATATGTTTTAAATTTGCTTTTTTATAGGCTCCAAAACCAAGGAAGGTGTGGTTCATGGTGTGACAACAGGTAAGCTCCATGGGGCTTATATCCAAGAATGATATGGAAACTAGTAAGCATTAATCATTCAGAATGTAATTGTAAGCAACTACTGTGTTCATAGGAAAGCATTCTAAGGGAACATCAGCTTTGTTTAACCTTAATTCTTTATTACATATTTTTCAGTAGGTCAATATTTATTATCAATAAATAAAACACAAAATATTTCACTGTGAAAAATGATGGCTCTGAATTGACCAGATAGGTTTAATTTATGGTAGTAATAGCATTTGAATATTCTGACTAACATAACATTTTTGGCAAACTGCTGCCATAAATTACATACAGGAATTGCCATGTTTCGAAGGATTAATATAAAATTTTCTGTAGAGTATATTGAAACATTCTGATATTGAACTATACTCAGTATAATATTTCCTTGATGATTCAGAAAGCATTTCTGGAAACACCCTTGGAATGATCAGTGAAGTATTTATTGTATTTATCTCTACTTGGCATAATTTCACCAAGAATCTGAATAGGTCTATTAGAAGATTATAATAACTTAATATCAAAATGATGAAAATGATGGTGGTGATGATGAGGAGGAGGAGTATGATAGGGCTAGAAATAGAAAAAATGATAGGGGAACTGAAGTTTAATAATCTTAAGAGCCCACAGACTTGCTGTGATTCAGTTTCATGTTGTATGTATTCCAGGCTGTCTGGCAGATGCGGTAAAACAGGGTATATAATGAGAAATATAATTCATAGGATCAGAAAGCAGTAAGTGTAATAGTGTCTCAGAAATATACCATGTTCTTATTACTGAATTAAAAATGGAAGTGGGGAAAATCAAGTGGGAGTATTAGTATAGTATTGTGGTTGATCCCATAACTCTGGAGCCAGACTTCCATGGTTCAAATTTCTGCTTATCGTTTATCAGCTGTGTGATTTTCTGCAGGAATCATAACCTTTTTGTGATTTAGTTTCCTCATCTATAAAAGAATAAAGAGAATTAATGTATACAAACACCTAGAGTAATGAAGGCAAGTAGTGTGTACTATGTAAGTGTTATTTATCCTCACTGTATACTGGGTCTATTTTGAACAACATTTTTACAGATAGTGGAGAAAAATATTTCATATGACTATTTTACATATACTTTTGATAAGTAAGTGAGGGTGCAAAATTAAAACAGAACCCTTTGAAACTGTTTCTGCTAGAAGGTAAATTAAAGTATGCTGTTTGTTTTGCTGTGTTGGCAATCCAATCAATATGTAATGCCCAGAACTAAGCAAGTAAATGAACTGTATTGCCTTGTAGGGACCTGTCCATAAATATGATGTTATGAAGCATGATTTTAATACGACCTGGACAGCAGACAGTTGGAGACTACTATCTGAAGGGCACAGCTAGATTAGTGATGTTCCAGTTGGTAGTTGAAGAATCCCTGTAGTTTAGAAAGCAGATAAGCTTGTGGCCCAATTTGGAGTCTGCCATTCTCCAGAATGACAGAAAGTAAATGAGTGTGTGTGTGTGTGTGTGTGTGTGTGTGTGTGTGTGTGTTACTGAAGTTTGTACAATAAGGTAACATTTTAGCCTGCCACCTTACGTTTCCCTGATTTTATAATATTGAGAAGTTTGCATATCATGTCTTTAGCATACTGAGGAATCTAAGATAACCCATAGTAATGATGTTTTCATAATTTAGTTTAATCCAGGGTTTCTCAAATGTATTTGACCTTATTTCAATAGTTACTAGGATTGAATGAAACCAGGGTTCCACACAACACTATGGAAAATGCTGCTAAGCTGCAAGGCCATGATGATTTTGATGTGGGTAATATTTACAGCCATTGTATCAATCAACTACCCTGGCAATAGTAAGATATCAAAAATGCCATAAGTAGTCTGACCAGGAGGAATGCATTGGGATAAATCTGCAATAAATACTACCATCCTTCTCCCATATCAGGTAATGAGTAGTATTATTTAATATAAAATCCAAATTCCAAGTGTAGGGATAAATAAGATAATTACCTCAATGGTTAAGGAGAAGAATTGGTCTTAAAGCAGAGAAATGAGAAACTACTATATAGAATATAACATTATCAGCTAATGTGAAAGGAAAAATTTCCTCAAGATTCACCCCATTACTTATTTTTGCAGAAATATCGGCTTCAATAAACTTACTTAGACCAGGAGTTTTCTACCTCAGAAATTCCAAGAAAACTAAATCCCCCCAGTTAGATAATCTCATGATAAAATCTAAAAATCGCTACCTTAAACCCTAGTTTTTTTTATCTCAGTTCATTATTGTTGGAGTGGTCAACTTAATGCATTATGTTATAGAAAAATATGAGAGTGTATTTAATCTGGACTTACTGAATGACAAATCTTTGAAAGTGCTTAAAAAAAGTAAATGCTGATTGGGGCCCCTGCGTGACTGAGTCGGTTAAACGTCTTGACTCTTGATTTCTGCTCAAGTCATGATCTTATAATTTGTGAGATCCAGCCCCGCAAACAGCTTTGTGCTGGTAGTATGGAATTGGCTTGGGATTCTCTCTCTCCCCCTCTCTCTCTTCCCCTCCCCCTGCTTGCCTTCTCTCTCTCTCTCTCACTCTCAAACTAAATAAATAAACATACAAGTAAAATAAATGTTGATAAAAGCTTACTTTTTTTTCTCATGGAAGTATGGTTTAAAGAAATTCCAACTATTGGAGATTTTCTGAAGGTTTTGATTCTTAGAAACAAAAGTTTATTACATGATAATAAACACAGCCAATTTCAACATGCTATAATTTAAATTACCATATTAAAATGTTTTATGATATAAATTTATTTTCATCAAATATATAATTTGTACTGTTAAAAGCTAGGTATTCTTAACTTTATAATTGTTTTTAATAACAAGGTTTGGTTTTACTATATCTACTTGAAAAGTTGGTGCCACGTTTCCTTTCTGAAATTTTATTTTTGACTTAAATCTAATGGTTGAAGTTAATGAATAAATTACAGAATACACAACATTTCTCTTAATACATTCAAATAATTTATTGGTGTCTGCTGTGAAATAATATAAAGAGAAATAACAGGATCTCTGATTTTAATGAACTCCAAATAGACTGATGGAGGTGGATAGACATAATGGGAAGTGAATAATTCTGGCACACAGTTCAATAGCAGAGATATATCTAAAATTTTATGAGATCGCAGGAGGAGGAACAGGACACCTGTTGGGAGGAAATGTTAACATGGAATTGGACATCTGAGGTGGGTTTTAACAGCAGTTTGAATTTGCTGAGTAAATAGGGAGATATCTGAGAAGGATCAAAGCTTCTGGCCAGAGGGAACTATATTAAAGAAATTGGGAAAGACTGGCACATTTGGGGGAAAATATAAAATATTATACTATCAGTAAGTTGGGAGGAAGTATCTGTTTTGACCCTGGTTATGAGGTCTTTTCCCTTAAAAATGAATATTATTTATCAGATGAAAAATGACTAATTTGAATGTGTCTCCTTTTGTTTTGTCATCTTTTGTTGGGCATATCAAAGGAGAAACAATGTTCTTAAGAGAGGGACTTGGGGCTTAAGATCAGTGGATAATCCACTAGATAAATCAAGTCCAATGAAATCTTTTAAAATGTGTCCATTATTGCTACAGGTATGCTCTGTCATTTTGTAATGTAGCTAATTTACTTATTCTTACAATGATAAAACCTGGTGAATTATAATAAAGTACAAAGTGCATTTTACTGTGAACTTTATGTGCATTAAAAGTAAATTAATGTGTATACATATACAAAGCATGGTCTAGATATTGTAAAAATAACCTCTCACGGCTGGCAGAAAAAATACGAGTCTATAAAAAGATCAAAATTTATTCTTGTCTTTGAGATACTGTAACAAGAAAGTGTTCATTTTTCAAGCAAAATTTTCTATTGATGTTCTTGGAAAAGAAAAAAATGACAAGTTAAAGCCCATAATTCACTATTTTTAAAGGATCAACATTCTGGAAATGTTTTAAAACATGAAATCTCCAGTACAGCTTCTGACTGACACTGAAACTGAACTTTGCATTGGGAATAGCCATTATTTGTTAGGAGGCATCAACGGTATCCCTAGAAGTGGCAAAAGGCAAATATCAAGCAACATCTTCTGGGGACTCTTCCTGCTTTTAGACGCTAGGGCCATTTCAATTTTGCCACGTTGCCTAGAACTGAAGAGTAAGCATCTATCCTTACAGACCACCTTACTTCCATGACCTGCTATTTCAAAAGCCAATTGCTTTGTCCACATTGTTCAATCATTGGCTTCCTCCAATGAGTGACATGAAATCTGTACAATAATCATGTGATTAGCATATCACACCAACTTAACAGCTGACACTGTAACTCATCGAATTCCTTGGGGTGGGACTTATCTGGGGAGGATGTACACAAGCCTAAAACATAACCTCCTCCCCCCCCCAAAAGTGTCTCTATTTGCTTAGGAGAGGGCCTGAGGAAAAGTATCACTCAAAACCCCAAATTCTTGAAATCTGGGGGAAAAGCAGGAAAGAGTTTATGAGGCAAAATGAAGGCAAACGTTACATAAATGGAGATAAAAGATGCAAGATGTAGACTTTATAAGTGTTATAAGGTTTAGATGAAGAGAGATTGTTTTATTTCTCTATCAACCTTGAGATTATTAACAGAGCAGAAGATCTTGTGTTTTGTTTTTTCATAGAAATCTTCATTTAATTGAAACAAACATTTTTATTGGAGTTTCCTTTATTTGGGAATTGCATGGAGGTAATATACAAAGATTAAAACAGCAATTATATTAGATATGGCTTTAGAGAAATTTTGATATGAGATTAAGTTTTTGCTTCCAAATCTAATCCCAAACTACACTGTCTTCTCTAAATTTTTACCTTATTAAAAAATCTACTGAATCACCATATTGTATTTTGTTTTATGAAAATAAATTATAAGTTTGCTCAACAAACTTCATTTTCATACTAAACACCTAGCTCTTTTGTTGCCATTAAAATTGTTGAAAATCAATCTTTTTATTTCAAACCCTGTTTCGACGCTTGAAGTTTCATAAAAGGATTAAAATTTCTTCATAACCATACCTTGCTCTATTGTTCATTTTTTTGGGCTTAAGTTTTATTTTAATTCCAGTTAGTAAACAGACAGTGTTATATTAGTCTCAGGTGTACAATGTAGTGATTCAATAATTCCGTGCATCACCTGGGGCTCACCATGACAAGTGCACTCCTTGATCCCTGTCACCTATTTAACCCATGCCCCCCCCTTTCCCCTCTTGTGACCATCAGTTTGTCTCTATAATTAAGAGTCTGCTTCTTAATTTTTTTTTCCAACGTTTATTTATTTTTGGGACAGAGAGAGACAGAGCATGAAAGGGGGAGGGGCAGAGAGAGAGGGAGACACAGAATCGGAAACAGGCTCCAGGCTCTGAGCCATCAGCCCAGAGCCCGACGCGGGGCTCGAACTCACAGACCGCGAGATCGTGACCTGGCTGAAGTCGGACGCTTAACCGACTGCGCCACCCAGGCGCCCCAAGAGTCTGCTTCTTGATTTCTCTCTCTCTCTCTCTCTCTCTCTCTCTCTCTCTCTCTCTCTCTCTTTTCTTTCCCTTTGCTCATTTTCTTTGTTTCTTAAATTTCGCATAGGAGTGAAATCATATATTTGTCTTTCTTTAACTGACTTATTTTGCCTAGCATTATACTCTCTAGCTCCATCCATATTGTTGCACATGGCAAGATTTCATTCCTTTCTATGTCTGAATAATATTTCATCGCATATATTGCATCTTCTTTATCTATTCATCAGTCAAGGGACGCTTAGTTTGCTTCCATAATGCTACTATAATCATTGGGGTGTATGCATCTCTTTGAATTACTGTTTTTGTACTCTTTGAGTAAATATGCAATAGTGTGATTGCTGGATCATAGGGTAGTTCTATTTTTTTAACTTTTTGAGGAAACTCCATCCTGTTTTCCACAATGCCTGCACCAGTTAGCATTCCCACCAAGACTGCACAAGTTTTCCTTTTACTCCATATACTCACCATTACTTGTTTCTTGCATTGTTGATTTTAGACATTCTGACATGTATGAGATGCTATCTCCTTGTACTTTTGATTTGCATTTCTCTGATTGTAAGTGATGATGAACATGTTTTCATATGTCTGTCAGCCATCCAGATCTCTTCTTTGGGGAAATATCTGTTCATGTCTTCTGCCCATCTTTCATTTGGATTATTTGGGTGTTGGGTGTTGAGTTCTATAAGTTCTTTATATATTTTGGATACTAGCCCTTTATCAGACATGTCATCTGCAAATATCTTCTCCCTTTCTATAGGTTTCCTTTTAGTTTTGTTGATTGTTTATTTCATTTTACAGAAGTTTTTTTTTTTTTATTTTGATATATTCCCAGTGGCTTATTTTTGCTTTTGTTTCCCTTGCCTCAGGAGACATATCTAGAAAAAAGTTGCTCTGGCCAATGTCAAAGAAGTTATTGCCAGTGTTCTAGGATTTTTATGGTTTCAGGTCTCACACTGAGTCTTTAATCCATTTTTTTTTTTTTTTTTTTTTTTTTTTTTTAAATTTATTTATTTATTTATTTATTTTTTTCTGAAATTTATTGACAAATTGGTTTCCATACAACACCCAGTGCTCATCCCAAAAGGTGCCCTCCTCAATACCCATCACCCACCCTCTCCTCCCTCCCACCCCCCATCAACCCTCAGTTTGTTCTCAGTTTTTAACAGTCTCTTATGCTTTGGCTCTCTCCCTTTCTAACCTCTTTTTTTTTTTTTTTTCCTTCCCCTCCCCCATGGGTTCCTGTTAAGTTTCTCAGGATCCACATAAGAGTGAGACCATATGGTATCTGTCTTTCTCTGTATGGCTTATTTAATCCATTTTGACTTTATTTTTGTGTAAGTGGTCCAGTTTCATTCTTTTGCATTCAGTCTTCCCAATACCAATAGCTGAAGAGATTGTCTTTTTCACACTGGATATTCTTTCCTGCTTTGCCAAAGATTAATTGATCATATAGTTGTGGATTATTTTCTAGGTCTAGTCTGTTCCATTGATCTAATTGTCTATTTTTGAGCTAGTATCATATTATTTTGATCTCTATAACTTTATAATTTGAGGTCTGGAATTGTGATGCCTCCAGCTTTGCTTTTCTTTTTCAAGGTTACTCTAGCTATTTGGAGTCCATTGTGGTTCTATTCAAATTTTAGAATTGTTTGTTCTGCTTATGTGAAAAATACCATTGGTATTTTGAAGGGATCACATCACACTGCTTTGGGTAGTATAGACATTTTAAAATTGTTTGTTCTTCCAATCCAAGAGCGTGAAATGTCTTCCCATTTCCTTGTGTTGTCTTCCATTTCTTTCATCATTGTTTTATAGTTTACAGAGTACAGATCTTTCACCTCTTTGGTTAGGTTTATTCCTAGGTATCTTATTATTTCTGGCGCAATTATAAATGGGATTATTTTCTTAATTTCTCTTTCTGATGCTTCATTATTGGTATATAGAAACATAAGAGATTTCTATAGATTTATTTTGTATCCTGCAACATTACTGAATTCATTTATCAGTTCTAGTAGTCTTTTGGTGGGGCCTTTTGGATTTTCTATAAGTAGTACCATGTCATCTGTATTGTTCATTTCAGAGGGTAACATGAGCACATATGTGTTATGTGACTAGGAAGGTATGGTGAAAATGGGCATGCTCGGTGAGATTAAAGAATTGGCATTGAAATTAAAATAAATAAATAAATAATTACTTCATCTCACAATAACTGCACCTGGAATCGTTGCTTTCTGTAAACTTTCCTTAATAAAATGTTAACCAAACCTCAATTGCTCAAAGGCTTTCAACTTGTGATCATTACACTTGAAGCACATTTTAATATTTGCAGGATTACAACAACATATCTTAGCAAAGATTTAATGTTTGTCTAAACGACACTCACTTAAAAATCTCTGTAGTTTTTATTTCTTCTGACACCTCAGTTATTTATGGTATGTGTAAACACAGGTCTTTAGAAGTTAACAGCTAGTGGAAGTGAAATTATTTTAAGTCCCAGTTGTTCCACTGTCCCACTGTTAATCTGCTGTTCTGGATTTATCCCAGTGGCTGAGAAGACCAAAGAGCAAGTGACAAATGTTGGTGAGGCGGTGGTGACAGGGGTGACAGCAGTTGCACAAAAGACAGTGGAGGGAGCAGGGAGCATCGCAGCTGCCACTGGCTTTGGCAAAAAGGATCAGTTGGGCAAGGTATGGTTGCATACATTTTATGTTGCATTTGCAAAGTCTCGGGATCACAATGCATTTTCATGGAAGGCAGGAATAAGATGCTTATTTGAGGGAGGGCTGACTCACCCTCCTCTCATTAAAAAAAAAAGATCTACCTTCATGTGTGCATTCTTTTTGGAGGCATTAATCCAGATAAATGCCGTGAAAACTGTACAGTAATCATGATTGTTTCATTTTCTGGAAGAAAGTTAATGAAATGAACAAATGTAATAAATATGAAAAGAACTATGACATTTCAGAAAGAATGGGTGCTTTCACGTTAGCTATGAGTCTTGCAATCTCTCTTTGTTGAAACATAACAAATGCTTTGTGCCCAAATGACAGATTTTCAAAATGAAGATCTTTTAGTTGATTTTTTTATAATGACATCATCTCTTATTAAATGGTACATTTGCTTATCGCATAGCAGTTCATTTGCAAATACATGTTTGTGGGAACGGAGAGACTTAAATTGTATACCAACCGGAGATTGTGCTTTTGGGGTGATGTTAAAATTCTCAGAACTTTGAATGCATTTCTTGACAAATATGAGACGCTAGTAAGAATATACAAAAGATACTATGACTTTCATTTTGACAGGTAAGTGATAGAAAATGAGATGTCAACTGGAATATGAAATTTCATAAATTTCGAGACCACAGCAACAGACATTTTTGCTGTTTCTCTGACACCATGGCCTCCTTGCTACTCCTTAAACAAACCAAGAACTCCCTTGCCCTGGCTCCTCTCTCTGTCGAGAAGGCTCTTCCCCAAGATTGTATACTTGGTTCACGGCCTCATCTTCTCAGGTCTTGTTAAATGACACCTTCTCAGTGAGGCCTACCCTGTACTATTTGAGATTGGAGTCATTCTCTTCACCTCTGGTATTCCCAGTCTCCCTACTGTTTATTTTTTTCCTTTTATACCAAAGCATGTATCACCTTTAAGAATCATGAATAACTTACTTTTTTTAAAATATCTGTTGTTATTTTCTTTGTCCCCTCCTAAAATATAAGCACCATGAGGGTGGAATATATTGATTTTGGTTCACTGATATTTCACAAGTGTCTGGAATAGTACCCGACACATAGTAGATAATTAGGAATATTTATTAAGAAGGAAATAAGTAAATAAGCAAAGTGATTTTTATTTCTGTATCTAATAATTATGTGGATAGTATAGCAACTGTGGCTATTCAACTATCTGAAAGTTATAACAAAAGAGATTTTGGAATAGATATTTTGAAAAACTATAAGAAAATAGCTTTACTTGCTGGCAAATTACTCTGGGTTATTTCCACTCCATACAATGCTATGTAGCAGGCCTGCTTTGATGGATCATTAAAACATTGATATTAGAAACACAGGACTAAAAACCTGTGACAGACTGAAATTTATCACATGTATTTATATCATCTGGGAAACTTATGCTAGTTATGGAAAATCTGGGCTGGGCTTCTAGTGAAGTTCTTCAGCCTACACTGAAATGTATGGCTGGTGAAAGTAGTATTCTTTTGTGTGGATTACGCTTTTCAAATAATCATATTTCTTGTGCTAATAGTCATACAAATTTCTACTTTCAGTCTCAATTTATAATTATATTTGTAGCTTTAGTAGTTTTCAAAAGTTAGGAGGGTCTGCAGGTATTAGGACAGAAGCAATTAACCTGTTTGGTGTCCTAGACTCTTCTGCCAAATCTGATAGAAGCTGTGGACTCTCTTCTCAGAAATATACACAATGAAAGGCTTAGGGGGGTCTTGGAAGCCCATAAATAGACAGAGTCCATGATTTAGACCAATTCTCTGTGCAGATGGGGAACATGAAATCTGCAGAGGGGAAGCGAGCAGTCCAAGATCACATGGCCAATTGTAATTGATTGGATACCAGTACGGTTTTTCCCATTCACTATGTCCCTTCCCTAATCACTTACCTTCCCTTTGAGCTTTTATAGCTGACTTGTGGACAACCAGAAATAACTGGAAAAATTCTGTGCTTCAGAATATTAAAAAAACAGGGAAACATGTACCATCCGCTTCTCACCCCTACTTAAGGCCTACAGTGTAAATTGCAAATAAGGCATGAAAGTGCTTCATTTCTTAAGAAATTGGGCTTGGTTTTTACTTTTCTAAAAATATTACTATTATCTTCATACTTTAAGCAGAAATCTAAATGATATAACAAAATTAACCATTTGGAGATATTTCTCTTATGTGTACTTACAAGTTCTTCCAAGTTTTTAATATGAAAATGAAGCCATAATACCTAGAAATTGCAGTATAGTTCTATAAAAAAAATTAAACTAGAATTTAAATAGCTGATTTTCATCCCTGCTCTATCACCAACAGGCTGGATGACCTTTTGAGAATCTCCTAAAACTCTTTCTCAAATAATGAGAAACTATACCAGAAAACTGTTAAAGCCCAATTTAGCAACAATGTTCTGAGTTTCTATTATAACTCAAGAAAGATGCTAATAATCTTTCCGTTGTGGCTGTATCTATGAAATCCCCAAAATGCTAGAGAGTTTAGATAAATCATTCAATTTACTCATTATGAGATTGTGAAGTAGTGTATTTTCATCATTTAAACTCTGATCAAAATGATTCTGGTAAATGGAAATAAGCAAATTATCGAAGCTTTAACCACTTGTTAATGATTCCATCGACATACTCATTCTTCACTCAAGAAATAATGCTTGCTCACTGTATGTCAGAAAACTATACACTGTTTTTTCTCTTCATTAAGCTTACAGTCTAGTGACAAAGATTAATAATAAGCATCTAATTGCCAAATGCTATGGAGTACATAATGCTGAGTATATCCCAGCTAGTATGCAATAGGGGTAAGGAAGAACATTACAAAGGCTTCCCTGAAGAAGTGATGTTTGCACTGAGATCTAGAAAAATGGCTTGCAATTAATAAGCAAGTGGAAGTTGGAGAAAAAACATTGCAGGCAAAAGTAACAACATGAGGAAATCTCATGTGGTAGGAGGGGACTATGGACTGTAGCTGGAGCCACAGAAAATAAGGTAGAAGGAGCTGGAGAGGTGTGTGGAGGTCACATCCTGGTTGGCTGGGTTGAGAATGTTGGTCTTTATTCTAGGAATGAAGGAACCTATTAAAAAATTTTAAGCAAGGATGTCAGCTTATAATTTTGCCTGTTGAATAGATGTCTCTACCTGTCAGGCAGGAAACAGATTAACGGGAAGGAAGAGTGGAAACCAGGGACAGTTAGTGGGCTATGATGGAAAGAGGAGATGAGTGCATATTCTAAGATGTTAGTGGGGGAAGAGAAAGGAAAGGATTAATTTGAAAACTATGTTGGAGGTAATATCAACAAGATTTGGTGGTTCATTTCATGATACTGGAGGGAAGAGGGATATGATTAGCAGGACTACTGGGTTGTTGGAGTGGACTGCTGACTGTGCCATTCTGTTGGCAGTTGGTGCTTCTCTTGAATATCAAGAACACTGCAAAAGGGTGGCTATATTGATGTTTAGCCCTCATGCCCTTTGAGGGTATTTGGCTCATTACTCCCTGATTAGTGGAACAAATCTACCCCCCACCCGCCCATTTCTTTCCTCCTTCCCTCTCTCCTTCTTTTCCTCCTCTTCTCCCTTCCACCCTTCCTTCTTTTCTTTATTTCCTCCCTGTGGTGTTTTCTCTTCCTTTTTCTTTTTTTTCTTTCTTTAATCAAGAGCTCCAGTAGCTCATTTTGGTTTTTCCGGTTTTTGATAAATTTATTTCTTTGGGAATGTTTGCTTTGGTGTACTCTATCTCCTTTTGATGTTAGCAGAGAGATATAATGACAGATATGTAAGTATTATTTTCAATTTGAATTTCATATGAATGAAGCTATCCTTAGATCTAATTTCTAATTATAAGACATTAGATTAAAGGACAAATAGGATGTCTTGAATTTTAAGAATTTGCTTTATCAAATATTATTAGCTCCTCTACTGAATACATTAGAATAATACATCTACTGATCTATATTTTTACCTGTGTGCACACAAGAGGTTATAGCTACACAATTTATTTCCTAAAGCTTATTTGATTGGCATGGTAGAAAACAGGCTGCAAATGCACTGGCAGAAATACTCAATCTTTAAGTTCAAACAGAGTTATATAGACAAAATTTGTTTACTACTTCTATTGAGAACAAGTTATCTGCTGATACCAAGACTATTACAAACAAACAATCAAGTAAGAGGTTCTGTAGTACATTTATGTGTGCATTATACAGCTAGTCACTACATTGACTCCATTACAACCCCTCAACAGTGCTTTGCATGTGGTTACTGCTTAAATAAATCCTTGCTGAACAAATGAGTGTTTATTTATTGATTTCTGGAATACTCTAGAAGAGCTGGATCCTCAGTGTCCCTGAAGTCTATACTTTTGTAAAATATATATATTTTTTAATTTCTAGAGAGTGAAAGTTCTACATCTCCTATAGAGCCACTGCCTGACAAATAGTACAGCAGTCAGCTTCATTATCACATGCCATTTAGGCATTGAACTATCTGCATGGAAATTAATAGGTTTCATTCAGGAAATAAGCTTGAAATATCTATAGCCTCAGATACTTGAAATATTCAAGTTCATCTGTTTTTATTTTTCTTCAGAATCAGAGTGAAGTGCCTAAACAGTATGAAACATTTTGAAAAAAATAGATCAGATTTTAAGAATTTTTTACTGGCTCCAGCCTAGTTATCTGGAAAATATTGATTTCAAATGGATAGTAGCATGCATACTCTGTGCTCCTGCATTAATTCATAAGAAGATAGCTAACCAAGTTTGTGCTGGAGGAGTAAAACAAAGCAGGAATGAAAAATAACAGGTTTGACATAATTTATAACATTTAAATGTCCTTCTACTTAACTTTCCTTTGACTTAGCAGAGCTACGATGTCTAGCTTGATGCAGACTTATTTTTAAACACTTGAGCATTACAGACCTTCTAATCAAATAATCAGATGATGGATGTTGACATCAGCTAACTCATTTATGCTGATTTCATAAATAAGCCAAAGGTGACAGTCAATCTTTCAGATTTCTTTGAAGAAGCATATACCTATTATAGGTATAATCTTAATAGTGTATAGTTTATAACAAGGTAACAGGAGATGTCAAGATTAACAGCATCGTAATCTTAGCTTAAAGCATGTTGTAACTAAAGAAAAAACCTAATTGATCTGATTTCTTTGTTTTAACATGTCTATAATCAGTAATATTTTGCAATGTGGCATATAAAAAATCAATATTTTAAGCTCATATGAAGGTCCACTAATATTACATGAAGTCTCTCCACTTGGAAACACATCTGTTATGTTGGACTTTATATCTAATAATATTTCACTGGGTTCAGGAAGGATTAATCATGATTCCTAATGACACTTAATCTTGTAAGGTTGTGAATGGGAAGGTGCACAATAATTGTACATGAAGTTGTAAGGAACATAGGCTTATGGTTATGTTTTCATTAAAATTCAATAGCATTCATTCATTTAATGGGTACCTTGTATGTGCTGGACACTCAGTTGGACACCATGAGGAATACAGAGGTGGATAACACACGGATAGCTCCAGCCTTCAAGAAATGTGGGGTCTTGGCATAGCACTGACATATTTATCCCTGGGAAAAAGGAGCATTTCTGCTCTTTGAGACTGTGTATGTATCTGTAAAAAGTACATATCCACCATAAGGGAAAAAATGCTTGTTGATAAAAATGAGAGAGAGATCTGTACTCTCAATATATATTCTACTTTAAATTTTGTTTTTGTCAGCAGGCCATGAAATTACCTCACACACATAGAGATAACAGCCACAATATTTTAGCTGTTTAGACAGAAACATAAAAATTCTCCCACCTGAGTCTAGGACCAGTTGTTAATAATGTGTAAGGATTATAACCCCACAATAGATACATGGCTACAAATCCAATTTCAGTCTTCAAAGAACCAGTTGTGATAGTAGTTGTGTTTGTTAGAAAATGTATTATAGGAAGAGTCTGATAGAACTGCTTCGAGGCACACCAGCAAATAGCTTTAAACCATATTTCTGAAATTGGCTTATTCCCTCATAAATGCTTAATGTGAATTAAAATTCAGTGAATGCACCGTGAAAGCAATAACCATACTTTTATGGATCAGTCTTTACTGTGCATGTGGCTAACACCTATTGCAAATGTCCCTTCACCTGCAAAAAGAACATGATAATTTGGATAGTTTCATGAATCAGATACTATTATATGTAGAAAGATTTCAAGCTAAGGTGTTTTCATTTTAAAACTCTGCTACCATCTGAGCCGTATTTCCACCTCGTAATTCAATGGAAAACCTGGAAAAAGAATATTAATATGTTTCGGTGACAGGAATAAAGGTAATAGATGTATTTTTTCATTATGACATACAGTAGTCATTTCCCAAACTTCAATGGTAATCAGTTTTTTTTTGTTTCTAAAAAGTAAGAATAATTTGAATTTCTGCCCCTTCAAATACAGGCTTTTAGTTTTCCAATTTTCAGGGAGATAGTTGATGGTGTTTGCTTTATCAAAAGAAAATGGATATTTAAAAAACACAAAAATCTAGGGCAAAATATATTTACTTGAATTCAAAGGAATAGAAATAAGGTAAATGAGATGCCAATTGTGTTTTGCATGCAACTACACAATTATGGAACTAGAGTTGAATGATATATCTCATCAACCCAATTGTTCCCTGATGAGGAGAAAATAAGTAGTTTGTAAATTCAAATAGGAGGTAATTCTTTTATAAGAAATTTTATCAAAACTTTGCAAAACATTGTAATATTTAAGTTACAATGTTTTAAAATTTAAATTCAAGTTAGTTAACATACAGTGCAGTCTTGGCCTCAGGAGTAGAACCCAGTGTTTCATCATTTACATATGACACCCAGTGCTCATCCCAAAAAGTGCCCTCCTTAATGCCCATCACCCATTTAACCCTTCCCCCCACCTACTGCCCCTCCAGAAACCCTTAGTTTGTTCTCTGTATTTAAGTCTCTTATGGTTTGCCTCCCTCTCTGTTTCTATCTTATATTTTCTTCCCTTCTCCTATGTTTAACCATTGTGTTTCTTAAATTGCACATATGAGTGAAATCACATATCTGTCTTTCTCTGACTTATTTTGCTTAGCAGGATACACTCTAGTTCCATCCACATTGTTGCAAATGGCAAGTTACAATTTAAATATTCCTCTATCAGGTGATTCTAGAATCACTAAACAGATATTTTGAAAATTCTCAAGGTAGTAACTAATTCTTAATATGGCTATGGTGGTACATTAATGCAAGGAACACTGAGCTAGAAATTATGTGTTTTGAATAAATAAATAATTGAATGAATAAAACAGTTTTTAAAAAAGAATATATATTTTATCTTCCTGGTTAGAAGTAGAAACTACCTTACTTTTCCTTTGTGTTCTTCACACTAACACAACATAATAAATTTATTTGGAACTCAATTCATAAGAATGAATTCATTTGGCAGCTTTTTAAATTGTGAACTATAATGTGTGAACTGTTAATTTATGAATTTTAGAATTTAAGAATTTAAGACTAGAATTTAACTGTCTGACAAACCATAATAGCAAATTATCTCCAATTCACATACATATACACACTTTATCCTATTTAATTGTTGGAAATCCTCAAAAAAGTGGAGAATTGTCCTTTAAATATACACTGTGCTAATTTATGCCACAGGAGTTTTCTGAGTATGTACATACAGCTTTGTCTGAAGGGCCCAGTTTTTGGCCAGTAGACTGTGTATTATTTGCTATCTAGTGAAATTGGAGAAAGCACGTGCTCCAGCTACATCACTGAGTTTGAAGATTAATATAATTGTCATGAAAAGCATACAATGGCATTAAAAATACTTCATCTTCAATTTTTACCATTATGATGTATGTAAAGTAGGCACCTTAAAAAGTAATCTTCACTAAATACTAATAACTGCTTAAAGTAATAACCTTGCCCTCGTAGTCTTTCTGCAAGGGAAACTAACACTTGGGAATTTAAAACAAAAGCAGTTCACAAGTTTTCTAATTAAAGCTGCTCTATATCTGTTCTTTTGACTCCCCATGATAGCCACTGACCTTTATCTTTGTACTGGGTTTCTGATTTACCTACATCATTTGATTTGGTCATGAGTAGGAAAGGCATGGCTCAAAGCCCAGGGCATGGGCTTTAAGTCAGGGAACATGGAATTGGTCTTGTCTCTCTCCCTCTGCTGAGTGATATCATCTCACCCCTCTGAGCATGGATTGTCTCATCTGTGAAATAAAAGGGCTGGATTAAATGAAGTCAAAATGTTTTAAGTATGTTTACTGGCTTGAATTTTAGGCCAGTTTGTTCAGTTACACATTGCCAGACCTCAGAATTCATTTAACCTTTCTAAACCAAAGCTACTTGAGTGTCTGTAACTGGCCAGCCACCGCACAGAGTCTTTGTGAATGAAGTGAAATCATGCACACAAAAGATAAACATGAACTGTAACATGTTACACAGTGGGGACATTTTATTATGAAGAGGCTGTATTTTCATTGAATTGTGTTAGATATATAATTATAGGTCTCGTTTATATAAGTAAATTGTAAACACAGAAAATGTAAAAACCATTCAATGAACATCCTACTTTATTTAGCTAAATAAAATGAAGTTACATTACTATTATTTTTCCTTTGATTTCCTCAATGGGGTTCTACTAAATATTACACACATGATATAAATAGAAAGAAATAATTTAGGGAAACAGGTGTAAATGAAGTTAAAAATTTTTTTTCTTTGAAATAGAAGAAAATCCCAGAGCCCTAATATCTTATTAGGAGTAGAGGTGCTGTCTTTTCTAAATGCCTTTTTAATCCAAAGCCATGGAGAGTAGTTCTGGGCATTTAGTGGAGCTCAGGTCTGGAGCTCAGGCTGACTGAAATTGTTCTCATTCACTCTTGTTGTCTTTTTCTTAATAAGGTTGGTGTGTAGGTCCTGGGTTAGAGATATTTAGAGAGATCACCAGGACTAAGCATCTCATATCTAAATCCTATTCTTTCATAGCCATTTTCTATAAAATCTCTTGAACAAGGCAAAAGAAATGACTTTCTTCATTCCTATGAAGTTTTTGTACCAAATGCTGATGAAGCTCCCTGCTGACCTGTATAGGGACATGTCTAAGATTTGCCCGTGTATCTTCTCGGCTCCTTCCCTTATACTCAAAGGAAGGAAAGTCCATTGAAGGGAAGAAGGCCAGAGAGTTTTTCCTGAAGCTAATCTTCTATGCCAAAACTTTCTAGAATGGGAGCTTCCAGAGGAGGTACAATCCCAAGCTTATCTGACTGTGATACCTTCATGATAAGCACTAATGCTTAGTTTATAACATTTAAGGCCTTGCATTTAATGTTTAGTTATTTCCCATGTTAAGCAGACTTATTGTATAAATATTCAACCAAATGCAAGGTTTACTTGTTGCCAGAACTTAACATGAGCTCAAAGTTTCCTCTCCCCAAGTTCACCTGAAAATGAGGTGATATGTCTGCAAAGGGGGAAAGAAGGAAGGATAGGAACAACAATATCCTTGCTCTTGAATGGGTCTGGTTTTCATTTAGCACAGCTATTAATGTCCTGGGGTGACTCTCTGATGTGGTATGTGGTGTGGTCTAAATGTGCCCATCTATCCACTCCTGTTCTCCTGTCATCCCCTGCTTCTGTCATCCACACTTGGCCACCAGAGCCCATATACTCCTCTTTTTACCTGATCTGGGCTCAGGGGAAACTTAGGAACCCCTGCCACACCAGCCTCAACTCTCAGGAATCAGGGGATGTAGGTGTGAGGGGAGCAAGATTAAACTCTCCAACTTGGTATGTCAGCCCCCCATGTCTGTGTGATTATTTGCTCATACTCTATTAGCATTAGGAAAGTTATTTGGTCTTACTCTTCAGGCAGAATCCCACCAGAGAATGAGATGTGAGCTTGCCCAGCTCACAGATCTCTCCAACTTCATGAGTTGCCACTCATAGAGAAATATTCAGAGAGAAGTATTCAGAGCAAAATACAGATTCCGACACTCCACTAATACTTTCTTTCAAATCTATTTCCCTAGAAATCTCTCTCCTCTTTCTTTTTATACTTTACTGTTGGGAAAACAATGGAAAAGGGTCTGGAACTTGAACTTTTATAATTTACTTTCAGTGGCTCAACTGTGATCTTATTTCACAGCAATCCTCACACCTGTTTAAATGTGGGATAGGGAATTGCCTATTACAGCTATTACCCAAGGTTACAGTGCCTTCAGTTGGTGTTTCACATTTCTGGCAACTTTATGTGACAGATGTCCACTCAATCACCAACATGATGGTTGGAGCACAAATTGATACATATCATTCTTGAGTACATGTTGGAAATCTATATTAAAGGCACTGAAATTGTGTATATTCTTTCAATCAACAGTTTCACTTCTAAGAATTTAAATGACTATTAATTTAGGGGCACCTGGTGGCTCAGTCAGTTGAGCGTCTGACTCCTGATTTTGACTCAGGTTATGATCCCAGGGTCATGGGATTGAGCCCCACATCAGGTTCTGTGCTAAGCATGGAACCTGCTTGGGAGTCTCCCTCTTTTTCCCTCCGCTCCTTTCCCCCCAGCTTATTCTCTCTCTCTCTCTAAAATAAAATTAAAAAAAAAATCATGAATTTATTTATTTATATTTTTTGTTTATTTATTTTTGAAAGAGAGATAGAGTATGAGCAGGGGAGAACAGACAGAGAGGAAGACACAGAATCCGAAGCAAGCTCCAGGCCCTGAGCTGTGAGCACAGAGCCAAATGTGGGACTCAAACTCACAAACTGTGAGGTCATGACCTGAGCTGAAGTCGGTTGCTTGACTGACTGAGCCACCCGGGTGCCCCACTGATCACGAATTTAAATATAAGGATATTCATCTCAGCATTGATTATAATGTTAAGTTGAAGAAAATTGTTAGTAGTTTGACAATAGGGTTTTAGATAAGGTTGATAAGGCCTAAGATATGGGTGATCCATACAGTGGTATGTTGAACAGCCATTAAAATGTTGGGGTAGAAGAATAGAATACTTCATGGAGTGGAATGACGCTCTTGTTGCATTAAGTGAAAAGAACAGATTACTAAACAATATGAACAGTTTGTATAGTATTACCTATTTCTATTTAGAAACCATCTGTGCCTGGTGTACGTGTGTATAAAGACCTCAAGTAAATGCATCAGGCTCTCAGTTTTTCTCAGTGAAGCACTCTTTGCATTTCTGGTTGGATAATATTTTGCTTTGGAGAACTCTCTCATTCACAGGCATTGCCTGTGAGATGCCAGCACTATCCCTCAGGCATTACAGCAACCACAAAAAGTCCTCCCACGATGTCCTTGAGGAAACACTACAGTAGACTTTTTCTGGGTCACGGATTATAGTCATTTTATTGGCTCCCCTTGCTTACTTATATTTTCTTTAATTTCCTTTAATAAGTATGTATCAGATTCATAACAAAAGCATAATAAGTGATATTTATAATATTCCACTATATTCAACATTTATGTGACTAAACATTCTGCTGGTTTGACCATAATTAGAACTTAAAGAAGCCAATTTTCCTTCTTAGTGTCCCAGTTCTGTTTATGTTTGTTCAACGAATTAAAAAAAAAATCAGTTTCATGGGTACTTAAAAATATAGTTATACTATTAGTTATTCATCCATTCACCCATTTACTCATCCATTCATCTGGTCTGTATTTGTTAAAGTCATGCTGTGTGTGAAATGCTATGCCAGGCATCATCAGAAATATAGTGATGTACAAAACCAATTTATTGTGCTCTAGGCATTGATATCTAGCTCTTCATCATGATGAGTATATGCAGGAGTTTGCTAGTCTATTGGTTTCACAGACTGCTTGAAGATTGCTTCCCCAACCTCCTTCCGTTTAAGTTTAGAGAAAGGCTGTCTCTGAGTGAGGTATCATAGCACTCATAGTCTCTTATTATTTCTCAGATATATCTGGCTATAGTCCTTATTTCTCTTGATCCCAACTGTCAAACCAAATTAAAATACCATTTCAGCGATTGTCTTTTTATTTATCTAATAATACTGGGTACTACACCCAAATTTCAAGATAAATTTGAACAAAGATTTTTGCAGAGTAATGAGTTATACTGCCTGAATGAGTTTAATGCTTTATTTGTTCTTTCATTTTTGGCAAGTTTATCTGATCATTTGGGGCCTTACAATTTGACTTTGCAAAATTTTAATGCAAATCTTTTGGGCTCTGAGAAAGCTGTCATCATTTTATATTCATGTATACTCAGATCTCCTTAAGCTTGCAAATAAACTTTTAATGTTTTTGTTAATCTGATGACATATAGAAAGTTGTAAAAGTAGGGGCACCTGGGTGGCTCAGTCGGTTAAGCGTCCGACTCTTGATTTTGGCTCAGGTCATGATCCTGCAGTTTGTGGGTTCCAGCCCTGTGTCTGGCTCTGTGCTGGCAGTGAGGAGCCTGTTTGGGATTTTCTTTCTCCATCCCTCTCTCTCTCTGCCCGTCTCCTGTTCGCACACACACATGCACATGCTCTCACGTGTGCACTCTCTCTCTAGAAATAAATAAACAAAACAAAAGAAAAAAAAAAGAAAATTGTAAAAATATACTTTTTTTAACTGGAGTTTACTTGTCTTGGAATTAGATAAATTCATCCACAGTGTACAATTTATTTTATATATGAACAAAGGCCTTGTACATGGACTAGGAAGACCTTCATATGCTTTAGTCTTTCCTATAACCTGTGATTATCTCATTAATAGACACTGCCTTTTGGTCCTAACTAGAAGATCTGATCATCCCAAATGCCTAAAGTCATATTTTAAAATGTATT
Source organism: Prionailurus viverrinus (assembly GCF_022837055.1). Lineage (NCBI taxonomy): Eukaryota > Metazoa > Chordata > Mammalia > Carnivora > Felidae > Prionailurus > Prionailurus viverrinus. The sequence goes on from NC_062564.1 coordinate 131,690,130, forward strand.
TTTGGACCTAAGAGTTTATTAAAACATAATAAGAATGACATATGTATTGAGGAGATGTAGAATTCAGTTGCAAATAGAAATTTGAAAGTAATTGATACCTTTCTAAAAAGAAACTACAAACAATGTGACTTGAGGAAGGTACTATTTTATGCTGTGAGTGGTGGGTTAGTGTTGTTGATGTGTGTATGTACATGAGGGTGGGTGCGAGGTGTGTGTGTGTGTGTGTGTGTGTGTGTGTGTGTGTGATGAAATTTATGGTAGCAATTTAGAAATCTGCTTGGTCCTTCTCAGAGTTCAGCCATTTTATAAATGCATCTACATTGATCTATCTTTGGAATCTATGAAATGGCTTTTGGCAGTACTTCCCTTAACATAATTTGGAACTTACTAGCTAGATTAGTTCTGGAAAGATTAGCCAGTGGCTGTCCACTATCTATAGAATCAAGCCCCAAGACATAATCTTGTTATTCAAGACCAATTTTGTTTGGTCTCTCTTTCTTTTTAATCAGAGATGTCACAATTGCTCGACAGAACTCTTCAGTCTAGGCAGACAAGTGTTTTCAAAATACTTTCCAGTTACCTCATCTAATATGTAGTTTTTAACTCTGCTTTACCTTCGAGAAGGCTTTTAGGCTTCCTGTCTGAATTTTACCTGGTCTAAAAAGTCCAGCTCAAGCCTCCAGAAATATAAAACAGCATTCTGTAACTGCTGAAATGTGTAGTAATTTCACCTTACTTAGTGTTCCTAGCATCTGCAGATATACTATTCATATTTGGTTGCTTAGGTGAAAACATTGAAAGAATCCTTGATTCTTTTTCTTTCACATCCTCCATCCAATTCTATAGCTAATCAGTTCACCTATATTTCAAAATATACCCCTGATCTTACCATGGCTCCTTTCTCTGTTCCACCATCCTTGGCCAGGTGTTCATCATTTCTTCACCTGGACTCCTTCCCTGGCCTCTGAAGTGACCTCCCTGCTTCTACTCACACACCCCACTCTGTTCCCTACCAGTCACAGTAATTCTTTTGAAACAAAACCCAAATCATCCCTCCCCTGCTGTCAACCATCTAGTGGCTTCCTTTCACAGACAGAATGAAATCCAAATCCTTACTGTGGTTTACAGGCCCTACATCCGGTGGCTCTCACTAAGCTCTATGTCCTTTCCCTTTTCCACTGGTGCACTGCCCTCCAGCTATGCTGACCTTCCAAGTACATTTCCAATACATAATAAATATATATAAAATGAATTTTATTCATTTAAATAGGGACTGTTTTCTTCTTCTGAAAGCAAAGGCAAATGTTATAGTCTTCTGCAAAAAAACTAAATAATCAGAAAATTTTTTTATCTTAATTTAAAAAGACAAACTTCAAGAATGTATAAAATGGCAAAGGTCATTCTCTACTTCAGATTTCTGTATGATTTTTGGTGCATATTAGTAAGTTAGCATATTATAGAATATGGGCCGATTCTAATAAAATTACTTATATCTCGCATACTTATCACAAAAGTTCTTGCTTTTCCATGCTTGTATAACAATTCTAGTTGATCCTACATGGGTATGTGAAATTAACTTTCTCCCTAAGAACAAAGTAATGTTTTTACTCGTAAGATAAATCTTGGAGATTTAAAAAACTGTTTATCACTATATATTATTCATATTCCATTAAATGTTTTCCTAGTAAGTCACATAAATTAGATTGACTGTTGGACAGATGGGCAGATCCACATGCATCCAATATTAGGCAGTTGGTGAGCATGAGATGCCAGAAAGAAGATGAGGAATATCAAGGCAGGAGGCTTCCTATTGCTCTCGAAAAAGAGGATTCTTTTGCTCCTCACTCTCCACTACATGTTTTCCTTTGAAAGTAAAGCCTTCCAAAGCAACTTTCCACACTTTCTATCTAAACACACACTCAATGTTTTCTCATGATAATTGATATGTAAATAATAAAATGGAATGTTTAGGCAGATTGATAAAGGGATTTTCCCTTCCCTCTGCCTTTTATGCAATGATGACAGCTATGAAATGTGTTTCCTCTGCAAGGAATGTGACAGTGTTCAGCTATGAGAAGATGAGAGGGAGAGAAAGGCTGCATATGGAGGAATAGTGTGTCATTTGTCACTGCCTGGATTCATCAGCCATGTGGAACTCCGGGAGGCACTGGCTGAGATACCAGTCTTCTTTATTTATTTCTTCCAGAATACGTCAGCAATACAGATTTCATTAGGAGCAGAGAAAAACATAAAAAACCAGTTAGCCTTTGTGATGGGGAGCAGTCATCTCAGAATATTGATCAAGAGTCAAAAAGAAGGCTTTTTGTAACTTATTTCATCCATAGGTTACACTGATTTATCTAGAAAATTTTAATTTCAGGACGTATCTTTGGATACAACAAATGAGGATCTGTCTAAAACTACAGATAAATTCTACCTACTGTAATGTTTGATCTGGTCGAAACCATTTTAGTTTAACAATCCCTTCTCTATAAGAGGGGATCAATGGATACCCTACAGCAAAATTATGTGTAAGGGCCCCTAGTTTCACATCCAATGCAGATTTTGCATATATTTGATCTTTCTTAATCCAAAATATATCTCTCAGATCTAGATGTCAGTGAAAATTGAGTGAGCAAAAATGCTTCAGGGCCACAGTCTTTTTCTACTTTCTGTCCCCAGATCCCTTCTAATTGATTTAGTAAAATGTGATAAGCCAGAGAGCAGACCACTGTGGCCTTTTCCATTACACCTCACAAAGGTAGAATTAATGGCCACAGTGATGGTGATCATCCTCACTTTTTATGTTCAGATAAATTTGGATATTTGCTTGGAGTTAATACTTTCTACCACAGTAAAAATTTGGGGAAATTAGTTATATAAGTCAGTGTGCCAAATTTTGTTTTGTTTATCCATTTTGAGTGGTATTAATTCAGCGCTAAATTTTCACTTAGTTATTCTCTACCCAAACTTTGAACCCATATCAGCCAAACATATAGAAAGAAATGGCTTTTGCTGCCATCATGGTTAATTCTTCTTTTATTTTGTATTTTTTGGTTAATTCTTTTAAAATTACTTTTAAAAAATTGGTAAAATATACTTTAAAATTTATATTTATTGAATGTTTTTCATGAACTTTTTTCTTTTCCTTTGAATACATGTATAATTGATTTGTGACTTACTTTTTTGTTTGTTTTCTAATTTATATTTCTAATTTTTTAATGTTTTTTAAATTACAATTCTGGTATAGTTAATATAGTGTTATATTAGTTTCAGGTGTACAATATAGTGATTCAAAAATTCCATGTATCACCCAGTGCTCATCATGACAGATTCCTTCCTTAATTTCCATCACCTATTTCACCCATCCTCCCTGCCCACCTCCCCTCTGATAACCATTAGTTTGCTCTCTATAGTTAAGAGTCTGTTTCTTGCTCTCTCTCTCTCTCTCTCTCTCTCTCTCTCTTTCTTCCCCTTTGTGCATTTGTTTTCTTAATTTCCATACGTGAGTGAAATTGTATGGTATTTGCCTTTCTCTGACAGATTTATTTCAGTTAGCATTATGCTCTCTAGCTCCACCCGTGTTGTTACAAATGGCAAGATTTTATTCTTTTTCATGTCTGAATAATATTGCATTGTGTGTATATAGCACCATCTTTTTTATCTGTTTGTCACTCAATGGACATTTGGGCTGCTTCCATATCTTGGCTATTGTTAATAATGCTGCTAAAAACATAGGAGTGCATGTGTCCCTTTGAATTGGTGTTTTTGATTCTTTGAGTACATACACCGTAATGCAATTACTGGATCATAGGGTAGTTCTATATTTAACTTTCTGAGGAGCTTCCATACTGTTTTCCACAGTGGCTGCACCAGTTTGTATTCCCACCAACATTCCGCGAGTGTTCCTTTTACTCCATATCCTCACCAACACTTGTTTCTTCTGTTGTTGATTTTAGCCATTCTGACAGGTATGAAGTCATATCTCACTGTAGTTTTGATTTGCATTTCTGATGATGAGTGATGTTGAGCATCTTTCCATGTATGTTGGCCATCTGGATGTCTTCTTTGGAGAAATGTCTATTTGTGTCTTCTGTCTATGTTTTAATTGGATTATTTGGTTTTGGGGTGTTGAATCGTATCACTTCTTTGTATATTTTGGATACTAACTCTTTATCAGATATTTCATTCGCAAATATCTTCTCCCATTCTACAGGTTGCCTTTTAGTTTTGTTGATTGTTTCCTTTGTTGTGCAGAAGCTTTTTATTTTGATAAAGTCCCAAAGGTTTACTTTTGATTATCAACTTGCTTCTCATGTTAGTTTCTATTAACTTCTGAGTTCTAATATTCTTTGCTTAATTTGTTTTCTACTTGTTTCTTTTCAGACTTTTGAAAGAAGATTTATTAGGTTTTTGGGTTCTTTTTAGAATTATATCCGTTACTTTAGGGAATGTGTGTGTGTGTGTGTGTGTGTGTGTGTGTGTGTGTGTTTAAAGTTTATTTATTTATTTTGAGAGAGAAGGAAGAGAGGAGGAACAGAAAGAAAGGAAGAGAGAATACCAAGCAGGCTCCCCATTGTTAGTGCAGAGCCTAACATGGGCTCTCTCTCACAAACCAGGAGATCATGACTGGAGCTAAAATCAAGAGTCAGATGTTTAACCAACTGAGCCACCCAGGTGCCTCTGGAATGTGTTTTAAAATATTTTAAATGCAATCACCAGTTAATACAGCATTGAAGTTTTTCTTGTTAGAGATACGTTATTTTCTCTATGCCTTACTGGAACAGAAGTTGGCATGATACTGTTACAGTGTATTTAGCTGGCGGGGAGCCTGGGTGGCTCAGTCGGTTAAGCATCCGACTTCGGCTCAGGTCATGATCTCATGGCTTGTGAGTTCGAGCCCCGTGTCGGGCTCTGTGCTGACAGCTCAGAGCCTGGAGCCTGTTTCAGATTCTGTGTCTCCCTCTCTCTCTCTGACCCTCCCCCGTTCATCCTCTGTCTCTCTCTGTCTCAAAAGTAAATAAACGTTAAAAAAAAAAAACAATGTATTTAGCTGGTATTAACTCTTCTAAGGTGCATTGTTTCTGGGAATACCATTGTTTGGCTTCACTGGGGTACATTTAACACAAGCTGATAGAGCCAGTACTTCTTTTCAGGGCCTATTACCACACAGATGTTAAAACTTGGCAATCTTTCACCTGCCTATTTCAGAATCTTTATGTAATCTCTGTTAGACACACATTTAAGTGTTTAGTTTTCTTTCTTTTTAAACGTATTTTGAATAAAGGTTGAGGTGATCTCTTAAATAGCAACCAATAGTGATTCTAACAGCAAAATAACTTAAAAGGAACCTTGTTGCAAATATAGAACATAAGTGAACCCACAAAAATTATATGAAATTATAGTTACATCACTAACTCCTTTCACATCTGATATTCAACTGATATTTGATGAATTTCCATATGGTGCCATACACTATGGTAAATTTTAGGATACAAGAATGAGTAAGAAATGCTCTTAAATCTTAGGGAAAAAGAATATAGCATCTCTGTGTAATAGTTAAGCCTGAAAAATCTCAGGAAAGCTAAGGAATAGTTTTCTCAAATCTGTTTTATACTCTAGACAGTTCAGTGTTTTCTTTTTTTTTTTTCTCCTTATCAGGCTATAATCATTACAAACCTATTAACTTCTTGGAAACCATGAAAATGAGACATACAGGATACTAAATCTGCCACAAATTTATCCTGATATTCTATCAGTCTTACTTGGTACTGAAGGTCATAAAGAGAATGAGATAGTTTTTATGTGTGTTGGTCTTTCTTGCTTGCTTGCTTTCTTGCCTTCTTTCTTTCACTGATAGAAGAAAAACAAAATCAAACAGCAATAGGAATACAGAGACAATGTCTGGAACTGATTCTTGAGTAAATAGGGATCCTACCCTTAAGAATCTCCATGTAGGGATGCCTGAGTGGCTCAGTCTGTTGAGCATACAACTTCGGCTCAGGTCATGATCTTATGGTTTGGGTTCGAGACTCACGCTGGGGTCTCTGTTGTCAGTGCAGAGCCCGCTTCAGATCCTTTGTCCCCTCCCTCTCTCCACCTCCTCCACTGGCTCTCAAAAAAAAAAAAAAAAAAAAGAAAGAAAGAAAAAGAAAAAGAAAAAAAGAATTTCCATGTAAAGATCCTATACTTACCAACTATCAACAAGCTATGAAGTAATCTATTGTATGTAGTGCAGTTTGAATTATAGTTAATTGATTTCTAGAAATGGTCCCTTTAGTTAAGGATATATAATGTAGCTTTTTCCAACTTTCCATGAAAAGTGGAATTGTACTAACTTCATTAGCTTTGTTGTCATGAACAAATTGCTTCATTGTTCAGTTACATTCTCTATAAGAAATGAGAATAATAAAATTCACATCTAAGAGATGTGATAGACTGTACATGAGATAAATATGGACCCAGAACCTGGCACAAAAAAGCTTAGTATCTATAGCCTTCAATGATTCTTTCTTTGTATTCCAAAGGAAACTTGTACCACGTTTATAGCAGTGATCAGTTGTAATGTCATTAGTTGAGTGCTTTCTTGCTAAATTGTGAGCTCTTTGGGGTAAGGGCCATCACAGATATGACCCTATATTTTATATAGTGTTTTATGATTTTCAGTTGTTTGCATAGTATCAAATACATAGCATAGTTAAATGTATATTGTTATTACAACAGTTTCATGCTAAGATGGGCAGAATGAAAGAATATATTTTTCATTTTGCAAATGCATATTCGAGGCTGAAAGGAGTCAAGTGAACAAAGGTCACATGTTTGTGAGTGGCTCCGATGGAGGAAACTGAATCCACTGACTCTAAGTTCAGTACTCTACTCTCCCGTTGAGACTATCACATATCCCAAGAATGTTTCCAATGCTGTATCACATGATTCTCAGCTATATATTTGTATACATCAGAAAAAAATGTCCTGCTACTCAATATTGCTAACAATTATCAGGTACTGATGGTCATTACTGTTGAAATCTTTACCAAATGATACATTGATATCAGTGCAAGAAAGGACGAAGAGAGGTTTATATCCTGTGCATGTCACAAATCGACTTTCTTCAGTCTCTCGTTAGACAGTGAAACTGTTAGAAAATTCTTTATATTTAACATACAACCTTTTTATAATTTCAACACATTTTCTTGTCACTGTAATTAAAAAGCAAAACTTTGGTTGTCTGATCTTTTCTTGGCTACTCGCCTGTCCATTTCAAGCTGTAAAGCCAACTGTACACCTACTAGAATGACTAACACCAAAACACTTGCACCTCCTAAGGCTAGCCAGGATGTGAAGCAATGGGAGCTCTAATTCATTACTGGTGGGGATGCAAAATGGTACAGCCACTTTGGAGGTCACTTTGGCTTCTTACAAAACTAAACATACTCTTACCGTATAATCTAGCAATCACATTCCTCAGTATTTACCCCAAAAGAGTTGAAAGTACATCCACATAGGTTTATATATGCAATGGAATACTACTTGGCAATGAGAAAGAATAAAATCATTCCATTTTCAGCAACATGGGTGGAACTGGAGGGCATTATGCTGAGTGAAATAAGTCAGTCAGAGAAAGACAAATATCATACGTTTTCATTCATATGTGGCTCTTGAAAAACTTAACAGAAGACCATGGGGGAAGAGAAGAGGAAAAAAATAGGTACAAACAGAGAGTGAGGGAGGCAAACCATAAAAGACTCTTAAATACAGAGTAAAAACTGAGGGTTGATGGGGGGTGGGGGAGAGGGGAAAGTGGGTGATGGGCATTGAGGAGGGTACCTGTTGGGATGAGCACTGGGTGTTGTATATAAGCCAATTTGACAATAAATTATAGTAAAAAAAAGGAACGTACATCCACATAAAAACTTGAACATAGATGTTCCTAGAAGCCTTATACATAATTGCCAAAAGTTGGGAGAAACCAAGATGTCTGTCAGTTGGCAAATGGATCAACTGTAGTGTATTCAAACAATGGAATATTATTTGGTGATAGAAAGAAATAAGGCATCAAGCCACAAAAATATGGAGGAAGCATAAATTCATGTTTCTAAGTCAAATAAGCAAGTCTGAAAAGTCTAAAGACTGTGTGATTTTAACTCTATGACATTCTGGAAAAAATAAAACCATGGAAAGCATAAAAAGACCAGTTGTTGCCAGAGGTTTGGGGGAAGGACAGAGGGAGAATAGGTGGAGCATGGAGCTTGTTTAGGGCAGTGAAGCTATTCTTTTTGATTCTGTGATGGTGCGTGCATGACACACAATTGTAAAACTCATAGAACTATTCAGCAGAAAGAGTGAACCCTAAAATAAATGATGGATTTTAGTTACAGTAATGTATCAGTGTTGGTTCATCAGTTTTAATGAATGTATCATATTAATGTAATATGTCAATGATAGGAAAAGTTGGGAGAAGGGGGAAAAGCTGTATATGGAAATTCTCTGTATTTTCTGTACTATTCTTCTATAAATCTAAAACTTCCCTAAAAAATAAAATCAATTTAAAACATTGTAAAGCCAGATGAACTTTAGTACCAATATAGTAGGAACCTTATTTTACATTATTTCACCTATGCAATATATATAATTATGCTTCACTTTGGTAAGACTCACCATACAAATATCTGGATTTAAGGTTTATGGGGAAATTATTTGAATTCCAAAATAATCCTTAATTGTCTTCTTCTCAACTAAGACAAATGGAGCAGTTCATGTTTCGTTTATTCACAGAAGATTGATGCACATAAGATATGCCAGGAATGCATTTAGAAACTGGGAGATGGTATACTGACAGCTCCCACACAGAACTTTAGGGCACCGTGTGGTATTTTTCTCCTTCCTCCTTCAAATTTCATTTAGCCACACATTAAACTAATACTTACTGTGGGCTTGGGATCTGGCACCTCGCCGAGTACTGACAATACTCTCTTTGCCATCAGGGTGATAGAATGTACAAATACCACGTTTACCTACAGTCTTACTTTGGTTTTTGTTTGTCTGCTTGTTTTTGTTTTTTTCTGTTTTGTTTGCACCTCAGGAGATTGTAAGTTCTTCTGTGGATAAAGACTACATTTTAGTCACCTTTGTAACCTCCATAGTATCTAGTACAATGCCTTCAAAAACAATAGGCTCCAAGACTTTGTTGACTCAGTGAATGAGTACATGAATAAATTAACAAACATCTTCATATACTTTCCTGCTTCTTACAGAGTGTGACCATTAATACTGAAACCGTCTCATTTCTTTATGATCTCAATACTTTCTTCTTGGGAATAGTGCAGTTTTATAGTTCTACCTGCTTACTGCTCTTCATTGTAAGTTTTTTTTCCTTTTTGTTAAATTTAAATTTTAGTTAGTGCAATATGGGTTTCAGGAGTAGAATTTAGTTATTTATCACTTACATACAACATCCAGTGCTCACAACAAGTGCCCTCCTTAGTACCCATCACCCATCTAGCCCATCCCCCTGTCCACTTCCCTCTGTCAACCTCAGTGTAAGTTTATATCTCTATTTCACATGAGAGTAATAAGGGCAAGAAAGCATTCTTAGTAAACTTTTGTATTCATAACGCTTTTTGTTAAATCAAAGTGTAAGAGGTAATATCGGTGTGAATCAGTGATTATTTCAAGGCTGTCTGCACAAAACATTGCCATAATTGGGGCTAATGTGGAGAAAACACCTCAATGACTATTGCTAAAGCAAATGTAATTTGCTTTGCTGTAAATATTTTGATATGAACTTATTCTGTATCAGTTATAATTCCTGCAGAAACAGATGGTACACACAAATTAGGTAATTTGTGGAGACTTCCACAAAGTGAGTAGTTATGAAGGGTTGGATGGAATTAGGATGTAATGTAGTACTTCAGGATAGTAACAGTGTACATCATTATAACCACTAGGCCTAAATGAGGAGGGGCAGGAGAGGAGTTACAGGTTCTGAGGGAGTGGGAGGAGGAAGAGAACAGGTATATGTGCGTGTGGAAGGAGAGAGAGAGAAATTGAGAGCATGAGAGAGAGAGAAGGAGAAAACATGTGAATAAGCAGAGGTTGTTTAAAGACAGCTGCCTGCCAGGATCTGTGATATTTGGTTGGACACAGATTGCTTACACTGACCTGGAAGGGAATGGATATTTGGGAAACAAACAACTTGATCCTACTTTCCTCCTTCCATTTGTTCTTCTGATGCTCCCATTGGCCAAGCACACATGGTAGCCACATTGATATAATCCTATGATATAACCTTCTCATTGCGGGAAGATGAAGGCAGCAATTTTGTTCCCAGGGGACATGTTTGGTTGTTTCAACTTTGGGAGGAAGGAGGTAGGTGCTAATGGGTTCCAGTGGGTAGAAGCCAGGCATTCTGCTAAAGTTCCTCCAACAACAAAGAAGTATCTAATTCAAAATGTCACTAGTGCCAAGGGTGAGAAACCCTGATGTAGTTCATGCAAGTTATCTTCCCAGGGCGCAGAGCAAGAGTAGAGGGAAGTGAGTTTCTAAGGAGGAAAAATGAAGAAACCAGCAAATTTCACAAAAGAAACTAATAAAAATAGCAGACATGGGAAGAGATAGGACTGAAAACATAGAAGTGTCAAATATGTGACTGCTAATCTTTTACGGAGGTTATTAAAATTCATCCTGAAGTGCATAATATTTAGCAGACCAGGTTTGTCTTTAGAGAAATAGAAATCCTTGTGAGATTTATACAAGGGTTGATTAATAAAGGGCACACACAATCATCAGATTACAGTCAGTCATGTTATGCAAATCATGGACAAGGACATAATAGAACAAAGAATTTCATGAGTATGCAGGCAATTCTCTCTTCCTTTCATTTATGTACTCTGAAACTCTATGGTGTACATTGTACAACAGCCACGTAAAACGGTAAACTTGACATTTAGACGGCTCTATATGTTTGCACATACCGAAATTCATGGTCTTTCCACTTAATGGATATTTGATTCTTTTATTTATCTCCACTTTATTTCCTAGAGCATTCTTCGACAAAAACTGTTTCTCATGCTTTTACAATTTAAGGTGTGTAGGTTACTGACTTACTCTCTGAGTTTTGCTGTTTCCTCAGCAATATCATATATTCTCATTAATGTTTATCTCTTTATATATTTCTAGTGGGCTCTCTTTCTTAATATACACTCTCATATTTCTCTTTGGCTAGTGCACATTTTACTTTAGATATCACATCATCACTTTGGTCTAAAGTTGGGCCTAATCTTTTTCTCAAACAAGGATCCCCTCCATATCAGTTATCACCTAAGACATCAGTATTTTCTCTATGACCTATGGCATAAATCTTTGGTGTATTCACAATCTCCTTCTCACATTTGGCCATAATATGATTCTAAGGATCCTTATTTTTTCCGCTTGTTCTTTTAATCTCTTTCCTGTCTCTTCCATTATGGTTTGGATAGGAGTCTTATTAACTCATGCCTACATTAGTGCATAGGCACTCAGTTCATCTATCTGTGGCTTACCTTGTCCTCCCAGTAGATTTTTAACTACCATCTGCACTGATTCATACATCATTTTCCATTCAAACATATGCAAAAGTTTGCCATCAGATCAATATTTTAGTGCTCACATTTTTTATTACGTTGTTATATCTTTTGTTCATTTTTTATTCACACATTTAAGGGTTGGCTAACATTTGAACATCCACAAAATGTAGTATGTATCATATGAAGTCTCTAATGCCAGTTCATTCATCGTCACCAGAACATATCAGGCTTTTCTATGTTCCTGTATATACTTAAAATCTTTTCTTAATTCACAAATATCTCAGGCCTATACTTTTGCTCAAGATCACAAAAATTCCTGTCATAAATCTTTATAGAACCATTTGCCTACACTACTCCTATTGAACTTGTCAGAAATGGCTGTTCATATTAATTATCTTTTCAGTGCAAAATATTTTTCCCTATCTTCATTGTAATTACTTTAGTGTTGGACTGTGATTTTTTTCCTCTTAGTTTCTCTAATAGCTAGTACAATTTCTTGCACATAATAGGTGCTCAGTGTTTCCTGTTCACCTCCTTGTCTGCACTGTCCAATATGGTAGGCACTAGACTTACATAATATTATTAATCCCTTGAAGTGTAGCTAGCCTGAATTGACATGTGGTATAAAATACACATAGGATTTCAAAAACTTGAAGAACATAAAATTTCCTAATAATTTTTATATAGATGACATGTGGATATTTTGAATGTTACATTAAATTAAGGATAATATTCAGCTGTTATTTTTAGCTTTTCTCATGTGTTACCTAGAATGTAATTTCAAATTACATATGTGACTTACCTAATAATTGTATTGGACAGTGCTGTTCTAGGCAATAATGTGCATGAGTAGTTAGTGTGCACTATAAGCATGTGATCAGACAAAATATTTCATATCCCTTGATGGCACATTATTCTTAAAGTTGATTCTGTCGTGTATGTATATAGTTAACAATGGTAATGGGAGAGAGCAGGGTAATAGCAGGTTTCCATCCTTTTTACTAACTTGTAAAGCTATACGTGATACCCCAAGTATCTGAATACTTAAGTAATTTTCATTCACTTGAAGAATTCCAAGGATGTTTATGGACCTTCATACTGCTTTTAATTTTCTGTCTCAATGAGACTTTTCCTTGAACTGAGTATATGGTATTCAAACCTATCCCTGTTTTCTGAGATTGCCTTTTTATATCACTGTGATTTCCAAAAACATTTAGGGTTGTGCACCACATGTTGCACAATTTGATTGATTGCACAATGGGTACTACATGTATCAGATGCTCATTATTCTAATATTTCAAACCCCTGGGGTGTTTATTTGAGTTTTATATAACTTGTATCCCAGATTTTGCTGTTTTTAACCTACATATTTAAAATTTTGATTAAACATTATGGAATTTCTAAGTGGCTCAGCAAAAATAACTGTCCTTCCTATGAGGAGCTATACAGTGTAGTGGTTAAGAGTATTGGATCTAGAGTCAGCGAACCTGTGTTGCCAGTCTGTGCAGTTACACACCTGCTGTAGTACTGTTTCTTCACCTGTAGAGTGATGATAACAGCAATAGATTCCAGAGTGTTGCTACAGGATTAAATGAGATTAAGCATCCACACTATATGTGATGCATAGTGAACTTTCAAAGAATGTTAGGTATCACTATTGGTATTTTAATCCTTTAAGTATCTCAGCTTCTTCTCTATCAATAAAGCTAAAGTTAATATTTCATGTAAAACTTGTAGATAAACAATGAAAAGTTTCCAAGTACAGTGCACATTTACTATTTTCTGAACATTGATTTAAAATTTAATAGGAAAAGTATAATGTAACATTTGATCTTTTATTTATTTATTTATTTAATATTTATTTATTTTACAATTCTTTTTAATGTTTATTTTTGAGAAAGAGACAGAGACTGAGTGTGAGCTGGAAAGGGGGGGCAGAGAAGGGGACACAGAATCTGAAGCAGGCTCCAGGCTCTGAGCTGTCAGCACAGAGCCCAATGTGGGGTTGGAACTCACAAACCACAAGATCGTGACCTGAGCTGAAGTCGGACGCTTAACCAACGGAGCCACTCAGGTACCCCCTGACCTTGCATTTAGAGACTATCAAATTATTTACAAGAAATTTCAAGTAAAGTTGCACAAGGTAAAATTATAGTGTGGAGTTTTCTGAGAGCATCCTAAATCTGTCTATCAGTGCTCACAAGGACCCTGTCTAATCCCTTTATTATTAATCTTGTTATTTACTAAAACATTGGTTTTATTATTATTAACTCTTTGATTATTTTCATTATTCAAACATATTAATCATGTATGTTTATAAGTTAAAAAAAAAATTTAATGTTTTTATTTATTTTTGAGACAGAGAGAGACAGAGCATGAACAAGGGAGGGGCAGAGAGAGAGGGAGACACAGAATCCAAAGCAGGCTCCAGGCTCCGAGCTGTCAGCACAGAGCCCGATGCGGGGCTTGAACTCACAGAGTGTGAGATCATGACCTGAGCCGAAGTTGGACGCCCAACCAACTGAGCCACAGGCGCCCCTCTTTATAAGTTTTAAACCTAAAAGTCTACCAAGAATAACAGGAATTGAAATACTCAGAGGAACTCTATGTTGGAAATCTATTCAATTCTGTCCTTTAAAAATTTTTGCTTGAAAATCTTACCAATCCCTGCATTATATGTAGTGCACATTTTTATTCTTTCCTAATTAAGCTGGTATAATGGAAGATAAGAACTTAGATGTAGCACCATTTATAAAAATCGCATTACAAAAGAAACAGAAGTGGTCACCTGCCAGAGGCTGGGAATTTTTATACCTGCTAAAACCTAATAAACATTTATAGAACTCTCCACCTAAAATAAGAATAATAGACATTGTTTTCAAGTGTACATAGAACTTTGCCCAAGAGAGATCACATTCTAGACTATAAAACAATTTTCAATTTATTTAATAGAGTTGAAATCATACAAAGTATCTTCTGATCACAACAGAAATAAACTAGAAATCAATAACAGAAAGATGTCTGGGAAGCCCCCAAATATTTAGAAATTAAACAATAACTTTTTAATAATTACTGACTCAAGAAAGAAATCACAAGAGACATAAGAAATTATTTTTTAACGAATAAAAATGAATAAAAAAAATTGTAGAATGCAGCCAAAAGAATACTTAGAGGAAATCTGTAGGTTTAAATCCTTATGTTAGAAGAGAAGAGGGGCGCCTGGGTGGCTCAGTCGATTGAGCGACCGACTTCAGCTCAGTTCATGATCTCACAATTTGTGAGTTCGAGCCCCACATCGGGCTCTGTGCTGACAGCTCAGAGCCTGGAGTCTGCTTTGGATTCTGTGTCTCCCTCTCTCTCTGCCCCTCTCCCGCTCATGCTCTGTCTCTCTCTGTCTCAGAAATAAATAAACATTAAAAAAAAATTTTTTAAAGAGAAGAATGGTCCAAAATTATTGGTCTAAACCTTTATCTTAATAAGGTAGAAAACTAAGAAAAATAATTAAATCTAAAGTGATAAAAGGAAATAATAGCAATAAGAGCAGAGATTAACTGTGATAGAAAACAAAATATAACTAGAAAAAGTTTTAAAAAGCCTTTTTGAAATTTTGGTAATTTTGAAATTACCAAAAGAAGTGATAGAGACCAGGTTGACTGAGAGAACACAAATTACCAATGTGAAAACTTAAAGGATGCATATTTCTACAGATCGTACAGACATTAAAGGGGTAATAACAGAATAGCTTGAGCAACTTCACGCATACAAATTCAACGACTTAGGTGCCATGGGACAAGTTATTTTGAAAATACAGTTTATCACATAATATAAGATGAAATAGAAATCTAAAATTTATCCATTGCAGGCATTGTAGTAAGTACCTTAAACCTTCCCAAACCAGAGGAAGTTGGGTGGGGAATGGGTAAAATAGGTGATGAAGATTAAAGAGTACAATTAACCTGATGAGCAGTGAGTAATGTATAGAATTGTTGAATCATGATATTGTACACATGAAATTAATATAATACTGTATGATAACTATAATGGAATTAAAAGTAAAAAAAACTCAAAAAATAAGATGTATACAGAGGGGAGAAAGTTACCTTCCCACCCAGAAAATTCCTGGTGTACATGGTTTCACTGGTGAATTACATATAATATTTGTGGAAGAAAATGACACCAGTATTAATTAAATGAGCTCTTGCAGAAAATGGAGGATTGGGAAAATTTTCCCAACTCCTTCTGTGAAGCTAGCATAATCTTAATGCCAAACCTGACAAACATACTGTGAAAAGAAAATTAAAGACAACTATCTTTTATGAATTAAAAAAAAATTAATGTTTATTTTATTTTTGAGAGAGACAGAGAGAGAGCATGCCTAAGTGAATAGGGGAGGGGAAAAGAGGGGGAGACATAGAATTCGAAGCAGGCACCAGGTTCTGAGTTGTTAGCATAGAGCCCGACGCAGGGCTCGAACCCATGGACCACGAGATCAGGACCTGAGCCAAAGTTGGACTCTTAACCGACTGAGCCACCTAGGTATCCCTCTTTTATGAATTCTAACACCATTGGAAGTAAAATTTCTGAGCAAAATTTTCACAAATCAAATTAAGCAGCATTTTTAAAAGATAATGTGTAATGACCAAGTGGAGATTATCCTATGAATGAAAGATTGAATAAATATTTAAAAATAAATTGATATAATTTATTCAACATTTGGCCATTTCAATAGATTCAGAAAAGCATGTGACCTAAAAGAACATCCATTCCTAATTTATTTTTTTTTAAGTTAGCAAAGTCAGCAAATTAGGAATAGAAGGGAATTTTCCCACTCTAATAAAGGACAATTATCAGAAACCTGACA
Source organism: Prionailurus viverrinus (assembly GCF_022837055.1). Lineage (NCBI taxonomy): Eukaryota > Metazoa > Chordata > Mammalia > Carnivora > Felidae > Prionailurus > Prionailurus viverrinus. The sequence continues at coordinate 131,706,555 of NC_062564.1, forward strand.
TCATATTTAAACATGGAATACTAAACACTTTCTAAGATAGAGAATAAGGCAAGGATGCTTACTTTCACCATTTCTACTTAATGAGAATATTAGGAAAAACTATATGCCAATAAATTCGACAATGTGATAGTGGGTCCATACTGTAGGTCCTAGAAATACAATAGGGCAGGAAAAAGCAATTAAAAGCATAAAAATTGGGACAGGAGAATGAAAAGTGTCTGCATTCACCAATGATCTGTTTGCGTGTGTAGGCAGTCCTAATAAATCAATAAAACAAGTGGTAAAATGGTTCAAGTTTGCAAGACAGAAAATATAAGATCAATATACAAAATCAATTGAATTTTTGTATACTAGGAAAACCAATTCAGACCTGAATTTTTTAAAATGTCATTTCTAATAGTGTCAAATAATAAACTATTTCAGAGATAAATTTAACAAAAGATATACAAAACTTCTATACTAAAGACCAAGAAATTTCCATCTGGGTTTTTATAGACATTGACAAACTAAGTTTATAATTTATAAAGATACTCGAAGGACCTAAAGTAGCCAAAACAGGCTTGAAAGAGCAAAGGATGGTATGGTGTTAGAAGAGATCCATTAACAACTTTTAGAATGTACTCTAAAGCTACAACAACCACAACTGTGTGGTATTGTGAATTTGAGCCCGGTGCCAGGCTCTCCATTGACAGTGTGGAGGCTGCTTGGGATTCTCTCTCTCTCCCTCTGCCGCTCTCCCACTGTTTCTCTCTCTCAAAAACAAGTACATTTAAAAAACATTTAAAAAAAAATTTAAAAAACATGAGTAGACATATAGCAAAAGAATGAAACTGGACCACTTTCTTATATCACACACAAAAATAAACTCAAAATGGATTAAAGACCTAAATGTAAGACCTGAATCCATAAGACTCCTAAAAGAATACATAGGCAGTAATTTCTTTGATATTGGCATTTACAATATATTTTGAGATATGCCTCCTCAGGCAAGGGAAACCAAAGCAAAATTAACTATTGGGACTACACCAAAATAAAAAGTTTTTGCACAACAAAGAAAACCATCAACAACAAGAAAAGGCAAAACACTGAATGAGAGAAGATAATCTACAAATGAACTATCCAATAAGGGGTTGATATTCAAAACAGATAAAGAATTTGTACAAGTCAACACCAAAAAATCAAATAATTTAAATAAAGCATGATCAGAGGACCCAAATAGACATTTTCCAAAGAAGACATACAGATGGCCAATAGAGAATCACTAAAATAAAAAGCACAAAACATAACAAGTGTTGGTGAGGATGTGAAGAAAAACCAACCCTTGTGCACTGTTGGGCGTAGTACAAATTGGGGGAGCCATGGTGGATAATTATATAAACATTTCTCAAAAATTTAAAAATAGGATTGCCATACGACCCAGTAATTCCACTATTGGGTATTTTCCCAGAGAAAACAGAAACACTAATTCAAAAAGAGATATGCACTCCTATGTTTATTGCAGTATTATTTATAGCAGCCAAGATATACAAGCAACTGAGTGTCCATTGATAGGTAAATAGCTAAAGGAAATAATATATATATATATATATATATATATATATATATATAAACCTTTGACAAAGAAATGACATTTTTACAGCATAAAGTTGCTGTATTTTGTGAAAGGATTATTTTAAGATTTATTTTGACATTAAAACTTCAAACTAAAGCAAAAAGTGGGGGAGATGATCTTCCTGGACATTGCTGCCTTAGTGTGCCAAATTGCCTTGACCAATCTCGGAAAGAGGTGCATGTTAAGGGGAGAATATTTTAAATTTTTTTTTCAACGTTTATTTATTTTTGGGACAGAGAGAGACAGAGCATGAATGGGCGAGGGGCAGAGAGAGAGGGAGACACAGAATCGGAAACAGGCTCCAGGCTCTGAGCCATCAGCCCAGAGCCCGACACGGGGCTCGAACTCCTGGACCGTGAGATCGTGACCTGGCTGAAGTCGGACGCTTAACTGACTGCGCCACCCAGGCGCCCCAAGGGGAGAATATTTTAAAAGAAGGAGTCTGTAACTCAGTTTTCACAGCTGTATTTACCAAAACATTGAGGTCAAATGTAAAATTGATTACAATGTGTGTTCAGCATTATCTTATTTGAAAATATGGGGAAATCTTCACTTAGAAATACATGTTTATTAAAAAAATTTAAATATACATTTTATGCCTGGAAAAAATACTCATATATGGAGATGAGTAACTTGTTCTGTGATGTTCTGCAAGACACACAAACATTTGTAATAAATTTTAACTTGATAAATGAGTGAAGTCTTGTGATATGAGTAGTCCATGAAACTGAACATCACATGATCACAACTGAGCTAATGGTTCTTGAAATTCGCTTTGATATACAAGAGCTTTGGATTACAAGCATGTTTTCAGAACAAATTATGCTCGCAATTCAAGGTTTTACTATATGTATATATATATACACACACACACATATATATATATCATTATATATATAACTCAGCCATAAAAGAGAATGAGATCTTACCACTTGCAAAAACATGGATGGATGTAGAGGGTATGATGCTAAGTGAAATAAGTCAGAGAAAGACAAATACCATATGATTTCACTCATTTGTGGAATTTAAGAAACAAGACAAACAAAAAAGGAGAAAACAAAAAGCAGATTCTTAAATATAGAGAACAAACTGGTGGTTGACAGAGGGGAGGTGGGTAGGGGAAGGATTAAATAGGTAGGAAAAATTAAGAGTATATTTATCTAGATGAGCACTGAGTAATGTGTAGAATTGAATCATTATATTGCACACCAAAACTAATATAACACTGTATGTTAATTAAACCTTGATTAAAAAAATAATAGGCCTGAAGATAAGTGAAATATTATCATAAATCCAGATATAGCCCCACTTGTATATTGTCAATTTATTTTCAGCAAAGATGAAATTCACTGGGAAAAAGAAAGTCTTTTCAACAGCCAGTGCTAGAACAACTGGATATCCATAAGGGGTGGGGTGGGGGGGAAGAATCTCTACCTTTTCCTCATACCATATGTAAAAATGTACCCTGTATGGATCACAGATTATATGTAATATAATAAAAAATTTTGTGGTATATTGTACAGTGGAATACCACATAGCAATAGAAACGGAATGAACTGATAACCTCAGCAACATGGATGAATCTCAAATGCTGAGTATAAGAATCAGGCAGAAATGAATATATACTGTAATTCTAGAACACACAGATCTCATTCCCAGAAACAAAAAGTAGATCAGTGGCTGCTGGGGGCAGGAGTTGAGTATTGATTAAGTCATCTTGGAGGCAGATGACAAGATGGTATTAGAATTACAAGAGATTAATTGGGGGCAATATCCGTGAAAGCTAAAAAAAGAGAATGGGAGCAAAATTAGGCCAGGAAAATCTTGAGACCACAATGCAGTTTCACTATCTGTGCCAAGGGAGGTAGAGGGAAGTATTGGGTAGGAAGAGCCCCTGGCTGCAGGGCAGCTCTGAGGCAGTCATGGCTTCTGACAGTGGGGTATGGAACATAGATTGGTGGTTCAATCACGCGCTGGGCAGAAATCTCCCAGCATTAGTTTCCATGCTGTTCCCGGTCTTTGGCAGGAGGCTGCCTCGGTTCATATGCAGGTGGATCCCATAGCTACTGTGGCAGGAGACTGACAGCACTGCCTGTTGCTCTTTGGCTTCTGAGTAGAGATCCAAGAGATGTACCTTCATGGCCACCACACTGGGCCAGGGCTGAGGGGCCTGGGGAGCAGGGATTAACTAGAAAAAAGCACAAAGGAGATTTGGGGGAGATCAGAAAAATACGTGAGTTCTTGATTGTGGTAATGGTTTTTTGGAATTATACAATCAAAATCAAAACTCTAGAAATAGACATTTAAACTGTGTATATCATTGAAGTAGATTAAACCTCAGTACAGTTGACTAATTTTTAAATTATAGACTTTCCTTTATATAGGAGAACAAATCTAAGAGCAACCTTCCCTCTAAAAATTAGTTGCCTAGTAATCAGCCCAGCAGGAGTTACCTTATAAAAGACTAATGAATGAAACATGATATTTAGCAAGTGGAGGTGAGGGGGGGTGGGTAGGAGGCTAGACCTGTCCTAAGTTCACAAACTTCAAAAGGTCCGCTAATAATATACATTTTGAGAAGGCCACGGTGTCTTCCCAGTATAAATTTTGGGTCCATGAAAGGTTGAGATTTTACTTCGAAGATCTATTGAGGGGTCTGGAGAAGCAAAATACGAAGGATCTCTTTGCTAGATGAGATATTTGGCTTTCAGAACATGTGGGATGAGGTCATGTTAATTACACAGTGGTGCTTTCCTATCACTGGTCACATGATGAATTGATCCTCTTTGTGCTAGGCTTGTTCCCCTTCCCATAATCTGTTGTTTTCATTTTTTTCAACTCTCTCTCTTTACCGACTTCCCTCACTCACAGTCAGTCATAAAATCTGTGATTTTATTTTGTATATACAAAATTTCTGGGATTCACCTCAGGACTTCAAAATCTCTTTGGTGGATGCTTGCGGTTGTCTCCAACTCAGCTCTATTTTTCTCTCCCTGCAGCCATCCAAATTCATGTCTCATAACTTGGAGCTGTCTGCTGCTTAACATGCAGTCAGCAGCTCTCCTTCAGGTTCAGGACAGGATCCTAGGTATTGAATTTAGGAGCCCCTCTGTGTGCCAGCTCAGGCTTTCTCTCTTACCTCATCTCTTATCTCTGCTGCCCTGCATTTTCCCCTCTGCTTGTTTTGGTGCTCCCTCAGCATGCCCTGCATAGCTTATCATCTGTGATGATACATGGTAACTTTGTTAAATGCTGTTTGCCAAAATTTGACAAGGATCTTCCTAAAGGCTAGGATCAATTGCGTTGTTCTCATTCTTAAAAACTCCTCAGCATTTTACCAAGTTGTTAAACGGAGAAGAGCCCCAAATGAAATAAGTCAATTTTTATTTAGTGGGTGGTTTCTCTTTTGCTTTACATGATTTTAATAAAAAGTAATAGTTGTGATCTTTTCTATTATGTAAAATACATAATATGAGTTTGACATAAATTTTAGGAAAAATAGAGATATTTCTTCCTAAAAGTTTTCTTTCTATAAGCTTCCTGTTTTTCCACAAGATGCAAAATAATAGAAAAAAAATGAGTTTCAATATCCATCCATGAAGTGCTATTATGACAAATAGCACTCAGGAGCTATTTGAATTCTCACCACATTTATTAGGGGCAGACTCTAATCTAGATTTTTCTGTTCTAATGTCGAGTAGTTTCATTGGAACACTATACAAAGGCTTCCAAACTGGTATTTTTTTTCTTGGATAGTGGGTTTATTTTTTTCTCTTGGATTATTTAAGAAGAGGACCTAATTTTCCTAGTGAATTCCTCCATGTGAACTTGAGCCAATTTTAGTTGTCAGCCTTCCATCCAAAGAGAGCAAGATTTACCCTGCCCTGTGGGCACTGGAGGCTGTGTCATGTGAAGTGAACAGCTGCTCTTTATCTCTATCTGCTGCTCAAGTAGCTCAGAGTCTTTCCTTAGCCCCCTCACAATAGAAATAGGAATATTTGTCCATTGCATGACCTGGTGATATTTTTAGCTATAATACTGTACGCAGTTGTAATAGATGCGGTTCCATGGGCATTACGGGCTTTTTAACAGTAGTTAAGTCCACGTTTAATAGATCAAGGAATCCCCAAATAATAATCCTGTGGTAAATGAGGTCTAGATTGTAAAATGGTAAGAACTAAACTGGCGTTAAGTTTATTATGTCCAAACTAAATAGAGGAAAATTTCATTAAAGTGCTCCTGAACTTTTATTTCTTCCTTCACAATTTCTTCTCATAGCCCAGTTAAAAAAAAAAAGCTACATTTTATGTGAAAAATACACAAAATATGTGTCTATTGAGGATAAAAATATTGGAATCAGGATGATTTCTTCCCTCTTGCTCTCCAAAGCACCCAGACTACTGACTTGGCTTTGCCTAAGTGTTTTCTCTACCTCCAACATTCCATGTCTTTTCAGGTCTTCAGAATTTGTCAGTTGGCTTGTAATAATAACTTTATAATTGCTTTCTGTAACTATACACATTCCTGCTACATCAACATAATATATTGTATTGGTCGCACCCTATCACCTCAAGGTAAGAGCCTGCCCTAAGTGACTGAGACTTGGAACATCTGTTGCATTGACTAATAGTTTTCAGGACCTCTCAGGGGCCTTTGGGAATTATGCAAAATAATGTGAGTTTGGTAGGGATGTGCAATTTGAAGGAAGTGTTCATGCCTGCTTTCAGGTTTTAATAGGTTTAAATAACACTTAAAACATTAAGAACTTTTACAGTATGGAGAATTCAAACTTCTTTTCATCATCGTCACCAACTCAGCCATCACTCTTTATCCTATTTTGAGTTCTGCAACAAAACTTTTAAGAAAACACACACAGAACCAGCTTTAAATGGTAGGATAAAAGCCTCTCTGAGGTTCTTTTCCTACACACAACTAATACTAATTCAACAAATATTTTTTCATCTCCTACTTTGTACCAGTTACTATTCTAGGTACTAGAGATACAGAGATGAAGCACACAAGATTTTGCTTTCATGGGACAATTTATAAATGAGTAAAGAAATAAAGTAACTTGGATAGGTGTAGGTGCTATAAAGAAAATAAAGCAGGGCCACCTGGGTGGCTCAGTCAGTTAAGCATCCGACTTCAGCTCAGGTCATGATCTCGTAGTTCATGGGTTTGAGCCCCATATCAAGTTCTGTACTGACAGCTCAGAGCCTGCAGCCTGCTCTTGATTCTGTGTCTCCCTCTTTCTCTGCCCCTTCCCTGCTCATGCTCTGTCTTTCTCTCCCTCTTTCCCTTGAAAATAAATAAACATTAAAAAATTTAAAAAAAGAATGTATGTTACTTTAAATAATAATATTAATAATGATAATAATACCATTTGTTGATACTATGTGGCAGGTACTATGCTACAAGTAGTCCTAAATATAACCTCAATCCTCAAAACAATATCTTGGTATTAATACCTTTAGCTTACATATAAAAAAATCGAGGTTTAAAACTTCCTTCTGATAATATGGTTACTAAGTGACAGTATAAAAATTTTGGCTTTCATTCATTAATGCAAGTTGACAGAGCTTGTCCAGCAGTGTTCTAAGATACTAACATACAGTTAAGAACAGAACAAACAAAATGCCTGCCCACAAAAAATGAGCACTTTTACAGTGGTTAGGCAAACATAAAACAAAGAAAACAAGTATAATTACATGATGTTGGATTATGATAAGAGCTATGAATGGTCTTAGGCTAGAAAAGTCAAGGAAACATTCCCCCTGAGAGCTTCCAGAGATGAACCGAGCCCTGTGAACACCTTGACTTTAACCCAGTGAGACCCCTATAAGACTTCTAACCTGCAGAACTCTAAGCTCATCAATTTGCATGGCTTTAAGCTACCAAGTTTGTGGTAATGTATTTAACAGCCACAGTGGAATAATAGTATGTCAAAATAGTTGTATCATGGAACAATAAACTGTAAATATGGCAGTACCTATGGAGTTATTGTAAATGCTAAAGAAGATAATGGATTAAAGCTCTAAGGACAGTATTTGACATAAAGTGTTGCATGCTGTAATATCATTGTCAAAGTCTAGGGGCTAAAACACTTGGCATACATGTAAGGAGATATAAGATTTTCTTGCCGAAGTAGAGTTTAGAATAGAGTATATCCTGATAGATAACAGCTATCAAATAAGAAGAAGCTGAATGTTTGTTTGGGTTAAATCTAATTTAAAAGGCAATAAGAGATCCATTGTAGGCTTTTGAGAGGAAAATGCAGGCTAAAGGATAGATTAATCTCTGACTACAGTATGTATAAAAATAAAGACATGATGGGGGCGCCTGGGTGGCGCAGTCAGTTAAGCGTCCGACTTCAACCAGGTCACGATCTCGCCGTCCGTGAGTTCGAGCCCCGTGTCAGGCTCTGGGCTGATGGCTCGGAGCCTGGAGCCTGTTTCCGATTCTGTGTCTCCCTCTCTCTCTGCCCCTCCCCCGTTCATGCTCTGTTTCTCTCTGTCCCAAAAATAAATACACGTTGAAAAAAATTTTTTTTTAAAAATAAATAAAGACATGATGGAAATACCGGGAAACTAGATTGACACACTGTATATACGTGTGACAGTGATGGCCAGGGAATTAGCATAGGAATAAAGGATATCAGAAGTAAACCAAGGAGATTGTGTTAATATGTGAGTGTCCACAGAATGATTCTCTGGCCAGATATTGGGCTGTTGTGAAGGAATTTTGTACATACTACATCACTGGATTTCACCAGGGAATAATTGACCAAGATGGGCTTAATAATCCAGGTCCACCACTAGTTTATGGTGTAGGCAAGTCACTTAAACTCATAAACCTTGTTTTCATTTGTAAATATGAGGATGTATTACAGGATCTCTAAGGTTCTTTCTAGCTGTAAAATTGTGCAACTTCCCATTGTCTCCACAGTGGGCATTTACTGTTATATCGCAATTATTCTAAATGTATGGAATGTGAGGAACATTCATTTCAAAAAAAATAAAATAAAAAATAAGCATCCAAGAAATAAACACAAATAATGTTTAGTTTCTATATGTCTTTATTTCCCTTCAAAAGTTTCCATGATACAAACAACTCAGAGGTGAAAAAGCGTCATGATGTTCTTAGCACAAGTTGGAAAATTTTGCTCTCCTGAAGCTAGAAAGCCCTTTTCATTTTGAGTGTTTTTTATTTTCCCAAATGAAAGAAATTTGGAAGGGTCAATGTCTATGTATGAGGGTAGCCAGTTCAAAATTACTTGTTTGCAAAACATTTTTACCCATAGAAACCATTGTCATGTAACATAGAAGCAAGCAATTCAGTTGTAGGTATATTTATAAAGTGCTGGAAAATTATAATCAGCATGATTTGAAACAACTGTATATCATTACTTTTGAAAGTGGTTAGAGTTAAAAACATTTCACCAGGCTAAGTAATGATGATGGGGCAGGGTAGCAAGGGGACGGGATTTGTATTGTGCTTTCTTTGTGGACAGAGAAACACATTCTTCATTTTTGTCACACTGCTAAATCACAGCCGTGCAGAATTTATTAATGTATTCTTGTGAGGCAAGGAAAAATCCACCAGAGGAAATCAACAACTTGTTCTCCTCACACCCAGAAAGCAAGATGAGAAACATATCTATCAGTGACTTTACTTTTGACCTGTGGAATAACTCCTCTTAAGAAAAACAAATTAATTCAATGGCTCTCTATTTAATCTTTTGACCTTTATTTTATGAGAGATTTTTCCATATGACATGCAGAGCTGCCCCAATTATGTCAGCATGTCCCTGAGATAGGTGAGACAGGACCACAAATATTATATAGCACAAAATCTTTAACGACAGTTATATACCAAAACATTACTTAAATTCTGTATAGTACAAATAGTACTCATTAAATCAGAAAGCATTTTATAAAATAATGAACTAAAGCACTTAGAAATATTGAATAGTAACTATTATTTTGAACTAGTTTGTGATGTTCCAACTGTCAATATTAAATTGATAACTGATGAATGTGTGTGTGTGTGTGTGTGTGTGCGCACATGCATGTGTATGTATACATATACATACACAGCAGAGGTGATATCCTAGAGGGCGGGATTCATTTACCCACATAGGGTGTTGCTGAAATTGTCCTTTCTTCATCCCATTGTCTTTAGCCATTGTTTATATGTGTTCCCATTGTTCTCCTACCATCATTTGTCACAAAGACATGGTCCTCTCCCTGCCAAGTGCTACTAGAGATCTAGGATATGGAAATTTAGACAGCTTTCACTACCTACCAAGAATGAGACCATGAATCCTGCACGTTTGCTCATGAAGACTCAGTCCCTTTCTGCAACAGCCAGGAACCCCTCTCCCCTGCCTAGAGCTTCAAGACTTCTTATCTTGCTATTGAGAACTAGGAAAACTTACTGCTGAGGACTAGGATAACTAGTACAACTAGTCACTAGTAGAGAAACCTGGGTGTTGAGAATGGACCCTTAATATTTCTTGGTTAGGTATATAGTACTGATGATACACTGTTATAGTTTTATGACAGTGAATAAGACACCCTGTTGTGGACTTGCTTTGGGAACTAAAAAACATCCTTAATGTAATTTCTGTGGAAATAAGGTCATTGTTTCAGCAAATGACTTACAAACACAGTTTTGGAGCAGACACATTCATAATTGAGCAGACAGTGCCCTAGGCAACAATGTTCTCTTTCTGTTATAATCATGTCATAATTAGTTTTCTTATATACCCTCACATGTATTGGTTATTTTTAGCCCGGTTTGGTTGTAGTATTGCAGATATTACTTTTCTGTTAATTTATCAAAGTCCTCAGTAAAATTTTATATGTAGTCCATTAATCATGAGATTTCTTATAAGATTACTTAGAATAATTAATAGATGCTGAAATTATTATATAAAATCTAATTTATTATTGCATTAAATAAAATACTGCTAACCAGCCCTGTCTTTATTCATTTGAGATAAATTTTGGCATTTATTGTGAATATTCAAGGAAGGGAATATATTTTTAGCAGGAATCTTGTATATCTCCTACACAGAAATGGAATAATTACTGAAACAACTGAGACAAAATGTTTTAGAATGTATGCAATACACTTCCTATAACCTCTTTTGTGACTGCATTTGCTTTTACCAGAAAAATCATGTTGGCTTACACATATGTGCTATAAGTAAGCAGTGTTTTAGTTTGTGATTAAAAAAAAAAGATTAAAATTTTAAGCACATAAATAAGGTCTTCTTTGTAATCTGAGTTATGCTACTGGAAAATTGGGGAAAAAATGTCATGTTCTCATGTGGCCCTTGACTTTCTGAGTCTAGGAAGATATTTCATAACGAAGGGACAAGAGAATAAATATTTTTACCTTAATCTGACTGAAAAATACACTTTTGTGTGCTTGACCCTGCTATTTAGGAAAGTAGCAAGATGCTGGTCATCAAAGGCAATTATAAGTCTAGGCAGCCAGCTCTGATTTTTCAGACAACTCAGGTATTCTTTTCAATTCAGACAGAATTTTGAGAGAAATATAAATGTTCATATTAGGTAGTCTCTCGGGGGATGTTTTTACTATCAACTTTTAAAATGTTACTTGCTAACATTTTCTTTAATGCACTATGTTAAAAATGAATTAATTCATTCATCTTCCCATGTTCTTCTTGTTTTTTCTTCTTTTTTTCATTTCCCTTTCCTCTTGCTATGGAGACACACAAACATGGGTGCCTGATGTCTGAGCAAGTTGAGGAAAGGGGTTGCCAAAGACAGCTCAACTGCAGTGTGCCCAGAGCCAAAGAAGTGGGAGAGGGAAAGGAGAGAGCCCGAGATGGTTGGTGGAAGAGGCAGCCAGAGTGATTATCATATTTGTCACACTGGACAAATAATTGAACAAACCATAAGTGCATAATAATTTTAATACTCTGGCTTGGATGTTAGAGTTGTAGCATTGTTGACTTACTGTTTGTAAGAGTTGTATAGTGTCAGTTGGATGGTGTCTTTTTGTTTTGAGGAGGTAGATATTGGGGTATTTAGGTTAATGCACTATTGTGCAGGGAAAAAAGAAATGTGTGTGTGTGTGTGTGTGTGTGTGTATACACACACACACACACACATATATACATATATACACACACACACACATATATATACATATATATATACATATATATGTATATGTATATATATATATAATTTTTATTTAAACCCAAGTTAGTTACATTATAGTGTAATAATGATTTCAGGAATAGAATTTAGTGATTCATCACTTACATATAACACCCAGTGCTCATGTCAACAAGTGCCCTCCTTAATGCCCATCACCCATTTATCCCATCACCCCACTCAACACCCCACCAGCAACCATCAGTTTGTTTTCTGTATTTACGAGTCTCTTATGGCTTGTCTCCCTCTCTGTTTTTTATATTATTTTTGCTTCCCTTCCCCTATGTTCATTTGTTTTGTTTCTTAAATTACACATGTGAGTGAAATCATATATCTGTCTTTCTCTAACTTATTTCAAATAGCATAGTACACTGTAGTTCCATCCACGTTGTTGCAAATGGCAACAATTAGTTTTGCTAATTATTTCCTTGGCTGTGCAGAAGCTTTTTATCTTGATGAGGTCCCAATAGTTTGTTTTTGCTTTTGTTTTCCTTGCCTCCAGAGATGTGTCAAGTAAGAAGTTGCTGTGTCCAAGGTTAAAGAGGTTGTTGCCTGTTTTCTCCTCTAGGATTTTGATGGCTTCCTGTCTTATGTCTAGGTCTTTCATCCAGTTTGAGTTTATTTTTGTGTATGGTGTAAGAAAGTGGTCCAGGTTCACTCTTCTGCGTATTGTTTTCCAGTTATCCCAACAGTATTTGATGAAAAGACTGTCTTTTGTCCATTGGATACTCTTTCCTGCTTTGTCAAAGATTTATTGTCTAACATTTGTGGGTCCATTTCTGGGTTCTCCATTCTGGTCCATTGATCTATGTGTCTGTTTTTTTGTGAGTACCATACTGTCTTGATGATTACAACTTTGTAATACAGCTTGAAGTCCAGAATTGTGATGCTTCTATCTTTGGTTTTCTTTTACTTTTTTTTTTTATATGAAATTTATTGTCAAATTGGTTTCCATACAACACCCAGTGCTCATCCCAACAGGTGCCCTCCTCAATACCCATCACCCACCCCCCCTCCCTCCCTCCTCCATCAACCCTCAGTTTGTTCTCAGTTTTTAAGAGTCTCTTATGGTTTGCCTCCTTCCCTCTCTGTAACTTTTTTCCCCCTTCCCCTCCCCCATGGTCTTCTGTTAAGTTTCTCAGGATCCACATAAGAGTGAAAAAAACATATGGTATCTGTCTTTCTCTGTATGACTTATTTCACTTAGCATAACACTCTCCAGTTCCATCCACATTGCTACAAAAGGCCATATTTCATTCTTCCTCATTGCCACATAGTATGCCATTGTGAATATAAACCACAATTTCTTTATCCATTCATCAGTCGATGGACATTTAGGCTCTTTCCATAATTTGGCTATTGTTGAAAGTGCTGCTATAAACATGGGGTTACAAGTGCGCCTATGTATCAGCACTCCTGTATCCCTTGGGTAAATTCCTAGCAGTGCTATTGCTGGGTCATAGGGTAGATCTATTTTTAATTTTTTGAGGAACCTCCACACTGTTTTCCAGAGCGGCCGCACCAGTTTGCATTCCCACAAACAGTGCAGGAGGGTTTCCATTTCTCCACATCCTTGCCAGCATCTATAGTTCTGATTTGTTCATTTTAGCCACTCTGACTGGTGTGAGATGGTATCTGAGTGTGGTTTTGATTTGTATTTCCCTGATGAGGAGTGACATTGAGCATCTTTTCGTGTTCCTGTTGGCATTCTGTCTGTCTTTTTTAGAGAAGTGTCTATTCATGCTTTCTGCCCATTTCTTCACTGGATTGTTTGTTTTTCGGGCATGGAGATTGGTGAGCTCTTTATAGATTTTGGATACTAGCCCTTTGTCCAATATGTCATTTGCAAATATCTTTCCCATTCTGTTGGTTGCCTTTTAGTTTTGTTGATTGTTTCCTTTGCAGTGCAGAAGCTTTTTATCTTCATGAGGTCCCAATAGTTCATTTTTGCTTTTAATTCCCTTGCTTTTGGGGATATGTCATTAAGAAATTCCTGCGGCTGAGGTCAGAGAGGTTTTTTCCTGCTTTCTCCTCTAGGGTTTTAGTGGTTTCCTGTCTCACATTCAGGTCCCTCATCCATTTTGAGTTTATTTTTGTGAATGGTGTAAGAAAGTGGTCTAGTTTCATCCTTCTTCATGTTGCTGTCCAGTTCTCCCAGCACCATTTGTTAAAGAGACTGTCTTTTTTCCATTGGATGTTCTTTCCTGCTTTGTCAAAGATGAGTTGGCCATACATTTGTGGGTCTAATTCTGGGGTTTCTATTCTATTCCATTGGTCTATGTGTCTGTTTTTGTGCCAATATCATGCTGTCTTGATGATGACAGCTTTGTAGTAGAGGCTAACGTCTGGGATTGTGATGCCTCCTTCTTTGGTCTTCTTCAAAATTATTTGGCTATTTGGGGTCTTTTGTGGTTCCATATGAATTTTAGGATTGCTTGTTCTAGCTTCGAGAAGAATGCTGGTGCAATTTTGATTGGGATTGCATTGAATGTGTAGATAGATTTGGGTAGTATTGACATTTGGACAATATTTATTCTTCCAATCCATGAGCAAGGAATGTTTTTCCATTTCTTTATATCTTCTTCAATTTCCTTCATGGGCTTTTTTATGGTTTTCAGCATACAGATCTTTTACATCTTTGGTTAGATTTATTCCTAGGTATCTCATGCTTCTTGGTGCAATTGTGAATGGGATCAGTTTTTTATTTGTCTTTCTGTTGCTTCGTTATTAGTGTATAAGAATGCAACTGATTTCTGTACATTGATTTTGTATCCTGCAACTTTGCTGAATTCATGTATCAGTTCTAGCAGACTTTTGGTGGAGTCTATCAGATTTTCCATGTATAGTATCATGTCATCTGCAAAAAGTGAAAGGTTGGCTTCATCTTTGCCAATTTTGATGCCTTTGATTTCCTTTTGTTGTCTGATTGCTGATGCTAGAACTTCCAACGCTATGTTAAACAACAGTGGTGAGAGGGGCGCCTAGGTGGCGCAGTCGGTTAAGCATCCGACTTCAGCCAGGTCACGATCTCGCGGTCCGTGAGTTCGAGCCCCGCGTCAGGCTCTGGGCTGATGGCTCGGAGCCTGGAGCCTGTTTCCGATTCTGTGTCTCCCTCTCTCTCTGCCCCTCCCCCGTTCATGCTCTGCCTCTCTCTGTCCCAAAAATAAATAAAAACGTTAAAAAAAAATTAAAAAAATAAATAAACATTAAAAAAAAAAAAACAACAGTGGTGAGAGTGGGCATCCCTGTCGTGTTCCTGATCTCAGGGAAAAAGCTCTCAGTTTTTCCTCATTGAGGATGATATTAGCTGTGGGCTTTTCATAAATGGCTTTTATGGTGGTTAAGTATGTTCCTTCTATCCTGACTTTCCCGAGGGTTTTTATTAAGAAAGGATGTTGAATTTTGTCAGATGCTTTTTCTGCATTGATTGACAGGATCATATGGTTCTTATCTTTTCTTTTATTAATGTGATGTATCACATTGAATGATTTGGGAATGCTGAACCAGCCCTGCATCCCAGGAATGAATCCCACTTGATCATGGTAAATAATTCTTTTTATATGCTGTTGAATTCGATTTGCTAGTATCTTATTGAGAATTTTTGTATCCATATTCATCAGGGATATTGGCTTGTAGTTCTCTTTTTTTGCTGGGTCTCTGTCTGGTTTAGGAATCAAAGTAATGCTGGCTTCATAGAATGAGTCTGGAAGTTTTCCTTCCCTTTCTGTTTTTTGGAACAGCTTGAGAAGGATAATTATTATCTCTGCATTAAATGTCTGGTAGAATTCCCCTGGGAAGCCATCTGGTACTGGACTCTTATTTTTGGGGAGATTTTTGACAACTGATTCAATTTCCTCACTGGTTATGGATCTGTTCCAGTTTTCCATTTCTTCCTGTTTGAGTTTTGGGAGTGCGTGGGTGTTTAGGAATTTGTCCATTCCTTCCAGGTTGTCCAGTTTGTTGGCATATAACTTTTCATAGTATTCCCTGTTAA
Source organism: Prionailurus viverrinus (assembly GCF_022837055.1). Classification (NCBI taxonomy): domain Eukaryota; kingdom Metazoa; phylum Chordata; class Mammalia; order Carnivora; family Felidae; genus Prionailurus; species Prionailurus viverrinus. Next base: position 131,722,354 of record NC_062564.1, read on the forward strand.
TTGCTTGTATTTCTGAGGGATTGGTTGTAATAATTCCATTTTCATTCATGATTTTTTCTATTTGGGTCATCTCCCTTTTCTTTTTGAGACACCTGGCTAGAGGTTTATCAATTTTGTTTATTTTTTCAAAAAACCAACTCTTGGTTTCATTGATCTGCTCTACAGTTTTTTTAGATTCTGTATCTGCTTATTTCTGCTCTGATCTTTATTATTTCTCTTCTTCTGCTGGGCTTAGGCTGCCTTTGCTGTTCTGCTTCTAGTTCCTTTAGGTGTGCTGTTAGATTTTGTATTTGGGAATTTTCTTGTTTCCTGAGATAGGCCTGGATTGCAATGTATTTTCCCCTCAGGACTGCCTTCGCTGCGTCCCAAAGCGTTTGGATTGTTATATTTTCATTTTCATTTGTTTCCATGTATTTTTTAATTTCTTCTCTACTTCTGGTTGACCCATTCACTCTTTAGTAGGGTGTTCTTTAACCTCCATGCTTTTGGAGGTTTTCCAGACATTTTCCTGTGGTTGATTTCAAGTTCCATAGCATTGTGGTCTGCAAGTATGCATGGTATAATCTCAATTCTTTTATACTTATGAAGGACTGTTTTGTGACCCAGTATGTGATCTATCTTGGAGAAGGTTCCATGTGCACTCGAGCAGAAAGTATATTCTGTTGCTTTGGGATGCAGAGTTCTAAATATATCTGTCAAGTCCATCTGATCCAACGTATCATTCAGGGCCCTTGTTTCTTTATTGATCCTGTGTCTAGATGATTTATCCATTGTTGGAAGTGGAGTATTAAAGTCCCCTGCAATTACCACATTCTTATCAATAAGGTTACTTATGTTTGTGATTAATTGTTTTATATATTTGGGGGCTCCCATATTTGGCACATAGACATTTATAATTGTTAGCTCTTCCTGATGTATAGGCCCTATAATTATTATATAATGCCCTTCTTCATTTCTTGTTACAGCCTTTAATTTAAAGTCTAGTTTATCTGATATAAGTATGGCTACTCCAGCTTTCTTTTGACTTCCAGTAGCATGATAGACAGCTCTCCATCCCCTCACTTTCAATCTGAAGGTGTCCTCACCTTCTAGATAGCAAATAGAGTCTCTTCTAGATAGAAAATAGATGGGTCTTGTTTTTTTATCCATTCTGATACCCTATGTCTTTTGGTTGGAGCATTTAGTCCATTGACATTCAGTGTTATTATAGAAAGATATGGATTTAGAGTCGTTGTGCTGTTTGTAGGTTTCATGCTTGTAGTGATGTCTCTGGTACTTTGTGGTCCTTGCAACATTTCACTCACAGAATCCCCCTTAAGATCTCTTGTGGGGCTGGTGTAGTGGTGATGAATTCCTTCAGTGTTTGTTTGTTTGGGAAGACCTTTATCTCTCCTTCTATTCTGAAAGACAGACTTGCCTGATAAAGGATTCTCGGCTGCATATTTTTTCTGTTTATCACATTGAAGATTTCCTGTCATTCCTTTCTGGCCTGCCAAGTTTCAGTAGAGACATCCATCACTAGTCTTATCAGTCTCCCTTTATATGTTAGAGCATGTTTATCCCTAGCTGCTTTCGGAATTTTCTCTTTATCCTTGTATTTTGCCAGTTTCACTATGATATGTCATGCAGAAGATCGATTCAAGTTACATCTGAAGGGAGTTCTCTTTGCCTCTTGGAATTCAATGCCTTTTTCCTTCCCCAGATCAGGGAAGTTCTCAGCTATGATTTGTTCAAGTACACCTTCAGTCCCTTTCTCTCTCTCTTCCTCCTCTGGAATCCTTATTATATGGATATTGTTGCGTTTCATCGCATCACTTAGTTCTCTAATTCTCCCCTCAAATCCTGTATTTTTTAATCTCTTTTTCTCAGCTTTCTCTTTTTCCATAATTTTATCTTCTAATTCACCTATTCTTTCCTCTGCCTCTTCAATCTGAGCTGTGGTTGCCTCCATTTTATTTTGCAGCTCATTTATAGCATTTTTTGGCTCCCCATGACTGTTTTAGTCCCTTGATCTCTGTAGTGATTGATTCTCTGCTGTCCTCTATAGTTTTTTCAAGCCCAGCGATTAATTTTATGACTATTATTCTAAACTCATGGTCCGTTATATTAGTTAAATTGGTTTTGACCAATTTGTTAGCTATTGCTATTTCCTGGAGTTTCTTTTGAGGAGAATTCTTCTGTTTCATCATTTTGGATAGTCCCTAGAGTGGCGTGGACCTGCAGGGCACTTCTCCTGTGCTGTCTGGAGTAACTTGTGTTGGTGGGTGGGGCTGCAGTCAGACTGGTGTGTACCTTATCTTCCCTTTTCCCAGGGGCAGGATTCACTGTGGAGTGGTGTGGCCTCTATCTGGGCTACTTGCACACTTTCAAACTTGTGGTGCTGCTTTGATGGGATCTGGCATATTGGCCGGAGTGGATCTGCAAGGTGCACAGTGGACGGAGGGGCAGGCTTAGATTGTTTTGGTGTTGGTGGTCCCCTGCAGGAGGCACCCTGCAGCACCAGGAGGGAGGCAGACCCGTCAGAGAGATGGATCCATAGAAACAAAGCTTTGAGTGTTTGCTCAGTGCAAGCAAGTTTTGTGAAGGGAACTGGTTCCCTTTGGAATTTTGACTGGAGGATGGGAGAGGGAAATGGTGCTTGCCAGTGCCTTTGTTTCCCTGCCGAGCTGAGCTCTGTATTCCAGGGCTCAACACCTCTCCCTCCAGGTGTCTTCTTGCCCTCCTGCTCTCCGAGCAGAGCTGCTGACTTTTAACATTCCAGATGTTAAGTCCCGCTAGCTGTCAGAACTCATGCAGTCCGGCCCCTCTGCTTTTGCAAGCCAGACTCAGGGGCTCTGCTTTGCCAGGTGGCTGGGCTGCCCCTCCACCGCCCACCAGTCTGTGTAGCGCGCACCGCCTCTCCACCCTTCCTACCCTCTTCCGTGGGCCTCTTGTTTACACTTGGTGGTTTTCTGGATTATTTAGGCAGATGTGGGTGGAATGCAAGTGATCAGCAGGACGCGGTGAGCCCAGCGTCCTCCTACGCCGCCATCTTCTCCCTATTTATCTGATTTTCTTTTTCAACATTACTTTGACTGATCAGAGTCTTTTCTGGTTCCATACAAATATTAGAATTGTTTGTTCTAGCTCTGTGAAGAATACTGATGTGATTTTGATAGGCATTGCATTGAATATTATGTAGATTTCTTTGGGTAGTATTGACATTTTAATAATATTTCTTCTTCCAATCCATGAGCATGGATGTTTTCCTTTTTTGTGTGTTTTCTTCAATTTCTTTCATAAAGTTTCTATAGTTTTCAATGTATAAATTTTTTCCCTCTTTTGTTAGGTTTATTCCTAGGTATTTAATGGTTTTTGTTGGGAAAAATATTTTTATGCTGGAAAAAAATCTATAGTTATGTTGCATGCCATGTATACATAGGGATATACATATGCATATGCCTATACATATATAGATACATATAGGTGTCTTAAGTATTTTGTATATGTATTTTGAGTTTTTAAAAAAGAATTTGTTTTAAAGGAATTTGTTTTTTAAAAAATTAATTTGATTTAATAGAATTTGTTTGTAAAGAAACAAACAAAAAAGAATTAATTCAGTGAATATCCATTGAACATGTGTATACTAAAAATCATGCTATGAATTTCTATAAAAATACTCAAAAACAATAAAAGTTTATTTCTCATTCGTATAAGTCCATGGTAGGTATGTTGGGCTAGGGGGTGAGTTTCCTGCACAAGGTGACTGAGGGACCCAAACTGTTCCCATTTCACAGCTTCACCATCCTCTAAGGGGACATATCTATTCCCAGTCTGAAGTAGCATACATTATTTCCTCTCTTCCCCCACTGGATATTGGACACAATTAATTCAAGACAGACTGGAAAATGCAGTAGATAGCCACATGCCCTGACAAAGAAGGAAAAACAGATTGTACTAGACAACTACCAACCTCTGATACAACCTATTATTAAGCACGTTTATAGATACATGTTGACTAGAAGGAGATTCTTTTTGTTTCACCAAACATATACTGTACAACTTTTCTTTTGTTGGAACTGAATTAAGTTTTGGGGATATCAAAATTTTATAAACAGACATAGTAATTCTTGTCAGTGAGCTCAGAAAGGATGAATATGTGTAAAAATATCCTACCTACGTAGGGCTTGTGTCATTTAAGTAAAATGAATATTCATGAGTATAATTTTTAGCAGTAAGTTTCTGTGAGATAATTAAAAAGTCATCTTTAAATGTTATGCAAAGGAGAAGATGATTTGGGTTTGGAAGTTAATAATTATAGCTAAAAACAGTTCTTAAATTTTTTAGTCTTACTTTGCTATGTTTAAACATATTTATACCTTCTAACATTCAGAAGGTAGAGACTGTGGTTTTACAATCATGACAAAAATACAACATGGTAATAATGCAAGTGCTACATTTTTTACAACCAACTAAGTCACGTTACCTGCTTTGGACTGAATTGACCATTAAGATTGATCTGGCTAAGAGTGCAGACGTGGCCAAATGTGGAGAGCCCATCTGTGTTGTAAGTTTCCTTATGCATTCTTATCCAAATGCTCCTTAAATTTTTATTAGAAATGTACTTTGGAGACCAGACACCCTCTTGGCTGGATCATCACTTTTATAACAAATGTATATGCTATTCTCACTGAGATATTTTTAGATTTGCCCTACTGGGAGTTTTTTCAAGTAATTAATATACAGCTTTTGTAGCAGCTTGAACTTGGCTTCTTGGAAATAATTCACTCTTAGCAGAATCTAGTGCCAGAAGAACATTGAAAACTTCTATGGATGTTAGCTAGCTCAGAACTTCCTTTCTTTTCTTTTCTTTTTTTTTGTTTTTGTTTTTTTATTTTTTTAATAGTTTGTCTTGAGGACAGGCCTTGTTTAGTAGAAGAAAAGTTTATTCTATTTATTATCTTCAAGTTACCTCTCTGATTTTCCTAAAGGAATCCAAGGTACTATTTTGGTAAGTAAAATTTATGAAGAAAAACCAGGTGAAATATTGACTTTGGCTTAGCTCTTACCTTCTTATAAACTTAGCCTTAAGACCCTTTTTAACTCACTTAGTTTTGATATGAATGAGAAGTTCTGCATTCAGTTTTTAGTTCCTACCAGAGTATCATACTATACTGTGACTGCTCATGGAGAAAAGACCTTAAAAATATATTTATTTCTTCTAGGTTTATTGACATATGATTGATAAAAATTGTATATAGATTATTCAGCATGATTTTTAAGGTATATAATGTAATGATTTAATATACATATATATTGTGAAATGATTACCACAGTCAAATTAACTAACACATTTGTCACCCCACATAGTTTCCATTTTCCTTTTTTATACTTGTGAGAATGCAAATATACAATACAATGTTAATACAATGCTAATAATACAGTATTATTAACCACAGTCACCATGCTTTAAATTAGATCCCTGGAACTTATTTATCTTATAACTGAAGGTTGTACCATTTAGCCAACATCTCCCCTATTCCACCAATCCCTTGGTAACCACTTTTCTACTCTGTAGTTCTATGAGTTCCATAGTTTTAGATTCCATATATAAGTGAGACCATACAGTGTTTGTCTTTTTCTAGCATATTTCACTTACCATAGTCTTCCAGATTCATCCATATGGCCACAAATGACAGGATTTCCTCCTTCCTCATGATTGAATAATATTCCATGACACATATGCACATACACACACACACACACACACACACACACACACACACACACATACATTTTCTTTAATTGTTCATTCATAACGGACACAGGTTTTACCCATATCTTGGCTATGGTGAATAGTGCTACAATGAACATGGCTGTGTAAATATTTCTCCAAGATATTGTTTTTATTTTCTTTGGATATATACACAGAATTGGGATTTCTGGATCATATGGCAGTTTTATTTTTAGTTGTTTTTTTTTTTTTTTGACTAACTTCCATACTGTTTTCCATAATGGCTGTACCAATTTATATTCCTATCAATAGTATACAAGCGTTCTTCCTTTCTCCACATCTTCATCAACACTTATAATCTCCTTCTTTTTGATAACAGACACCCAACAGGTGTGAGGTGATACTTCATTGTGGTTTTGATTTGCATTCTTCTGATAATTAGTGATGTTGAATACTTTTTTTCATATACCTGAGCCATTTGAATATCTTTTTTGGAAGAAAAATAAAAAGTTTTTTCAGGTCTTTTGTCCTTTTTGTGATTGCATTATTTGGGATTTTTTTTGGTTTTTTGTTTTATTATTTATTTATTTATTTATTTATTTATTTGCTATTGAGTTGTAGGAGACTTTCATATATTTTATATATTAACCCCTTATTAGATACATGGTTTGCAAATATTTTGTCCCATGTTATATGTTGCCTTTTCAATTTGTTGATTACTTCCTTTTTTGTATAGAAGCTTTTTATCTAGTTCCACTTATTTAGTTTTGTTTTTGTTCCTTGTTTTGATATAGCCAAAAAATCATTGCCAAGACCAATATCATGGAAATTTTTCCCTATATTTTTTTCTAGAAGTCGTACAGTTTCAAGCCTTATGTTTAAGTCTTTAATCTGTTTCAAGTTAATTTATTTGTGACTGGTATAAGATAGACGTCCAGTTTCATTTTTTTGCATGTGGATATCCAGTTTTCCTAACACCCTTATTATTAAAGAGACTATCTTTTCTCCCTTGTGTATTCTTGGAGCCTTTGTCAAAGATTATTTGACCATATTATGAGCTTAATTCCGAGTTCTTTATTCATCTATGCATCTGCTTTTTTCCCCGTACCATTCTGTTTTTATTATTATGGCTTTGTAATATGGTTTTAAACCAGGAAGTGTGATCCCTCCAGCTTTGTTCTTTCTCAACATTGCTTTGGCTGTTTGGGGTCTTTTGTGGTTCTATATGAGGTTTGGGATTATTTATTCTATTTCTGTGAAAAATGTAATTGGAATTTTGGTAAGAATTGCACAGAATCTGTAGATTGTTTTGCGTAGTATGGGCATTTGGACAATATTAATTCTTTTAATCCATGAACATAGGCTATCTTTCATTTATTTGTGTCTTCTTTAATTTATTTCATTAGCATCTGGTAGTATTTAGTGTATATATCTTTCACCTCTTTGGTTACATTTATTCTTAAATATTTTATTCTTTTTAATGCTGTTGTATATGGGATAGTTTTCTTAATTTCTTTTTTGGGTAGTTTTTTGATAGTGTATAGAAACACAACTGTTTATTATATGTTAATTTTGTATCCTTCAAATTCACTGAATTTGTTTATTGGTCCTAAGAGGTTTTTTAGTGGAGGTTTTCGGTTTTCTATATATAAAATCATCATCTTCAAATAGAAGAAATTTGTCTTCTTTTCAATTTGGGTGTCTTTTATTTATTTTCCTTGCATAACTGCTCTGGCTAGGACTTCTAGTACTATGTTGAATAGAAGTGGTGAGAGTGAGTATACTTGTCTTTTTCCTGATCTTAGGGAAAAGACTCAGCTTCTCATCACTAAGTGTGATATTAGCTATGGGCCTGTCATATATGACCTTAATTATGTTGAGGTACATTCTTTCTACACCTTGAAAAGTATATTTAAAATTAAGTATATTACAAAGCATTTGGTACACATGGCAGCATAACAACCTATTATTAACTGTGCTATAACCTATTCATCCTCCCTTTCTTTTAGCTTAAAAAAAGAATTATTTTCATCACAATTATACATACATCCACATCCAACAAACATCTGGGAAAACCACCAGTACTGCAGTTAGAATATGACATAGAGTATCCTGGTAGAGAGAGTTCTATATCTAGTGATATCTAACATAAATTTGAGTCTCAAATCTGTCCCTAACTACTGCTGTGTCTATGATCAAATCATGTGACCTCTTATCATTTCAATTTACTTATGAATAAAATGCCACTCTTTATTTATAATTTTATATATTATAAATAATGTTGTGATAAACATCCTTACATTTAAATCTTTGTTTATATCTTCATTAATTCCTTAGGAAAGACTGGAGAAATAAATTGAAGATGCATGTCTGCTGCTCAAAATATTTAAAACTCTTTATGTGCAATAAATGTAATGATATTTAGTAAATATTTCTCATTTTTAAATTTATTCAGAAAAGGACTTGCTTAAATGAAAGTATTGGACTTAGCTCTTAAAAGTGATTGAAATTCAGGGCACATTTGTTTTGAATTGAATAGATGAACAAATGAATGAGCTGATATAAATGAACAAACAGATAAAGCAGATGAATTTTAGATTGTCTATAAACAAAGATTAGGCTTTTAATTCTAAAAAGTAGTGGAGTCAAGAAAAGATAAGTTAGCTTCTTTCTTTCTTTCTTTCTTTCTTTCTTTCTTTCTTTCTTTCTTTCCCTACTTTAGTAAGGAATTGAACATGTTTGAAGCAGAAAAGTATGAAGTGGGATGTATTAAATTCATTAAGAAAAAATTGGGTACATGTAAGATTTTGGTCTAGAAAAGTTGAGGAGAATGAGATATAGAAAATAAATGGAATTTTAAAGCCAAATCTTTTAAGAAAAAAATAATCTAAAATAGATTTAGGAAACCAAGGCCAAACAAAAGATTGTATAGGAAAATACCTTTCTTTAATGATAGGCTTAAGTTCAAAGTGGCAAAAATTAGTTCAGAGTGGATTTTCCTGTTTATAATGGATTACTGTGTTTTGTTTTAAATCTGTTCAGTTGTAAATTATGGGCTAAATTAAAGTAACAAAATACTTCTTCATGAAAAAAAAGTTATCCACCTTCTTGCTTTTGTAGTAGTTTCCTGAACAAACACATACAAAGTCACTAAAAAATTAGCAGAATTGTACAAAGTCATATAACGGAGTATTTCTTTTGATGTCTATATAAGTAGCTAATCCTGTAGAAATGTTTTAGGAAATATATTCAGTATCACATAATTTAAGAGCTCTGTGACTTTTTTGTGTCATTTACCATCCCTCAATCTTTTGTGTAATATGAGAATAATATTATTTAGCAGGCAGTGTTATATGAGAATCAGATGGAAACATACATGCAAAAGCACTTTACAAGTGGTAAAACAATATATATATTTTTATTACTGTCATTAATGTTTGATAGATAAAACTTTCAGCTTCACTGAATGATCTGTATTTTCAATTCCTGGTTACACTGGTTTCCCTCTAACATTTCCTGAGATCAATGAATAAGACATTTCTCTTTTTTTTTTTTTTTTTTAATTTTTTTTTCAACGTTTATTTATTTTTGAGACAGAGAGAGACAGAGCATGAACGGGGGAGGGGCAGAGAGAGAGGGAGACACAGAATCAGAAACAGGCTCCAGGCTCTGAGCCATCAGCCCAGAGCCTGACGCGGGGCTCGAACTCCTGGACCGCGAGATCGTGACCTGGCTGAAGTCGGACGCTTAACTGACTGCGCCACCCAGGCACCCCAAGACATTTCTCTTAAATATATTGGCCACTGTCTTTCAATGAACATACTGGTACATTTTTATAGTAATGCCAAAACATAGTGAAATTTTGAAGCTCTGTATACAGGATAAATTTATGAACAAGATTAAAACTAATGAAATGAACAAATGAATTTATATGAAGCATGTCCCAAAACATTTCATCTCTAAGAGGGGGCCAATTTCAAGAAATGTCTGACTTGTTTTTCATGGACATTTCAAAATAAACATAGCTCATATGATACAGTTTTAAGGAAAGGAAAGAAAAAAAAAGCTAAGAATTTCTGGGATCCTGCCAAAAGTATAATTTGGCATTTTATCCCACCTTCTGGATGCAGTTGATCAGCACATTACATGATGCCAAGGGCACAGTGGAACTAGAAGAAAACCAGAGAATTCAGTGTTCTTGCTTTTGAAGATCAGCATGTTTTGTTAATAGCAATAGAATTCTGTCACTCCGTACTGCAAATCTATATTATAGGATTTCTGGGACCAATCTCTTTTATGTTGCTAGACTTTCACAGTCTCTGCCCACACTAACTTAGAAAAGTAAACATTTCTTGATAAATATTGGTTGATAGTCCCATTCCATATTTCTAAAAATAGTTCCTTTAAAGAGAATTTATGTATTCAGATTAAAGTGATGAAATACATATTCATGTATTTCAAATAAAATATATTGATATCTTAAAAGAAAATAATTAGATTCTTAAATTTTTGGTCAAGTAGAATGATCAATCTTAAATAAGTATCTAAGGTTTGTTCAGCTTCCACTACCTTAGGAAGGAATAACTTAAGGGAAATTTTAATAAAGACATCTCTTCATACATGTGGCAGTTTTATGTTTAGGAAATACTACCATAGGCATTTTATAAACACATATTAAATTCTTGATACCCTTGAGAAGCTTCCAAAATGTCAGGGGGGGCGCCTGGGTGGCTCAGTCGGTTAAGCGTCCGACTTCAGCTCAGTCACGATCTCACAGTCCGTGAGTTCCAGCCCCGCGTCGGGCTCTGGGCTGATGGCTCAGAGCCTGGAGCCTGCTTCCAGTTCTGTGTCTCCCTCTCTCTCTGACCCTCCCCCGTTCATGCTCTGTCTCTCTCTGTCTCAAAAATAAATAAACATTAAAAAATTTTTTTTTTAAAAATGTCAGGGAAATTTCAGACATAACTGTGATTGCAGAATCTCCAGTCTTAGCATTGGAATGGACCATAATAGGCCCTCTTCTTCAGATTCGTTTTTCAACCCAGAGTAATTAACTAATCTTCCCAAGATCACAAAGCTAGAAGGTAGTGGCATGGGCACTAGCACAAGTATTACTCTCCTAAGTGCTATATAGTCTTCCTACTACTAAGCCTTCTATGTTTTAAAAGTATCGAAGACTATCTCTGCTATTGATGTTCTTTCATTGATATATTTCGTATTTTTTGTCATTTGTTTTATATTTTTAAGCAATTGAGATACAATCCCCCTGTTCCCTATTTCCAATCCAGCTTAAGGAACTTAGGATAGATAGATGATATATAGATATAGATATAGATATAGATATAGATATAGATATAGATATAGATATACGTATACGTATACGTATACGTATACATATACATATATCATCTGCAAGATGATTGATAGTGATGCATCCCGTACAAATGTTTCTCTCCAAGTCGGGGTTTTTCTGCTGATAATAGAAATATTATGTATTATTAAGTGTACAAAAATCTTCTTCAACAAGGAATTTTCATGCCCCCCCCTTATTATAGCTATCTGAGTATTGTGGTCCCATGTTCTCCTAGTGTCTGTGTTTAAGTCTTTTTGTTCACAGGTGAAGGAAGCGTGTATATGTAATTTGTCTAAGAGATTTGGAGTGTTCATGAAAGATGGCAAAGGGTCCCTTTTTCACTGATAAAAGTAATTTAGAAAAATTATCCAAAGATCATGTCATAGACTATATGACTATAATACTATGTCAAATTTATAGTTTAAGGTATTGTAAATACAGACATTGAAAAAAGATATAGATCTCATAAAAATAATATAAGCAGTTTTTATTACCTCCCTATTATGTGGGTCAATAATTTAAAAAAAAGAAAAAAATAGTTTTCTTTGATCTAAAAAAATGTGATCTACCAAAATTTAGAAAGAAATGTGTATTTTCTCAAGTCAGCTCTCTAAAAATTTTTGAATGTGAGAATAGAAGTTTGTCCTTGAAAATTCATCACAAACTCAATCTGTATGCCTTTCCTGTTCCGTGGTGGGCTGTATCAAATAACTGGAATCTGGAGCTACCATTCTCATTCTTAAAATCTTTCTTAACATTCTGTTGATTACTGGAATAAATAATTTTTGTCTTACCTGATTCCTCTAACATCATAGTGATTACGATCTTAATGTACCCTTTGGTCAGCAGAAAATAATTTAACCACTGATGGAAGCGGTAAATTAGTCCAAGAACAATTAAAATTAAGCTTAGAATTCTAAGGAGTAAAATAATTCTAGGGAAATTTGCAGTTAAGTCATTTGTATGACACAACATGTTTGCCCACGCACGCAGAAACAACCAATTCCATATGGATATTTTTATTCACAAATAAGTAACCACATGGGATCCCACTGTTGCTTCCCAGCAGCAAGAGTATTTTTCTAAAGGTAGAAAGATATTTAAAAAAATTATGTGTTGCTTCAGCTAAAGCAGGATATTTTCCATTGTTAGTGGCTTTTAAAATTAAAACAAGTTCATGGGGCGCCTGGGTGGCGCAGTCGGTTAAGCGTCCGACTTCAGCCAGGTCACGATCTCGCGGTCCGTGAGTTCGAGCCCCGCGTCAGGCTCTGGGCTGATGGCTCAGAGCCTGGAGCCTGTTTCCGATTCTGTGTCTCCCTCTCTCTCTGCCCCTCCCCCGTTCATGCTCTGTCTCTCTCTGTCCCAAAAATAAATAAATGTTGAAAAAAAAATTTAAAAAAAAATAAAATTAAAACAAGTTCAGTATGTAGATCATTAACCTTGGGTATGTTCTTTCTCATCATGATCTTTAACCATCGGGTCTCAATTCTAAAATTTTTGTTTTCTTTGCTAGATTATACTCATTCTCACAATACTGATATGATTTCATTATATTTAAAGACAAGAAAACTGTAAAAGTAACACCTTGCACATCATTATATTTAAAGATGAATTCCTAATGAAATACTTCCCTCTGAGATTGAGAAAGGAATCAAGTGACATCTATGCTACTTGGGTAGACTAGTTCTAAGTGGTTTCTGGCTCTTTTTTTTTTTTTAAACATGTGTCTTAATTTTTTTTTTTTTTTTTTTTACCGTTTATTTATTTTTGAGACACAGAGAGACAGAGCATGAACGGGGGAGGGTCAGAGAGAGAGAGAGAGGGAGACAGAGAATCCGAAACAGGCTCCAGGCTCTGAGCTGTCAGCACAGAGCCCGACACGGGGCTTGAACTCACAGACTGCGAGATCATTACCTGAGCTGAAGTTGGACGCTTACCTGACTGAGCCACCCAGGCGCCCCTTTTTGACACGTATCTTAAGGAAAAATAATAAAGTCAGTTATTCAGCTATATTTACTTTGAGAATATGTTTATAACATAAATATTAGGAAATGTTTTCCTTTTATGTTCTTGTTTAAGAGCAAGGTATAAAGGATTTTAAAAATATCTATGGCGAGTATATATGCCTAAAGTAAAGGAAAGTTGGGTGCCAATGACATTAGGTGAAACAGTGTACTATTATCTTACTATAAAGTTATTTAACTGAAAATATGAGTACCTCTTGTTTAGGATTAAATGTCAGATACAATCAGGATTCTACCTTCACTAGGATACATAGTTTGCTTTTTCCATACGTGGTGTTGAATGATACTGAGATACGTACCTCTTTTGTGGCCACAGCTTTGTTCTAGTGCAGGCAGCTAGGCTTAGACACGCTCTTTTAGTGTGTGAAAGAGTGATACCTGGTGTGAAGCTATGGGTCCAGAGGGGTGTGACTATGAGCTCGATGCTAAACAGGAAACCATAAGACTTCAGTTGCATTCGTACAAGTTAATGAAACATATTTCACTCTTTTCCCATAACATCTTATTTATGCCAATCTTGTTACAAACTAAAACCTGTTGATCAATGTTTTGTTTTTTATTTTGCATTAGATGTAATATATACGTAATGCCTTATTATATGAGGCTCTCTATACAAAAAAGTATAATTCAATTCATCAATCACGTATTGGACCTCTATTCAACTGCCCTTAGATTTTATAATCTAATTGACAAGTGGAGATGAATTAATCCATCACTTAACCATTTAAACAAACCAATTAATAACTAATACTTAATTTCTTTAATAATCGAACTATGATAAATTAAATCAATGTGTTAATAAATGTTTTATGAGTATTATAGGCAATAACTTTGGAGAATAGTGATAGTAAAGGGTTGGTTCTCTGAAAACTAGTCACACAATAGTGGATTTTAATCAGATTCTTGAAAACTTTTAATGAGAGAAATAGTATTGAAGGCTTCAAATATTCTGATGGCAATGCATAAAAATGCTTTGAAGAGAGAAGTTAGGGGTAGGAATAAAAATTTGAAGGCTATAACAGAGTCATCTGAAATCTCAAGATTTTGGAGTGCTTATTATATAACTGTCAGTTAAATATTTAAAGGATAGTTTCTTTAAGAAAAGAAAATTCTGCTAACAATGGCTTATCCATAATAATTTTAAAATAGTATTTTCCCTAGTTTATGCAATAGATTTAGAAAGGCTTTTGAAATGATTTTCATATTACTAATTGATGGACTTTTATAAAATGATAACCTGGTAAAGTATTTTTTAAGGTCCCTGTTATAAATAATATGTGAAATATTTGTCATTGGTTCTGAGGTACTAACCACAAACTATTCTATACATTCATATGTTTCCCGAAAACTCTTTAGAAATTTTTGTCCTCTTTAACACTTGTTATCTCTGTGTTCAGGTTTGGAGTAGGGATGTATATTTCCTAATAGCAGAAAAAACAATCAGTGTCTAAGGGGTATAACATGGGTCAGAAAACCCAGTGGCACCAGAGGTCTACACTGAGGATTTACCAAAAGGTAACAAAACACATGGATAGAGATCCTTGAAAGTTCTTCCTCTGGAGTGAAAACCATGCACATACCCTCACCTTCATACACACACACACACACACACACACACACACACACACACTGGACCAGTAGGCCTCTATGAGGTAGGAAGGGATGGTCATGATAGTACAGACAAGCATTCTGAATGGCCATTTAGGAACAGGTTTCAAGTTTCCACAGGAACATGGCATGGACCCAACCTAAGCTATTATAAGTACTTGGCATTCAGAGGCAGGATTCAAAGCAGGATCTTAGGTGTACAAATTGAGGAACCTTGGACAGGGGAACTATGTCACTGAAATATGGGTTTAAAAATACCCACCCCTCTTTGGACAGGGCCTTCCATCCCATGCAGGGTTTGTATGTGTGTTGTGGGACATAGATGGCAGGGAGATGATTCTATAAGCCAGGATGTGGCCATTAGCTTATGAACAGATAAACATTAAGGAGGACTTAGATAAAAAAGCAGATGCCCCATGACCAGTGCTGTGCACTTCCATAATGAACCTAATAGAAAGGTGACTTTGTGTCCATTGTGCCCCAGATCTGATCACCAAAGAGAAGTAAATTAAGAACAGATTATGGACAGGGGCACCAGTGGCTCTGTCACTTAAGAATCGGACTCTTGGTTTTGGTTCAGGTCATGATCTCACGGTTTCATGAGTTTCAGCCCCATGTTGTGCTCTGTGCTCACAGAATGGAGCCTGCTTGGGATTCTCTCTCTCTGTCTCTCTGTCTCTCTTTCTGTCTGTCTCTGCCCCTCCCCCATTCATGCTGTCTCTTTCTCTCAAAATAAATAAACTTGAAAATAACAGATATGGACAGAGAAATAGGGAAGAGACCCATTAAACTGTGATATCTTAGACATTTTCACCTGCTTAAGTATTTAGAACCTTAAATCAACCTGGTTCTGGAATGTGAGAGAAGAATAAGCATCATGGGAAATCAGTAGGTCTGGCAATTCCAAGAATTTCAGAGAAATGCTGTGGAGTAGTTTGTTGTTTTGATTATAACTAACCTCACAATTGAGATCCCAAATACTAAATTGTTGGGGATATTTTTAATATGATCTTTTGCCTCATTTTTTTAAACATAGTTTTCAAGATTCAACATAGTTTACAAGCATAGTTTATGAGCACATGCTTCTTAACAGCTGGGACTTTTTCTCTGCATATCTCTGTGATTCCATAACAGGAGGTTTGAAAAATTTCAAACCCACTTAACCATCCAATCTTATGCAACCCATATATTCACAAAACATTTGTGGGTCACACTGTGGGTTAGAGATACAAAGATAAACAGAGGTCATGGTGTCTCAAAGTATGCAATACAATGTGATAGGTATAGTATTGAACATCTGCAGCAGCAAATCACTTCTAACTAGGCTTTTTTTTTTTTTTTGCCTTGGTACCCTTGTACCAGTCTCTCCCTTGCCTTCCTTCCCCTTCTTTTATCCAACTCTTCCCTCTACTTCAAGACTTCCTGCAGACATCGCATGCTCCAGTCAAGTCTCCCTAACTTTCTTCTTCCCAGCCTGGCTTATTATATATTCTTCCTCTCTGCTTCCGTGGCACCTGTGTTCACTGCTGTCATTGCATTACCAAGTTACTTTACTACCTTTCTGTCTCCTCCAGTTAGACTCTGAGCTCACTGAAAGCAACAACTACTACATTCACCTTTGACATTCATCCTGGACACCATGCTAAGACCCTGAGAGGGAACACCCGGAGATGAAGCTGGGAAGTAGGGTTTGCCATACAGCGAGTCACTCTTTATGTCATGTGCATCTCAACTCTAGCCGGTAGCAATATGAACACATTGACAGTGTTTCAAAAGGGGTGAGGTGAAATCACATTTCGATTTTAGAAAGAAAATTCTGAAGACATAACATAGAATTAAGGGAAGAGATTAGAAATAAAAATTCCAATTAAGAAATTTAAGCACAAGTATGGGTGAGAGATCACTGCAGGTCTGACCCAGATTTCAAATGTGGCAATGGATAAAATAGGTAGTAATTTGAGTGTGAGGGGTGAGAGGAAGGAAAAGAGAGGGGTGTGAAGAATACTAAGTGTGGAACTGTTTTTAAGGAACAAATGAAAATTTGAGTATTTGAGTTAATCTGGCCTAATACCCACTTTTGGAAAAAGTAAAATGCTTTTTTCCAAAAATGCAACTTACATTTCAGCCATGGGCTAAGAAATATACATATAAATCTTCACTTCACAACCACCTTCATATACTGGATTTGACAAAAGAGTCCAGCCGGTTCCATTGCTTCCAAACTCCATTACAATCCAAAGCTAACAAAACAAATGAATTCTACTTACCCCAAGAATCCTATATAAAAAGTTATTGCCTTTTTTTTTTCTAACCACGTCTCTAAGTATGGGTAGAACTTTTACCTATGTTTTAATAAATTTTTACTATAACCATTTATATACATCAATGTTTCAAGTAAACAAATCATTTCCCTAACTAAAAAAATTATAACTGGGTAAAAGTATTTTTTCCATAAGAAACATAGAAATGTTGTAATAAATCATTTTAGAATTAATCAATTTTTTTATAATTTAAAAAAATTGATATTTATTTTTGAGAGACAGAGACAGAGAGTGAGTAGGGGAGGGACAGAGAGAGAGGGATACTCAGAATTTGAAGCAGGCTCTAGGCTCTGAGCTGTCAGCACAGAGCCTGACGTGGGGCTCAAACTCACAAAGGGTGAGATCATGACCTGAGCTGAAGTCGGATGACATTTAACCGACTGAGCCACCCAGGTGCTCCAAAAATTAACTAAATAATTTTTAAATATTTATTATGTAAAATATGACAGGTCACTTTAAAAGTAGTACGATTAAAAAAATACTTCAGTTTCATCTGCTAGCTATTTCAGGATGTTTTTTCATATAATTTCCCATTTTATACCACTATTACAGTTTTTTTTCTTCAAATCTTCATAAGATATACTTTTGTATACCCCAGACCACCATCCTGGAATCCACACTTATATCTAAATAAACATTATTAGCTTAAGGCTATTGTTAACATAGTTGTAAGAATATGCGTGAGTTTTACCATCAAGCAAATAATTGCATTGTATTTTATGTTCAATCCGAAAATACAAAATTTATTTTCAAACCCATAGAATGCTGATAAAGAAAATGGCCAGAAGACTCTGGGCTTGATTTTTAAAAATCTGAGACCATTCGTTGGTGGATTAGTGAATACTGTACAGGAAGATGATGAATAGTAAGAATTAGTGAATACCGCATAGGCAGAACATTAAGGCTGGCTGCAGGATTCAGAGGGTCAAAGAAACAGGGATGGATGCATGATCCAGCAAAACATCCACATCTGTGCTCTTCTGTAATGTTTTTCTGAAACTTTAAAAGACAAAGAAGAAACCTTGGGAAACACTAGGTATTGACAGCTCTGGGTGTTGATGAATAAAAATGTAAATTGCAGAGCGCTGGAAACTTGCCCAGGCACCATTGTATTGGGACTGCTTTGCAGCAAGGCTGACTGACAGAGGTGAACGAAAGTGACACTTGGTTCTAGTCCCTTTTTCCTTCAGACTGCACTTGACCCCTTCCCCAGGTTACTATCTGTAGCTGTGAATCCTGAGAAAAGATGCCCATCTCATTTTCTTTCTCCCTCACCACCTATCTCAAGTTACATTGGGGAAATATTAGTTTCTTCAAGACTTTGGCCATATGTGTTCTTTTGGTGAGTCAGCTTCCTTCATATTCTTTCATCCCACAAATATTTCTGAGCTGCCATTCAGTACTTGATGCTGTAACTGTTGCAAGTGGGTTTTACAGGTTTCCTAAAGCCCACAGTTGAACAAAAAGTTTACAAATGAGAATTCTGAGTTCATTTATTCAATCATCAAATATCTACTGGACATCTGTAGTTTGTCAGAGATTGTATTAACACTAGTGAGTCAAAGATGAACATGAGAAAACCCATACTTAAAAGAAATTTCTGTTGCTAAGTTTTATAGTAGAAGTAGGTTCTGGGACCTGAGAGCACAGAGGCAGGATATGTTTCAATAGGAGCGGGGCCTTGTCTTAGGTTTGTTGGAAGCTGGAAGCTGATTTTGCAGTATAGTGGAGGATGCAGGTAGTTTATCTGGGTAGAAATCCCTATGAAGAGGGGAGAGTGTGACAGGTCAGGTGAAAAAGCCAATATAAAGCAATATTATTGAGGGCAATGGAGTCTCAAATTCTCTGTTATCTCAAGAATCATATGGACAGTTTCCCTGAGTTATCTGTTGAAGGACAAGAGAAAGAAACTCATGAACTTCTATCTCCCATCATGTGAAAGCTGCCACTAGGATATGAATTCCGTGATTTGCTGCCGGAGTCCCTCTTAGGTTTGGCACTGCAGAAGCCCCTCGGCAGAAATAAAAAAGGCACAGCATTTTAAGGCAAGATGCTGGCACAAAATAAATCAAAGCCCATGGGAAACTGCATCCAGCACTGGCTGGAATCTGAGGAGTTGGCAAAGGACTGTGAGAGTGGCACTTTTGGTGTTCCTTTTGATCTGATCTGTAGTTCTTCCTGTGTAGAGGTGAGTAAAAGCATGCTGGACAAGTGGATTAACAAATGAAGAAACATGGCAGCAAAGAGTAGCTCTTCAACTCAGGAAAAGTCAAGATGCGATGTGCTTTTCCTGACTCTGAGAGTCAGAAAGCGAATGTGTGTGAAAGAGGAAGAAGTTGAGATAAAAAGTTAGGTGGGGTGAGACCTCAGGCTGGAGAGAGTTGACTTTATCCTACAGGGGAAGAAAAGCTCCTGAAGGATTTTAAGATTTGTATTTTAGAATGGGACCTTTCTCACCAATATTGAGGTCTGACTTAGGGGCAGCAAAACTAAGGGCAGAAAGACCATTCTGATGATTGATGATGCAGAAATGAGAAAAGTATCATCTGGAACCAAAGCATGAAGCTACCTAGGATATATAATCAAGAAGATTTAACAGGTTATATATGAAGGGAGAAACAGCAAACAAGTCATTTGTTTTGTTTGTTTTTGTTTTTGTCTTTCCACTTCTTCTCTCCAAGTGTGGATGAACGCTATACACACTTATACCAGAAAGTTCTGGGCATTCATACTTGTCTCTTTGATGAGACAAGTAAGCCCTTATATATTTAAAATGCATAAACAAGTTTAAATGTTAGGAAAAACATTTAAAGCATAAAAAAATTCTCTGGAGGGGGAGAGGGGAGAGACCTTGTTTAATTTTTTTGCTGGCAATAAGGTTTGTGATTTTTGTACATGATGCTTATATCTAGACTCACATTTTGCTAACTGGAAAGTGTTTCTCTTTGTAAGTACTGCTACCACTGTTATATGTTTTAATGTTCCATTTTTTGCAAACTTAGAAATCTATGATCAAATAATCATCTCTGACAACTTTTAAAAAACATATTTAACTATGCAATCTGCATGGCTAATATGTAGAGGCACAAAAAAGAAAATCCCGTCAGATTTGGGAAAAATCTATAGTTTATTTACTTGTAATTGCAGTTCTAGCTCTGGAGAAAGGCAGCTCTTAGGTGTTCAGTACAATGAATAATACAGAGGAAGAATTATCACTAGAGTATAGTTGAAGTAGCAGTCAGTTCTCAAGCACAAAGGCCAATCCAGTAAAAATGTCCTCAGCTTCCACAGCCTCAGTTGAAACGTTGGCCTTTCTGTAAAAGATGCAAACAAACAAACAAACAAAAAACAACTGAAAAGAATCTGTTGCAATTAAAAAAAAATTTTTTTTAATGTTTATTTATTTTTGAGACAGAGAGAGACAGAGCATGAATGGAGGAGGGTCAGAGACAGAGGAAGACACAGAATCCAAAATAGGCTCCAGGCTCTGAGCTGTCAGCACAGAGCCCGACATGGGGCACGAACCCATGGACCCTGAGATCATGACCTGAGCTGAAGTCAGACGCCCAACCGACTGAGCCACCCAAGCACCCAAGAATCTGTTGCAATTTTGAAATACCTTGAAATTTTATTGGGGTGAAGCCACCTTCCCTTAAATAAGGGACAATTTGCTGGTTGTTTTCTTCCTAGGCAGATGGGACTAATGCCCTCTTTCTCTATTTAGTCTTAAAACCTCATCTGTTATCCTGTTTCAGAAAAGCAGGACACCATAAGTGGAGATGTTATGTAGGGGGGTAATCTGAAAAGGGACTGGTAAGCAAATAAGGAGATTAGTATGGACACAGGTGGTTTGGAGTGGGGGAATGATTTGAAACCAAAGAAATAATAATTAGCAGAACCTGGTGCATGGTGTGTTTGTTGCATCAGAACGCAAGAAAGAGAAAAACAGGCAGATTTTTGTCTCTAATCTTCAATGAAGTCCTGGGACTCTTTTATTATTGGGGGATAAAGATGTCCCTGAGCATTTCATGTAGAATGTTGGTCACTTGGAGATGTCATATAAACATAAATTTATACTATATACTAATTAAAAACAAAGAAATTGCCTGAAGAATTTCAAAAGAAGGTGACTCAATGATTTTTAGAACTAGTAGTGTATGATAATTCAAAACATGGAGCCTGTTGAAGAAAATGGAATCCAGAAAATGATGAGATGACCTTTTATTTGTGTCATAGTGGACTCTTTTCTATGATTGTGGGACAGACCTGGAATTAAGAAAGGATGGTCAGCTGGAAGTCAGCTACTGATGGGTGAAATCTATATTGAAGCCAGTGCTGGGTGCAACACAAATGTCATCATTATTTAATATTATTGAAATAGTAGGACTAGTTTTGATGTTTACTGCTAGTACCCGTACATTTTACTACTTAATTAATGCTTGTTAATCTTAGTTTCTACCTAATTCCTAGTAAAATAGAAGGCATAATACTAAAAAACAAAAACAAAACAACAAAAACAAATTTTGTTTTTAAGAATGTCATATTGGGGCGCCTGGGTGGCGCAGTCGGTTAAGCGTCCGACTTCAACCAGGTCACGATCTCGCGGTCGGTGAGTTCGAGCCCCGCGTCAGGCTCTGGGCTGATGGCTCAGAGCCTGGAGCCTGTTTCCGATTCTGTGTCTCCCTGTCTCTCTGCCCCTCCCCCGTTCATGCTCTCTCTCTGTCCCCAAAATAAATAAACGTTGAAAAAAAAAATTAAAAAAAAAAAAAAAGAATGTCATATTAATGTGGTGGGCAGGATAATGCTCTCTGTTCCCCCCAGCCACCCCTTATTTGATATTTATTTATTTATTTATTTATTTATTTATTTTATTTATTTTGAGAGAAAGAGCATGCGAGTGGGAGAGGAACAGAAAGAGAATCAGACCCAAGTGGGCTCCAATGCGGGCCTCAATCTCACCAACCTGTGAGATCATGACCTGAGCAGAAACCAAGAGTTGGATGCTTAACTGACTAAGCTACCCAGATGCCCCTCCCTTCCCCCCCTCTTTAACCTCTAAAAATGTCCGCATCCTAATACCTGGAAACTGAGAATATGTTGTTTTATGGAAAAGGAAAATACGGTTGCATTTGGAATTAAGTTGCTAATCAGCTTACCAAGGATTGTCCAGGTGGGGCATATGTAATCACAAGGATCCTTATAAGTGAAAGAGGCAGGAGAGAGCTTCAAGGTGATGCCACTTGGGAAAGTGTTGACCAGCCATTGCTGGCTTTCCAAGAAAAGCCATAGACCCAGAGGGGCATATGCCAAGGAATATGAGGAGACTTGGGAAGCTGAAGCAGCAAGGAAATAGTTTCTACTCTAGAACCTCCAGAAAGAAATGCAGTCCTGCGGACATCTTCACATTAGCCTGGTGAGACCCATTTCTGACTTCTTACCTCCAGAATTGTAAGAGAATGCATTTCTATTGTTTTAGCCAGTACATGTTTTGTGATTTATTATAGTGTCAATAGGAAATGAATATAATTAAAAATCCTAAAAGACAATTCAGTGGGCATAATACTAAAAGAATTTAGAAAAGATCATAACAATTTCGTTACCAGTTAGGAATTTAAAATTCATTGTTCCTTTTAAAGCACAGTCCTTTCAACTATGTAAATATCCCTTTGAATTTCATAGAAATAAGTATTATTTGATGACTTGTGAAAACACAGAATTTAAAATGTAAGTTAATGCTATTAAAAAAGAAACAGAAAGAACATAGTACACAGAAAGTCTGTCTAATGGACTTCATATCATACACCTATACCAGTGTTCATGGATTCAGAGGTGGGTTATGAAATATGATCCTCAAACAAAAATCTTAAAGGAAAAAAATACATTATTCAATGAAAACTTAATGCACCCGTTATAGGTATAATACACCTGTTATAGATGCATCTTTTGAACATCAGGCTGTATTTATTTAAAATTTTAAAGATTAAATCAATGATGGTAGTAGTTCCTAATTTAAACATCTAATCTAAGACATAGTTCTGATGTGGAACAGTTGTTTGATGTTTAAAGAAAAGACAAGGCCAAAGAAGTCCAGCTACACAGTTATACTGTGGATACTCCATAACTATTAATTAAATTTTACTGGTTATACATTAGAGGAAAATGTTTCATTTTACTGTCCTTTAAAAAGACAAAACCCAGAATTTTTACACACTGCTAAAGGAAAAAAAATCAGTATTAAGTGTATGAAAGAGGAAAAGTATCTTTTATTCACTTGCATATTTTAGAAGTAAATTTTAACTGCCCTTTATGTGAAAAAAAATAGTGAAATAGTTTAAGGAAAGTCTAAGATTTTGATTTTAAATAATCCACTTAAAATAATATTTTCCTTAAATGTTCATGCTCTCTCTTCCACCAAGTCCAGGTTTAAAAAAATAAAACCTACTTGGACTTTAAGGTGGAAGAAAAAAATTAAGTGTTTTGAAAATATCACACTTTCTTGCCTCTTTTTATTTTTAATGCAGAAAAAGAAATTGTATGGATTCAGTTTGTCCTGGGATCTCACAAGTATCAGTATTTCTCTCTCTCCTTATCTTGATAACAACTTGAAATAGGATCTCAGTAACTAAAGCAAAATTGGGCTCTGAGATTTGGTTAAAAATTATTTGGCTGGGAGCCTGTTGCTGAGGGAAGAAGTAACAAATCCTGAGCATATTTTTGGAGCCAAATGCCAAATTGTCTGTGCTTAGTATCACAGAATCAGCCTTACCCTTCAAAATGATTCCAGACCAAATGCCAGAAATGTTCTGGTTCTGGTTACAGAATTTACAAGGAGCAAGAGGCAGAATGCCACTTCTATGTGACCCTTCATGTTTTTCAGATTCAGTGTCTTTTGCTTTTTAATCCTTTACCATTCTGATTTTCTTTACATTTCATAATTTTTAAGGTGATTACTTCTATAAGAAGCACTCTGTATATGTATATATTTTAAACACTCAAAAATTGCTCAAAGTATCTTGCAGTATAAAATAGATGTGGGGGGAGACTTAAAATGTTCTTTCCCTTTGCTGCCCCACTTTAGCATCTGTATTTTTTAAATTTTCCATTGTTAACACTTAGTTTAGTGATAGTAACTGTTACCAAGGCAACTCTGTGATTCCACCCAGATAAAAACAAGTCTTTAATCTTGAGGATGAGTTTCTGTGTCTCTGAGCATAGATTCAGGATGCTTACAATTGGGCAAGTTTGTGTGTGTGTGTGTGTGTGTGTATACGTTTCTGTGTCTCTGAGCATAGATTCAGGATGCTTACAATTGGGCAAGTTTGTGTGTGTGTGTGTGTGTGTATACGTATACACACACACACACACACACACACACACATATATATATATATGTATGTGAAAAATAAAAGAGAAGCATCAAACACATCTAAACTTTTTTATCAGTTTATAGTTTTTATACATTTATAGTTATGCCTTTTTAGTCTCAGGTTATACAAATAATTATACAAAGCAATTGCTCTCTGTGTAAATATCAAGTATTTCCAACAGACTGAAGACTTTATCTTTTATTATTATTTTTTAATATATGAAATTTATTGTCAAATTGGTTTCCATACAACACCCAGTGCTCATCCCAAAAGGTGCCCTCCTCAATACCCATCACCCACCATCCCCTCCCTCCCACCCCCCATCAACCCTCAGTTTGTTCTCAGTTTTTTTTTTTTTTTTTTTTTTTTTTTATTTTTGGGACAGAGAGAGACAGAGCATGAACGGGGGAGGGGCAGAGAGAGAGGGAGACACAGAATCGGAAACAGGCTCCAGGCTCTGAGCCATCAGCCCAGAGCCTGACGCGGGGCTCGAACTCACAGACCGCGAGATCGTGACCTGGCTGAAGTCGGACGCTTAACCGACTGCGCCACCCAGGCGCCCCTGTTCTCAGTTTTTAACAGTCTCTTATGCTTTGGCTCTCTCCCACTCTAACCTCTTTTTTTTTTTCCTTCCCCTCCCCCATGGGTTTCTGTTAAGTTTCTCAGGATCCACATAAGAGTGAAACCATATGGTATCTGCCTTTCTCTGTATGGCTTATTTCACTTAGCATCACACTCTCCAGTTCCATCCACGTTGCTACAAAAGGCCATATTTCATTCTTTCTCATTGCCACGAAACAGACAGCATGGTATTGGCAGACTGAAGACTTTAATAAGGCCACTCTTGTAGCCATCTATTTGTTTACCTTATTTCTTTCTTAATCTTGCTGCTCATTTTTGCTTAAGTCTTTCAGTAAATGCTTGTGACCTCAATCTTATCCTGTGGAAATACTGGTAATGACAAAGTACATATTTCAGATTAAGGTAAAATAGAAACAGAATGCCAGTTCATGGGGAAAAATCTCCTTCTGTACTCAAATAATGCCTTTTGTTTTGTGTTTCTTAATCTTCTCTTGCTTAATCAATTGTAACCACCTTGAATATAATTTATACATTTAGGAATAATTAATACAGAATCAAAGATAATTTAAAAGTGGAGATCTATAAAGAATTAAGTGAATTACAATAAATTCTCCTCACTTTCAAAAATAGATTTGCACTCATTTTTAATTTTCACTGTATTTTGACTGGGAGCAGTACCCCTTTCATCTAAGGAATTAACAACATCACCACATTTGAGTGAGAAAAACCTTTAGTATCTTCAAGACTGAAGGTCCCACATGACTACCAAAATAATAAATTTGTCATCTACTAGTGACTAGGCACTTTAATTATACTCAAACATGCAGTAAGAATTCCTCAAGCAAATTCTTCTTTCATATTATTTTGAGATCCTGTAGGTGCTAGCATCTCATTCTGTCCAGAATCTCTAACATCTAGCATTGTGTTGGTCATAGAGCAGATATGTGCTGATGGATTGAATAAGGATATATACAAGGGACAGAATTAGCACTGTTGGAGGAGATGTAAAAAGATAAAGAGAACCTTTGGAGGGTTCATCCTCAAAGCAAAAAGTAATATCTCCTCATTTCCTGCTTAATTGCCCTTTGATTTCCACATCAAAGGGCACATGCAGCACTATACTATTTCCGTGTGTCTTGAATCTAACACCTACTCCTAGGATATACTACTAATAATACTTTTAGAAGAACTTGGGGAGACAGGCAGAGAGGAGACTATATGTAATAATTTTATAAATGTATCCCAATATTAGAAACCAGGAAAATATGGAAAATTGTGGGTCATTGAATCAAAGAAACAGTATTTTAAACTACTTTGTTTACTATGACTTGGTAGCAAATTATTATAATCACTGACTTATATTGGGCACGTAATATGTACCAGGCATTGGGTTATGGCCTTTATATGTATTATCTCATTTAATTTTCACAATAACATAGGATGTAGGCATTTTGAGAAATTAGGCAAGTTGTCTTTGTTCAAAGACTTACTAATTAGAATTCAGGAATATCCAACTCCAAATCTCATACTTTTTAACCATCATACTCGCTACATTAGCTCTCAAATTTATTTGCAACCCAAATATTAAAAGGCAAGTCATAAACTTAGAGGCACCATTGTATCTACTTACTAAGCTTTATCTTCAAGCTGTGGTTTTATTTAGTTTATAGATTAAGAAGCATAGCATATTTTTATATTATGTAACAAGAACTTATTTATATATATATATGCACCGGCATGGTTACAGATATGTCTATCTCTTATGCTGTTTCACAATGGCAGAAAATAACAAAAAATGAAACTCTATACATAGATATTAGGCCTGTGGTATCTGAAGAGAAAGAAATACCCTACAACAGAGGAAGGAAGTATGTGAAGTATTCCAGTAAACAAAGGCCCTTCAGTCACAGACTTAGGAAAATAACAACCAAAACACACTTAAAATTTCTCATGAAAAGTACATAAAAAGACCACTTTGTTTAAACAAACTATGTTCCATAACTACTTAAAATGTTCTGTCAAATACTGCAAATTTTTTTCTGAGATCTCTTCTGCCTGTTTTAGATTAATAGGACATGACATACTTTTAATTTGCTTTAATTTCTTAGATGGCAGATAGCAAACATGTTAGAACAGTGGTCTCTGGGTTGGTGTTGATGTTAGAGTTTTGCTTTCCCACTTCCCAACTATGTCATCTTGGTAAGGCACTTTGCCTCTCTCTCAACTCTTCCCAAAGAAGAACAATAGGAATACTCACCTCAAACAAAAAGCTATTAACTGTTTAGAAATATGTCTTGTACACAGTGAGCACCCAATGCATGTTGGATTTTACTATACTCTGGAAATGGAGTGTGGGATTATCAAAGTTATGTTTCTAAAATTCTCCTAAGTGACAGATTTGGAAATAATTATGGGTCTGTTTAAGAGAGATTGGCATGTGTTTTTAGGATAAGACCATTCCACTTCAGCTTCTGATGAAAGGGCATATCTGAGTTCTTACCTTTCAATGTCAGCCTTCTTGCCTCCATCCTGAGATACAGAAGCTTTGATGGGACAAGGTAGAGTTTTCATTGTCTGCAAAAAATTTCCTAAATCTTTATCTGCTTTTTTAATTTTTTTTTCAATGTTTATTTATTTTTGGGACAGAGAGAGACAGAGCATGAACGGGGGAGGGGCAGAGAGAGAGGGAGACACAGAATCGGAAACAGGCTCCAGGCTCTGAGCCATCAGCCCAGAGTCTGACGCGGGGCTCGAACTCATGGACCGCGAGATCGTGACCTGGCTGAAGTCGGACGCTTAACCGACTGCGCCACCCAGGCGCCCCACTTTATCTGCTTTTTTAAAAGTTTATTTATTTTGAGAGAGAGCACACAAGCAGGGTAGGGACAGAGAGAGGGAGAGAGAGAATCTCAAGCAGGTTCCGTCTGCATTGTCAGTGCAGAATCCCACATGGGACTCAATCCCACAAACCATGAGATCATGACCTGAGCTGAGATCAGGAGTCAGACACTTAACCGACAGAGCCACTAGGTGCCCCTACTGCAAAAAGTTTCCTAAAGGAAGTAGACACCCCCCTTCCATGTAGCCCCAGAGTCTGATCCAGCCCACTATATATATAGTGTGTGTGTGATTATATATGTATGTACTTATATATATGTAGATATATATAGATATCTATATATAGATATATAAGTTTATTTATTTTGAGAGAGGGATAGCACACAAGTGGGGTAGGGAGAGAGGGTGAGGGAGAGAGAGAGAGAGAGAGAGAGAGAGAGAGAGATAATCCCAAGCAAGCTCTGCATTGTCAGAGCAGAGCCTGATGTGGAGCTCGATCCCATGAACCACAAAATCACGACCTGAGCCAAAATCAAGAGTTGGACATTTAACTGACTGAGCCACCTAGGCACCCTTAGATATATTTTTAAGTCCAGGGAATTCTGTGTGTAGTATATTTTTACTATATGGGTCTGCAGTTTCTGGGAATAAAATATTCAAAGTCAGGAACCAGAGTCAAAGTCATAAGTTAGGTCAACACATCACCGAGTCGATTTGTGTATCACTTGCATAAAAGCCCCAATTGCTACTAACTTGACTTTCGTTCTTTATTTACAAGCTATTCAACAAGTGCCTACTATGGGCCAAGTCCTTGACTTGATCTGCCTTTTCTTATATTGTTGTCTTCTGCTGCCCCACTCTTCAAACCATAAACATACGAAGTAAAAAAAATGAAAATCTGTCTTCTCATCAAAACCATGTTTTAAACAAGCCATATTTTTTTATTGAAAATGTATATTTCATCCTAATGAAACTAGTGTTTATGGTGTACTATTCAGAAAATTTTTGTTTGTATCTGGACAAATATATTCATGTACATAATTTTGGGGGATTTTCTTATATTAATGTATTGTACCCCATTTTGCTTTTTACCTGATTCCTTGATATTGTCTTAGTTGAGTCTTGACCTAGTTGAGTATTAACCTAGTTGAACATTACGGGACTCCAGAGCCTTCTAACCTGGGCTGCCTGGTATGAAGCATGGTGGCTTATCACAGGATTTCCTATGTAAATCTAAAAAGACATATTTTAAAATCAGGTCTTCTGCTGAAGTGGTAAGGTAGAGTTATGATACCTATTTTATTTTTGCAAATAGCTAAGTGTCTTGCAGATCACATAATTTTAATTATATAGGATTTGTGTGTACATGTATTAATAAGCTATAAATCCCTTTAAGTTATAGAAGCATAGCCATGATAATTAGTTATCTAAATTTGGTAAGCATCTGTGGTGCTCTAATGTTGCTTCAGTGCAAAGTGGAGTTTTACTTAGAATGTAAGGAACCATTTAAATCCTATTTAAAAAGAAGTCTGTCAGTGGCTGAAATATATACCAATACACCGGCAAACCTGCAACCTACCTGTTCAGTCACAGCTCAGCATTCTCAGACTTCATTTTCTTTCTCTCATTTCTATAATCCAGATGTGTTGGGTAATTGGAAAATAGGAGTTCTATTGCTTAGGGGAGCAGCCATGCAGAGAGCTCAGTCCAGGCAGAGAGTGGAATTAGGGCAAGCCACTTTGTAGTGCAGAGACTGTGATGGCCCAAGTGTTGGAGGTGTAGCCATCAAAGACTCCCTCGTCCCTCCATCCAGTTGATCATGGGGGCCTAGAAATTTCACTTTCCAAATATTTTTTGATTCCATTTTTCCTCCCAAGCTTATCAACATTCATGTAGTTCAGACCTCCTCATCTCTCCCCTAGTCTCTACCTAGGCTCTTTGAAAATGCAATTGTGCATAATCCCAGCTACAACACTTCCATAATTACTTACCACACACACACACAATAAAGTCCAGACGTCTTTTTAAGGCATCCAGATACTCTATGACCTAGCTTTGTTTTCTTCACACTAATTTTCTAGCAATTGACTTCTAATGACAATGCAGACCTAGTCATGACTGCATTATAAATAAATTTGAAGCTGAAGATCCCAAAAGATGATGCAATGAAATTTTTACATTGGTACTGCAGGAAGCCTTATAGCATAATGGGTGAAAGCTTGCTCTTTACCGTTTCACATACCATTTGCCAACTATGAGACAATGGGTAAGATGCTTTAATCTTTTCCTTTTTTTTTTAAGTTTTATTTATTTATTTTGAGAGAGACAGAGAGAGTGTAGGGTGGGGGAGGGGCAAAGAGAAGGCGACTGACAGCACAGATCCCTAGTAGGGGCTCAAACTCACAAAACTGAAGTAACTCACAAGACCCAAGACGAAATCCAGAGTCAGACTCTCAACCAGCTGAGCCACCCAGGCACCACAAGATGCTTTAATTTTTACGTGCCTCAATTTCTTTCATAAAGCTTTGAGCACAGTACATGTGTTAAGTGTTGAATAAGTGTTTAGCATAACAGTGACAGATTTAGTGGTAGTGGTGGTTATTATAATGAGAAGATTATTGATTTGTGCTTGAAATAGTTTGCTGGGTGTAGATCTATGGCTATAAAACGAAGGTTAATGACAGAATGACCTGGAAAGAATTCGCTTCGGGATAATCAAAGGTAGTGATGGCAGAATAAATAAGGACACCAAAGTGTGAACCCACAATAGCAGAAAGAATGAAGCCACTGGTCTTGCCGAACTAGTGTTGGGGAACGACAGATCAAAAAAGCTATCATGTCTTTTTGGCCTCTTTTGCCAAAATGGAAATGAGAAATTTGGGACTTAAAAATTAGGGCAATTGTAGCATCTGGTTTCCAGATAATTCCTATCCCTAAAAACGATTCTATAAGAAACCCAGAGGATAAGAGGCAACTATGGATAGCATTGCATTTCAAATCATCTTCTACTTACTAAAATTATAGCTTGTTTGCAATATGAAAATAAAGTTTGTAAATTAAAAGAAAATGAGTTCCAAATTTGTGACAGGTAACATGAGGATAAAAACCTTTTAAGAGATGAATTCCATCTCTTTAGAGATCAAGTACCTGACTTACCAATGTCCAATCGTGCCTCAGCTAGTATATTTAAAATCATAATTCCAAAATGTTAATGATGCCAATTAACAGTACAGTATCTCTGGATACTACTGAAAATAATTTGTGCAATTTTACAGTTAGTAAAACTGAGAGCAAGAAATGTTAATATTCTACCTGAATGTATATGGAAATCCAATATCAATGAAATATTATCTGTTGGGACTAGAAATAAATAAGAACTCTTATAGCTTTCCATTTTCTATTTTCCTCAATGGTGCAATCCCATTGAAGATAGTTCTGCATAGTAAGGTGTGTATATTCTTTCTCTGAGGTTAAAAGAGTGAACATACTGATTTCAGCATAACTATTAAATTAGTTTATAGTTAGGTAGCAATTATATTACTAGCTTTGGCCCTGTTACCATTTTCCATTTGATTTTATACAGTGGGGTTTTTAAAAGTTGAATGCCTTTTGGTATCCATAAACTTTACTGAAAGATGTTTTTATTTGTTAGAATCCACTTATTTTTATAATCATAATTTCACTCTTACAGATTTCTTATAGGATTACTACAAATGATTTATAAAGTACTAAATTTCATTGTACATATAAATAAGCTTTCACTCATGGGAAAAAATATTGATCTGCAGTTACTGAAAAGGCTAATCAAAAATGTTATAGCTTTAAATGTTATAGAATTTATATTTTGAAAGTTAGATGTTGGGAAAAATCATGATCTGTGGGTATATTAGAAGCTACCAATAATTCTATCAATTATATAACTATCCAATACCACATTCCCTTAGTGAATAATATTAAATTTAGTAGTGAAAATATATCAATGTTCTAATCCTACATAATTCAGCTAATTTAGAGGTGATATCTAAACCCATTTAAAATTTCATGATATTTTTCGTCCAACCTTCACTTATTTACTGAATGAACTTATTGAATGCCTACAATGTATAAGGCATTGTATTTAGCCTAGCATTTACACTGTTATGTAGGTTAATCTTTGAAATATTAATGAAGATACTGACAAATAAAAGGTCTGAGGAAAGACAAAGGGTTAATTAATTTTAAAAAATGACATTTGAGCACTAGTTTTTTGTTTTTTTTTTTTTGCATGGCATAAAGTTACCACCTTTACTAAAAACATTTTTTTTAACGTTTATTTATTATTGAGAGATAGACACAGAGCGTGAGCAGGGGAGAGGTAGAGAGAGGGGAAACACAGAATCTGAAGTAGGCTCCAGGCTCTGAGCTGTCAACACACAGCCTGATGCGGGGCTCAAACTCACAAACTGCAAGATCATGACCCAAGCCAAAGTTGGTTGCTTAACCAACTGAGCCACCCAGGCGCCCCAAGTTACCACCTTTACTAAGAGTAGATGTTTCAGATTTAGGATGTAATACTAAAAAATCAAGCTCACTGAATAGCTGCTACTCTGATGACCTTGTTACATGAACACGAAGTGATGTTGTATACTGGCTACATGCTTCAGCTTCCATAATGGTTAATTTCTTCCATCCTCATTAGTGATTTTTCTGAGCTTTGGGATTTCCTATATTGTCTAGAGTATAAAAGCCTATTTATCTAAATGAAAAACAAAGACTAAGATATAACAAATGTGAATGAAATATAAATGGCTTTATCAATTTATTGTAGCAGAAAATGGATGTTTGAGAAATTAAAGCTGACGCTAGATTATATAAGTGCTTTTTAGCTAGAAAATATCCCATGTCAAGTTCTATGTACTTTGGGGTTGAGAAAGAAATAGAATTTATTTTTATGCACTGTCATCTGTTTTCTAGAAGAGCTCTCTGATGAAGGAGCACCATGTAAATATAGTAGATATGTAATTATAGGCTTTCTTGACCTAGTTCCTAAATAATAGATGTCATTTTAGGAACGAGTCTAATACTTTCCTTTTGTTCCAGACTATATTCAGACACATATCCACTCTGAATCCCAGAGTGGGACCATACTGTTCACATACCCCGTTTAGTCCTCATTCATATAACTCCTACCAAGTGGACCGTAGGATAGTGACTGGCTGTGCCTACCCAGGTTCATGGTGTTTATTATTATGGTTTCATGGGGAAAGGCAACACTTAACAGATAAAGTAGCATGAAGAAGAATAATCCACCAGACAACTGACCCATTTATTTGCCATCTCTTCCCTTCAAATGGTTTTCTTCTGAAATTGCAGCTGGCACAGGTCAAAGTCAAGTTTCAAAAGCTGTGGCTCTCCACAAACCACTATCTTCCTTGGCATAAAAGAGCTTAAGATCTTAACCATTTCCTTCCTAATGGTAGTAGTTTGTATTTTCATGTTCTGTTAATAGTATCAAATATAATTATACTAAAATATCATCAAATATGTAAAATAGGGTTAAAAGGGTAAATTAAATGGGATATCTGTGTTACCTATATATAATGAAAATGATGATAGTATGCATGTATAAAAATAACCTATTGTAGAGAAAGGGGCCGCATTATAAATAAAAACACTTAGAAAACAGCACTTTTGGGGTGGCTTAGTTGGTTAAGAATCCAACTCTTGATTTTGGCTCAGGTCATGATCTTGTGGTCCTGAGACTCATCCCTACATGGGGTTCCACTCTATGTGTGGAGCCTGCTTAAGATTTCTCTCTCTCCCTTTGCCCCTCTCCCCGAGTCATGCATATTCTCTCTAAAATAAAAAACAAGCAAACAACAACAAATACACTTTTTAAAAGAGTACAATTCAGGCATAAGTCAGGAAACATATTAATAGATGTGTCTGTAATTCGGAATGTTTCCTCTGTGTGCATGTAAGCTTTGTCTTTTTTTTTTCTCATAAATAAGAATGCCAAAGTAGATAGCATGCTTTTTTTCTATACGTGTTTCTAAATGGATTCCTCAAAAGATGGATGATTGATTAGATTCTCTTACCCTGTGAGAATATATAAAAAGTTCCAGTTAAATCAGCTGGGGCCCTTATTTATTTCCTGGGGCCCTAAATAGAGGGAACCATTCCCGATGTATGTTGTTCCAAAATTCACAAAACCAATGTGGAAGTTAGGCAAAGAAGCTGATGTAGCCCAGCGTTTGCCTGCTTGTTTGTGATTATACAAGCACGATTAATGTGTAACATATGTTTAAAACTTCTGTAATAATGGCTTTTTTTTCCACATACTGCATCATAAAAAAGACTAGATGTCAAACAAATTTGATGATGGAAGGGATATGAGTGAGAACATTAGACTAGGCAATTGAGCATTGCTGTTTTTCACCACAAATCTGTTTTATGCTTTGCTCACTTAACGCTGAATCCACTTGAACTCTGATGGCTAGATTATATTCTTTGGGATAAATTTTTATGCTCCCATATAGTGCACAGAATAGCATTGATCATCGGTTATTTTCTTGTCTTTGAAGACCTCTCTTTCATAACCATCTTAGAATGTTTTAATCATCCTTAAAGTACAGCCAAAGCCCACCATCCCTGGTAGGGTTCACATGGACAAAATGTAAAAGGGATTTTAAGTGAAGGTCATTTTAGTCCTCAGGTAATGTTAATCACATTGAAAACAAATCTGTCACTGAACAGAACTCCAAATACTAGAGCTA
This sequence comes from Prionailurus viverrinus, assembly GCF_022837055.1. Taxonomy (NCBI): domain Eukaryota; kingdom Metazoa; phylum Chordata; class Mammalia; order Carnivora; family Felidae; genus Prionailurus; species Prionailurus viverrinus. Next base: position 131,756,912 of record NC_062564.1, read on the forward strand.
TTTGCCAAATGTGATCTTTTAAAATAGGAGTTCTGGCAGTTAAGATGTGTGTTCTGTCACACATGAGAGCATTTGGGTCTCTGAAGATTTACATGAATGCTTAGCTGTTATTGAAACATCTCTTCATAAATGACTTACTAAATGTCTGTTTTTGCATCAGATGATGGCTTACAAGTTAATCTCTGGCTCTCAGTTACACACACACATGCATACACCCATACCCTTTCTTCCCAAATAGCTTATAAAGTGGGAGAAAAAGACTTTGATTTCTGACTGTGTGATTTGATAATATTACACAGGCTATCTGCTCATCATCTGCTGGTCACACAGGCAAAGTTTATGGTATCAATGGTACTGAAAACAATGCACATATTAGGAAATTAGCAGTCTTCCGAAATAAGTTTTATTGTAGTTTTAAAATTATCCAATGTTTTTATCTCATGCTTTATAATATTTAATAATAGAACTGACAAATTCAATTTTTAACTGAACTGTTCAGAGTAACTATCCATAGCAACCCCCTAGCACCCAAATTTCAAATCTTCTTTTCCTGCTGTAAGTAGTTTGCCTAGAATAGGTAACATGGTCAGCTCCAAAAAAATCCATATCAGGATTCATTGCATTCAAACAGAGATTGTTTTAAAGGTGATTTCATGCCAAAGCTGTCAGTGAGTCAAGCACACCTTAAAAAGTGACCTAGAACAGTGAATTCCAACCTCTCAAAACACATACCTATTGTTTTTAAAGATATCCTTGTTCTTTCCTCATACATTGCATTATGCACATATTCCTTATAGTCACAGAATGTTTATATTTCATTTCAGGATCTCTGAAATAAACATCTATATTTTAATCTTTCTCATTCCATCAAAAATGTCTCGCGTAGAGATACTTCTGCAAGTGTACATACTGTGCTTACAACACGGGGTGAAAAGAGGTAACAAACAAAACTTCCAGTGTAAATGTGTGGGAAGTGTTTGAAACTATAGACTGAAACTGTTCCAACAAGAAATACATTTGTCCAGTCCAGATTGCCTTAGCCTCCAGATAAAAAATATTTTGGGGGGCATTGTATACCTGATTTTATTAAATGGCTGGCTCTCTTTTTATATACACAGAATCTATATTTCTGGCTATCTTTGTAACTGGTGCCTAAAAGCTATTATTGAATAAATGGCTAGCAATAGGGACCAATATCTATACAAACTCACCCTTTATTTGGGTGTAATTCACTATTTTCAGGTGCTAATCGCCTCTAAGAATGACAGCTGCAATTAGTTAAATAAACCGTATGTTTACTATTAGAACATTAGGCTGTTTATAAGCCCAAATAACTAATAAAATTTCTATCTCCTATTATTACTGTTTACATTATCAGATGCTGAATTTTATGGCCTTTTCCAACTATTCCACTTAATTTTTTGCTGCTCATCTATTTGCTGAATATCAGAATAAAACCAGTTAAAGAGAGAAGGGTTTTTAAAAGCCTAGACAACTGTACTTAAAATGAAAATAAATGCCTTATTTATAAACACTTATTTTTATATTGTATATTATCTAGGCCTTTTAAAATGTATTATTCTTATAAGTCAAGGATTCCTATAACATTTATTTAGACTTGGATGATTTTTTAAAATGTCTTTTAAATTGCTTTTGAAATTATTAAAGAATATAACTCTGCATTCCACATTTATGCCCAAACATTTAATTTTAGCAATTTCGCAGGCTCCCTAGAAAACCACCATTTACTCTTCTACAATGTAAGGAATATATGACAAAGGTCATCTTTCAACTTTCTCTAAACACTTCTTTTCCATCCCCTTTTGTTAGGAATTCTGAAAGACTAAATTTTGTCTTAAGTTTCACAAAGCAATGTAGGAGAATATTTAAGCTGAAATTCTTTTAAAGCTGTTATTTTCAGGACACATTAACATTGCATGTTTTGGGGTTATACATGTAATGAAGATCCCAAACTATTGGTTAAATAAGATTTCTCATTTGTTAAATATATTTACTAATTTAAAGTTATGAAAGGTATCTAAGTGTTTATACTTTTCCCATGCTAATAATCATAAAGAGTCTTACCCAGTGGTCATATAGGATATACTTTGTGGAAGTTTTTTTTATTTGTTTGTTTGGGGTTTTTTGTATACAAAGAATTCACATATTTGCCTTCATTAGTGGAGCTGATGAAACAAAAATATAATAACGAATATATTCTGAGTTATATTTGCATTTTATGATAATTATGTTTAGAACGAACCTTTAAAATCTTCCAATAATTTACTTTACATTTGTATATTTCTAAAAGATATACTTTTTACTGTCAAAATATGTGACTTTTTAGTTCTACTCAATGTTTTTAAATGTGGGTCTACAAACAGTGCACTTAAAAAAAAAATTTTATCAAACAATAGAGGACAGTTGCCTGAGCCCCAATTGGAGACAAAATGGATGGCTGAACTTTATCACTTTAAACCCCCCACTGTTATACAACATGGCCACACAAGTGAGCACACGAACCCATCTGAGCCTCAGTGCTATAAATGTTTTAATAGTTTTCTTGAAATCTGCAAATGGAACATTCCACAGATGATGCCTCCTCCTTTGAATGTCATTATTATGTCCTTTACAAGTTAATTAATAAAAAAAAAAAAACTTAGATGTTTCATTAGCATTTGATGAAACCTTATTAAGCCTTGATATTTTGATTCTGTGGGTGAATAAAAATCCTTGGAGAAATGAAAATCTTGGAACATGTGCAAGAATATCCACAAGGTATCAAATACAGTTTTTAAAAGGTTTGCAAACATTTACTATTACTTTTAAAACGTGTTACATGTGATTTAATATAAAGTATCATATAGTTTAACTTGTTTCGAGATTAAAAAGTAAATGTTTACTTCTTTGTTTAAAATGGTAATTCTAGTGATGAGAAAAGCAATTTGCCTATTATAGCTTAGTTAAAAATAATCTTTATCAGTTACAGAATGTAGAATTACTTCATTAACTAAGGTAATATTTCAAGTAGCTAACCCTAAAAAAAAAAAAAAACGAAAAATTTCCGTGCTCTGTTCAGTTTCCACATAAACTTATTTGTTTCATCTGTGGTGGGGAGGGGTGGAATCTAGCCATGGCCATAAACTCTACCATCATCACTTTCCTCTCCAATGCATCCTACTAGATCCATAGGGAAGTAGGAGAGATAGAAGATGGTTCATGATAGTTCATCAATATCACAAGAGAGACAAAGATACTGGTAGCACACGTTGTGCTGACAGCAGCATATGCATGCCAGTGAGAGCATATCAGTATTGTCAAACCAGTTGCAATTTTTCATGGTTGAGAATCAAATGAAATGCTTAAATGTATTGAGTCATTGGACTTAGTGACTAATTACAGCTAGATTTATGGCTGTGCTAAAATAAAGCTACTTAGAAAACAGACTAAGTTCCCTGAGATACCCAGCCTGACTGATGACTCACCTTAAATTTGGAAAGCATCATTTATCCTCACTTCTTTGTTTGTCTGTTTGACGGCTTGCCAGTATCCATTAAGTAGCTGTGAGGAAAGGGAAAAGTGCTGTGTGGGTGCATGACAAGACACTGGGATTGATTTGTGGCTTTTGATAATTCCTGGATGCTTTTATCTGCTTTAGTATAGAAACAGATCTGCAACTGCTGATAATCACTGGCTGTTACTATCCCAGGCGTCACTTACTTAACCCAAGTAACTTCAAATCTGACAGCCTGAGGATAGACATGATTCCCCTCCATTGCAGAACTCCATCTGCAGGGCCTGAGCCTCCCCTCTGGCTCCCCACTGATGTACTGGAATCTCCAAGGGTATCTCACCTGTGCTTGAGAACAAGTCTGCTCACTTTTATCTGCTTTGCTTTGCTTGCTGAAATCTGCTGCCCCCAAGTTACTAAGGGAGGAATCCTTCCACTGCCACCCTGGCCAGTGACCTTGCTTCCTGTGCCCTCAATCAAAACAGTGCCTTCAGCATTTGCTGTGGTTCTCTCTCTCTTCCTCCTTAAGCTCCCTAGAACCAAGCTGGCGAACAGACTAACAGACTACTATTTACACTTTTGCACCTCTATACCAGCACTTTTATCCTCCTGAGACTACCTCCCTTTTATCATTTTTTTTTTGAACAAAGCATCATAAAATAGATACTTTGAGCACATAATGAAAATAGGAGCCTATTAGCCATTTGGATTCAGACAATGCAGTTTATGGAAACTTCATACAGGAAGGTCACATTTAAATTGAGATGGAAAGAATGAGAAGGGGCTGACTATGTGATGAGAGAGAGAAAGAGAATATGAAATTTTGGGGTGGGGTGATGGAAATGCGAGACAGAAGGCAGGACATGTGAAGGCCTTGAGAAGGGGAGAATCTGGTCGTTTTAATGGCATGAAAGGGGCCAGACTAGCTACAAGCTTTGAGAGAGAAAGGGACAGAGGCTATAGATAAAAACGACCACAGGTTGTATAAGTTATAGTAAAAAGGATTTATGTATAGACTGGTGGGAAGGCATTTAAAATTTCTACAAAGGGGATTAACATTGCCCAATTTATGTCATTTATGATAAAAAACCAAAAATGTATGAAAACAAGTTTTTTTAAAAAAAGGAACAACAAAATCGTGGTGATATTTTTGGATGCAAAATGCTTATATACCCATTTTCACAATGTAAAAATCTTTTCATATAAATGTGAACATGTTTTCATAAATTTCTTCAAAACACAAGGAATCTTGAGTTTAAGTTATTAAAGAAATCTGACTGTATTATATTTTGAAAAAAACAAACTATACTTATAACCATATCATATAAAATGCTTTATATCATAGTGAAAAGGACTACCATTCTCTTTGTGCCTTTATAAGTATATCTGTCTGTGGCATCACAACTCTCCATTTATTGAAGGTTCTCAGATCTTGACCACATTGCCATAATAGTAATGTTTTAGCTACTGTTGTTCATTTTACATAAGCCTCTTAAGAAATAGACCCAAATTGGCACAAAAACAGTAGATTATCAGTGCAAAATTTCATTGTTGTGTACTTTTTTTTTTCCAAAAAAAATGTATGTTTGGGGCATCTGGGTGGCTCAGTCAGTCAAGCATCTGACTTCAACTCAGGTCATGATCTCATGGTTTGTGGGTTTGAGCCCCACATCAGGCTCTGTGCTGACAGCTTGGACCCTGGAGCCTGCTTCAGATTCTGTGTCTCCCTCTCTCTCTCTCTCTCTTTCTCTGCCCCTCCTCCACTCTCTCTCTCCATGTCTCTGTCTCAAAAATAAATATTTAAACATTTTTTTAAAATGTATGTTTTTCATACTTTTATCACAAATTTCTTTGGCTTTAAGCAATAAAGTCCAATGCTTTTCTCTTAGAATATCTCCCTCCTCCTTTGTAAGTTTTATACTTATTCACAAAGGACTATTCCCATATCGGATGCTATTGTCTGTGGTTCTTCCTGGAGCAAGTGTTAATTAATCTCTGTGGGTGTGTATGTAGACTAGAGATGGGGGAGGGGGGAGGAGGGGCCGCTGTCAAGGGAGTTGACCTCATCTTTATAGGAGAGCAGACTGATGTTCTATATAAAAAGCTTTTGGAAAAGGAAATGGAGCAGCCACTTCCCAGGGGCTTCCCCAGTGGTCAGAATCCTTCATTGCTTTAGATACTCTGGCTTTTGTCCTTCTGAGCCCACTTGATTGGATGGGTTGCCATTGTTCTTGTTCATATTTTGGCATATTTTTACCTGTGCTCTTCAGAAAAGATGCTTGGGATAGGATAGATACATGCTTTCTCTGAAGACACCAAAGTACATAATACATTCCAAATGGAAAGGGAAATGAAAGAGAAAATATATTTAAAAAATAATTTATAGAAACACCCCATGGGATGTATGTTTTTAAAAATCCATCTAATGTTCTTGCTGAGTTCCTACTAAGTGTATTATATTGAGGAGAACTTAGATATCTAGAAAATAGTTCATACCTTTGTATATATTTACTTTTCAGTGTGAAAGTTTCCAAAGAATTCTACTTATTGAATTCAGGTAACAAATTATATTACTTGGGGAGATTATAAATAAAACATTTTCTGAGGTTTTAGGTAATCTAAAATAATATAGAATATCAAAACTAAAAGAGGAAAAAATAATTCAACAATGCTTCGGGTGAATATAGAAAATGGTTTTTCTATACTGTATTATAGTTTCAACAGTAAAAAATGTCTTTCAGACAAAAGTAGCATGAATACAAGTCAAAGATTTTATTCAACTAATTAATAAAAGAGCCAGGAAGCCGGTAAGATTGGTTCAAAGGAGAAATTGAGGAATAAAGATTCACAGAAACAGTGAGTCAAAGAAATTCTAAAATGAATTGGCTAATAGATGCAAAACTGGTTGATATTTTACTTGTCAATGAACCTTTGGAATTATGTGTTCTACTGAATGAAAGTCTGCAATTTAACATAAAACTTCAAAGTGTTTGGGCTCCAATAAAATAGTTAATTGCAAAGTCTAACAGCTCTCGCCTCTTAGATAATTTAATTGTTGGCAAGCTGTTTAAAAATATTTTAAAAATCTATAGTAATCCTTTTTCTTTGTTCCCCAGCTTTAAATTTCCTCATGAGCATAAGTGCTATAAAATTTTTAAACAATAAAGACATCCCATAGGCTCCTAAACACCTCCAAAAAGGCATTCTAGTCTATGGTATGTATGTGTACTTACACATTTGTTTGTGTATCTGTATATTAACTAAATAAGTGATGCTTAGAGACTGTTATTAATTGATTTTATAGTAGATGGTGTGGTCGAGAAAGAAAGATGGGAGAATGAAACATTATTATAATAATTACTTACCTTGTATTCAGTTTGTTTTCTTTTTCTAAATTCTTTAATAGAAGTCAGAAGGTAGCAGTTTCTGGGAAATGTGGCAAGACTTAAAAGTCATCTTCAGGAGAAACTAGAGATTTTTGAGTGGACGTTAAATGGGGAAAGTGTTTCTTCTTCAATGTCTCTTGTACTTGCGTTTGATTCATAGAAAGGTCCTCACCTGTTAAATTTTAAAGGTACCGCTGAAAGGGATACAGACTATTAATGAATCCCACTAAAATTTTGATGGTTTAGAAGATACAAATATTTTCTCATTTGCCTGGAATTCCAATCATTAATGTAAACACTGGTAGACAGATTAAACACAAGTAGCATGCTGGTATGCATGTATCCCTAAAGGTACACCCACACATATCCAGGTGTTCTTTGAAAGGCAATGTGGCCTGGTACTGGAGAGCATGGCTTCCAGAGCTCACATACTTGGTTCCATTTCCTATAAGTGGATTGAATTGGGGTAAATTAGTTATGTTTGTAGAGTGGACCTCATCTTAGTACCTACATCCTAAGATTATGGGAAATAGCCCGATGAATAACAAGTAGTAAATTGTCAAAAAATCATTAGGTACCATTATTACCTGGCCTATAGTTTCATTCTATTATCAAGGTACTTTAACTTTAAGCATTATTTATACTCATTCATTTTTTGTAATTTTGAAAAACCACTTTTTTTTCCATTTTTAAATACTTTATAATTAATGCATTCCTTTTTTATCCAGAATGGACCATCTGTAATGGTTTTGGGAGACTTCTGCAAGGAAATTGGGGCTAAGGACTAGAGGCCACTTCACTGCCTTGGATGATATAGTCACTGGGATCAAGGTCTTTGTAGAAGTGTAATCTCTCAGAAAAGCTGATTACATTTTTATTTTCCCCAGAGAAAAATTCTTTTCTCAGAGAAAGGAAATTTAATAGCCAATGAATATAAATTTTGCAATAGCAGGTAAAAAACAAAGAGTCACTTTTAATCCTAACAAATCATCCTAAGAGCTTATTTTTAAAATTCAGATTCTTATTGGTTAGCCCCCCGAAATTCTGATTTAGTAGTAAACCATCAAAGCTTAGAAATCTGCATTTATAATGAGTACCTCAGGTGATGGGCATGCATATTGGCTTTAATGTACCATAAGTGCTTATACATAAAAGGAAAATAAATTTAAAAATTTAAATTTGGCATAAACATTTAATATCAAAAATATATATTTGTACGTATTATACAACAAATCATATTATGGGGCATTAGTATCTATTTTTATTTGGATCTGAATCCTAATTTCTGCTATAAATCACCAAGGGATTGCTATTTTACACAATTTAATTCAGTTTATTTTTTAATAACTCTTGGTTTTCTGTTTTCTCCACTGGTGTCTTTATATATATTTATTCATTTTTAATTTTTTTCTTGGCATTATTTGCTAGGCAAAGAACTATAGAAGATAAAGATGAATATGATTTTATCCCTGCTCTTAGGAACTTAAAACCTCCTAGAGGACATCACCTACACCAATAATCTTATGACAGTTTATGCTGAGCTAGATCCTTGGGGAAAGCATTTAGCATGACACATAGCAAAGGGAGATTAGCTCTGACAGAGGATATCATGGAAAATTTTATAGAAGAGGTATAGTTATTCAATGATTGTTTTTACTAGGTGCATTTATTATTCTAGAATCTAAGGATATGGTAATGATGAAGACTTTAGGTCACTCTTCTTAGATACCTTCTCTTCTGGTGGGCATGAGAACTGGCCTTAGAAATAGGTAACTAAGGAAATTGGTGAGGAAACCGAAGTTCTTATCACTCAGTTTGCTTGCTTTTATTTGCGTTTTTATTTTAACACAGCACAGTGTAATAAGATATCTTCCAAATATCCATGGGTCAACTTTGGTTGACATTCCTGTAACCAAGAGCCAGGTTCTCTGATCATTACATTAATCTGGGAAGGCCCCCCCCCCCGCATCCCCAAAAGTAATGTTGTACCACTCTCACGCTAATGAATTATCAGTTTGCTTCTTGTTTCGCTAAGTTTTCACATCTTACGGTGGTGATCTAGTCTAGGTATAACTTTAGCATCTTGATCACAACAAGCACCTGATTCATATTTTTTTACTAGCTCAGTTGAAATCTGATTAGATAAGTACATTACAGGCTATAAAATGTGTGCGAAATTCATAATGACCTCCTTTAAAAAATGTGCAGAAATAAGATTAAAGCACATTCCGGAGATCTTTTTGAGAATATCTGTATATCAGAAAATTTGGCTGAGAAGCAATCTTTTTCTTAATGTATTTTTTTCTCTTCTGAAAATGAAGAACTAAAAATACTTAAAGATGCAGAACAGCAACCTGTCTCCAGTGATCCTCTCTTAATTAATGTGGTGATCTATGTGGAGAAAAGGGACAATTGCAAGAGTCCCTTAATAATTATCTAGCCAAGGGCTTCAGATAATTACAGCAGGAAGATTTTCAAGACACAAAACACTATGACAAATTTGACCTCTCATTTGATTCAGGCATTTGTTTTAAAAATCTTTTATTTCGGGGCACCGGGGTGGCTCGGTCAGTTAAGCATCCGACTTTGGCTCAGGTCGTGATCTCATGGTTCGTGGGTTTGAGCCCTGTGTCGGGCTCTATGCTGACAGCTCAGAGCCCGTAGCCTGCTTCGGATTCTGTGTGTCTCTCTCTGCCCCTCCCCTGCTCACACCGGTGTCTCTCTCTCAAAAATAAATAAAAACTTAAAAAAGTCTTTTCTTTCATGTTGATGCTTATGCTTCATAAAGTCAGCCTGATATCAGATGGATCAGGAAAGAAAGACAGTGCTTAGTTCACAGTTGGAGGATTTCAATATAGTGAACCAGTCTTTAAAAAAACCAATAGTGAGGATAAGAAGATGTAGTGGAAAGAAAATCAAGTAATGCTCCGGTAGGAATAGGGAAACGTGGAGTGGAATAATAAAACATATTCAAAATAAGAAGTATTAACTCTTGGCAAGGGAAAAAAATAGTACCAGGAAATGATATGTTCCATTTGTGTAGATGATCATTAATTAGTGTTCTTGCTGTGGGAAACATTGGAAAAAATGCTGAACCATCACATTCATGAATATTAAACCACCCATTAGCAAAACTTCCCTTTTGCTTAATTCACAATTGATAGTCCAAATAATATTCAGTTCCCCCCCCCCATTGCAATTAAATAAAAAAAAAAATTAAGCCTTTGGGTGAGTTTCTGGACTTCATAAATTCAGTCAGAAACTGCATAAAAATACTTTGTTTTTGTGAAAAGCCAGCTTGCCTTTGTGATCTTTCTAAATCTTTAAAAGGCCTTTTATCAGCCCTCTCTCTAACGTGAATAATGGCATGTTTTCTGAAAATGATAAACTCTCTGCTTGGTGTGCCTCAAGATACAGAGAATATAAACCATCCTTGGAGATTGAGCTCTCAATTCTGAATTGTCCTTTGGGAGACCAGGCAAGGACACTGCTTTGTATTAAGTGGCCCCAGTATTAAGTATAGCCAGAGGCAACACTACATTTTCTAAATACCTTATATTCTTTTAAAAATGACTGGCATGTCAATGAGATTTAAGCTGAAAAATGCATAGATGTTATATTTTCAGTTTCCCATCTCCCCCCCCCCCCCCCGAGTTATTTCCCTATTTTAGCAGCCTTTTCTCTCAGGTGCCTTGCACTCCACAGTGGTGTGTGTTCACACTAACCAAGGCAGTTGTCTTACCTGCCAGAAATAGCTGTGACATTTAAAGAGAGGACCAGACGAGAGAGCAGTCTTTAACACCCAAGGCTGAATAGCTAATAGTGAAATTGGGACATCAGTTACAGAGATTTAGGGGTAATATGATTACAGGTCCATCTTTACATGTTTTATGGAAGTGATTTCTGTTCTAAATATGATTAAAACTAACCCATGTTAATCTTGTTTATTGATTTACTTATTCATCAATACATATTGTGCTATACTGTGAAGATAATAAAACTGAGTCTAACAATTCACATCTAGACACTCACTGTATACATATTGTATAACACCTACCTGTAACTGATGTATGTGTTTGAAAGTCTTGTTTTATAGGTATGCAGATGAAATACAGATTATCTAATCTGTTAAATTATAATTTATACCTTGAAAGAAGCTTCAAGTTTCTAAACTACTGATACCCTATTGTATCATGCTGCCCTTTTTCCTGAAGTAATGTTTGTATGTTTCTTTTGATGAAGTATGTATCTAGTTGATCATTGTGGTTTTCATACTTGCTTCGAGGAACTCTGTATTCCTTTGATGTGCCTAAATACCCTGTCCCAGGCGGAGAGGAATTGATGGAACCACATCTATTTACACAGAGATTTAAAAAACTTTCTTGTGAAGAGATAGTTATATTATACTCAATAACAATTATGCTATGATAATGATACAGAAGTTTAAAATGATTGGCTTGTCGGGGTGCCAACAAAAAGAAAAAAAAAAAAAAAGAATGCCAGAACATTGGAAAAGTTAGGGCAAGAGAAGATTAAATAGTTCCCCAGACTTAAATTCCAGAGATATTAAAATTAGAAGAGGAGTATAAAATGAAGGTAAATTGGGGCACCTGTGTGGCTCAGTCGGATAAGCATCCTACTTCGGCTCAGGTCACGATCTCACGGTTCGTGAGTTAAAGCCCCGCGTCGGGCTCAGTGCTGACAGCTCAGAGCCTGGAGCCTGCTTCACATTCTGTATCTCCCTTCTCACTCATGCTCTCTCTCTCTCTCTCTCTGTCTCTCAGAAAATGAATAATGTTAACTTTTTTTAAATGAAGGTAAATTAAGCAATAAAAGTTTGTATAGGAATGTGCAAAATAAATACAATAGTCATTCAGAATAATTAAATATAGATTTATATTGCATTGTTTTTAATCTTAAAAATCAAATTTCATTTCTTCTCATTTTAAAATGTATTATGGATAGTCTCTTTTGCATATGTCAATTTTATGCCAAAGTAGCTTTTTTTCTTGTTTGCAAATGCTTGCAATTATTAAAAAATGTTGTATGATTTAGGAATTTGGGTGAATAGAAAGTGGTTTGGTATATAAATATAGTGTGTGTACATACGTATGTCTATCTATATATCTATGCTTTAGACTTGGCTTTTAGTTAATGTAACAAGTCGGGCCATTCAAATGATTTGTTTAGAAACTAGCTATGGGTCCAGAAAGTCACTCTATGACAAGAAACTGGCAGTAGAATACTGTGGTGGTTTTTCATCTATTAAATCCTATTATTGCTGTAAAACAGTTGACAATGAACTCAATCCATGTGCATAGTTCAAAAGTTAGACTAAATCCTTTGCCTGCTAAAGAAAAATCAGGATATGGTGCTGGTTGGCTCAACGAAAAAATGATACCCAGATTCCACTTGGCACTCATTACTTCTCAGCAGCTGTTTCTTTCTTTCTAATTGATATTTCATTTTTCAGAATCCATTATAAAATTTTTCTATTTAAGACCACAACACCACCATAGCAATTAAAAACATATCTTTAGCATAAGATGATGCTTTTGAAGTCAGTTTTGCTGTTAAGCATCTTTGTGACTTTAGGCAAACATGCAATCTTTGATATTCATGTTTATCATCAATAAAATGAGATGATTAACCATGAGATCATCCAATAAACATAAGCTGCTTCCCCTGCCTTTGTCACCCTTAGATCCTTCATATTTATAATCTCATTACCTATCTTTTTGTAAAAATAGAAACCATATGTTTCAGGCTCCTTTGGGTTCTCTTGTTTCCATTAAGAAATATATGTGCAGACACATGTCCTGCTTCTTCCAAAGTAAATATCCTTGTGTTCTTGACTCCATCCTTTTCTCTCTCTTTTGAGATTTTTATGTTACCAACAAAATCCCTGTCTTGTGAAACTCTATCCCTATTGAAATCATTAAAATCTCTCCATTTCTTTTGTTGTCATTATTTTTGAGAGAGAGATAGAGTGCAAGTGGGTGAGGGGCAGACAGAGAGAGAGACACAGAATCTGAAGCAAACTCCAGGCTCTGAGCTGCCAGCACAGAGCCTGATGTGGGGCTCGAACTCACAGACCATGAGATCATGACCTAAGCTGAAGTCGGATGCTTAACCAACTGAGCCACTCAGATGCCCCTCTCTGTTTCTTTAAAATAAAAACAAAGCAACAAAACAAAAAACAAAACGCAAAAGACTAGTAGTCATTGCAAATCCCATTACCCAAAAATTAATTGTCCCAACAACTTTCTCTACTCATAACTTCTCAGTTTTGTCTGCCATCCTGGCCTCCCACTGTCCTATTTATTCTTTTGTTCCCTGAAATCTGACTTCTTCAAATTTTCTGGATTATTCAACAAACCTAAATATTTAATAAACATATATGCATCTCCATTGCATAAAATACTTAGTACTAAAAGTGTACCTGTGTTCTTCTCTTATTTTCTTTTTTCAGTTTTTGAAACCGCCAGTGATAGTACCAATCTGTCAGTAAAACTATTTTCATTTAGCTTCTAAAATATTGTTTCCTGTCTGCCTTTGCTTTTACCTCTTTTTCCTGCCTTGCCTTCCAGCTAAGAAGTTTCTTCATGTGATACTGTAATGTTTTCTTTTGCTTGTCTCTTTGTCTTTTAGTTTTGTGAGCTCTGATGACTTCTATGGAGTAAATATTCAAAATATACCTATATTTCCAAAGCCTCAACTCTAATCTCATATTTTCAACATATATTTATGGAGGCACCTCAGCGTCAATATAATAAAAAGTGACTGGCATTAAAATTTACTTTGTCCTCTTTTTCTCTGTTACAACTACTAATGGTCCCCATCTTCCTAGTCAAACTCAAAACTTGTTTTTATCCCTTTTTGTTGTGTCATCTGTGCATTCAGGTAATGTGGGAGCTTAAGAGCCTCATATTTTTGTACATTTTGAAAGCGAGGCACTAGCTGCCTTCTGTTGGAGACTGTATTTCAAGGATTTTTGTAAAGTGAACAGCCTTGGAAGATAAAGATAGTTTCTTTGTCTAAAGCAAAGGGTGAGTGTGTTTATAGCCTTGGTTAGAGATAATGTACCATTCTGGAGCAAAGGAAAGACATGTTCACTGCCTACTATAAAAGATTCAGGTTCCTAGACCCTGGATTCCTCCTCTGTAAATGCAATTCACTGACTGTAGTTGTCACCTGAACTTCCCTGTAGGAATTAGGATTTAGAGAATCAACTCAAGAAAATGATACTTTGGTTACTACTGTTGTTATAGGTAAAAAAGACATTTACCTCTGACCCAGAACTCTTGTGTTTTTGGCCAGTATCTGTAAAACTGTGGGAGACTACCTTGTTAGCTTGCAAGTAGGATAAAATCTCAGACTTCTCACAGTTCTTAAATATCAGTGGCTAAATTCTGTCCATTCAACTTCTACAACATCTCACCAAGGCAATCCCTTTGCTCCATTTCCGTTCCCATTCCTCTAGTCACCAGACCACCTCTTTCCAGATTATTGCTGTGGCTAATCCACTTCATAATCCTTCCATTTAATAATAATTTCTATTAGTTGAGTAGGTTGATATTGGCAATAAGATTGCCTGTTTGATAATAATATAACATAAAATTAATGGAAGCTCTATCTCTGAATTAGATTATAGAGAAACAACATTTTCTGTTTCATAATTTATAATTTGGAGGAATTTATAGATAAATAATATAAAAGTTATCATTGGTCAATTCATTGTACAAAATAGGGTTAATTCTACATTTGTCTTCTCAAATTGTATAGCCCCTTAAACACAAATACATTGCACATTTTTGGAAACAAGTCACAGTGTTACCAACTTATTGTGACACCTCCTCTTAAATACTAATGTTGCAATATTGGTATTTGCCATTTTTTTAATAATTTCTTTTTTAATTTATATCCCAGTTAGCATATAGTGCAACAATGGTTTCAGGAGTAGATTCCTTAATGCCCCTTACCCATTTAGCCCATCCCCCTCCCCCACAACCTCTGTTCTCTATATTTGAGTCGCTTATGTTTTTGTCTCCTTCCCTGCTCTTATATTATTTTTGCTTCCCTTCCCTTATGTTTATCTGTTTTGTATCTTAAATTCCTCATCTGAGTAAAATCATATGATATTTGTCTTTCTCTAATTTAACTTAGCATAGGTATTTGCCATTTTTAAGACCTCTGTACTCTATATTTTTTCCCATGTATGTCTCTATGTCAAGGTTATAATTGACTGATATAGCTGTCTACAGTGTCATAGACACATTACTAACCCTTCTGTGAGATTGACCCAAGAGTCTACAAAAATAAGTCAATATAGGTTTTGCTTTTCTTCAATTATGAGAAGTTAGTTATTGCAAGGATAAGAGGTGCTTCTTTACCAGCATTATAAACATCAAGAAAAGTACATTGTTCTTTAAGTACTGGTGCTGTGAATATTTCTTATCCTCGGTCTTGTCTAAATATAACATTACTTGTAAGTCTTTTAACTAAAGACTTAGTTAGGACAGTGTCCTTGTAGCATTTACACTGATATATAAAAGGCAAATGCTATAGAGCTATCTCACTTGGATGTACTCAGAATATAACAACCTCAATCTACTACAAGTTTTCAGCTGCATTTCTAGGCAGCTGAGAGAAAGGAGACAAAAAGGATGACTTGTGAACCAGTTTGAGAAAGGCAAAACTCTGAGGTCCAATGGAGAGTCGCATGTAGCCAGTCAATGAAAAAGGCAAAAGCTTCAATTCTTAAAACAGTTGTTTGTTTCAATCATTCCCCCCACACAAAATCTTTATAAAAATTAGCAACAAGATGAAAATATAACAGGTAATATGTATTGAGACAATATAGGATGTACATTTATTGGGATACTTAGATCACAAAAATAAAATGCTTAGGGGCAGCTGGGTGGCTCAGTTGGTTAAGTGTCCAGCTTCAGCTCAAGTCATGTTCTCATGGTTCGTGGGTTCAAGCCCCGCATCTGGCTCTGCACTGACAGTGTGGAGTCTGCTTGAAATTCTCTTTCTCTTCTCTCCCTGCCCCACCACCACTTGTGCTCTCTCTCTCTCTCAGAATATATAAATAAACTTTAATATATATATTATATATATTAATATATAAAATCAGAAATTTAATATATATTATATATATACTTATATATAATATATATATTTAAAAATAAAATGCTTAAGACACTCCAGAACCAAGTAGATGCCTAGTAAATATTTGTATTGTTCTGACTGCACTGGTCATTATAGGCTATTTTATGTATATCATTTCATTTATTACAACAGTCTGGGACAGGTTTTATTATCATTTTCCATTTGAGACATCTCATAATCTCACAGATACCATCTACCGCTAGGTCAGTTGGCTACCAAATCCCATGCTCTTAAAAGCGCATTTTTTCCTTGTCTTCCCAACAACAAATAATATATACAATTGTTGGAGGGAGGGGACTATGACACAAAGTATTTAGAGTGATTGTGTAACCACATTTTTAGTTCCTCAAGAGTAATAAAATTAGAAATCATCCTTAATGTATAGTTTCCAACACACACACACACGCACGTGAACCCACCCCACCTACTCTTTGTAACTGTAGAGACAGTTGCAGCATCTTAAATACAGAATATTCTGTGGTTTTTTTTCTCCCTTTTATACAGAAATTTAGGAGTTTCCACTTAATAAAAGCCAAAAAGAGATATAAATAAATCAAAGAAATGAGAATGGTTGAAAATTAAATCCAGAACTCCAGAAATAATGGATGCTTTAAAAGTGATTAAAGAACACAAATAAATATTTGGTGCCTAAAGAAAGGGAAAAAAAAAGACAACATTAAACAGAGCAAAGGGTATTCACATGTGATGAGGAAATAATCTTTGATTCCCCTTCAAATTCTCTGTGGGATAAGGCAGAGTAAATAAATAAACATCATAACTAAGTGTAATATCTGCCCCATGGACTTAGCGGGCCATTATGTTTTATTATGATAACCAAAATAAATTTGGTGTAGGGGCTTGGGAGAGATTGCCATTTCCAAAGTAAAGCTAAGGAAGACAAGGCTATGACCCAGGCAGAAGCTTTATTGGTTGATCAAAAGGATTGAAGAAGGAAGCTCAAGTGATGATATTGCAAAGCATTCTAAAAAACTGTGGTTTCTGTGCCACGTATTTGGGGGAAAAATGAACAGTATTTCTGACAATTTTATCATTTTTATTCTGTTAAAAGACACTAAGGAAAAGGTTTAAACCAGAAAAATGCTATGCATTGAATTAGTAATAAGCTATTTTTCTTTATAAAAATGAATTAGCTTAGTGTTTGCAGATTTAATAGCTATATGGTTAAAAAATACATTCTATCTGGTTTTGTCCTTGTAAATACATTTCTCATAGACAAAGAGATAGGCAATTCTTTTAGTTCCTTATTTTTTTCTATTCTGATAAAAATAGGGACAAATTTCTAAGTAGTAATAGACTTCAGATATTTAATCATAAAATATTTTGTATAGTGTTTTAAACTCTTCATTTTTCGAAACTTGATTTTATCTTGTGTAAGCTCAGATTAATGTTTCGATAAGAAGTTTCTTGTTGTTTTTCAAGAATCTTGACAAATAATATTGCATAATAGCTAAGTGCTTTTGGAGCCAGACTGCCTATTTCTGTTAATTCACTGATAAAATAGAGATAATAGCAGTAACTTTCTCATAGAATTGTTTTCTAAGATCAAATAATGCTTGTGAAACTCTTGAGACAGTACCAAATATAGAGTAAGCTATAAATGAACCTTAGTTGTAAAATGGAAAATTAAGCATTTTAATATTTTACTTGAATGACCTTCTAAGGATACACCCAGGCCATTACCTTTCTTGATAATCTTTTAAGTAGATTTCCTTTTATCTTCGATCTGTTGAAACATGGATAGAGGTTTTCAGAGGAGACTTTTTCTAAGTAACCAAAAGAAAGTAATGACCGTAATAGTGTGACAAAGCTTAACAATGAGAGAATTTACAGGATAAGGTAATTGCAACACCCACAGAAAGTGACAACTGTGGGGCCTTGTTCCCAGAGTTCTTTTGTCAGTCATAGATGCTACTGTGACATATACATGGTTTATGTACACATACACTATAGGATTCCAGATACTATGGAATATAAAGATATTCCAACTTGAAGGCTGAGATCCACTTGAAGAGTTTTTCTTCCATTTCTTCAAAGCCTTTCACATGTCACTGGCCTCTGTTCCCAGTAGTAAGGAGACTCTTGGAACCTCAGATATCACATGCATCTGATTACATGTACTGTGTTGTGCTCTGGCTTTCTTAGGGCCTTTCCTAGTCTTACTTTCTTAGATGAAGAAGACACATCTTTATATTGCTCTTTAAGATTCTCCTCCTAGATTTAACATCCACTAGTCTTGAAGCTACTGTATTCACTCTGTGCTTCAGAGCCCTATTGGTCCTATCCAGTCTTTGGTGTATGAGCAGTTCATTTTGCCTGACATATTTTCTCCCAGTCAGATATTAAGACCAGTTCCCACCCCCCCCCCCCCCAAGTTTTGAAAACAAATACCTGTATCTTGGATCACTAAGATTTTGATGGCAGATTTTTTCTTTCTGGGAGCCTTTTAGCATTCCCAACATCCCTAAAATATAGAAGAAGACTCCTAATCTCTAACTCCTCATTGATTCTGTACCCAGTTGCTAGTTTTAAGACTTGCCTCCATATATCAGTGCATTTGAAAGATAAAATGGCTGCTTCTGAGCTTAACACAAGAGATCTTTCTTAGGTTGACCTACTTTTATTTTGATGTCTCATTCAATCACTATCCAAGGGGGTGTTTTTAAAATTTTAAATAATAAATTTTTTAAAAATGTGTGTGTGTGTGTGTGTGTGTGTGTGTAGTAGCATTTTTCCTTAATTGAAGAAGAGGATTAATTTTTATATGTGAAAACAAAAAATAGTTTATTCCTAGACCTCCCAATGTACATTAGTGTTTGGAACTAGGTCTATAACCAAGTTAACAGGAAAAAAAAAAGCTGGCAGTGTTGCTCTTCTGTGAAGTCTTATTAGGTGAGTCAGCTAATTACATGGCATGGTCATAAATATGGCAGTGACTGAGCTGCTTGCTATGCTTACCAAGAAGAATAAAGTTTTAAGATAGAATATTACCACTTGGCTATACAATGGAAATTTCTTCTAAAATATGATTTCACACTAATTCTTGATTTATAGAACAGTTATTTTGTAATTTATGATTCAATGTATTTAAAAATGGGTTGAGAGGTAATACTGATAAATGGCATCCAAAAAAATTCCCAAATAGGTTAATGTATTAATTTTGCACTCTCCTTCATTTTAAGCCTTTAAAAAGTCAAACTAATTTTAATTGTATCTGTTACCTTTATCTTTCTCTCTCTGAGGGGATTGCCAAGACTCAAAAATAAAAGGGCAGAAGAAAATAAATAGTATGCTAATAAATTATCCAAAGTAGGGTATAAGTGGCTTCTAAATACATATTTCTATTGAAGACTTGTTTCTCTAAAAGTATCATTTAATTAAAATATATTTGAATTTTAAAAGTTTATTTACTTTGAGAGTGAAAGAGAGTGCACAAGCAGGGGTGGGTCAGTGAGAGAGGGAGGGAGAGAATCCCAAGCAGGCTCGATGCTGTCAGCGCAGAGCCCAACACGGGGCTTGAACTCACAAACGATGAGATCATGACCTAAGCTGAAATCAAGAGTTGGTTGCTTAATTGACTGAGCCATCCAGGTGCCCCTAGATTTGCATTTTTAATCTGAAAAGATTCCCCTGTAGGTATGAACTATGTATAGTGTATAATGTGTTTACTATACACTTATGGTGTTCATCAATTTGACTGTACCCAAGTGATACAGATGGTTGATGACATAGTAATTTGTAAATTTGCTGAGACAATCTGAGTAGGTGTATAACACATGAAGAGTGTAGGTTGCTTTGCCACTAAGAAAGCCTAGCAGATGACCAGGAGCTATATCTGCCCTCAGCCTTGTTGCTAGGTTTTGTTTACCGTGGCATATGCAATTTATGATGAAAATCATGTGCTGTAGTTGCACTTTTTATTAAGAGAATTATGATGGTCTCAGGAGCTAGCCTCAGAGATAATCAGTGGTCTAATATAATACATGTGGTATGTGTGTGTTTTCCCACATCCTAAAGCATGTCTTATACAAGTGAGTAGTAAATGTTGACAGAAAAATTGTGGGCTAAAACATCTAAAGGACAACAGGATATCATATTATCAAAACTAAAATGTTCTATCTTGTTGGAAAATTAGGCCAACAGAATCTAAAATACTATATTGAAAAAGCAGTGCAAAAAATTCAAAATATTGTACTTACAGATTTGTCTCTATGGCTGTACCAGGCCTATTACCTTTTAATTCCTGCTGATGCCTTGCCCTCCCACTAACTCATTCTCTTTTACATCTATCTCACTACATAATTGAACAGATTAGTCCAATAGGCTTCAACCCCAAGGTCTCTAATGGCAAATAGCCATTAATGTTTATCCTGCCTTATTTTATGCATTCCTAAAGGTATAGCATTGAATGGACCAATTCTGTTGATCATTTTAATTCTTCCCTAGATCTAAACCATAACTATACCCTACCCTTAAAAAATAGAATTTTAATTTAACCATACATATTTGGAAAAGGGGGTAGGAGTTCATTAAGTGTCTCTTTAGCTATATTTTTTCTTTAGGTGTTGATTACACCAGAATATGTCAATTTTCATGGTTTCTCATGCACTTAATTACTAGAATGCATTTAAACACTCTTTATAGTCTGGAAACAAATATGATCATTACATCATTTTTAAATTTTCTATTCATAACATTAAGACTTAAAATACCGTGGTGTTTCTGAAGTACAAATATTGTTTTGGTTTTAAAGATTAAATAACATTGTCCAAAGTTTTTTTATTAGTATTATTCAACTTCTTTTCTTTATAAAATTCCTTATTTTTTTAAAAAGAAAGAATCTGATTTTGAATCAGATGCTCTTTGCTCTCCATTTCAAATGACATTATTAGAACACTAAGAACTGACAAAAATTTGAAAATATTGAATATATTTTAGCCTTATTTTTAAAAACGATTCTTATACCTGCCTACTTCATTTTATTAGTTTTCAATAAAATCAATGTCGCTTAGCCCTGTCTACACACATTTCATTTACTTCCTTTTTAAAAATCAAGAGTATATGATATGCACATTATTTTAACAGTCTATGTCACTTTCCTTGGAACAGGAGTTCTGAGCTTGATTTCAAATCAAGCTATATCAAATACTGGATTCTTTAAGATGGGTGCTATGTTGAACCTTTTTTCTCTCTTAAGTTGGAGTTCTTTATTTAGTTTCTTTATCATTAGGGTTACTCTGTTTTGTTTGAGCTGTTGAGTTATTTGGGGTTGGTTAACATTGTTTTACAATGCAGCAAAATAACAGTTCTACCCAAAATATCTTTCAATGTAAACACAGTGAGGAAAATGTTTAAGGCCTAGATGCCTGGCAGTGGATGAAGCCATTATTAAAAACATGATCAGGTGTTGCTTCTTAGAGTCTTTAGAACACCCTATCCATTTGCCAACAATATTCATAGGTTTCCAACTGAAAGATTTTTTAAAAAGTGGTTTTTTGATATATTCACACTGACAGCAAGTACATTGCTCTACTGCAAACCAAACGATGCTGCAGAGTTTACAAACAGTTGATGATGTGGAGTAATAATTTCCAAGGAACATATAAAACATTCGCAGGGCCCTAGAAACCTACATTGTTAACAACAACCCCAGATGATGGTAGGTTTTGCTTGAGAGGATTGTTTGCAGAAGCAATTTTCATCTCCATTGTGCATTAGAATAAATATACAAAAAACTAAAAGTCCTACAATTGAACAAAAATAGTTTTGTTATGCCAAGTATATTAACTTACATTTGTTAAAAGATAAACTGAGGCATATTAACAATTTTAAGAGTTTATTTGAACAAAAAATTAATTTGAATCAGGGATCTTCCAATTTAGCAGGTAGAAAGGACCTCGAATTGTACAAAATAAAAGACTAGTAGGCAGAAGGGAGTGGGAACAAGGAAATTAATACGTAAGTAAAAAAAAAAGGTTGGTTATGGGAAGGTTACTTTCCTTTAGGAGATGGCGGGGCATTTATCAGGCAGTGAACCTAACTAGTGTTCATCAGGAGATTCCCAAATGACTCCTTTAAGATTCCCATTTCTGGGAGAGCTGAAACTTTAATGAAATTAAGTCTTGGTTTGGTGATATGGGGCTTAGCTTAAATGACTCCATTCTGGGCCTATCTCAGTTTTGTTGTTGTTGTTTGTTATTAACCATTTCCTCCTTTTGAACAGATTCTCAACCTAATTAAGAGATTTGATATTTTAAGGCATTAGCACTACTTCCAGTTACCACTCTGGAGCTCTCATGGTTTTTGCTGAATCTCTGCATAGTACTCACAGCTCACAACGTCAAGTTCAAATTTTTTAAGTTGGTCATTTTCTTTGTTCCTGTTATGATGTTCTATTCTTAGGGAGGTCATTTGCTTGGTGGTTAGCAGCTGTTAACATGCATTTAAATCTTTTGAGAAACTACAGTGCACCGGGGAGACTACTATGATTATTATGGGCAGGATCATTCTTGATGTGTGGAGTGCACTTTACAGCCATGGTCCCCAGGACCCAAACCAATCAGACTCAAGTCAAAGGAAGACCCCTTTGAAGGGGTCACATTTTTAAGCCAATTGGATTGTTCAGTAATCTTATGTAGCTGAGTCTCAGCTTCCTCAGAAATGTTAATCTAGGTGCAGCAAGTGCTGTTGGCCACAGGAGTGGTTCCTGAAAATAGATAGCCTCAGTTATACTTATTCCTAGCCAGGGGAGTAGGGATCTGCCAAAGCTAGTAAATCTTGAATCATGTATGCCTTCTGGTAATTCCTGTTTGAGCCTGTGGCTCAGGACT
This sequence comes from Prionailurus viverrinus, assembly GCF_022837055.1. Classification (NCBI taxonomy): domain Eukaryota; kingdom Metazoa; phylum Chordata; class Mammalia; order Carnivora; family Felidae; genus Prionailurus; species Prionailurus viverrinus. Next base: position 131,779,831 of record NC_062564.1, read on the forward strand.
GGAAGCATGACAGCCATGGAGGCTGGTAAAATGTAAGGGTCTATAGACAACTTAAGTGGTTTTATTTTCTTTACCCTTGCCTTGTCTCACTCTCATTGTATAGAGCCTGGTTGCAAAATTCTCTGGATTGGGATTGTTAACTAGAGATAGGGAAATGGACCTCTAGTGTTAGGGAGTCTGACATGACAGAGATAGGAGGTGTGAGATATGCACCTGAATTTTTATAGCTTGGAATTTGGCTGCAATGTCAGTGGTCAAGAGTCCTTGGTAGGGTTCTTTCCATGAATCTCATTTTTGCAAAAGCATTAGAGTAACACAATGATGGTCTATAAATAACAAAAGACTTTAAAATGCCCATAAAGATCTGATGACAGTTCATTATAATGGAATTGATGAGGAATCTTGATTATTTCTGTGACATACATTTTAAGATAATAGCTGGAATTATGACCTATAACATTACACCAGAACATATATTTTTTGAATTTTGTACAAATTTGAGAACACATATTTATAACATGCATCTATTTATCTCTATATAGATGTATATATAGATATATATGTATATAGATATATATGTGTGTATAAATATATATTCCTATGTCCACAAATATAATCTAAGAAGGTTTATCATCACTTAGTTAATAATGCTTAACACATAATTTAACATACCAAATAAACCTAATTGTTTTATCATCTCTCTTTTACAAGGTGAGAGACAACCTCATTGAGATTTTCCAGGGTTCCTCTAGGAATTCTCAAAATTAGTTTGAAGTTAGAATTTGATTTTAAGAAAATGTCAAAAGGTTTGATTAATTAGGATTACAAACCATTATAAAATAAGACTTAATTATCTATTTAACAAAAGTGACAAAAGATGTTAAAGGCAAATACACAGGCTACATAGTGATGGACAAAAACTTAGCTCTCTTAATAGAAGATTGGGTCTTATTAAGTAATCAAAAACCTGATTAAGTCAATGTGAAGCACAATAAGTCACTTTGGTAAGACACAAGATCTTTGCTGACCAAGCAAATGACTTAAAAAGTAAAGAGAAACCTATGTTTAAAATGTCTTATTATGAGCAGACCAATAATCTAAGGGAATTTTTTCCTTTTAACAGACAAAACCAACTTCCAGTTTTGTACCATATACTTTTGATATTAAAACTATTTTTTTTAATTAAATCCATTCTGATCTTAGCCATCATGACCACACATAAAATTCCTTCTCCAATATTCATTTTCCACAAACCTTCTACAACTTTCATGTAGCCATTCAGATGTTTTCCTCTTTCTCATTCTGAAACAATTATTTTACATTCCTTAGCAACTTTTCATATATAGTGGTTTCCTTTGATCTTTATTATTTCTAAGTAGTTTTAACAACATACATTGATTAGAATTCTTAACTCTTAGAATTCTTCATTCCTAGTGAAAACTAAGAAGTCAGCAACTGTGGGTTGTTACACCAGCATTCTGTGGGATTGAATTTATAAACCATTTAACACTATCTAGAAGCATATTCTTCTTGTAGTAAATTTTCCAATGTGGCATCTTTACTAATAGACCCAATTATCTTTAATTCCTCTGTAAAAGAAGGTTTCTCTTACTACATCTATACACTCTATTGAACTTTGCATGCAACTTCTTTTCCTAAACATGCAGGTATATGCGTAATCTAGGCGTGTTTTTCCCATGTATCTTATTACTGTAATATATTCTGGCTTGATACACTATAATAAAAACTTGGGAACAAAAATGTTTCCAAAAGTGTTCAACATTTGTTATATAACTTTTGTTGTTGTTGTTTGTTTGTTTTTGTTTTTGGTGTGGTAAAAATGAATAGAAGCTGAATTTCATATTTTACGATATGGATTATGTTTTGAAAACAAGTCCTTACTATCCATAAATATGAAATATTAATGTTATTTAACATTCAAAGCATAATTAGGCACAGTTCTAAATTGGAGTTAAAATTGAAATTTATTAAGAGATAAAGTGGCAAATATATAAGTTAAAGATAAAATTATATCTGGTAATTAAAGTGTTTCTTGTGATAATCTCTTTGGAATAGCTGCTAAATGTTTTAGTATACTTAAAAATCTACTAATACATGGAGTTGGCAAATATAGATGACATAGTCATATTCTGAAAAACATATTAGTGTTAGAGACTACTGAAATGAATTTTTTTAAATTTGTTAAGAAAAAGGACATACACAACTGATCATCAACTGATAGATGCTGTTTCTCTCCATCCATTTCTCCCCACCCAAACCTGGATAATTTCAAAGCAAATACCTAGATATCTTATTTAATAAGCAAACATTTGATTATTTAATTTCTAAAAGTTAAAGACACTTTTTTTTAATGCAAAAGCCCAATATATGATCATCCTTAAAAAGTAACTCTCTACCCAGTGTTCAGAGTTCCCTGTTTCATATTTGCTTAAATCAAGATTCAAATAAGACTAAAATAACATTCTTAAGTTGCAATTTTCTGACGCTCTCATCTACTTTAATCTATAGCTTCTTCAAAGAAGAAGCCCTTGCATTGCTTCTTCAGCCCCTTGCATTGCTGTAAATTGTCAGATCTAGTGATAGATGTGAATCCGGTTCAGATGTTTGGCAAGGATATCTTATAAGGAACACAGAACGTGTGGTTATATCTCAAGTCTTGTTAGCAGCTATTGCCAATCATTGCCTAGATTCCATGTAAAAGCATGATACTCTATTTTATCTTCTTTAGAGTATATCTAAAGAGAAAAGCTTGTACTCACCAACTATTTGTTTAACCTAAAGTATAGTTTGTACAGGAAAGGAAAATACATTCCTGATGATTTCTGAGATTACATTTTTCCTTGTCAATTCTGACTCTAATTTTTTCCATAAAATAATCTATCTCCCACCTATTCTGTGCCTTTCTCATCCCACAGCATCCTATTCTGATTACCGTGTAATAAACTTTACTGAAGATTTTGGGACACCAGGCTATGAGGGGGGAAGGTGGGACAGTGAAATCATATTGTAGCACAGGACTCCATAGAAAACAGGATGTTGAATTAACAGTCATCCTTGTCTTTAAAGGATTTTGCTTACTTATGTAGCAAGAATCATCATGGGAGTAGGCCTTTTACACTGTCACTTCATTCCTACCAGTTCCTTGACCCTCACTAATTTCCCAGGCATGTCTTTGAGGTAGATTTTTATACACACAGGTGATTCATTAGAGTAGTTTGATAGAGACAATTTTCACCTATGCTTTAACTAATATTGTGTTTCCTTCTGGGTAGACTTCTATAATATGAAAGATGCAATGGCCCCATAGAATATATATTACTGAATAAAATTCTTTGATGGGTTCAGCAATCAAATTACAAGAATTTCATTTACCAAAAATAGACTCTTAACTAGGTCTTAAAAGGATAAATTGGACATAGGGACATAACAGAAAGTCAAATTTCTCAGTTACTGAAATCTGTACTTTTCAATTAAAACATTTGAATGCCAGAACTCTCTGAGAACTTCAGAACAGTGGTTTAGAGCATAAGTCACCTGTGCCATTTTAACTCTGAGTAAATTACTAAACCTCTCTAAGACCAAGTTTCCTATGGAAGATGTGGTTGAGGATAGTTGGTCCATAGTTCTGTGAGCTGTCCCTGTTCTATGTAATACAAAAGTTATTTAAGATTTTTAGTCAGTTAAAAAATTATTCAAATATTAATGTATTCAATAATCTCATTCTCCAGAGAACAACACTTACAAAGTCCAGCAGTCAGACTTGTGAACACAATATATTTATCCCTTTAATGAGTTAAAGGTTTCTGAAAGTATAAACCCGTTCTTGTTACATGCTGATAGTTGTTGAATACCCTGGGATTCTTTTTGATTGCCTACTTTTATCTTTTCCCCTCTTTTTTCTGTTAGATAACAAAGATTCAGCTGGGTATATTTTAAAGATCTAATTGGCTTTATTAAACAATTACTGAATGGGGCAGCATCCCACCTAGCAAGTAGAGGGAGGGTCCAGGGAGATACACAAAATGAAAAGTTTTCATAGAAAAAGTGTGAGGCAAGAAGGTTATTAGCAAAAAAAAAAAAAAAAAAAAAAAAAAAAAGAATTATTTCAGGTAAGCCCACTTTCTAGGGGAAAACACAGTCTTTTTCTTTGTTTTTTTTTTATTATTTTTATTTTTTTTATCATGCATATTACTCTTCCTTTGAGGGATGGAGAGGACCCAGGTGGCAGACTGATTGGCACTGACCAGTATTCCTGACTGGTGAAAACTACATTTCTGGGGGAGGTTGAAGCTGAAATTAGAATAGGTATCAAGCCATGCTATAGGAACTTAGTCTAAGTGACACCATTTTGGGCCTGTGGTTTTCTTCATAACAATTCTTCACTTTTGAGCAGACTCTGAGCTTAACTGACAGATGTTATCAAGCTTGAAGGCATTGGCTTCTCTCTAACCTATCTCACTGAAGTTCCTACAACTTTGTTTGCTCCTCTGTGAGGCATCAATAGGCCATGACATTTTTACTTAAAGTCTGTGATATTCATAGGTCACATTTTCCAGTTGACATTTTTTAAGTTGATAATTTTTGTTGTTGTTGTTCCTTAGATGTTCCAGTCTCAGGGGGATAATTTGCTTGGTGGTTAGTAGCTGCAAACATACATTTAAAGTTTTTTGAGAGAATATAATGGACCAGGGAGATTATTATGATTACTATAAGCAGGATAATTCCCCAAATTTAGAATATACCTTGGAACCATGGTCCCCAAGACCCAAACCAATCAAAGTCAAATAAGTCAAAGAAAATGCCCATGGAAAGGCATACCTTTTTGAAGTCAAGCAGCTTGTCCTTATTTTGAGTTTTAGCTTCCTCAAAATTGTCAACCTAGACATGGCAGCTGATGTTGTTCAAAGGACAGACACCTCCTTGATCACCTAAAAGATAATCAAGAGCTCTTCTGTTATCAAGGACAACTATGGCTGGAGAGTTTAAAGACGTTTGTTGGGCTACTATTACTTTGGCAGATTTTTTAATGATTTCAAGAAGTAGGGAGACATTTTTGATTGTAGCCTCATTTATATTTATCCCTAATTGGGGAAATATAGACCTGCCAAAAGGAGTGAATCCTGAGTCACAAAAGCCTCCTGAGAAGTCCTATTTAACTCAACAATGTAAATTTAGGAGAAACAACTAATGAGATGTCTTATTTTGCTTGTGAAAAATTAGGGGCACATAATTTTCTCTTTGCCTGAAATCAAAGACGTTATTCCCTGCCTTACCAATGGCCTGAGAGATACAGATGAGGGTGTTATCTTTCTAGGCCAATACCAGAGGAGAGGAGAGGAGAGGAGAGGAGAGGAGAGGAGAGGAGAGGAGAGGAGAGGAGAGGAAAGGAAAGGAAAGGAAAGGAAAGGAAAGGAAAGGAAAGGAAAGGAAAGGAAAAGAGGAAGAAGGGGGTTTATGTTCAGTTAATGTATTAAGTCTTAATCTGGAACCCTGGCAGGAAGCCATCTACCTCAATGTCAGCTACTTCTCTTCCTTGTCAATTTGATTTAGAGGTCTCTACCATCTTTTAGTTTTGCAGCAGTGTCAGTGGTCAGAGGCACTTGTTAAGGTCCCTTTCAGTGGGGCTCAAGGGTTGTCTTCCTCTGATGACATTTTAGACCAGCCACCTGGTCTAAAGAGGGTGACTAACAGGTTCTTTTAAATTAGGATCTAGCAAACCTTCTTTATGGATGACATCCTATGGATGACAGGCTTGAGCATAAAACATTAGAGATTTACAGTAGCTGATCATACTAGCATGAAACAACAAGGGATCAGCAAAAGGCTGTATACTGATAGAATTTCAAGTTGATAAAGCTTTTGGTAAGGCTTCTAGGATTAGGCCAGTGAAGTGGATGCCTTAATCACTGGAGATAGTGGAAAGTACACATAAATGGGAAACACATTTAAGTTTTTTGTTTTTTTGCTTTTCCCGTGAGGGCATCAGACTTGGAACAAGGAAAGACTTTAATCCATCTAAAAAATGCATATACAATAATAAGAACATATTGATAACCCATACTAGGTAGCAATTTAGTGAAGTCTAGTTGCAGGTGTTTTGTTGAATTTACAACCAATATTTCTCCGTATGAAATTTTCTCATTCAGAAGCAAACTGTTGCCATGTCAGAGGACATTAAAATGGCAAAAGTCTGGCAATGAGGGGCCATTTTTGCAGGAGAATGGACTTCATCTACATGTACCACAATCCTATAAATATAAAAAAGGCTTAGTATTATTTATTTGACAGTGCTTCCATGTAAATTACATATGAAATGCCCAATTTGTTTAACAAATCTTTTGGAATATTCCAAGTTAAAAAGGCATTTAAAAAAAATAATTTGATTTTGGGGGCACCTGGGTGGCTCAGTTGATTTAGCATCTGACTACAGCTCAGGTCATGATCTCACAGTCCATGAGTTCAAGACACCTGTCAGGCTCTGTGCTGACAGCTCAGAGCCTGGAGCCTGCATCAGATTCTGTGTCTCCCTCTCTCTCTGCCCTCCCCTGCTCATGCTCTGTCTCTTTCTCTTTCTCTCAAAAATAAATAAACACTAATAAAACTAAGAAAATTAAATTAAATTTAAAAATAATTTGATTTTGGAAGTTTGTCAAAAATACCAAAAAAGGGCTTTTAAATAAAGCACTTATCCTAAATAGGATCACAGATAATTATGAAACTTAATATTTAAAAGGTAAAAAATCTTCTACAATAATTTTACTAAAACCAGACTAAAAGTCCAAGAAAACTTTCCTTTTAAAAAAGACAAAACCAAATTTTAACTTTGCACCAGCTTTTGATATTAAATCTATTTTAAAAATAATTTTTTTAATCTTAGCCAGCTTGACCATATATTAATTTTCTAAAGGTTTGCTTATAATTATTTTTTTATATTCTGATGTTGTCCTTTGTCTTTTTATCCTTAAAATAACCTCTATTTAGGACAAAATTACTTTTTTTCCACATCAACAAAAAAATGCATCTTAATTTTTCATTTATTTTATTATTTATTTATTTATGCTGAAAATGTATCCTTTCCTGGCATACAGAGATGTTTCCCCTATTTTTAGTAGTTTTAATTACAAATATTAATTAGAACTTTAACCCTTAGAAAGCTTAATTTCTAGTCAAAACTAAGAATAAGCAATTGTGAAGGGTCACATCAGCATTTTTTAAATTTTCAAATTTATGAATATATGTTAAAATTTCTAGAAGCATGTCTCTTAAAGTTTTCAAATGTAGCATTAACATTTCCAAATATCTTCTAGTTTCTCTGTAACAAGCCAAAAGTAGAAAAACCTATGTTTATTAATTAATATTTTAGTATTTTGTCTTATTTGGAAATTAGATATTTATATTGTTATGGAACCAGGCTGGAACACTGGCAGAAAAACCAGGCAAAATTTGGAGATCTTGGTGGATTGGAGATTTATTTAACACCAGCAGGCTCAGAGGAGACCGTTTCTCCAAAAATCTGAGCGCCGAATGCAAGTGGGAAGTGTAATTTATAGTTGTCAGCTTCCATATCTGTGGTGGGTTTTCTCATGTGCAGCAAACAGGGCAAGAAGAACCGGGAAGAGGGGTCTCTAAGCTAGAGACCAGAGCTTGTTTTAGTCCCCTCGGCCATCTTTGGCGCAGTACTTTATTCATTTCTCCAACATTCCCCCCTTTGAAGCCTTTAAAAAAAACTTGCCAAATACTTGCCATCAGACAGGCCTACAATACCTGTATAATTGGGCATATTCCTCTTCATGAGGTCCCCCAAATATCCTGAGGTTCCTGCACCTGCCTGGAAGTGACCTTCATTACTCATCTGGTGAGGCTTCTGGGAAATCTGTAAGCAATGTATCAGGCCAACATTTCCAAGGGGCTTTATGGCTCCATGTTTCATAAAGCCAACCTTAGTTCCTTAAAGCTATCTGGTGATATCTGAGTCTATGAATGTCACTCTGAAATATGACATTCCAGTCAAAGCCTTGGTAAAATAACCAGTATTTCCAATGGTGAACTATTACAGAATGAACAGATTCTTATTGAACTTATGCAAACAATTGTAATTGCCATGAAACAAAGAATACTCACCGAGAGTTTTTGAATTTTAGGAAGTTATGTAGAGAGAAAAGATAAATGCTTCAGTTTTCTTTTTTTTTTTTTTTTAATTTTTTTTCAACGTTTTTATTTATTTTTGGGACAGAGAGAGACAGAGCATGAACGGGGGAGGGGCAGAGAGAGAGGGAGACACAGAATTGGAAACAGGCTCCAGGCTCTGAGCCATCAGCCCAGAGCCTGACGCGGGGCTCGAACTCACGGACCGCGAGATCGTGACCTGGCTGAAGTCGGACACTTAACCGACTGTGCCACCCAGGCGCCCCAATGCTTCAGTTTTCAAATGAATGCTTTATGACATTTCTGTATATCATAGATATCTTAAAAGAAACTTTCCTTATTCTGAAAGAGGAAACATTAGAGAACCAGCAATATTTTCAACAAGAATCATAAAACTATAATCTTCTTCAGTTCATTTAATCCCATGTTCCTAATTCTTGTTCAATTTGAATGCAGCTTTTTAGTTCTGGAAATTCTTACCCATTTTAGTATCAACCTTAAAGATGTTGAATACCTGTATTTGTCCCCAAAGTCCTTTTTATAAATCTCCTTGAAGAAGAAACACGTTTTGTGAGAGAATAAGAACAATTATAAATGACAAAATCTCAGAAATAGACATTGTTAAAGATCTGATGAGAGTTCATTATGATGCAATCGACAAAGAAATTCAGTTATTTCTGTGACACATAACACTTCAAGTAATCAGAATATTAAGTGATGACATTATACCAAAACACTAAAACTTTAGGAATTGCATATATATATGGGCAGTTACAGCATTTACCTGTGCAATACAACCTAAGGTTTACCATTGTATGACAGTGCTTTTCCAAGTAACTTAGCACCCAAAATAAAAGGGCCTAATTGGCCAAAAAGACTTAATTTACCATTTAAATCCTGGGAAGTTTGTTAAAACCTTAGGAAGTTATAAGTACATCCTGAATAGGATTACAGATCATTACAAATCTTAAAACTTTATTTATTCAACCAAGGTGACAATAAAAGATCCTAAAGGTGAATGTATAGCATTATATAGTTGTTACCAAAACCTATCTCCTTTAACATAATCAAAGACCTGATAAAGATGAAACCTAAAACTTTGGTTTTCCCGGAAGACAAACCTTTGTTTGCATTGTCTTATCAAGAGCAGATCAACAGTCCAAGAAAACTTTGTCATTTGAACAGAGAGAAAAGCAGAATTTCAACCTTATACCAGTGTACTTTTAAACTTCCATTCATCTCAACCTCAGTACATCCTGAGCACACATAAAATTCCTTTCCAAAGATTTCCCTTCATGAACCTTCTACAACTTTCCGTTGCCTTCAAACTTTGTCCCAAAGCCATTTCTCTCCAAATAACCAGTCTCATATAGGACAAAATTATTTTCTTCTACCATCAACAAAAACAAATTTCCATCCCTTATATCTTTCTTACATACTTCCTACTTTCCTATATACAGGGTTGCTTTCCGTATTTCCATCAGTCTTAAATACACTTAGCAGAATTTTAACTCTTAGGAAACCTTAGTCTCCAATTGAGGACTTAGTAACCAACTGAGAGGTGTTTACACCAGAATTTTTTTAGATGGTAAATTCATGAACCAATTAAGTACAAAGCATGTTTTCCAATAGGTCCAAATAGCCTTCATTTCTCTTCAGTAAGAAGTTAAAAACACAAACCTATGTTCAGTAATCAAAGCTTTAGCAATTCATTCTATTTAGAAAAGACCTAGTTGTCCAAGGGGGGTGTACTTTACTCCTTGACCTTGAGGATGGGAGGAGGAGCCAATGGTGCCTCAGGCACTGAGGAGGGTATAGGAACCAGCTATGTAGACCACACCTACGCTGATGCAGAAACAGCAGGGGGAGGGGAAGGCAGAGGAGGAAAACCTAATTTAAAACCTTAACTCAGAGGAGCAGCCACCATGTTTTTCCACCAAAGTGGAATATCCACATCAGGCCAAAGAAGACCAGGAATTTCCCTGAAACAAATGGAGTTTCAGCAACCGCTTGGGAACATTCTTTAAAGTCCCCATCCCGAGGCAGACTAACCACAGTTGGCCCCAATTATAGCTATTAACCTGGGAAAGGAGGGAGAATCCTTCACATTATTAAGCAGAGGAACAGGGAGAGAGAGTCAGTGTCCCCTTCAGTCTGATTCTCTCTTGGCCAGACCAATAAGGTCCCCTTCTCAGTGTTCCTCCTGATATCGGCTGGGTTTTGAGGGCCCCTTCCGATTCTGACATTCATTCTTCCAGTGTCCCTTCTCTTTGCACTATGCACATTGGTCCTTTGCTAAGAGGGCTCTGGGCTTCCCCCATTTTTGTGGTTGGGGTCTTCCCGTCTTTGCAGTGTCTGTTTCTTTTAGTGCTGCTGCAAGAAGGGTGGCCTTCTTTAGTCTTCTGTTCACTTCTCTTTCGGCTGCGGCTTCTCTGTTCATAAAAACTTTATTGGCGACCACTATCAGCTGAGTGATAATCATCCCGGCAAAGCCCTCCAACTTCTGGAGTTTGCTTCTGATATCTAGGGCAGCCTGTGCCACAGAGGAGGTATTTACCACTTGTTGACTTTCTGGTGTATACACGGTATGCTTCACATAGTCTTTCATAGTAGTCTCCGGGAGTTTTGTTTTCTATGCTCTAATAAAACTACTTTTTTGTACTGAATTTAAGGTTATTGGTCTAGATAGCTAAAGTTTCCTTTAATATTTGTGGAGGAGACAATTAAGATTTGTATTTGGGGACACCTGGGTGGCTCAGTAGGTTAAGCGTCCAACTGTGGCTCAGGTCATGATCTCACGGTTCATGAGTTTGAGCCCCTTATCGGGCTGTCTGCTGTCAGAGCCAGCTTCTGATCTTCTGTCCCCCTCTCTCTCTGCCCTTCCCCACTCACGCTTGTGTGTGTTGTCTCTGTCAAAATAAATCAACATTAAAAAAAATTTTTTAAAGATTTGTATTTGTCCTTGGCAAGTCAAGTTCTAAATGGCTTTAGCCCTTGTTTTTTCTTGATAAAAATTACCTCTCTGAAATTTGCATTTTAAAGAGATGGACTAATTTCCTGGAAAAGACCAGGCAGCACACTGAACATTTACAGTTCAATAGCATAGGAAAAAAAAAAATGCAACCACTTTCTAGAATGACTTACTCTCTCAAGGCCAGGATTTTTACAATATTTATACATATTTTGAGATAAATAGGTTGTGGGATGGGCAAAAAAGATTGGTGACCTTTGAATTGCTTCTGTAATCACTTCTGATCCTGCCAAGACTAAATTCATAAAATAAGAACAGCTTTTTTTTTAAATTCCTTAAAGAATTGGGTTGCTGTGTAATGATATTAAAAGACTGACACACCCATCCACCTATGAAAATGTCTTCTTTTCCTCTGGGTACTTTGAGCTTAGCTGAGAAGGCCTAAAAGTTTTATATCAGGTTCTGAATATCAGTTTCCAATTTGGCCAAGTTTCTGATTATACAGTTAAGTCTTTTCGAATATCTTCTCAGGTTTTAGCTAGGACAAACAGTAAATATTTCTGGCAATATCAAACAACTTCATGCACCCAAGAGGAATCCTCAAAAAAGGTGTAAAAGATACAATTTTTCGATATCTGGAATTACTCCCATAGATAGCCAAAAAAAGAACTGACAATCTGAATGTCCCAGGCAGGCAGAAACTCAAACCATTTCTTAAGATGTAAAATGAAAAAAGTACAAAGAAAATACTTAGGCCTGGGAGGGAAAGAATAAAAACCTAATAGGTCTAAATTTGGACCAGAAGGGATAACATGAATTTTTTTTTTAAGGTTTTATTGTAATCACCCAGTTCTCAGATCAGCAAATTCATTCCATAACCCTCATCACCTATTCACCCCTCCCCCCCCAGGACCCTCCAGTCTGGTAACCATCAGTTTGTTCTCTATAGTTAAGTCTGTTTTTTTGTTTGTCTCTCTCTCTCTCTTTTTTCCCTTTGCTCACTTGTTTCATACATTCCACATATGAGTGAAATCATATGGTATTTGTCTTTCTCTGACTTATTTCACATAGCATAATATATTCTAGCTCCATCCATGTCCTTGCAGATGGCAAGATTTCGTTCTTTTTTGTGGCTGAATAATATTCATTATGGATGTATGTGTGTGGATATATATACATATATATGTATCATGTATATATTTATATATAAGATACATATATATTTGATATATATATATATCTCACTTATTCTTTATCCATTCATCATCTATTGATGGACACTTGGGTTATTTCCATATCTTGGCTATTGTAAATAAGGCTGCAATGAACATAGGGATGCATGTATCCCTTTGAATTAGTGTTCTTGTATTCTTTGGGTAAATACCCAGTAGTGTGATTGCTGGATCAAAAGATAGGTCCATTTTTACCTTTTTGAGGGACCTCTATACCATTTTCCACAGTGGCTACACCAGTTTACATTCCCACCATCAGTGAAAGGGTTCCTTTTCCTCCACATCCTTGCCAACACCTGTTGTTTTTTGTGTTGTCGATTTTAGCCATTCAGATAGGTGTAAGGCAATATTTCATTGTACCTTTGATTTGCATTTCCCTAATGATAACTGATCGTGAGCATCTTTTCATGTATCTGTATGTCTTCTTTGGAGAAATGTCTGTTCATGTCTTCTGCCCATTTTTCAATTGGATTATTTGTTCTTTGGGTAGTGAGTTGTATAAATTCTTCATATATTTGGGATACTAACCCTTTATCAGATACGTCTTTTGCAAATATCTTCTCCTTTTCTATAGGTTGCCTTTGAGTTTTGTTGATTGTTTTCTTTGCTGTGCAGAAGCTTTTTATTTTGATGTAGTCCCAATAGTTTATTTTTGCTTTTGTTTCCCTTGTCTTAGGGGAATTATTTAGAAAAAAAAGCTGATCTGGACGATGTCAGTGAAATTACTGCCTGTGTCTCTTCTAGGATTTTTATGATTTCAGGTCTCACATTTAGGTCTTTAATCTATTTTGAATTTTTTAATGTTTATTTATTTTTGAGAGACAGAGAACATGAGAGGGGGAAGAGCAGAGAGAGAGGGAGACAACAGAATCTGAGGCAGGCTCCAGGCTCTGAGCTGTCAGGCACAGAGCCCAATGCAGGGCTCGAACTCATGAACCATGAGATCATGACCTGAGCCGAAGTGGGATGCTCAACCGACTGAGCCACCCAGGTGCCTGGTCTTTAATCTATTTTGAGCTTATTTTTGAATATGGTAAGAGAAATTGACCCAGTTTCATTCTTTTACATGTTGCTGTCCAGTTTTCCCAACACCATTTGTTGAAGTGACTGTCTTTTTCACACTGGATATTCTTCCAGCTTTGTCAATGATTATTTGATCATTTAGTTGTGAGATTCTTTCTGGGTTTGCTGTTGTATGCATCTGTGTGTCTATTTTTGTGCCAGTAGCATACTATTTTGATTACTGCAGCTTTGTAATATAACTTGAAGTCTAGAAATATAATGCCTCCAACTTTTCTTTTTCAAAATTGCTTTGGCTATGTAAGGACTTTTGTGGTTCTATACAAATTTTAGGATTGTTCTAGTTTTGTGAAAAATGCTGCTGATATTTTGATAGGGATTGCATTAAATCCATAGATTACTTTGGGTAGTATAGACATTTTAACAATATTTGTTCTTCCAACCCATGGGCATGGAGTGTCTTTCCATTTCTTTGTCATCTTCAATTTTTTTCATTAATGTTTTTTGTTTGTTTGTTTGTTTTATTTACTTTGAACCAGTGAAAGTGTGGGAGGGGCAGAGAGAGAGGGAGATAGAGAATCCCAAGCAGGCTGTGTTCTGTCAGCGTGGAGCCCACATGGGGCTCAATCTCACGAACCATGAGATTGTGACCTGAGCCCAAATCAAGAGTTGGATGTTTTACTGATTGAGCCACCCAGGTGCCCCATCAGTGTTTTATAGTTTTCAGAGTACAGGTCTTTTACCTCTTTGGTTAGGTTTGTTCTTAGGTATATTATTATTTTTGGTACAATTGTAAATGAGATTATTTTCTTAATTTTTCTGCCGCTTCATTATTGGTGTATAGAAATGCAACAGATTTCTGTACATTGATTTTGTTTCCTGTGACTTCACTGAACTAATTTATTAGTTCTAGCAGTTTTTTGGAGGAGTCTTTTAGGTTTTCTGTATAGAATATTATGTTACCTGCAGTGAAAGTTTTACTTTTTCCTTACAATTTGGATGCTTTTTGTTTCTTTTTGTTGTCTGATTGCTGTCTCTAGGACTTCTAGTACTATGTTGAATAAAAGTGATGACAGTGGACATCCTTGTCTTGTTCTTGACCTTAAGGGAAAAGCACTGACTTTTCCCCCTTTGAAGGTGATGTTAGCTGTGGATTTTTCATATAGACGTTTATTATGTTATCTTCCTTCTAAACCTACTTTGTTGGGGGTTTTTGTAATGAATGGATGTTGTACTTTGCCACATGTTTTTTCTGATGCTATTATAATGATTATATCAACAAGACAAAGGATAAAAACCATATAATACATCATGTTGATTGACTTGTGAATATTGAAACACCCTTGCATTCCAGGAATAAACCCTACTTCATCGTGGTGTATAATTTTTTTAATGTATTGTTAGATTCAGCTTGCTAGTATTTTGTTGAGGATTTTTGCGAGATATATTGGCCTGTAGTTTTCTTTTTGTGTGTGTCCTTATCTGGTTTTGGTATCAGAGTAATGCTGGTCTCATAAAATGAGTTAGGAAGCTTTTTTTAATCTTCTATTTTTTTTTTTTAATACTTTGAGAAAAGAATAGGTAAAAGGCTTCTGTAAATGTTTGGTAGAATTTGCCTGTGAAGCTGTCTGGTCCTGGATCTTTGTTGGAAGCATTTTGATCACTGATTCAATTTCATTTTTAGTAATTGGTCTGTTCAAATTACTGTCTCCTACTCTTACAACTAAAAGAGCTAGAGAAAGAACACACAAAACCCCAAACCAATAGAAGAAAGAAAATAATAAAGATTAGAGCATAAATGAACCAAATAGAAACTAAAAAATAGAAGAGATCAATGAAACCTGGATCTGGTTCTTTGAAAAGATCAACAAAATAGATAAACCTCTAGCAAGACTTATCATGGAAAAAAAAAAAAAAAGAGGGAGGACTCAGACCAAACCAGAAATTAAAGAGGGGAAATAACAACCTATACCACAGAAATACAAAGTATTATAAAAGTATGTTATCAAAAATTATATGCCAAAAAATTGGACATCCTAGAGAAATGGACAAATGCCTATAAGCATATAACCTACCAAAACTGAATCCAGAAGAAATAGAAAATTTGAACAGACCAAAATTTTCCTAATTTTTCCTAAGAAAAATTAACTTATACTTTTTATGGTTTCTGCTTTATTCACAGAAAATTTATCAGTGTGGTATAAAACATGTTTACTAATAGGTGCAAATATTTTTGATTCCTCTGTAAAAGTGAATAAGCCTATGTTCAGTGATTAATGTGTCAGTATTTTACTTGGAAATAATTTTGATACTTAATGAATTTAACTTAACTCATCACTTAGCAAAACTTTAAAGTTTAAGGTTATCAAAAAGATTTAGGGAAATGATCTTAAAATGTCACCTAAACTTTTTTATTTAATTTATGCCTATTCAGTTTGCTTCTTAATTATGTTTAGATTTGGAACATTAGACAAATCAGCTCTATTCTAATTTTTTTTTTCCTCTGAAAAATTTTGCAACAGAGTGTGAACCTGTTTGAATAGTAAGCCTAGGCAGAATAAAAAAGTCTATGTATTATAGTCAGTGTTGATAAGTCTAAGATATGTTTATTATAATCAATGAGCAAACTGAAATTACCTTTAATACTAAAACTTTTCCCAGGTCTGGTGAAATTGACAAGCAGTTCCTTTAGTTTCTATTATATTTCTGAGATTTTTCTAAAAAATTCTTAAGTTATAAGCACTTATATTTAGGCCAATTAAACAGAGCTCTTTACAAATGTTAGTAGTACCATCCAGAGGTAGAAAATATCACATTCTATAATAGAAACACATAAACATATAATCAGAAACCTTATTGTTTAAAAATGTTTAGCCATGAGATGAGTATGATAATGCAAAACTCACAGGGGGCCCTCATTCTAAGGTAGATATGGGAGTGCCTGTAAGGTCATTAACTTGATAGACTTCTGTTTATGCTCATGTAAGGCAATTTAGAGAGAGGAATAGGATGAGTATTGAACTAAAAGAGGATAGAGGGAAGTAGTAAGAATTGTCTGAGTCTTACAGTCTTTTGCATTACTTTTTGCATCTTTTTATTCTTTTATGTTTTTTGCTATGAAATTTTCAGTGAAGCTATTTTTGGAATTTTGAAGGTTTTACTTTTAAGTACACTTTTTAAATGATCTTATCTAATTGGAACATTCCTCATAGTGGCCATTGTAATTTTATTGTTTTAAATAAAATTTTGCCATTTCTGTAGATATTCACACATTCTGGGACCATAGTTTTTAGAAATAAGCAGGTGTGCTAGAAGGTGGTGTGCTTGACTGTTTAGAAAAGGATGCCAAGTCTTTGGGTTTCTCAGAGCCAAGCTGTTATCTAAAAGGGATATGCAGGTGGGTTGGGAATCGTGCATGTTTTACAGTGTACCTTGTTGCACAGAAACGTTCTTAAAGTCAATGGCTTACCTAGTATCTAACCCACTGTGTAACCAACTTATACTAATGTGGTAGTCTTTGTATTAGGTAGTGTGCACACTAACATCTCTTAAATGTTCAACCCATGCCCACCAATTTTTGCAGGTTTTTGGTGTACAAGATTCCCTTTAGCAATTAGTTTTTATCTCATGTGCACATTAACAGGAACCAATAGTTACCAAGGAAACAAAACTGTGGACACCAGCAGGAAGCAAAAAGGATTGAACTAGCAGACCTCAGAGAATGGGGACTCTGGACTAATTCCAAATGTAACTGCCACCAGCAGTTCTTAATGTGGAATCTGAGGATAGAACCCAGGGCCAGGTTTCAGAAGTTACTGTGAACTTGCCAATAGAAGTTCCTATACACATCAACAGCATTTCCCAATGTGGACTAAACCAGCAGACTCCATTAATGGAGACTGTGGACTGTAACTGGGAAAGGATTCCAAACTGAAATTGCAGACTGAAATAAGAGCTAAGGACTAGCGTTCTGTTAGTGATCCTCCTGTCGGTCTACACTGCAAAGGAAATTAGATTGGGAGCTAGATGCAAAAAGAACAGAGATCAAACTCAGAGGAATCACCAATGGCCCTCAGAAATGGTGAAAAAGACAACGAAGTCAAAAGTGTTGGTGAGGCATTTGGCTTCTGTTTCTTATCTCAGAACGTTGTCAGAAGTTTATGTCAGTTGTCAATACTGCCACAAAATTTGTTATAAAACAAAATTCAACTGAGTAAATTTGGAGATCTAACTGGCTTTACTCAATGTTTCATGAATTAGGCAAATGGAAAGGAGTTCCATAAGCTGCAGGAAAGGAAAGTTTTTTAAAGGCAGAGAGGGAATGGCAGGAGAAGAAAAAAAAAAAAAAAAACGTTGTTTAGGCAAGATCACCCGCTTGAAGGGAACAGAAATGGTCTAATAGCA
The DNA here is from genome assembly GCF_022837055.1 of Prionailurus viverrinus. NCBI lineage: Eukaryota > Metazoa > Chordata > Mammalia > Carnivora > Felidae > Prionailurus > Prionailurus viverrinus. The sequence continues at coordinate 131,797,624 of NC_062564.1, forward strand.
GATTACTTCTAGTGTTGACCAAAATTAGTTTGGATGGTTAAAGTTTATATTCTTGGAGGTGCTAAAACTGCAATTAGGTTAGGTATTAAGACTGGGTTTACTGACATGGGTCCTTAACATAAGTGGTTCTATTTGGGGCCTGTGGTTTTCTTTTTAACAACAGGTTTGCCTTATTTTCCTCATACTTAACTATCACTAAAAGTTACCTAAATACCAGTAGTGGATTAATGATGTCATTTGCTCTTCCCTGTTAAAAAAGGTATTATTGCCCCATTTTTTCACTGTCTATTTGGTGCTTAGAAAAACTTAAGAAACTTGCTCAACATCACAAAAGATCTAGAATCTGGGATATCAGGAAGATATGGCAGAGTAGTAAGTTCCTAAATTCACCTGGTCCCATGGACACACCAATATAACAGCTACATATGTTATATGGTATAACAAACCTTCCATAGTTAATCATAAAGCGGAGGCCACATGGAATAGTGTAGAAGGAAGACACATAATTGGGAACCAAACCCCCCAATGAGACCAATCACAAATGGGAGAGACATCACAGATAGAAGAATGGGGGGATCAGCACTGAGAAGATGAGTCCCTCATAACATTTGGCTTTGAAAACCAGCAGGGCTTAACTTAGTGAGCTTTTGCTATCAGCAGAGCTTAATTCCAGGCACTTTTAAAATCAGTAGACATAGTTCTGGGAGAGCTAGAGGGTGATAAGATACTGAGTCCCTGTCCTTAAAGAACCAGCATGGTAAATAACCAATGGGAGTAAAAACATAGAAGCACAGTTAAAAAACAAACAGACAACAAACCAAAAAACTGTTATATATTATGAAGGAGAGTTATTTATTAATCTCAGAACACGTACTGAAGGGACAGGGATCTTCAGGAGAATTATCCAAGAACAAAAGTGCCAGAAGATACCACTTATCTTCCTCCTTGCAAGACTAGATAGCTGGACACTTGCCAGAATCAATGTAAACACATCCCACCTCTCTTGTTAGCACCATGTGCCAAGTGCCCACATTCCCCTGCAGATTCACCCTATGCAACTCACCTGTGTCAACAGGGCATCCCTCCAAAGCAGCTCCTGCCCCAACACACCCTGTAAGCAGCCTCACCAAAGGCTGTTGCCATTGCAAAGTGATTCTTTCCCTGGCATGAGGAGAAGAAAAAAACATATATACCCGTAAACTCACAGTTCCTGCACCTGAGTCTTTTAGCTGGCTGTGCAGGGATAGTGCTTTGCCTTTTGGTTCACCTGCAGCCCTGGCAGACATACTGGATGCAGACATTGGGTTTGACTGACAACCTTGCCCACCATTGAAAGCCTCTCAGGGGCTCCACAGGGAGAGAATTTTGCAGTTTGGTGCATGTGCACCTGTGGCAGACAGAGAGCAGACAGCAAACCTGCCTGCTGACATGCCCTACCTAAAAGCCTGTAGCATCCTCAGACAGACTTTTCAACAGCACAGCAACCAAATACTGATTATTGCATCCACAGTGGGAAAACTGGGTCATTACAGCTGACTTGACTGAATGCAAATGCAGCTCAGCCACGACAGGAGAGTACACACGCAGCCCACATAGGAGACACCCCTGAAATGCCTAGTTCTGGTGACCAGGAGACATTGTGCTACAGGGCATCACAGGACTTCTTCATAAGGCCACTACTTCCAAGACCAAGAGACATAGCTGACCATCCTAATACATTGAAACAAACACAGAGAGTGAGACAAAATGAGCAGAGGGATATATCACAAAAGACCAAGACAGAAGCACAGCAAACAAGCTAAATGAAATAGAGATAAGCAATATGCCTAATAGAGAATTCTAAGTAATGATAATAAAGAAACTCACTGGACTTGAAAAAAGAGTAGAGAATCTCATTGAGACCATCAAAAAAAAAACAACAAACAAACCAGAAATATAAAAAAAGAACCAGGTAGAGATGAAGAACTCAATAACTGAAATTTTAAAAATACACTAGAGGGAATCAATAGAAGATTAGAAGATACAGAAAAATGAATCAGTGATCTGGAAAACAAGGTAAGGGAAAGCAAGCTAAACAGCAAAAAGAAAAATTAAAAATGAGAATAGGTTGAGGAAACTCAGCAACTTCAAGTCTAATAACATTTGCATTATAGGGATATCAGAAGGAGAATAAAGAAGGGGATAAAAATTATTTGAGAAAATAATAGCTGAAAACTTTCCTAATCTGGGAAAGAGACATTCAGATCCAGGAACACAAAGAATGACTACCATCACCAAGGAGGTCCACACCGAGGCAAAATATTAAAATGACAAGAAAATAGTGATAAACAGATAATTTTAAAAGCAGCAAGAGAAAACAATTATATACAAGAGAACCTACATAAGACTATCAGCTGATTTTTCAGCAGAAATTTTGTAGGCCAGAAGAGTGTCATAATATATCCAAAGTGCTAAAAGAAAGAAACATGCAACCAATAATACTCTATCTAGCAAGGTTATCATTCAGTATGGAAGAAGAGATAAAGAGATTCCCAGACAAAAAAAGTTGAAGGAGTTCATCATCACTAACCCAATCTTCTAAGAAACATTAAAAGGAATTCTTTTAATGGAAAGAAAAAGCCATAACTAAAAAATGAAAGTTATGGAAGAAAAATATTCATAAGTAAATGCAAACATATAATAAAGGTAGTAGATTATTTATAAAACCAGAATGGAGATTAAAACACCAAAACAGTTAAATCAATTATATTTACAAAAATCAGTCAAGGGATTCACAAACAAAAGGATATAAAATATATCACATATATAAAAACTGGGGAGTCCATGATGTAAAAATTTAGTGCTTTTAGAATGAGTTCAACTTAGCTGACCATCAACTTAATATAGCCTACTATACATATAAGATGTTATATATGAACTTAATGGTAATCACAAATAATGAACTTATAATAAATACACAAAAAAGAGAAAGGAAACCAGGCATAACACAAAAGAAAGCCATCATACCCAAAGGGAAGAGAGCAAGAGAAGAAGAAAGGAACAGAGAAGGATGACAAAAACAACCATAAAACAAATTACAAAATGGCGGTAAGTACACACCTATCAATAATTACTTTAAATGCAAATGGACTAAATACTCCAATGAAAAGACACAGGGTCACTGAATAGATAGAAAATAAGACCCATCTATATGCTGTCTATAAGATACTTACTTCAGAAGTAAAGATACATGAAAATTGAAGGTCAAGGAATGGAAAAACATTTATCGTGAAAATGTAAATGTAAAAAAAAAAAACCTGGGGCAGTAACACTTCTCAAATAAAATAAACTTTAAAACAAAGACTAGCAAGAGACAAAGAAAGGCACTATATAAAGGAAAGAGGATAAAACAATTGTAAATATCTATGCACTCCACATGGAGGCACCTACATATATAAAGCAGCTATTAACAGACATAAAAGGAGAGATTGACAGCAATGCAGTAATAATAGGGGATTTTAACATTTCATTTACATCAGGGGATAGATCATCCAGAAAGATAGTCAAGAAGGAAAAAGTGATTTTGAGCAACAGATTAGACAAGATATATATAAATATATTCTATCTAAAAACAGAAGAAAACACATTCTATTCAAGTGCTCATGAACCATTCTCCATTATGATCACATGTTAGGCCACAAAAAAACATCTCAATGAATTCAAGAAGAAAGGAATTATTTCATGTATCTTTTCTGACTATAATGGTATGAAACTAGAAATCAATTACAAGAAAAATTATGGAAAGAACACAAACACACAGAGGCTAAACAACATGCTACTAAACAATGAATGGGCCTACCAAGATCAAAGAGGAAAAATAAACAGAAAAAAATGAAAATGAAAACACAATAGTCCAAAATCTTTTGATGCAGCAAAAGAAATTTGAAGACAAAAGTTTATGGCAATATAAGCTTACTTTCAACAAGAAAAATATGAAATAAACAACACCAATCTTATACCAGAAGGGCCTATAAAAGGAAGAACCCAAAGTGAATAGAAGGAATGGAATAATAAAGATTAGAGCAGAAATAAATGAAATAAAGATTAAACAATAGTAAAGATCAATGAAACAAAGATATGGCTCTTTGTAAAGATCAACAATATTGAAAAAAGAGAGAACTCAAATAAAATTAGAAATGAAAGAGAAATAACACCACAGCAATACAAAAAAAATCATAGGTAAATATTATAAAAAATTATATGCCAAACTGGAAAACCTAAAAGTAGTAGACAAATATCTAGAAAAATATAACCTTCCAAAATGGAATCAGGAAGAAATAGAAAATTTGAATTACTAGCAATGAACTTGGATCAGTAATCAAAAACTCTCAACCAAAAATCAGGATAAGATGGATTCATGGGTGAATTCTACCAAACATTTAAAGAGTTAACAACTATTTTTCTGAAAGTGTTCAAAAGAAAAAGAAGAGAAAGAGGGGGAAGGGGGAGAAGGGGGATGGTAGAGAGCGTTGAAGAGGGGGGAGGAGGGAGAAGAGGGGCAGAAGGAGGGGGGAGGAGGAAGAAGAAGGAGAAAAGGAAAAACTTCCAAATTCATTCCATGAAGCCAAAATTACTCTGATATCAAAACCAGAGAAAGACACTGGAAAAAAAAAAAGAAAACTACAGGCCAATATATATGATGAACATAGACATAACATCCTCAATAAAATATTAGCAAAACAAATTTGATAATACATTAAAAAATCATTCACCGCAATAAATTGGAATTTATTCCAGGGATAAAAGTGTTCACTATTTGCAAATCAACCAGTATAATACATCACATTAACAAGAGGAAGGATAAAACCATATGATTATCTCAATAGATGCAAAAAAAAAAAAATAATTGACAAAGTACAACATCCACTCATGATAAAAATCCTCAACAAAGTTGGTCTAGGGAGAACATACTTCAACATAATAAAGAATATATATGAAAAACCCTCAGATAATATCATATTCAATGGAGAAAAAACAAAAGCTTTTTTCCTAAGATTAAGAACAAGACAAGGATGTCCATCCACCACTTCTATTCAACATGGTACTGTAAGTCCTAGCTGCAGTAATCAGACAAGAAAAATAAAAAGCATACAAATTTATAGGGAAGAAGTAAAACTTTCACCATTTGCAGATGACATGATGCTATATATAGAACACCCTAAAGACTCTACCAAAAAACTACTAAAACTGATAAATAAATTCAGTAAATTTGCAGGATATAAAATTAATGTACAGAAATCTGTTGCATTTCTATACACTAATAACAAAGCAGCAGAAAGAGAAATTAAGAAAAAAGTCCCATTTGCAATCACACTAAACAGGATTAAATACTTAGGAATAAACTTAACCAAGGAGAAAGACCTATACTTTGAAAGCTATAAGACATTGATGAAGAAAACTGAAGATGACACAAATAAATGGAAAGAACTCATAGAAGAATTAGTATTGTTAAAGTGTCCATAATACCCAAAGCCATCTATAGATTCAATACAATCCTTGTCAAAATACCAATGGCATTTTTCACAGGACTAGAACAAATAATTTTTAAATTCGTATAGATCTACAAAAGACCCCAAACAGCCAAAGCAATCTTGAGGAAGAATAAAGCTGGAGGTATCACAATCCCAGATTTCAAGATATACTACAAAGCTGTGGTAACAAAACAGTATGGTACTGGTACAAAAATAGACACATGGATAAAGCAAAGAGAATAAAGCACCCAGAAATAAGCCCATGCTTATGTGGTTAATTAATCTACTACAAAGGACACAAGAGTATATAGTGGAAAAAAGTCTTCAATAAATGGTATTGGGAAAACTGGATAACTATATGCAACATTATGAAACTGGACCACTTATACTATACACAAAAATCAACTCAAATCAATTAAAAACCTAAATGTGAGACCTGAAACCATAAAACTCCTAGAAGAAAACATAGGCAATAATTTCCTTGACATCAGTTGTAGAAACACTTTTTTTAGATATGTCTCCTTAGGCAACGGCACTGAAGCCAAAAAAAAAAACTTTTGAGACTACACCAAAATAAAATGCTTTTGCACAGCGAAGGAAACCATAGTCAATAAAACTGGGACACCTGGGTGGCTCTGTGGGTTAAGCATTTGACTTTGCTCACACAGTTTGTGAGTTCGAGCCCCACATCAGGCTCTGTGCTGACAGCTTGGAGTCTGGAACCTGCTTCAAATTCTGTGTTTCCCTCTGTCTCTCTCTCTCGAGAATAAATAAACAGTAAACAAACAAAACAAAACAAAAAGGAGCCTACTGAATGGGAGAAGATATTTGCAAATGCTATATCCAGTAGGGGTTAATATCCAAAATATATAAATATCTTATACAATATAAAAAAAAACTAAAACTAAAACAATACAATCAAAAAAATGCGCAAAGAACCTGAGTAGACATTTTCCAAAGAAGACATACAGATGGCCAACAGACATGTGAAAAGATGCTCAACATCAGTATTCATCAAAGAAATGCAAATCAAAACCATAATATTTATTATCTGACACCTATCAGAATGGCTAGAATCCAAAAGACAAGAAATAACAAGTGTTGGTGAGGATGTGGAGAAAAAAGAACGCTTGTGCACTGTTGATGGAAATGAAAATTGCTGCAGCCATTCTGGAAAATAATATGGAGTTTTATAAAAAAATTAAAAATAGAAATACCATATGACCCAGTATTTCCACGACTGAGTATTTACCCAAGGAAAATAACAACACTAAAACTAGTGCATAAAAAGATGTATGCACTGCTATGTTTACTGCAGCATTATTTACAATAGCCAATATATGGAAGCAACCTAAGTGTCCATGGAAAAAATGAATGTATAAAGAAGGTGTGGTGTATGTACACACACACTCAATGATATATTACCCATGAAAAAGAATGACATGTTTCCATTTGCAACAATATTGATCTAGAGGGTATAATGCTGAGTTAAGTAAGTCAGACAAGAAAAACAAATACCATATGATTTCACTCAAATGGGGAGTCTAAGAAACAAAAAAAATGAACAAAGACAGTCTCTGAAATTCAGAGAATAGGTGGTTGCCAGCAGAGAGGTGGGTGGGGCAATGGATGAAATAGGTAAAGGATTTAGAGGCACAAACTTCCATTTATAAAATGAATATGTCACTGAGATGAAAAGTATAGCATAGGGCATATAGTCAGTGAGTTTATAACATTGTTTGGTCACAGATGGTGATTACACTCGTCATAGTAAACACTGAATAATGTATAGAATTGTTGAATCATTATGTTGTACACCTGAAACTAATATAACACTATATGTTAATTATATTTCAATAAAAGAATCTAGAATCTAGAAAAGCTAAGATTTGAACTCAAGGCTTGTGATGCTACAGACCTCATAGCTAACCACTATTCAATAGAACCTGTATTCTTGGTTTGTGCTAACAGGTGAAACACTATAAAAACAATATCTTTATTCCACATTTAAAAAATAAATGGGCTTTTTGGTGTATAAAAAGGGAGGGCAGGAGAAGATGATATATAAACTCCTCAGCCCTGCTAATGTAGGCATGAGCTATAGTTTGACCTTTTCTCGTGGGCATCCATTTTTTTTTTCCTTCTGCCTTCCTGTCAGTCACTGATAAAGATAGGAAGAACTATTATTTGCACAAGACATATTTTTAAACATAACCTACATTGGCTGAGGGACTATTTGATCTCTTTGAGTAAGTCCGTTTTAGGCTCCCATTGCCCCCTCTGCTTTTTCAACTTTCAGTGAACTTTATCTTTTTATAATTACTTTACTGGAATCAATGCAAAACAACAAAAGGTATTAATGAAGGATACTAGTAGAGACATAAGTTCAAGCTGAGTTTTATGGCATCTTGTTTCTAAAGAGAGAGATGTGGTAAATTTGAGGATCATGTGTTTGGTGTGTGTGTGTGTGTGTGTGTATGTATGTATGTATATATGTATGTGTGTGTGTATATATATATATATATATATGTATGGTTTCAGTTTTGAAACTTCAGAAAACAATTTCTTTACAAATGGTTATATAAGTTAATTTACAAAAAAGTAAAAACATAACTACCCGATAAAACGTACTTTTAATATTTTGTTGGGTTTTATCTTTTTAGCTTTGTATCTGAATTATACACTGGTGATGTCTATAATATATACAATTTTGTATCTTTCTAAACATTATATCATGAATATACTATCATTTTTTCACTGCTGTCATTGATCCAGTAAAAAGAAACATATTTGGACTATAGCTTTGGACTATTTCCTGGGTAGTGAATTACTTGGGAAAAAATTCTGTACATTTTTAGGTTAATAATACACCACGATAATGTTTCTGCAAAGGTACTGCATAGTTTAGAATTCCAGCAGTAATATTAAGGAGTACCATTTTTACAACATTCTTACCATTTGGTATATAAGATATTTTCAAAGTGTGCTTAATTTTTAAAAAGTAAAAAATGGTACCTCATCATATTCCCTTGTGCTTCCCATTTAGAATGAAGAAGGAGGCCCACAGGAAGGAATTCTGGAAGATATGCCTGTTGATCCTGACAATGAGGCATACGAAATGCCTTCTGAGGTAAAACTTTATATACATACAACTCTGAAAGTAAACTTCAGGAGTTCAAGTTGGGTCTTTCTAATAAGCAGTATCAAAAATCTGTCCCTCTCAGATTTTTGTTACATTTGTTTTTATTGAAAACTCTTTACTCTCTAGAGGGATAAGTTGGCCAAATCCAGAATGTTTTGTGAAGACAACTTGAAAACTAGAAATGGTTTTTACATTTGTATTGTTTAAAAAAAAAAAGAAAAAGCTACAGAGACACTATGTTGTCCACACAAACTAATATTTGTACTTGCTTAACCTCTACAGAAAGTGTTTGGTGAACACTGCATTGGAAAATTATTTTATTAAATATGGTGTTTTTTAATTTAAATTTTAGTTAGTTGACATACAGTGCAATATTGGTTTCAGGCATAGAATTCAGTGATTCATCACTTATATGCGACACCCAGTGCTCATCACAACAAATGCCCTCCTTGATACCCATCACCTATCTAGCCCATCTCCACATCTCCACTTCATCAACCCTCAGTTCTCTATCATTAAGAGTCTCTTGTGGTTTGTTCCTCTCTCTTTTCTTTTTTGTCCTCCTCTTTCTAGAAGTTCATCTGTTTTGTATCATAATTGCCACATATGAGTGAAATCATATGGTATTTGTCTTTCTCTGATTGACTCATTTTGCTTATCACAGTACATTCTAACTCCATGTAGTTGCAAATGGCAGGATTTTATTTTTTTGATGGCTAATATTCCATTGTGTATATATACCAAATCTTCTTTATCCAGTCATCAGTCAATGGACATTTGAGCACTATCCATAGTTTGGCTATCATTGATAATGCTGCTGTAAACATTGAGGTGCATGTATCTCATTGAATCTGTAGTTTTGTATCCTTTGGGTAAATATCTAATAGTGCTATCAATGGATCCTAGAGTAGGTCTATTTTAGTTTTTTTGAGGAACCCCATATTTTTCTCCAGAGTGGCTGCATCAGTTTGCATTCCTAACAACAGTGCAAGAGGGTTGCTCTTTCTCCACATCCTTGCCAACACCTGTTGTTTCTTGTGTTGTTAATTTTAACCATTCTGACAGGTGTGAGGTGGTATCTCATTGGGGTTTTGATTTGTATTTCCCTGATGATGCATGATGTTGAGCATATTTTCATGTACCTGTTAGCCATCTGGATGTCTTCTTTGAAAAAGTGTCTATTCATGTCTTCTGCCCATTTTCTTAACTGGGTTATTTGTTTTTTGGGTATTGAGTTTGATAAGTTCTTTATAGATTTTGCATACTAATCCTTTATCTGAGATGTCATTTGTAAATATCTTTTCCCATTCTATAGGCTGAGTTTTAGTTTTGTTGATTGTTTCCTTCACTGTGTAGAAGCTTTTTATCTTGATGAAGTCCCAATAGTTCATTTTTGCTTTTGTTTCCCTTGTTTTCAACAACATGTCTTCTTACTAAGAAGTGATTCTGGTTGAGGTCAAAAAGATTGCTGCCTCAGGGCACCTGGGTGGCTCACTCGGTTAAGCATAGGACTTTGCCTCAGGTCATGATCTCATGGTTTGTGAGTTCCAGCCCAGCATTGGGCTCTGTGCTGAGAGCTTGGAGCCTGGAGCCTGCTTCAGATTCTGTGTCTCCCCTCTCTGTTTCTCTGCCCATACCCCACTTGCACTCTGTCTCTGCCTGTCTCTCAAGAATGAATAAACGTTAAAAAAAAATAATTGCTGCCTCTGTTCTTCTCTAAGATTTTGATGGTTTCCTGTCTCACATTTAGATCTTTCATCCATTTTGAATTTATTTTTGCGTATGGTGTAAGAAAGTGGTCCAGTTTCATTCTTCGGCATTTCGCTGTCCAGTTTTTCCAAATCCATTTGTTGAAGAGACTGTCTTTTTTTCCATTACTTTTTCTTGCTTTGTTGAAGATTAGTTGACCATATAGTTATGGGTTCATTTCTGTGTTTTTCTGTTTTGTTCCACTGATCCATGTGTCTGTTCTTGTGCCAGTAGCATACTGTCTTGATGACTACAGCTTTTTCTATAGCTTGACATCCAGAGTTGGGTTGCCTCCAGTTTCATTTTTCTTTTTCAGGATTGCTTTGGCTATTCGAGATCTTTTGTGGTTCCATACAAATTTTATGACTGTTAGTTTTAGTTTTATGAAAAGTGTATATTTTGATAGGGATTGCATTAAATGTGTAGATTGCTTAAGGTAGCATAGACATTTTAAAAATGCTTGTTCTTCTAATCAATGAGCATGGAATTCTTTTCCATTTCTTTGTCTCCCCTGCAGTTTCTTTTATAAGTGTTCTATAGTTTTCAGAGTACAAATCTTTCACCTCTTTAGTTACATTTATTCCTAGGTATCATATTGTTTTTCATGCATTGCAAATGGGATCAATTCCTTGATTTCTTTTTCTGCTGCTTTGTTATTAGTGTATAGAAATGCAACCAATTTCTGCATGTTGATTGTATATCCTGAAACTTTGCTGAATTCATCTCTTACTTCTAGCAAACTTTTGTGTAGTCTTTTGAATTTTCCACATAGAATATCATGTTGTCTGCAAATAATGAAAGTTTTACTTCTTCCTTGCTGATTTGGATGCCTTTCTTTCTTTTCTTTCTTTATTTTGTCTAATTGCTGAGGCTAAGACTTCCAGTGCTATGTTAGATAGTAATGGTGAGAGTGGACATCCTTGTCTTGGTTCTTACAGTAAGGGAGAGGCTCTCAGTTTTTCCCTATTGAGGATATTAGGTGTAGGTGTTTCATATATGGCCTTTATGATGTTGAGGTGTGTTCCATCTATCCCTACTTTATTGAAGGTTTTTACCAAGAATGGATGCTGAATTTTGTCAAATGTTTTTTCTGCATCTATTGACAGGATCATATGGTTCTTATCTTTTATTTTATTAATGTGGTGTATCACGTTGATTGATTTGTGAATATTTAACAGCCCTGTAGTCTGGGAATAAATTGTAATTGATCATGGTGAATAATTCTTTTAATGCACCGTTGAATTTGATTTTGCTAGTACTTTTATTAAGAATTTTTGCATCCATGTTCATCTGGGATATTGGCCTGTAATTCTCCTTTTTAGTGGGGTCTTTATCTGGTTTTGGAATCAAGGTGATACTGGCTTCATAGAATGAGTTTGGAAGCTTTCCATCCATTTTTATTTTTTGGAACAGTTTGAGGAGAATTGGTATTAACTCTTTTTTAAATGTTGGATAGAATTCCCCTGGGAAACCACTTGAGCCAGAACTCTTGTGTTGGGAGGTTTTTTTTTGTTTTGTTTTGTTTTACTATTGATCAATTTCTTTGCTGGTTATGAGTCTCTTCAAATTTTCAATTTCTTCCTGTTTCAGTTTTGGTAGTTTGTGAATTTCTAGGAATTTGTCTATTTCTTCCAGATTGCCCAGATTGTTGGCATATAATTTTTCATAGTATTCTCTTATAATTATTTGTATTTCTGTGGTAATAGTTGTGATCTCTCCCCTTTCATTCACGGTTTTATCTATTTAGGTCCTTTCTCTTTTCTTTTTGATAAGTCTGTATAGGGGGTTATCAATTTTGTCAATTCTTTCAAAGAATCAGCTCTTAGTTTCATTGATCTGTTCTTTTTGTTTGTTTGTTTCCAAATCATTTATTTCTGCTGTAGTCTCTATTATTTGCCTTCCTCTGCTGGCTGGGCTTTATTTGCCTTTCCTCTTCTAGCTCCTTTAGTTATAAGATTAGATTGTGTATTTGAGACCTTTCTTGCTTCTTGAGATAGACCTGAATTGCAATATACTTTCCTCTTAGGACTGTCTTTGCTGCATCACAAAGGGTTTGGACTGTTGTGTTTTCATTTTCATTTGCTTCCATGTATTTTTTAAAAAATTTCTTCTTTAATTTCCTGATTAACCCATTCATTCTTCAATAGGATGTTCTTTAACCTCTGTGTACTTGAGTGCTTTCCAATTTTTTTTTTTGTGGTTGACTTCAAGTTTCATAGCACTGTGATATGAAAATATGCATGCTTTAATTTTGATCTTTTTGTACTTGTTGAGGGCTGATTCATGACCAGTATGCAATCTATTCTGGAGAATGTCCCATGTGCACTCAAGAAGAATGTATATTCTGCTGCTTTAGGATGAAATATTCTGAATATATCTGTGAAGTCCATCCAGTCCTGTGTATCATTCAAAGCCATGTCTCTTTGTTGATTTTCTGCTTAAATGACCTGTCCATTGTTGTAAGTGGGGTGTTAAAGTCCCCTACTATTATTGTATGATTATCAGTGAGTTTCTTTATGGTGTTAATTGATTTATATATTTGGGTTTTCCAAGTTTGGGGTATTAATATTTACTGTTAGATCTTATTATTGGATAGATCCCATAATTATGATATAATACCCTCTTCATCTCTTATTATAGTCTCTGTTTTAAAATCTAGTTTGTCTAATATAAGTATGGCTACTTCAGCTTTCCTTTGACCTCAGTTAGCATGATAGATGGTTCTCTATCCCCTCACTTTCAATCTGCAGGTATCCTTAGGTCTAAAATGAGTTTCTTATAGGCAGCAAATAGATGGATCTTGTTTTTTTAATCCATTCTGCTACCCTATATCTTTTGGCTGGGGTATTTAGTCCATTTACATCCAGAGTGATTATTGAAAGATATGAATTTAGTGCCATTGTGTTACCTGTAGAGTTTGTGTTTCTGGTAATGCTCTCTGGTCCTTTATAGTCTTTGTTTTGTCTTTTTTTGTTTTTCTTCACTCAGAGAGTCCCCCTTAAAATTTCTTGCAGGGCTTGTTTAGTGGGCATGAACTCCTTTAGTTTTTGTTTGTCTGGGAAACTCTTTATCTCTTTTCTTATTCTGAATGACAGCCTTCCTGGATAAAGACTTCGTGGTTGCATATTTTTGCCATTCAGCAAGTTGAATATATCCTGCCACTCCTTTCTGGCCTGCCAAGTTTCAGTGGACAGATCTGCTGAGAAACTGATCTGTCTTCCCTTGAACGTTAAGACCTTTTATTCCCTTGATGCGTTCAGGATTCTTTCTTTGTGTATTTTGTGAATTTGACTATGATATACCTTGTCAATGGTAGCTTTTGTTAAGGTTAATGGAGTTCTCTGTGCTTCTTGGATTTTGATATCTGTGTCTTTCCCCAAATTAGGAAAGTTTTCAGCTATAATTTGCTTGAATAGACATTCTACCCCTTTTTCTCTCTCTTCAACTTCTGGGACTCCTCTCATACAAATGTTACTACATTTTAACAAGTCACTGAGTTCCCTAAGTCTGCCTTCATGATTCATGACATTTGTTTCCCTCTTCTTTTTAGCTTCATTATTTTCCATAATTTTATTTTCTATATCACTAATTTATACCTCTGCCTCATCTGTCCTTGCTGTCATGGCATCAATTTGGGTTTACATCTTGATTATAGTATTTTAATTTCAGTCTGACTAGATTTTAGTTCTTTTATCTCTGCAGAAAGGGATTCTCTGGTATCTTCTATGCTTTTTCAAGCCCAGGTAATATCTTTATCATCATTTTAAATTCTAGCTCAGACATCTTACTTATATCTGTATTGATTAAATCAATAGGCCATGAGTTCTAAATCCTGTTCTTTCTTTTGGGGTGAATTTCTCTGTCTCATCCTTTTGTCCAGAAAAGAAGAGAGAAATCAAAACAAAAACAGAAACAAAACATTCCCCAGAAACAAACAAAAAAACAACAAACCTAGATCCTGGGTTTATTTTTGTCTGCTTATTAAAGGAATCTAGAACCAAAAATAAAAATAATATATATGTAATATATGTGAAAATAAAAATAAAAAAGGAATTAAAAATAAGAAAGTAAATGAAAAAATAATAATTAAAAAATAAATAATCAAAATAAAGAGGAAACTAGATCCTATTTCCCCTAGAGCTGAAGCTTTGGTGCACTCTATGATTAGTAGACTTGGTGCAAGAGACTCCATGCTGCTCTTCTGGGGGAGAGGCCTGTTGTACTGATTCTCAGGCTGACTTGTTTTCCTAGAAATGTGCCTCTAAGAGGCAGAAGGATAGGGCTCCAGCCTCCACTAGGTGGTGCTTGTTTTCTCCCTGAAGGCTTTCAGAGCTGATGGGTGGGATGAATATAGCAACATCCTACTCTCTAGCCTTGGAACTGAAAGATCAGTCCCCCACTCTTCAGGGAGCCCTCACAGAAGAGTATTCAATCACTCTTCTTGTGTTCCCAGTTTCTGTCAGAACCCTGTGTTCACTCTGCTGTGTTTGAACTTTTTTATCTCAGGCACATAACTGAGTTTCAAAACTCCAAATTGTAAAGACTCCCACGACACCTGCTCTGTTCCTCTGGGGGAGGGTCTTGCTGCATTTTTTGCAAGCCCATGCTAGGAAAGCAGTCATAAGACCCCATGGCAGTTCAGAGTTTATGTCAAAGAGCAGAAAGCTGGCACCCCTGCTTGATGCCCTCAGCCCAAGTCCCAGCTCCTATGCCTGGACACAGCTCAACATATTGGTGCCTCTCAGACCCATGGGATCCTCAGACCATGGGATCCATGGGATTCTCAGGCCACACTGCCACTCCTTGGATTCTGCCCCAATTGGCCATGCAAGCACCTTTAAGCCATGCACATATGCCACTGTGAGGGACTTCTAAAAGTTCAGATTTTGTACCCCACTGCTATAATACTTTGCAGTACCCTCCATAAGCAGGTTTCCTCCCAGCCGCCATACTCACAGTTTTGTCTCCCCCAAGTCAACACCTTGCATCTCCCACCTTCTGGAAGGTGGGTGCTTTTTTACTTGTAGACTTGCCATTTTTGTTCTCTCACACCTCTGATTGATTTCTTGGGTGTTATGAATGATTTGATAATTATCTAGCTGTGTTCAAAGGATAAGACAAGCTTCTGCCATCTTAACTCCCTTCAAAAACTTACTTTCTAAAATAAATCCCCAGATGGAACTTTGTATAAATCAACTGAATGCCTAAGGAAAGTAATTATTATTGCCATACATTTCCAGAAAGATATTTTCATAGTAAAATAAAAGTTGCCCACAAAAATTATAGAGTAAACATATGAGAAATGCATGGTTTGCAACATTGACGTATTTCAATTTAGCATTTTAAACAGCTAATTTACCTATGTTAATTTGTAAATAAGTTTTTTTTTAATAGAAAATTTATCACAAGGAAAATTGAAAAATACTTTTAGATTAATGAAGCTGACACAAGAAGAAATAGAAAATCTGAATAGACCTATAACAAAGTAAAGAGACTGAATTATTGTTAAGAAAATCTACTCACAGGGGCACCTGGTGGCTCAGTCAGTTGAACGACTGAATTTGGCTCAAGTCATGATCTCATGTCATGTTTGTGGGTTCAAGCCCCATGTCAGGCACTGTGCTGACAGCTCAGAGTCTGGAGCCTGCTTCAGATTCTGTGTCTCCTTCTCTCCATACCCCTCCCCTGCTTATGCTCTGTCTCTTTTTCTCTTTTAAAAATAAACATTAAAATATTTTTCTTTTAGAAAGGAAAAATAAAATCTACCCACACACACCCACAAAAATCCCAGGACCATATAGCTTCACTGGTGAATTTTATCAAACATTTAATTAATAAGTATTAATTATAATTAATACCAATTAATTTCTCTTCCAGAAAAAAAAAGAGGAAGCAATACTCCCAAATTAATTCCATAAGGGCAATACTACACTGATGCCAAAACCAGACATCATAAGCAAAAAACATGTAGTATTCATTAAAAATTAAGTTAAAACTAGTAGTAGTTAGGTTAGATATTGGCATTAGTAAAAGACATACTGATAATCCCATTTATAGAAATTGAAATTAACTTGTTTTTTTTGCTTAGATTTTTACCAATAATTTTGAGTATTTTTAAGTTCAGCACAATGCTAAACACTATAGAAAATACAAGAAGGTTAATTGGTAGTACCAGGACACAAGTAGTCCATCCTAATAAGTTTGATAAAAACAAATACAAATTTACTGTTTCATTTATTCATGATGATTCCTTTAACAGACATTGACTGTCTTCTATATATCAGGCATCACAGAGGCAAAATATGGAAGATACACAAAAAAGTATAATATTTTACAGAATCTGTTTAGAGTCATCGGGAGTTTTATACAAGAGTTGGTGTTGATTGGTGTCGTAGGGGATGGGAGATAATGATGGCCAAAATGAAAGGAAGATATTCTAGAACAGGTAATATTGGAAGCAAGGCATGTCTGAGCATGTATAAGGATATGTTTGAGGAACAGTGAATAATTAAACAGGATTTCAGTTTAGGGAACAGAGAGAATTGTGACAGATTAAGACTGCAGAGATGAGTCAACGACAAATTGTAGAATACTAGAAGAACCTTCGCATTTAAGTATGTACTGTATTCAGAAAGCAACTTGAATTATTGAAGGTACATTTATTTGTTTTAAAGCAGGATCTTGATTCAAGTTATTCTTTAGGAGGACTATTCTGAGCACTTTAGTTAAGGCCTTTAATATTTTTATTGTGGATGTTATCTACATATTGTTTGGGGAGAGGGGGATTTAGAATAAAAGTAATAACTGAAGCCAAGGATGAAGAAAAGATTTTCAAAACATCACTTGCCTTAATGTCTTTGTCTCCCTTTAAGAATTAGAACATTTTAGCCCTGGAAGAGGATTTTAGGCCACTTGATTTGGCTCTCATAACTTACAGTTGAGGAAACTGGGAGCAAGATAGATCACCTAACTTGTTCTATACGATTAGAACATATGATTATTGGGGCGCCTGGGTGGCTCGGTTGGCTGAGCATCTGACTTTGGCTCAGGTCATGATCCCACAGGTTGCGGGTTTGAGCCCTGCATTGGGCTCTGTGCTGACAGCTCAGAGCCTAGAGCCTGCTTCGGATTCCTTCTCACTCTGCCTTCCCCCCCTCACACTTTGTCTGTGTCTCTCTCAAAAATAAATAAGCATTAAAAAAAAAAATACCATATGATTGTTAAATAGCATCTGGATACCCTAACTCTGAGCAGCAAAATTCACTTTTATATTTGACAGGAAGACAAAACTGTTACAGAATAAGATCATATTGTGTATAACTGAATAGTTGCAGAACCTTTATTCAAGGTGGTGATCCATGTCCTATCTCATTCACCCTAAATCCTTGATTCCTGATGACTAATATTAACACTGCATGTTTTCTTTTTGGTTTTCTTCATATTAGGAAGGGTATCAAGACTATGAACCCGAAGCATAAGAAATACTTTTACTCGCAGTTTCTTGAGATCTACTGAGAGATGTTCCATTCTGTACAAGTACTCAGTTCCAACGTGCCCAGTCATGATATTTTTCTCAAAGTTTTTACAGTGTATTTTAAACTCTTCCATCAGCAGTGATTGAAATTATCTGTACCTGCCCTTACTCAGCATTTCAGTGCTTCCCTCTCACTGAAGTGAATATATGGTAGCAGGGTCTTTGTGTGCTGTGTGGATATTGTGGCTTCAAATCTAAAAGTTAAATTAAAACACCTAAGTGACTACCACTTATTTCTAAATCTTCACTATTTTTTTGTTGCTGTTCTTGAGAAGTTGTGATTTATTGTCATATATTATAAGATTTCTAGGTGTCTTTTAATGATTCTGTCTAAAAATAATGATGTATTGTGAAATTTGTTAATATATACAATACTTAAAAATATGTGAGCATGAAACTATGCACCTATAAATATTAACTATAAAATTTTACTGTTTTGTGATGTGTTTTATTAACTTATGTTTATATATAAATGGTGAAAATTAAAATGTCTCATTACAAAGATCTTATTTTTAATCCCATCTCATTTTAAATAATAAAATCATGCTTATAACGATGTGAACTGAGAACTCCCACAATTAAAGTTCTTGACAGCCATTTGAAGGAGAAGGAATTTTGGAAGAGTTAAGCAGACAAGATGGAACATTAACCCTACTCTGGGAATTCACTGAAGCAACACTACCCAAAGTATGTTCTGATGTGCAGTGGTTTCTTGAGAAGCTATACAGAAAAAATGGGTTCCACCGAACAGTGATTTTAAGAAATAATTTTGACTGTCTGCTTCAGATATTAATAAAACATATTAGTACATTAAGACTCTGAGAGAATCTGGTTAACTTTGTTTAACCCAGCATTTTATTTTTATTATTTCTAAAATCAAACCTTCCTATCACTCACCCTAGGAAATGCCTTTAAACATTTCTGGGAACTACCAGACCATTACCTTAAGAAATGTCCATTTAAGTGGATAAATTCCTAGAAATGATATCTTTCAAAACTAAATCAGGACGAAGTAGAAAATTTGAAAAAAAAAAAAAAAAAGATTACTAGCAATGAAATTGAATTAATAATCAAAGAACTCCCAACAAACAAAAGTATGGGACCAGTTAGCATCACAGGGGAATTCTACCAAATATTTAACGAAAAGCTAATAACTGTTCTTCTCAAAGTATTCCAAAAAATAGAAGAGAAAGGAAATCTCAGATCATTCTGGAAGGCCAGCATTACTCATTTCTCAATTTACAGTTGTACCAAAAAGAATAAAATACCTAGAAATAAATTTAACTGAAGAGATGAAAGACTGTAATCTGAAAACTTTAAGTCACTGGAGGAAAAAAATTAAACACTATACAAATAAAATTAAACACTGCACAAATAAATGGAAAGATATATTGTGCTCATGAATTGAAAGAATTAATATTTTTAAAATTTCCATACCACCCAAAGCCATCTACAGATTTAATTCCTATCAAAATGCCAATGGCATTTTTCGCAGAACTAGAACAAAGAATCCTAAAATGTTTATGGAACACAAATGATCCTTAATAGCCAAAGCAATCCTGAGAAATAACAAAAATGCTGAAGGTATAATGCTCCCTGACTTCAAGCCACATTACAAAACTATAATAATAACAGTGATATGATATGGCACAAAAACAGACCAGTGGACTAGAATAGAGAGCCCAGAAATAAACGTATGATTATATGGTCAATTAAACTAAGAGAAAGGAGGCAAAAATATACAATGGGGAAAAGACTGTCTCTTTACTAAATAGTGTCAAGAAAACTAGACCACTATCTTAAACATATACAAAGAGAAATTCAAAATGAACTAAAGACTTAATATAAGACCTGAAACCATGAAAGTTCTAGAAGTAAACGTAGGCGGTAACTTCCCTGACACTGATCTTAGCAATATATTTTTGGGTCACTTTCCTCACACAAGGGCAAGAAAAGCAAAAATAAACTATTGGGACTACACAAAAATAAAAAGCTTTTGCACAGTGAAGGAAACCATCAACAAAATAAAAAGGCAGCCTAGTGAATGGGAGAAGATACTTGCAAATGATATATCTGATAAGGGGCTAATACCCAAAATATATAAAGAACTTCTTCAATAAAAAAAAGCAAAACAGTTCAATAAGAAAATGGGCAGAGTACCTGAATAAACATTTTCCAAAGAAGACATACAGATGGCCAACAGACAAATGAAAAGATGTTCAACATCACTCATCATCAAGGAAACGTAAATCAAAAGCACAATGAGATATTACCTGACTCCTGTCAATGGTTAACAATAAAAAAGACAAGAAATAAGTGTTGGCAAGGATGTTGAGAAAAATGAACACTTGTGCACTGTTGGTGGGAATGAAAATTAGTACAGCCAGTCTGGAAAACAGTGTAGAGTTTCCTCACGAAATTAAAAATGGAAGTACAATATGACTTAGTAATTCCACTACTGGGTATTTACCCAAAGCGGGGGGGGGGGGGGGAGGAGAAAAAAGAAAACCTCCAATTCAAAAAGATATATGCACTTCTATGTTTATTATAGCATTATTTACAATGTCCAAGATATGCAAGCTTTCCAAGTCTCCTTTAATAGATGAATAGATAAGATGTGGTATATGGGATATTAGTTATAAAAAGATGAGATCTTTTTGTGTCAACACTGATGGACCTAGAGGGTGTTATGCTAAGTGAAATAAGAGAAAGACAAATATGATCTGATTTTACTTATATGTGGAATCTAAAAAACAAAACAAATGAAGAAACAACAACAACAAAAACAAAAACCAGACTCTTAAATACAGAAAACAAACTGGTGGTTGCCTGAGGCGAGGTGGGTAAGAGAATGGGTGAAGTAGGTAAAGGAGATTATGAGGTACAAACTTTCAGTTACAAGACGAGTCATGCAGATTAAAAGTACAGCATAAGAGATAATTAATGAGAAAAATATTGATTCTCTAGGTGTATAAAAATCTTATGACTTTTGAATTCTGCTACATATATGAGTCTCAGGATACTTTTTTAAGCAAAGGTTTTCTATTTAGGAAAGATTCATTAACTCCCTAGGGGTGCCGATAGTAAATTTGACTATGAAAACCCTATATGAATTAGTTGAAAAACTATTTGGTTTACCTTTTTAGTTATTCAGGAGAAAAATAGCAGTTACTTTTTAAAGTCACCAGTACAAAGTATATTTTTAAGTAAGAAGATTCTAGAGGTGCTAGGCAGTTTTTATGTGATTGTGAGTAATTTGATGTATATTGGGCATTGGCAAGGAAAGAGAAAGGAATGACTGTAATGACTCTAAGCATGATCACCATAGAAACTTCCATTTTTGCCTAATTGGAAAGGGACCTCTGTGACTGTTAAACCGCCTATGTGGTCTTAAATTGGAAAGAAGTGATGTCTCGTGTTTGATTTCAACACATTAATGAGCATTTTTAATTAGAACAACATGAAAAATTAAAATATATTTGTTCAAAAAGCATTCTAGTACTAATATACACCAGTGGTGGTTATCTTGTACCAAGCACTTAAGCAAAAAGTTGTATAAGACACACAAGCCTTTTCAGAAAGCTTATCTCCTAGCCACTGCTGAGGCATCCATCTGAGAAGTGGTCTGAACGTTAGACTGGTTCTAGGTTTATTTTGCAGATACCATTCCCTCAAGTTTGAGTTCTTCAGCCTTATATGACTCTATGGGGACTTTAACAAAACAAGTCAGGGTGGGCTTTGGCACCCAAATGACAACATAACAATCCAATATATGATTTGGCCTTATAAGTTGGATTGTTATCAAAATCTCCCCCTTATGAGATGCAAAATATGTTTTCTCATCTTTTTGGCTCATGGTGTAGGCAACTATTGGATTAAACACACACATATCTCATGGACAACCATCAATTTTCAGAGATAGTGCTGTCTACATCCGTACTGAGGAAGAAAAGCACACTTTTCTAACAGCAAACTCTAAAGACTCCTCTGTCCATTGTACTGACATTACTCTGTTTTATCCAGGATGTCATCTCACTGTATTCTTTGTCTTGGGCAGGAGGGCAATGGGGGTGGCATTTCCCTGTGAGTTCTGCCCTGGCATTGGAAGAGGAAATATTTTTTTTATTACTGTGTCAAATATAAATTTAAGTCATTTATCAATATTAGCTCATTTAATTCTCAAAACAACCCTAAGAAGTTCCATTATTATCCTCATTTTCTACATGAGCAAATTGAGGTTCCTGCAGGCTAAGTAACTTTCTCATAGCCACATGGCTAATAAGTCACAAAGCCAGGAATCCCAGTTATTATAGGGCCAGAGTCTGTGTTCTCAGCCCCTAGCCCACATTGTCTCTGAGAGTAAGAACATACAGCTGTGTGAGAGAACCCAGCTGTGTGAGAGAAGTTTAGGGACTGGAGTAGTGGCCTTGGTTTTCTACATATAATTATTAGAATATTCCTATTTTTCTTCAGATGTCTATGTCCAGAATAAGTGATACTCATATATATATATGGAGATATACTTCTAAGAGAAAGTAGTGAGACCCTGATTTCCCTGATTGACATTTCCTTGTAATTAAGTGTGCATATCCTGACGATAGAACTAAGTTATTTATTTTAGTAGAAAATAAAAATGTTAATATAGTAAAAAGCAGTCCTCAGTAAGGTACACTTTGTCATTTTTTCTGTTGAATCACAGGCCCTTACCTTCTGTCAAATGGCATATACATATGCCACACACAAAGTATACATATATATCATGTAAGTAGTATTTTCAATGATACATACTTAGGAATATAATGCCTGAATTTATAAATAAACTAGAAAGGGCAAGCATTAAGAATTTGTATTTTTAAATGTGGACACCTTAACATTTCAGAATGCTTTGAGTTTCTAGGTATATTTTTTTGATACAGTAATATTGCATTTAATATTTGAGTAAGCCTAGATTTACATAATCCAAAAGGAATAGAATAGATGTAATGCAAACTATTTCAAAATATAATATTAGTTCTGATGTTTCTTGTATAATTATCTAAGATTTCCTTTAATGTTTCTTTGTTGCTACAACACTATCTTTGATTATTTTAAGTCCAATAGCACAGATGGTGTATTGGAAGTAGTTAAAAAAATGTTTCTTCAAAAAGTGGGAGTTTGAGCCTCTAATAAGTTTTGCTGATATAATATACTTCTCAAGTCAGGTGGGATTGCATAGGGGATTACCAAAGTTGTCCTGCAACTAGAAGTTAATATACTGGGATTGCTTCTCCTATGAACCCTATGAAAATTTATCCTCAATTTCCATTAAAGGTCAATGACCAGAAATTCCCACTGTTTCTATGGCAACACAGCAAGATATGGTGCCTTGGAAATGTGCTGCATTTCAATTAGGTTCCTCTAGGGCTTCCTAACTGCCTTTTGTAGGTAAACTAAATACCAGGTTGCCCTATATCTTGCAGTGAGATGAAAGCTAACCCATGTCTGCAAATGTCAAAGCTAAGCTTGGCTCCAGTAAAGTCAGATCTAAACAAATAATAGTAGCAAGTCTATGTGTTTACCTTAGAAAAGAATATAATACCTTTTACCTAGAATAGTCGAGGATGTTTGCTTAATTAAGCTGGCAGGAGTAGTAGGAAGAATATTGGATTTAAAACCATTCTAGGCAGGCTTTCAGTTATGTCACTTCCTACCTTTTCTACTTTGAGCAAGTTACTTAATCTCTCAGTGCCTCTATCTCCTTGTCTGTAAAAAACATAATAATACTGCCTCAGAGCATTGTCATATGGATTAAATGAGTTCATATAAGTAGAATACTTAGAAATATGCCTAGCCCAAGATCAATGACTTAGTGATGCTATTAGGAGTAGTAATACCAGTAGTATGGTAGCAGTAGTAGGGTATAGAAATAAGAAATATTTAAAATATTCAGATATAGTTAGTAAGAAATATTTAGCCAAAGTAATAGCCAAAGTAATCTCAAGAAAGAAGAACAAAGCTGGAGGCATCACACTTCCTGATTTCAAATTGTATTACAAAACTACAGCAATCCAATCAGTATGATATTGCATTAAAACAACATAGATCAACGGAACAGAATAGAGAGCCCAGAAATAAACCCATGCCTACATATGGTCAACTAATTTGCAATAAAGGAGTCAAGAAAATAAACTGGGCAAAGGACAGCGTTTTCAACAGCCACATGCAAAAGAATGAAACTGGACCAATACCTTACACTATACATAAAAATGAACTCAAAATATATTAAAGACTTAAGTGTAAGACTGGAAACCATAAGACTTCTAGAAGGAAACATACACTATACGCTGTTTGACATCAGTCTTGACAATGATTTTTTTGGATCTGACACCAAAAGCAAAGGTAACATATGCAAAAATAAACAAGTGGGACTGCATAAAACTAAAACGTTTCTGTACAGCAAAGGAAACCATTAACAAAGTGAAAAGGCAACCTAATGAATGGGAGAAAACATTTGCGAATCCTGTATCTGATAAAGGGTTAATATCCAAAATATATAAAGAACTCACACAATTCAAAAACAATATGATTAAAACTGGGCAGAGGATCTGAATAGACATTTTTATAAAGAAGACAAACAGATGGCCAACAGCTACATGAAAAAGTGTTCCACATCACTAATTATCAGGGAAATCAGCCACAATGAGATATCACCTCACACCTGTGACAATGGCTATTATCAAAAATACAAGAGATAACAAACATTGGAGAAGATGGGGAGAAACGAAAATCCTTGTGCACCGTTGGTGGGATGTAAATTGGTGTGGTCACTATGGAAAATAATGTGACGTTTCCTCAAAAAAATTAAAAATAGAACTACCATATGATCCAGCAATTCCACTTCTAAGTATTTATCTGAAGGAATTAAGCACTATCTTAAAAAGATATAAGCATTCCATGTTCATTGCAAGATTATTTACAATAGCCAAGGTATGGAAGCAACCTACATGTCCCTGAATGGATGAATGGATACAGAAAATGTGGTGTGATATGTATATATAGTGGAATATTATTCAGCCACAAAAAAGAAGTAGATCTTGCCATTTGAGATAACTGGGTATTATGCTAAGTGAAATAAGACAGATAAAGATAAATATTGTATGATCTCATTTAAACATAGAATCTAAAATAGTGGAATTTATAGATGCAGAAAATAGGTGAGTGGAGGGGGAGGGTATAAAGGTGGAAAAGGTAGTCAAAAAATATAAACTCCCAGCTATAAAATGAGTAAGTCATGAATAAGGATGTAATATACGCTATGGTGACTATAGTGAATAATATTATATATTTGAAAATTACTAAAAGAGTAGATCTTAAAAATTTTCATCACAAGAAATAAAATCTGTAACTATGTGGTAATGGATATTAACTAGGTCTATTGTAATAATTTTGCAATATATGCAAATATTAAATCATTATGTTGTACCCCTGAAACTAATGTTATGTGTTAATTATATCCCACAAATAAATTTATATTTGTATTAATCAAGATTAGGATGATGTAGAAACACTTAGGAGACTTGAACAGAGGCTATTTACTAATAGCTACGGGAGCATTTTAATGGTTTAATAACCAGTATGGATACTAGTAGACTAGTAACTAGCACCAAAATACATCAGGCAAGTAAGAGGTAAATATGCACCAAAACCATAAATACTAGCTTTACAGAACACAACTATCTTTAGATTCAGCTATACTCACCAAGCCACAGTATCTTCGTATTGAAGTGATACATTTTGCTGTTCAATTTATACAATATGTTCACTGATTTTGGTTCTGATCACCAGAAAAAAGGAGAAGCATATATAAAATTAAAACACACTGGTCCAAAACAGGTTATCATCAACCACAAGGGGGAAAACGGCAATTGAATCCCCATCCATTTCCCAAATCTCATCCATTCCCTAATATCTTTCCCCAAACACCTGCCATTTGGTAGGTTCATCTTGGGCCCAAAAGAGGCAACATTTTACATGACAACTTCTGCATTACACTAGAAGCAACAGAAATACCAGCAATCAAATGGTTCCAGGAAAAGTACTGTTTCTCTTTATGTCTTTAGTCAGTCCCTGGATATCATTGCTGCAAAAAGAGCAAGTGAGCTGGTAAAATATTGTCAGATCATCCTCTGTAGCAAATACTAAACGTCAATCAGTAGGACCATGCACGCTTGTCCTTTTACCCTCGGGACTGTTTGGCACAGACTAGGAAACTAAATTATAGTAGCAGAAAAGTATTATTCAGTACTGTATTTCCCAACAAAAACCAACCCTTGTGGTAAAAATAACCGAAGACTAAATCCAGACAGATGAGCATCTAGAACATATTATTTGTGATGTGAGACCTCCCCCTAATCTCTATGGAAATGGTTAAGACAAGTTTTGAGAGGCTGCCAAACATTTGTAATTCAGCAGGACCGACTCCTACTGTTGAAGATGAAGTGCCATGTTGAATGGAGAGAAGTCTGGCAAGTTGTTTTGGCAAACGTCCCCAGCAATAAGCCATGGGTACCCCTGGTGGCTTATACCAAACTTTTAGCTACGACATTTGCCTGAAAATTATGAGCAACAGTGTAAAACTGAGATAAAGACCTGTTTCATAAATTTTAAAATCTCATCTGAACCAGAAGAAAATGCCTGATTTAAAGCAATTGTAAATTATGTCTTGTTAATAACTGATCCTGAGCTCTATCACAGCAATGTTTAGATATAAAATACAGTGGATACTCACTGCCATTCTAATAAGAATGCCATTCTAATAAGAAGTTTGGCACAACTCAAAGTTATGTCCACGAACAGCTCTGGAAATCAATATTAAGGAGTTTTGATCTGGCTGTTTTGTTACCGCCCACGGGGAGGATAGACATTCTAATGCTACACTCTGTTGGCTTTTCACTATCAGCCTGAGTTCCAGGCCATTAGACATAGCTTTCAGTCATCGTTTTCATGCCAACAATTCCTGGATGCACCAGAAGTAGTTCGTTCAAAGTAATTCTTTCTGGAATAAAAAGGATTTTCACATAATAGACACCTTTTTATAGATGATAACTCATATTGACAGTTTGTAATTGACTTGAATTCCTCGAGCTGTTTCTTTACTGACAAACCTTCCCATCCTTACTCCCACACAACACCCATCACCAGTTTAATACAGACCAATCTATAATGTTGCATATTTAACTGTGGAATACATTCAATATGAAGGTGTTGATGTTGTAATCTTTTAACACTTAATATCTGTATAATGTTTCTGACTCTGAATGCATTTACCATTTATATCAAATATACCTTCAACAAAGTCAGACAAGAATTACAACAAACAAACAAATCACCAAACCAATGAACAAAAAACCCATCACAGTGAATTGTAAAATAAGGCTGATATTTTTTAAGTGACAAATTTTTTATAGAGAGTTGATAAATAAATCTACTGAGAATATGGTGTGGAATAATATATTTAAGCCCTACACTGACATCTAAGTTTGTTGGTAGCACTATCTGAAAGGGAAACACAAAGACTGTATAATTTTCAGTGTCTGAAGAAGGAAGATATTTTGTTGATGGAGGTGGTTAGTATCGTTATTTTGCAGAGGAATAGAAAAGTCCTTTTATTTTTTCCTGTTTTTATATCCAGTAGAAATTTATCCCCAAACAACTATTTTAAAAACAAAACACAGCAAATGGAACCCTTCAAAATCATAACTCCTGGTAGTCAGAGACATACTTATAACCAGAATCATTGCTGAAGAAGAAATAGTGAAAGTCCTAGGCCATCCTAAGGATGGGTGGCTGGGAAAATTATACTGTCCTCCTCTTCAAAGCAGGCCCACATTATGGGCAGAACAGACAGGGACAGATGTTTCAGTTTATCATCTCTTCTAGGTTTCTAAAAGCAGTGAGCCAAAGTCCCAAGCACTGCCTACTCAGTGACAGAATTAAAAGCATTACTTTTCCTCGAGGAGAAGGCCCTGTGAGGTGATCCATACAAATTAGGAAGGCATCTCATGATATTCAGGTATAACAGGCTCAGATACTTGTAGTATAGGACATTATTGGGAGGAACAACATTGTGAAATTTACTCATGTACAGAAAGAAGGAAATGCTGGGAAGAAGTCTAGATAGAGAGGCAATAGGGAGATAACTGTACAACAAATGACAAGAAGCCAGGAACATGCATGTGAGATACAATACTAAGAATATAGGAACAAGAACTGTTTGTCCGGACAGCAAAAGGAAAGTCTGATAGCAGGCAGCTGCATTCCCTCCACCCCAAGCCAGGAACCTAGCAGTAGAATTCCAGAGCTTTCGATACATTGGCAATATTAGGGTCAGGCTACAGACCAAAAGACCAGGGTTTTGAATAGATTAACAAAAAGCTCTACTTAAAGTGCCTTATCAGCCTAGATAGCCCAAAATGTCAGCCTTGACTGAGAGGCACTTGGCAAAATACTAAGCAAAGTTCTTACCATGGTTTCGATACTCAGAAAAATTTAAAAATTTTAAGAATTAGTGTTGAGAATCTTATGTAGAAGCAAATGATGTCATATATATCTTAGGCTGAGGTAAAGCAGAAGTATGAAAAATGTCATTTTCCCATGTATTTGGGCCTACAATCTCTATGATACAATGCATATTTTAGTTCATTTTTTGTTTTGTTTTCTTGCAGGGAAGAATCAAAGCCCCCAACATATAAATTCCAAGGACCAGATTAATTGGCATTGTGCTTTCTGAAAATCCTCAAAGTACACATTTGAAAAAGTTTAAATTCCTGGCTAGAACCTTGACGGCATTTGTGTTTCCTGGGGTTATCTAGTTAGTTTCCTTTTTGGTGGATGCCTTCATCTTGTTAAGTTCATACAGGAGTTGTGATTAGGTTTATTGTAGTGAAATTCCCCCACATGACAGCAAAGAGAAAGAACTGTTCAAAAACAGTCTAGATTGTTAAAAGGTACAAAAACAAGGAGTGAGACCAGCTCAAGATTTAGAATCCAATGCAGATGTAGGAAGAAAAATCAATCTCCATAGTTCTGAACGTCAGTCTATCAATGAAGGCTGACAGCTTTTCTCGGAAGATTAATTCTACCTTTCCTCCCCCATTAGCTCCTCCCAGTAGTAGAGAAGCCCTGCCCACCATGACCACAAAGTTATGGGCTAAGGCTCAGAAAACTATCTAATTTTGTAATTGTCCAATTCCTTTATTTTATATAAAGAAGCAAACACCCAAGATTGTATGGTCTTGCCATTTTGGACAGAATTAAACTTTCAACCAATAAAATATTGCAGTGAAAGCTAATAAAGGTGAATTCTACCCTAATTCATAGCAATACTCTAAAACATAATTTCTAGAAAGCATAAAAATATTAACACTAAAAATCCTCCAACATACACTGGAAGCATAATAATGCTCCCATATGGTGATAATTATTCGTACAACAGATTCCGGATTTACTATTTCCTGGTCCTTGGAGCCACTGTATCCATTCCTGCCCCCATACTTTCCTTATTGCTTAAGAGGAAAAAATGTAATCCTTAAGTAATTTCTTTAAAAAGTATAGTAAATTTGGGGCGCCTGGGTGGCTCAGTCGGTTAAGCGGCCGACTTCGGCTCAGGTCATGATGTCGCGGTCCGTGAGTTCGAGCCCCGCGACGGGATCTGTGATGACAGCTCAGAGCCTGGAGCCTGTTTCAGATTCTGTGTCTCCCTCTCTCTGACCCTCCCCCATTCATGCTCTGTCTCTCTCTGTCTCAAAAATAAATAAACGTTAAAAAAAAGTATAGTAAATTTATATACAAATATACAAGAAAATAAACATAAATTTTTGTGTCTGAATTTTAAACACAAAAATAAGAACTAAATATACACGTAAAGAATGACCCATATACTCATACAAATGTTATCTTATCAGGTTCTTTACTGAACATATTCTCAGGCCCTTATAGTCCAGTTCCAGGTTGAATCTTGCAGACAGTAAATATCTGAATGAATGAATCAAGCTATTAGATGTTATTCCTAAACATAAAATATCTTGTCCTGGATATATTAAGATTGAGATAGAAAGAAACTCTTTTGTACATTCACTAAATGTGAAAACATGATTAAAATTTGTTATTTCATTCAGGTGTAAAATTAATATAAGTATGGCATGGATAAACTTTCAAGTGCCTACCATCAAGTAGAGTGACATTTACTTTTGAAATGCTACTTCTCTGTCCTTTAAACCATGACCAAGTTACCTTGATCCTTTAAATAAAGGGACTTTAGGTCACTGAAAAAAAAAAAGGTAAGTGCTTATCTTTAGGAAAAGAAAAACTCAGTCATTTCAGGACACCATCAGCTTAAAAGGAGGCAGCACTTTTTTGGGACTATGTTTGACATTTTCCACATATTTCAAGAAGGTCTTAGTGATCTAAAATTGTAGCAGATGGAATAGCAGCAGGTGTGAACTCAGCAAATATACAAGAGATAAGATTCTAAACTAGGCCAGTCACTTAAGGCCTTTGACAATTGAGGACTAGAAAAGATATCAAAGGATATCAAAGACAGTGGATAGACTAGAAAATACATCAAATAGTGTGAGTGTGTGTGTGTGTGTGTGTGTAATGCATTAAAATTTATAAATTTTTTTATGACATGCCATGGATCTAGATCCTAGTACAGAGACAATAAGCATGGGAAAACAGAGGTAAGAGATACCAAAGTAAAAAGAGGAAACTTATTCCTAACTACTATGTAAACTAACTCAATTACTGTACTTTTAACCTTAGGCAAATGCTTCTCTAAAGGCAAAATCTTATTTATTTTGAAAAGTTCATCCCAGATACTTGTTCTATCAGTTATTTTGAAATTGTCCAAAAAATGAAAACATATTGACTATTTTTAAATCAGAATCTTTGGGTTCAAGTCTTACCTCTACCACATTCTAGCTATGACATCCTAGGAAACATCTTAGTCCCTCTGAAAATAACATGTAAATTGGAAATAATGGAACTCACATACTTTGTTGTAAAGATTAAATAAAATCTACTATAATTAATTACTCTTAACATCTAGTATTTCTTCATTTCCATTTTCTCATCTTCAGTGTTGAGTCAAAATTTTAAAAGATGGAATATAATTAAAATGTTATAGATATTATTCAAATAAATATGAATTACAAATAAATATATCTGTTTGGGT
Source organism: Prionailurus viverrinus (assembly GCF_022837055.1). Classification (NCBI taxonomy): domain Eukaryota; kingdom Metazoa; phylum Chordata; class Mammalia; order Carnivora; family Felidae; genus Prionailurus; species Prionailurus viverrinus. Next base: position 131,828,772 of record NC_062564.1, read on the forward strand.
TTAATGCATAGTAATTCCTTACATTACTATGGTGAATATTATAAAGAGGGGGAAAAACACTTTGAACAATAAGAGCTTAGGGCAGAAGAAACAGAAAGAAAAATGTTTTACATACATTCCAACTTTGTTATCAGTGTAAAATTACTTTTCTATACATTATGTTGGAGAGAACTGGGTAATTTCCAAAAAGCCTTTTGATTCAGTAAGAAACACATAAACAAAGAAACTTAAATTAAATTGCAAAGTAAAATCTTATTGTTTACTTACATCATCCTAACTTATGTAGAGGAAAAAGAAAAATGACAGAAAACTATAAATACTCCATCCTTAGACATACATTTGAAATAGACTGCACACTACCCAAATATAGTATGCATTTTGTACTTTTGGCTGTAATAGAGCACAGAAATGTTTTACAAGCTGTTAAACTGACTAAATATTATGCTTGTGAGTATCAGTAATATAAATTCAGTAAGGAAATTCTAATATATCTTTAAACTTTATCCACTAAAGAAATACATTTAAAATTTTGTATTCTAAATACTGTATTTCAGAATATATACAAGGGGGGTGGAAATAATGCTTGGCTTTCTTGTTCTTGGTTATCTGATAAATGCCTCTATCTTTCCACTTGCAGGTGATTCATAAGGGCAGTGACAAGGGCAAAGGCACACATTATATCACGTAAAGGGCAGGAGTAAAATTGCAAAACTTCAGTTATCAAGAGCTGACTAATCTTCATAGTAGCAGTTCCAAAAGGGAGGTTTAATTTGTGAGTGAACTAAGAGGTTCAAGTACCAATGGTAGGTTTTAACAATCACCGTTAAATATATGCCAAAATTTGAATTTTATATAAAATTTAATATACACATATATGTGTAGCTTTTTCTGGATAAAAATATTTATGACCGTCTACTTCTAAAGTGTATGTGACTCAGGAGAGGTTAAGAAATTAAATAAGGATGCCTGGGTAGCTCATTCTGTTGAGTGTCCGATGCTTGATTTTGGCTCAGGTCATGATCTCACAGTTGTGAGGTTGAGCCCTGTGTTGAGCTCCATGCTGGGCATGAAGTCTGCTTAAGATTCTCTATCTCCTCTCCCTCAGCCCCTCCCCACTCAAAACAAACAAACAAAAATAATAAAAGTGCATTTCCTGCCCAAATATTCAGTGATAGATAATCAAGGAAAAATTTTATAATACAATTCAAATCAACCAAGTTTTAGTGAGAAAAATAGCAACTGTGACTTTGACATCATGCTATTTTCCAACAACCAAATAACCATAGTTTTGAACAACTGGGTAAGCTGACTGCTAGGTCCCAATTGATGAGTAATTCTTTGCATATTCTTTAATTATCTGGGTAAATGACCTTTGAAAAGTATATTGCCTGGCTCTGTCGTCACTGGATCCTTACTTCTTCCTCCCTAACTGGTCACTAGGTGAACAGGAAAAACAACAACAACAACAACAAAAATCCAACACATCAGAAGAGCTAAAGACAGGGCAGAAAAAAAACAAAAAAACAAAACAAACAAAAAGACCTTTTTATCAGCAAGCTGCACATGTTAGAGTCATTGGGGAAATTTAAAATGTGATAAGTATAGCCAAGAGCTAGATTTTTTTGCTACAGAATTACCAGAATTTGAAGTTTAGTCCATTGGAAACCTATGTCAAAAACAAACCAAACCGAAAAGAAAAACTCTGCTGATTAAACTTGAAGAGGGGGGCGCCTGGGTGGCGCAGTCGGTTAAGCGTCAGACTTCAGCCAGGTCACGATCTCGCGGGTCAGTGAGTTCGAGCCCCGCGTCGGGCTCTGGGCTGATGGCTCAGAGCCTGGAGCCTGTTTCCGATTCTGTGTCTCCCTCTCTCTCTGCCCCTCCCCCGTTCATACTCTGTCTCTCTCTGTCCCAAAAATAAATAAACGTTGGAAAAAAAAATTAAAAAAAAAAAACTTGAAGAGGAGTGGATCTACATTGTCATACTTCCTAAGACTCAAACATTCTGTGTAACTGCTTCTAGTGTTACAAAGACCTATAGGACTGATGTCCCTTGTGAATGAGTTGGAAACACATTTTACTTCTACAAGAATCACAGCTGTAACCTAAAGAAAGAAAATAAGAGTGCAGATCATCCTTTTTTCCTACCTATTTTTATGAGCTGTTCAATTATATCCACAAACACCATTTAAGCTGACAACTGGCATTTTTCTTTTATTCCCTCTGCTCATACTAATGTTTTTAAGCTTCCATGTTCTCCTCTAGTTGCACCATCTTGTTTTTGCCTGCATCTGTTCTTCATTAGCCTCCCAGGGCGGTAAGTTTTTACACAACAATATTTATGGAGCACCCATGATGAGCACGAGACTGAATATCCATTTAGGAAAATTGCTTTCAAGACTCACAAAGCTAACGATCTTACAAGAGAGCAAAGGACAAAAATAGCTGCTACTTTATCCAACAAGAGTAAGATGAATTTTTTGATAAGTGGCTTTTTTGTGTGTGCAGTAATGAGATAGGGATTCACTTCCTTGATTTCTCATTCATAAAAGGCTATTTTGATATTACCTAAGGTTTGCTTTGGAAGCTATTACTTCTCATTTGTAAAATGGCAAGCAGCTTTACATTTAAAAAATAATTACAAATGTTTTTAGAAAATCTTCATTGTTAAAAAGCTGTATGTTACACATATAATATTATTTAAAATGCTGAGCTGATTATTATTACACTGTGTCCTTTAATAGCAACCTTTATACTGCTGTTATTAGATAGGATATTGAACTACAAAAACATTTATGTGGTATATTAGAAATGTACTGAAATGAGGTAAGGATATAGTTGTCCAAAAATATAATAAATGAATTGATTTAAATTCATTAGATACTGACTGAATACTTTCTGTATACTTAGATTAAGGGCATATTCTGTCAATAATTTTATTGCAATAAACTGTAATATTAAATTTGGACTTTGTAGTATGGATATCCTTGGAATTTTGTTTCATTGTTGTTAATGTAAGCATTCTAATTTGAGTACAAAATTTTGGAGAGAAGTATCTGTCATACATTTGTCAGGAGGTAGGAGAAATGTAAAGGGGGACATTAATATTTACAATGCAAAAATAGATGCAAACACATGATAAATACAGTTTAAATATATTACTTGAGATATATTTGTTTGCAAGTAACAGACACCAAACAGAGGTAGATTAAACAAATAAACATACTTTTAGGAAGATACTGCCACATCTCACACAAGCTAAGCTAGAGCTGAAGTAGGTCTCAGGTAAAGCAGATATTCTTTCAGAATATCTGAGCAGGTTCTTTCTGTGGGAGTTCATAGGCCTCAGGGTATTGCCATCAATAAAACTCAACTACTAGAAGCTCCTAGTCTCTGTGTCTCTCATTCCAGCTTCCTAAATCACTGGGATCAGGCAATGGTCACTGGTTACATGAGGTGTCCACCTCAGACCCAATCAACCACAGCAGGCCTATAGAATAGCCATGACTGGTGGAGACCCCCTTCTGTATCAGTTTCCAAAGGTAGAGAATAGTTGTCATCTAGACACTAAGCCAAAAGATGTTTCTTAAAACCAAAAAGAAAAGAGTGTGATAGTTTACCAAATTCCATTTTAATGATAATTAAAGTTGATGATTATACTTTTAAGAATATCTGTTCAGCAGTTATGGGCAGAATATTTCCTAGCTCAGCAACACAACTAAAATGTGTGTTCAGTCTTCCTTTGTAGTACACAGAGAGATACAGTATAAAATGAATTCAATTTTATTCATATAAGTAAACACTCAGATTTTTAAAACCCAGCTCAATAAGCTTTAATTTTTCTCTTTGTGCCTTCCAAAATCTTAGATGTGAAATGCAATCATTCAACTCTATTAAATTTTATAGAAAGTTGAAAACCTAATGGTATGAAAAAAGAATATGGTGACTTTTTTATACACTAATGTGTATATAAAGTAATATGTGGGTGTGCTAAATTTTAAGAAATAAGCTGTGGTGGGGGGACAGTGCCTGGATGGCTCAGTTGGTTAAGTGTCTGACTCTTGATTTCAACTCAGGTCGTGATTTTACAGTTTGTGAGACTGAGCCCCACAACCAGCTCTCTGCTGGCAGCGCAGAGCCTTCTTGGGATTCTCTCTCTACCTTTCTCTCTCTTCTCTGCTCCTCTCCTGCTCACATGCTTGCTCACTCACTCTCTCAATAAATAAATAAATAAGCCAGCAAGCAAGCAAGCAAAAAAAAAGAAAAGAAAAAGCTAGGGTTCCCTTTTAAACATTACAAAATACTAGAGTTTCTGATTGCTCTTAGATTAAAGGATGTTACTCTATTACTGAATGTACTTGATGGAGTTAGTGAAGAAGTTGTTTTTGTTTTGTTTTGTTACTTGCTTTCCAAGAAATAATAATACCACAGCCTCATGTGTTTTTAGCATTCAGAATTTACCAAAAACTTCAGTGGCTATACAAGTAGCACATAAATAAGCAATGAACAACAACAACCAACCCAGCAACAAAAACACTGAGTTCTTTGAATAGTTACATAATCTGCCCTTGGTTTTTAAACAACACAAATCTGCCCATTCTACCGTGGCATAATGAGATGACCAATAGAAATCATGGGTGATTCCTTATGATTACTATAGGTGAAGAAAGCTGATTTCAGTGGCTTGTGAAAGACTTCCACGGTCAAAAATAGCTGGATTTGTTTTCTCCCCTCTGATAATAACCAAGCACTTAACTCCTTTAATGAAATCCTTTTGTTGGATCATGAGAGTGAAGAATGGAAAGCAGGAAATTGCAAGATGAAGAGACAGACTCTCTTTGTCTGAGCAGCTGACTGCTGGGCCAGAGCAACATCGGGGGGGCTCAAGCCAAAACAGAAATGACAAAAAAATACAACAGACTGCTTTGTACATTCAGTGGCATGTTAGATTCAGGGCCAGATACTAGCAGTGAACGGACGACAGGAACCAAGCATGGATGTCTGTGAGGAGATGAAAGCCTTGCTGTTTTGCGCACTGGCAAATGACATGCATGGGAACACCAGGGATTTTTCACGAAGTTCCATCTTTCTTGTCCTGCCTTTCATCAAAGAAGGAAATCAATTAAATTGGGAGCCCTTGACCTTCACCCTCAAGGATGCAAATTGGCAAGAATGGCATTGCCTCTGTGAGAGCATGCCAAGCCGCCTAGAAAGGAATTGCACTGGGAATGAATAGCAAAGATTTCTGGCAATATAGATGAGGGAGGGTGTGAAAACAGATTCCATTACGTTCCACAGGTTAAGGCAGCTTTACTAGAATTTTGACACAGTTGATTCTAAAATTAACCTAGAACTATTACTAGGTCTGTCAAGAATCCTAGTGCCTACTTCTAATAAGCTTGAGCAACAGCTATGGCCTAGAGCTCTCTGGATCATACCCCAACACATCAAGTTGTCCTGGCTAGGCCAGTTTTAGATCAGTGGAAACCACTAGCTTAGTTGCAATCTATGTCTTATTGTGAATCAGAGGCATTCCAGTAGATAGAATCAAATTCCAATACAAGCTATTAAAATTAGCCTTATTCTATTTGCAATATATTAAAAAGTAATAAGTGATTAGACTTAGTGAAAATCCTCACACAGGTCCAAAAACATCTAATATTTACATATTTAATAGAGTAATTGCTCTTTGCTGAAGTAGGGGCTTGTAACTCAGTTTGAATTTTGTTTACTGGAAAAGGCATCAAGTAAAAAGATAGAATGAAGTTTGATGCAATTGGTTGTTATTAAACTTTATTCAGTTGAAATGGATGAAACGCCAGAAAAGAGAAATGTACAGGCTGGTACAACATATCAGGCTTTTGGAAGGTTCAGTGGAAGTACTAATTATAAGGACAATGGAATCAGATAGCTCTTGCTGAGCATAATTGATGCATTGGAGAAAGACACTGAATGCCTAAAGGAAATTTCACAAATCAAAAGCACAATGTGAAATTCAGCCTCTAAGGCTGCATATAAAGTAACTTTTATCATTTACAGTCTACAACAGAGAAAGTAGAGGATCCCAGCCAATAGCAGATCTCCAAGGGTTGAAATCTCAACTACATAAAGTCAAGGCTTTAGTTGTATAGAGGTGGAACTCTGAGACATGAGAAGGCCATGTAAGTAGAGAATATCAAAGCCTCAGATCCCCTTCAACACCCTGGGTCTATAGGAATTTTCTGCCCCTCTCTGTTAGAGGAAGAATCAAAGGGTTCTAGTTTCCCCTTGCATAAAGACAATGCATCATCCTCTAGATTGTACCCCATGCTGCCAAAAGAACATAATCCCACATCCCCTCCTAGCCACCAAATCAAGATGTAGCATCAAGACACAGCAGAGCATGGCCAGTCAAGTGCTGGGACTAGAGGAGAAGAAATGGCTATATCCTGAAAAAGCTGCATGATTTAGGCAACATGTGCTAGCAGAAGCCTAGAAATTATGTATGGGGCTGGATTCTGAAGGTGGCAGACCATGGAGTTGCAAGTGGGGAAGGGAGGTGGGGGTGTGGATGAAACAGAAGGTTGTATAATTAAGAGTTTACTGACAGCAATATCCTCCCATAGTACAGGATCTCCTAATCTGGCAAGGACCTCAGAAGATGGTGCTGGTATACTGATTTTTCAGTATGCTAATTAGAGGGTTCTAATTCTAACTTGGTTGACACTTAGAAGTTTGGAGAGAACACTGACCCACAGTATGTAAAATAGAAATGGAGTAACTGCAGTAGCAGATAGTGAAAGCAGGAATGCTAGATCGGTATCTACAGGAGTTAGAAAATCTACTAGCTGACCATGTTTCATCGGTGGAGTTGGAAGATACTTCTACCAAAATGATAAATTATGCCAGTGAGAGGAGAGCATTAAAACCACTATCAGTGGTTACTTTTCCTCTAGAAGAAAACAGTAGGAGATTCTGTTATAATTGGGCTCAATTGTAGAACTGGGAATTTTAGAATCCCAGAATAATAGATGCCAGGTAGTGGCACTTAACTGTCAGAAATAAAATAAACTCAACATTAGGCTGTTAGAATGAATGCAATGAGCTGCAAGGTTGGTATGGCAAACAGAGGACCTGAACCACAAGGTACCATGGAAACGGTTGATAAACCACAGTTTCCCTAGGGGTAATCTAGATGGGCAACCAACAAGGGTGTTGTTCAATCCATATAATCAAAAGAAATCAAGAAAGGAGATTAAGGGCACCAGGCCCAATAAAATATTCAAATGCTTGCTCAGATTTCAGATCTAAGCCATTTTGCAGATCTGAAATATTGACTAAAGTCCTCAGGAGAGAAAGGGCCCTGCAAGACTCTAAAATTGGGAGAATATGTAGAAAAATTACCCCTACAGGCCTCAGAGAGATAGACATTTACTCAAGTAACCATATAATAATGAGGAAAAGGGAATACAAAAATATTTCAAAGAAGGTTAGTCACGGGGCCTGAGTTAATGTGATCATCAGTAATGTGAAGAATATAATAAAGGTAATACTCTCTGAGGTTCAGTTTATAGGGAATTCACTGGGTTCCCAGACCATCCAATGTTTAGTTCTCTGGAACCTGGTCCTGAATAAATGGTTTTTCTTAGGATTCCCACATAAATTCCTTCTCCTAATTCATAGATTATGTTGTTGTGAGAAAGGCCACATGGAAGCATCTAAAACTGACATCATCACACCCCAACCCCATTGGTCAAGTCGGTAAATCAAAAACAATGTTGCATGTTGGAGGGAATGGCAGTGATTAGTGCCACATTTAAAGGTTCAAAGGACAGGAATGATGGCCCCCATTATATTCCAGATTAATTCACTAGTCCAGTAGATGAATTCTGTTTGCTGTGTAGGATATGGATAATTAACATGGGCTCAGATACATGGTGTGTGGCCATTGATCTAACTAATGTTTTCATTTCTATTCCTATTAAGAAGGAGGATAAAAAACAAAGTTGTAGAAATATGGAACAGACAGAAATATACTTTTATGGTCTTGCCCTAGGGCTACATTAACCCTCCTACCATCTTTTATAATATATTTGGAAGTGATCTGGACTGTCTGAATATTTATAGAATAGCACATGTGAGTATACTTTGTGGGTAATATCATGTTAATGGAACTGGCTGAGCAAGAAGTCACAAATATGTGAGAAGTTTTGATTAAATGCACAAACTACAGAGGATAGGAGACAGACCTTATGAAGAATCAGGGTCCAATACATTGGTAAAGTTTTGAGGGGCTCAATGACCTGGGTCATGCTGGATGTCCCCTACAAAACTATTGCATCTCACACCTAAGAGGATTTTGGTGTCATGCAAGCTAAGAAGATAGCACTTTTGAGTCTGTGGCAGAATATCCCACTGGTGGGAATAGTGCCCTGACCTTCAGTAGATGGCACGAAGCTGCCAAACTGGAATGGAATCCAGGGAAGAAAGGTACCCTGCAGCAAGTCCAAGCTGATATGAAAGCAGTTCTACAACTAGGGCCATTGTCATGTGAAACTACTATTTTCACATTTCTGCATGGTCCAGGTTAAAGTAAAGGATGGTTTAAAGGATGGTTGAATAACAACTCTAAAGACAGATATCCCCTGGAGCCATTTGTTTATATTCCAAAGTGGTGTAGAAAAAAACCTAGAGATGATTTCTTCTCCTCCCCGGAGAAGGTTTGTTTATATCCCAGAGCAAAAGTCTCTTCTGGAGAGGAAGAAGGCAGATGTGCCATGATTTCAGAGTTCCTCTTCTATATCGCAACCTCTGTATGTGCCAAGTAATATCTGTCCCTCACTGTGTGGCTCAAAGGGGAATTAGAGCCCTGCGAAAATGCTCGGTGAATAAACTGTCTTATCCAGAGGCCTGCAGTTTTTGTTAGTAGCTAGATTGGTAGAAGAAAGACCAGCTAACTCATTAACTTCACAGTAGAATAACATCTCAGATCCTTCACAGTTTCAGACTTAAAAATGTGACCCATCATTTGGGGTGGAAAAAAATATGTTTTATGCAATTTCTGGCAAGTCCTAGTTGGAATTACACAGCATAAATCCTAAAGATTTTGGAACTAGAGAATACTACCTACCTACAGCAGAGAATTAAACACCATTAAAAACAAAACACACAAAACACACACACACACACACACACACACACACACACACACACACACACACACACACTGGGTTGGTTTTTAGCCCCAACAGAGATGCAGATTGTATAGCTGGCTGGCATGAGCCACAAAATATCATAAAATTGTAGTAAGGAAACAGAAGACTAAGTCTAAAGTTCCAGTGAAGAGCACAGAGTGGGCAATGCTGCCTCTCAACCCCGAGAGATAAGAGAACATGTAGCTCTGCTTGAAAGAAGAAGAGGTTAATCAAGGTCTTCTAGGGAAAACAAAATTTATTTAAATCCAAATTATGCACAAAATATTTTGTAAAGAGTTTTGGGATCTGAAGTCCATTACTAATGGAATTGGAGACTCAGGGAAGGAGTGTAGGAGGAATAGAAGAGGGTGTATGGGTCAAGAAACAGAAACATACAGTGGTATTGATATGAGATAAGACAAAGCACCACTTACCCAAGAATCTACACTTAAATAATGGTTGAAAAAATAAGAATGGGAATAAGATTGATCTTAGGTCCCAAAGATCAGTGCATGATAATGAATGACAGGCATTTGGTCAATGAGATAGTTCATTTTATGTGTCATCTTGACTGACTGAAGGGATGTCCAGATAGCTGGTAAAACATTATTTCTGGGAGTGTCTATGAGAGTGTTTCCAGAAGAGATTAGCATTTGAATCAGACTGAGTAAAGAAGATTCACCTTCCCCAAAGTGTCTGGCATTATCCAATTCTTTGAGGACCCAAAAAAGAATAAAAAAGGTCAAGGAAGAGTAAATTCTTGTTCTCTTTTTTTGAGCTGGAACATCCATCTTTTCCTGTCTTCAGACATTGAAGATACTGGTTCTCTGACCTTCAGACTCTGGGACTTACACCAGCAGCCCTCTAGCTTTCAGGCCTCTGGCCTCAGATAGGGAATTTACATCACTGAGTACCCTGGTTCTCTGGCCAGTGAACTCGGTCAGAATTATACCACCAGCTTTCCCGGTCCTCCAGCTTGCTAATGGCAGACCATGGGACTTCTCATTCCCATAATGGAGATAATAAATAATCCCCTCTCATAATATCCACAAAAAGTATTTTATATTAACTATATATATCCTATCAGCTCTGTTCCTCTGGAGAACCCTAACTAATACAATCAGCTTGGGACTTAACAGTCACCAGAATGCAAGGCTGAGCATTAACAGCCTCACAACAGAATGAGGCAATTTTTAAATGGCCAGCGACTGACAGCAGTGACAAGAACATTGGAGGCAGGCATTCCTCTTCTCCCTGAGATGGATAGGAACCCAGCTGGGTATTCTTTTTCCCAACCTGACTGTTTTCAGAAAGAATTAATGAAACTCTAGAAGACTGCCAGGCCCTCAGTTCCCTTTTAAGAACAAATGATTGTCTTGAGCCAGCGTGAGAAAAGCAAACAAACCTCAATTGACTAGACACATTGCTAAAGTAACTATATTTAGGTGAAACTGCAGAGGCCAGTGCAGATGATAATGAAACTAACCCAAGAGATTCTTGGGGAGGCTTGAGAGGTCACACAAAGGTGCATAGAGAGGCCAACGTCAGTTGCCCTCATGCTGTATTCTCAATGATACTAGATTATTCTCCTAGGTCTCCCTGAAGCCCATTCTGCTAGAAGATTCCATGTCTGAGGATGGAGCATATACTAACACTCTCAACCCTATTTCCCCATGTGTCCACCCTCATTGTAAAGAAACTGGGTGGCATTTTTCTTATTAGTAAAAGTAATTATGCCATAAGAGCTAACATTTTCTGAAAGCTTAAAATATGCCAAATGCTAGGCTGTGTTTTTTTTAAGCTTTATCTTCTTCTATACTTAAAGATTTGTTTGGTCCTATTATTAATCTTATTGTCATATAAAGGAAACCAAGGGACAAGGAGGTTAAATAATCACATATATGGTAAATTGCGCAACTTGATTTCAAACTCAGGTGGGTGACCTCAGAGCCTGTGCACTGCAACCACTAACCATGTTGCACTGTGTTTTTCCTTTCACTGTTTATTTCCATTTTCACTTGGGAATCTCTCTGTTAGGACAGGTGAATGTGTCTAGTGCAGTCAAATATTATGTTTGCTCACGTAGAAATAAATAAAATTGCAAGATAGAGGTAACCAAAAGAAGATAACTGGTTAATGTGAATTGAGCCAATTCATTTAGAAGACAAACAATTTTTTGTTCAGAAGGGCAGAAAGTAGAGAACAATTAACTATCATACTTTAAACCTATAAAATAGAGCACAGGTCAGATGCCACCTTGAACACGTTTAGCCAAGTTGTAAAAACATGCAAGTCTGTTTTGGTACCATAGATACAAAACTTAAATTTCAATTCTAGATTTTATGTTCAATAAAAAATGGAACATTTGTCACATATATGCATTTTTTCATATATCAATTTCCATGAACTTTATTTGTCAAATATCATTTATATTTAGATCTCTAGGAAGGAAGTGATTAAAGGACAGATTTACAAGTAGGTTTTATCCTGCATTAACTCCTTCTCCTTCCCCATCCTTGAAACCTAGCCACTATTGTTGTGAGGATTCCCAGGCTATAAGGAGATGCCAAGTGTAAGTGTTCCAGCTGCTAATTGAGTATATATGACAAGGCTGACAGGTAAATAAATGGGCACACACTCAGATGATACCAGTCCCCAGGCTACAAGGCTCTTCTCTGAGTGTAAAACCTATCTTCTCATCTTTCAGTTCTCTAATTAAATGTTACTCCCTCACAGAGGTTTTTTTGAACTCTCATATTTAATTAAATTGCCCTTTTATACATTATCATAATACTTTGTGGATTCCCTCCGTGATGCATATGGAATAGAAGTATAGATCTATTTCTATAGTTATTCATTAAAAATTCTGTGCTCCCCACGGTAAAGAGGTCAGGAGGGGTTCTTTTTTGGTTTGCCCTGTGTCCCTAGTGTTGTAATTCAAATACTTAGGAGACATTCAATACATATTTGTTATGTAAATCAATTGTTATTCCAATTACTCCAATATTACTTCTAAGGAGCTGAGGCACCAATGTTCTGAGAATTCCTAGATGCTCAGAAAGACGATTGTGTTTGTTGCCCTAGGAGATTGAAAGGGTAATGGTAGAAGACTGAACAGCCCAATTTTCCATTTTGCATTCCTATTTTAGTTAAGCATATGTATGTTTGTTTGTTACATAAGGAAGTACCTCATCTGAGCAGATTTTATTGTAAACTCTTCTTCTTCCTTTGGAACATACAAATGACTTCTTTTAAAATGACCTTGCTTCTTTCTCTGCTGTGCTCTAACATCATTTATCATTCAGAGAATGAAGCTATGGTATAAAAGATGAAAAAAAAAAAAAGGAGGGAGTCCAGAAGACAAATTTAATTGTAACTAAATGGATGATGGGCTGGGTGACCTAGACCTGGATAGGTTTCAAAATTTCCTACATATGTGGCTCTGCAAAGCTGGAAAAGCCAAGGCTTCCTGATGGAAACAGATGCACATATATAGGCAGCTATATGTGTGGTGCAACTTAATGCCATGCAAAGTAGTGATAAAGACCTTGGAGATCTTTCCCAGGGGAAGCATGTTATAGTAGAAAGAAAAAGGGCTGTGATGTCAACAGAACCTGAACCGGACTCTTTTACTACTTAGCTGGGCCTCATTTCCAAAGGGGCCTAATGAAATTAGAATTAAATGAAATAATGCATATAAAACACAATATACATTAAGCTCTCAAAAATTTTAATCCTTTTGTCTGATAAATATTAAAGAATCAAATTTATAACAAGCTGTATGTATCTTAACTGAATCAATATAAATATTCTGGCTGTAATATTGTACTATATTTTCACAAGTTGTTAACCTTTGGACGAAACTAAGTAAAGAGGAAATGGGATGGCTCTGTGTTGCTTACAGTTCATGTGAATCTATTATTTTAAAACAAAAAGTTTAATTTTAAAAAGTCTAGTGAGAAGGAGAACCTCAGTTCATACAGTGCCAGAGCTGATAGAATCTTTAAAAAATTCAATTTTGGGGGAGAGCCTGGGTGGCTCAGTTAATTAAGCGTGCTACTTAGGCTCAGGTCATGGACTGGTGGTTCATGAGTTTGAGCCCCACTCAGGCTCTGTGCTGACAGCTCAGAGCCTAGAGCCTGCTTCGGATTCTGTGTCTCCCTCTCTCTCTGCCCCTCCCCTGCTCGTGTGTGTCTGTCTCTCTCAAAAATAAATAACAAAAAAAAATTTAATTTTTTACTCACCATTATTTAACAAATTATATAAATGAGTCATTCCACAAGTGTAAGTGTAAAGAAGCTCAATGCTGTTAAGTGACAGGCAACATGTAGCTAGTTATTGATCAAGTCAGAAAAAAATGTTGTGTCCTAGTTCCCAGTTGGTTTTATTACCCAAATATAAGTAGATTTTTGAAGAGGAGTCCTTGACATCTAAGTATGCTTTATTGTTCTAACTCTGGGGTTGCTGTATTTGTATCTATAGACTTTTATAGAGATGACTATTTTTTATGAACAATCTTTATGATTCTTAATATAGAATTTCATGAAATCACTTTATGTTATACATTAGGAAAGAATCTTTTGGCAAATAACCTTGAAATCTCGGAAACAACTTTGAATAACTTGTTTAATAAGATTTCTGGTGTCCATTTTCTGTTGCTGCTTTTAGACAGAAATGCCTTTCAGCGGTTATATGCATTGAGTCTTACCAGCTACAGGACAAGAATAATGCTATAGCCAGTAACATATCCATTCTCTTATTTGTTGAAATATAATGAATGGGAAAAATTCAACATTACAAATAGAACACATTGGATGTACTAATTTAAACACTTAACTTGAAACATCATTTAGGGCTAAGAAGGGCTTTGGGTAGTATGTCTTAGCATACCCCAGACATCCCCCCTCTCAAAAGGCCCTATTTCTTTGGCTGTCTTTAATATTGTCATTGTTTTTATTCCTATTGGTTACATCTGGATATAAACATCTCAGAAAAGGGTGTTTGGTTACCACCAGTGTTTTAGATTGCTTCCCAACAGAAGACTAGCTGAAACTAACATCCATCCTAAGGTTATAAAACACAGGATAATTAAATTTTGTTGGAGGACACATTAAACCATGGTAAGGAAGGGCTGGTCTTTATGGACCATTACGATGGGACCTAATGCAGTAACACATCTTAGTTAAGGGTAGAGGGTGGTAGAGGGCAGTAAATCAAAATGGGGAGAGAAATATTGAAAAGGTTTCAGAGAAGAACATCTTAGAAATACATCCTACTATTTTACTATTATTATTACTATTTACTATTACTAAGTACATTACTACTATTTTATTGTCATATATATAGTAAAATAAAATTCTTCAAAAGTGTTACGTGTGAGTCTCATAAAAAATACTAAAATTATTAAAATTAATATTAAAGTGATGGGATGGGGAGGTACAGGATATAAATGTCTTCCCATAAAAATTATTTGTATTATTAAAAGAGAATTGGCTATATTTTTTTAATGCACTGTAAGCTCTGATGTTATAATGAAATCTCTTTTTTTCCACTACTTGACTTAAGGTTCCAGCTAGAATAATATAAGTATACTCTTCAATTCTATAAAAACAATTATTCAAATTTCTTTTCTGTTATTTTGGCTATCTATTAAAATAGCCCTACATAAGTGGGTATGTCACCCTGAGCCCTCAAGAGAAGAATCAGGCTTAAAGCAAACAGCATAAATCAGTCTGACATGAAAAACTACATAGTAGTTCATTCTGCTGCCATTTTGGTATAGCTACAATCAAGCCATTGCTTGAATTCTATTTGAATTTACTGTCTTTGGCACTGCATTAGAAAACATGAAAGCATTCTTTAACATTTTCTTTCAAGTATATGCAATTCCTTATTACTGAGAATGCCACATCTAAATGAAACAATGTGTGAGGACAAATGATGCATGAAACTCATAATATCTTAGTATATGTGGCAATGTTTACCTAATATATTTCTCTGATATGGAGGAAATCTCTACCATGGTGAAAAAATACTTAAGGCATTGCTTTCAGCACTACTTGGTTTCTATAAACCTTTTTTTTTTTTAATCATAAATGGATTAAACCTCTAATGCTACAGAAAAAAAGCAAAACATGATAGTCTTTGTTAACCTTTACTCCATCTAAGGTTGACCATTAAATCATTATAAAAGTTTACTGGGTATTCTTAAAAGTCTACAATACCCACAGATCTTACATGCAAGCATGCACACGCACACACACACACACACACACACACACACACACACTATAGCATACTATTCACATTATTTTGTGACTTACTTTTTTACCCAACAGTCTATACACATTAGATAAATTGTTATCGGTGATATTTAGGGTATTTCCAATTGCTATTAAAAACATAATGGGATGAGTATCCTTTTACATATTTTTGTATATATGTAAAAATATGATTATGGTAGAGTTTCCTAAAAACATAATGCACTTAATTCATTTTTAACTTTTTAGATATTGCCATATCTCTCTCCAAAGAGGCTAGAAAACATTTACACTCCCATCAGTAGTCAATGAAGATCCATTTTCTTCCACCTCAATTTAAATCTTATAGACCACTTCTGCCCAATAGAATCTTCTGTAATTATGGACATTAGAATGTTCTATAATTATGGACATGTCTTATATCCATGCTAATACAGTAGCCATTAGTTACACATCACAGTTAAACACTTAAAATTTAGCACCAAAATTAAGGAATCAAATCTTAAGTTTCATTTAAATTATTTTTAAATTTAAAAAGCCACATGTGCCTAGTGTCTACATATTGAACAGTGCGGTTATACACTGTTCAATATGAGATGAGATCTGATTTAATTTTACTTTCTTGTTTATTCACAAAGTTGATCATCTTTCACACTTTTAAAGTGGTTTGTCGCTTAAACTTGTTTATCTGATAAATTTTGTATACTGTGCTATTTTTCTATTGTATTGTCCTCATCATGATTTGTAAGCAATATTTCTATTGTATGTTTATTTCTACTGGATATTTATTAACGTTTAGTCTACTATATAGATTATAAATCTTTGTTCCAAGTTTTTATTTATTCACATATATTTTGCACAGTAGGTACTATCATGAATTACACATTTTCTTTTCCAGTATAGTATCTCACTGCTAATGACTTGCATATATGACTATTGTGTTTTGTATATTTATTTTGTATCTTGTCACTTCATTTAACTATGAGTATTTTTGGTAATTTCATTAAAATTATATTCTACTAACTTATTTTCTCATTTTGTCTTTTTTTCTCACTCATCTCCCTCTGGGAATCCCAATTTGTATATGGTGTCTCACATGTCTCTGTTTCTACTCATTTATTTTATTTCTTTTCTGTTTTTAGAATAGATCATCTCAAAAGATCTGTCTTAAATTCCACTTATTCTTTCTTCTGCCATTTCAAATCTTTCATTGAGTCCCTCCAGTAAATTTTTTATCAGTTATTGAGTGAAATATTTCTACTTAATTCTTCTTTTCGCTTATTTCTATTTCTATTCTTAGTTTGAGATATAATTCTCATACTTTCCTCTAATTCTTTATATATGCTAACCTTTAGTTCTTAAAGATATTTGTAACGCTGATTTATAATCTTTGTCTACTAAGTCTCAGGTCTGGCTCTTCTTCAGGGGCAGTTCTATTGACTTGTTTCCTCTGTATATACAGTGGATACTTTATTGCAAAGACAGACATTTAAAATAACTAATTTTAGCAACTCTGGAAATCAGATGAAAATTACATGTCTTTCACTTTCCAAGGTTGTTGGTATTGTTGTTTGTTATTGGATAGTTATCTTTGTATGGCTTTCCTTTTGTTTGTGACTTTCCTGAACTAATTCAGTTAATCTGAATTAGTTAATCCCTGTTATATGCAGCCACTTAAGTACTTGTTTTGTTAGTTTAGTCATAAACTAATGATTAGACAGATTTTCTTAAATGTTTTGGACAACTAAGTCTCACACACTTTGTAAGGCTCTTTGTGTTAATGTTTTGGCACATCTTCAACACCCAAGCAGACAATTTACAACTCTGCCTTAACCTTCAATTATTGTTTATGCAGACTCAAAGTCAACCATAGGTGAGAAACAGCCCTCTCAGCTGTTTCTTAGATGTGATCACAGTCCTGCACATGTATCTAGCCTTTTAAATTATCAGGAGATATAGCTAACTTTCCTAACACAGAGAAACAGACACAGAGAGTTGGACACAGGAATATGTCCCAAATAAAAGAAAAAAACCACAGCAAGAGACCTAAGCAAAATGGATATAAGATGCCTGATAGAGAATTTAAATTAATGATCATAAAGATGCTCACTGGACTTGAGAAAAGAATGGAGCACAAGAGTGAGACCCTTAACAAAGCAAGCAGAGATGAAGAACACAATAATTAAAATTTAAAATGCACTAAATAAATAGCAGGCTAAAGGAAGCAGAAAAATGAATCACTGACCTCGAGGACGGAGAAATGTAAAGTAATTAAGCTGAGCAGATGTGAGAAAAACATTATGCAAAATGGGAATAGGGAACTCGGTAGCTCCATCAAGTGTAATAACACTTGCATGATAGGTATCCCAGAAGAATAAAAGGGAAAAGGGGGTCAGGAAATTTATTTAAAGAAATAATAGCTGAAAACTTTTCTAATCTGCAGAAGAAAACAGATATCCAGATCCAAGAGGAAAGAAATACCCAAATGAAATCAACCCAAGGAGGTCCACACCAAGACACATAGTAAATAAAATTGGCAGAAAGAGAATTTTAAAAGCAGCAAGAGAAAAAAAACACAGTTATATGCAAGGAAAGCCTCATAAGGCTATCAGTAGATTTTTCAGCATAAACTTAGCAGGTCAGAAGGGGATGGCATGATATATTCAAAGTGCTGAATGGGAAAAATCTGCAGCCAAGAATTCTCCATCCAGCAAGGCTATCATTCAGTTTAGAAGGAGAGATAAAGAGTTTCTCAGACAAACAAAAGCTGACGGAGTTCATGACCATGAAACCATCCCTGCAAGAACTGTTAAAGGGGACTCTTTGAGTGGAAAGGAAAGACCATAAGTAAGAGTGAGGAAAGTAGGAAACAGGAAAGCAGTAAAAATAAATTTATCTTAAAAAATCAGTCAAGGGATTCACAAAATGAAAAAAATGTAAAATATGACACCATATACCTAAACTATGGAGGAGAGAAAGAATAAAGAATAGTTCAAACTTAAGTCACCATCTATTTAATACATACTGCCATATGCAGATGTTATGCACAAAGCTAATGGTAACCACAAATAAAAAACCAGTAATGGATATGCAAAAAACAAAGAGAAAGAAACCCAAATGTATTGCTAAAGAAAGCCAGCAAACTGAAAGAGAGGAAGAGAAGAAAGGATTGGAGAAGAACTACAGAAGCAACCACAAAACAAATAACAAAATGGCAATAAATACATGTTTATCAATAATTACTTTGAATGTAAATGGACTAAATGCTCCAATCAAAAGACATAGGGTGATGTAATGGATAAAAATACAAAATCCATCTATATGCTGCCTACAAGAGACTCATTTCAGCCCTAAAGACACATGCAGATTGAAAGTGAGGAGATGGAGAAACATTTACCATGAAAATGGATGTCAAAAGAAAGCCAGAATAGCAATACTTAAATCAGACAAAACAGATTTTTTTTGAGAGAGTGTGTGCACGCACATGAGTGGGGGAGGGGTAGAGGAGAGGGAGAGACAGAATCTTAAGCAGGCTCCATGCCCATCACAGAGCCCAACACACGGCTCAGTCTCACCACTGTGAGATCATGACTGAAGCCGAAATCAAGAATCTGATGCTTAACCACTTAGGGCCCCCAAGGCTTTAAAACAAAGAATGTAACAAGAGACAAAGAAGGACACTGTATAATAATAATGGGGATAATCCAAGAAGAAGATATAAAAATTGTAAATATTTATGCACCCAACATGAATGCACCCAAATACATTTAAAAAAGTTCATAACAAAAAGGAACTAATCTCTAGTAATAGAATAATAAATAGTAGGAGACTTTAACACCACACTTATATCAATGGACAGATCATCCAAACAGAAAATCAACAAGGGCACAATGGTTTGAATGACACACTGGACTGCTGGATTTAACAGATACATTCAGGAAATTCCACCCTAAGACAACAGAATAAACATACTTTTCAAGTGTACAAGGAACATTCTTCAGAAAAGACCACATATCAGGTCATGAAACAAGTCTCAACAAATTTAAAAAGATGAAAGTCTTACCATGCATCTTTTCTGACCATAATACACTATGAAACCAGAAATCAACCATAAGAAAAATATATGAAAAGAGCACAAATACATGGAAGCTAAACAACATCTTCCTAAACAATAAATAGGTCAACCAAGAAATCAAAGAAGAAATAGAAAACTTTAAGGAAATAAATGAAAATGAAAATACAATGGTCCAAAATCTTTTCAATGCAACAAAAGTGGTTCTAAGAGAGAAGTTTATAACAATACAGAGCTACCTCAAGAAACAAGAAAAATCTCAGGCTCACCTTACACTTAAAGGAGCTAGAACAACAACAAACAATACACAAAAACAGCAGAAGGAAAGAAATAATAAAGATTAGACAAGAAGTAAATGACATAGAAAGTAAAAAGCAATAGAACGAATCAATGAAACCAGGAACTGGTTCTTTGAAAAGATCAACAAAATTGAACCTCTAGCCAGACATACCAACAGTGAGAGAGAGAGAGCAAGAGAGACAGTGAGAGAGAGAGCGAGCGAGAGGGAGAGCGAGAGGGAGAGCGAGAAGGACCAACTAAACAAAATAATGAACAAAAGAGGATAAATAACAAACAAAAACTGTAGCAGAATATTGTGAAAACCTATATGCCAACAAATTGGACAACTTAGAAGAAATGCATAAATTCCTCGAAACATATAGACTGCCAAAATTGAAGCAGGAAGAAACAGAAAATTTGAACAGACTGATTACCAACAATGAAATTGAATCAGTAAGAAAAAAAATAAAACCTCCCAACAAACAAAAGTGTAGGCCTAGTCAACTTCACAGGCGAATTCTAGCTAACATTTAAAGAAGAGTTAATACCTGTTCTTCTCAAAATTTTCCAAAAAAAAAAAAAATAGAAGGGGAAGGAAAACTTCAAAATTCATTCTATGAATCCAGCATTACCCTGATATCAAAACCAGATAAAGACACTACAAAAAAGGAAAACTACTGGCCAATATCTCTGATGAACACAGATGTAAAAATCCTCAATAAAATATTAGCAACCTGAATCTAGCAATGCATTAAAAAATTCATTCACCAAGATCGAGTGGGGTTTATACCTGGGAATACAAAGGTGATTCAATAATTGCCAATCAATCAAGGTGATATATCATATCAATAAGAGAAAGGATACAAACTGTATGATCATTTCAATAAATTCAGAAATAGCATTTGACAAAGTACAATGTCCACTCATGATAAAGCCCTCAACAAAGCACGTTTAGAGAGAACATACCTCCATAATAAAGGCATTATATGAAACATCCACCACTAACGTCATCCTCAGTGGGGAAAAACAGAGCTTTTGCCCTAAAGTCAGGAACAAGACAAGGATGTCCACCCACACCACTTTTATTCAACATAGCACTGGAATCCCTAGCTCCAGCAATCAGACAACAAAAAGAAATAAAAGGCATCCAAATTGGTAAGGAAGAAGTAAATCTTTCACTATTTGCAGATAACATGATACTATATAGAGAAAACCCTAAAGACTCCACCAAAAACTAGTAGAACTGATAAATTCAGTAAAGCAGGAGGATACAAAATCAATGTACAGAAATCTCTTGAATTTCTAAACACTAATAATGAAGCAGCAGAAAGAGAAATTAAGAAAACAGTTTCATTTACAATTGGACCAAAAATAATCAAATACCTAGGAATAAATCTAACCAAAGAGGTGAAAGACCGGTACTCTGAAAACTATAAAGCACTGATGAAAGAACTTGAAGATAACACAACGAAATGGTAAGACATTCCATGCTCATAGATTAGAAGAACAAAGATCATTAAAATGTCTATGCCAGCCAAAGGAATCTACAGATTTAATGTAATCCCTATCAAAATGCCAACAGCATTTTTCACAGGACTATAACAAATTATCCTAAAGTTTGTATGGAATCACAGAAGACTCCAAATAGCCAAAGTAATCCTGTAAAAGAAAAACAAAACCGCAGGTACCACAATTCCAGACTTCAATTATATCACAAAGCTGTAGTAATCAAAAGAGTATGGTACTTGCACAAAAATAGACACATAGATCAACAGAACAGAATAGAGAGCCCAGAAATAAACCCAGAATTATATGGTCAATTAATCTTTGACAAAGGAGGCAAGAATATGCAATGGGAAAAATATAGTGTCTTCAACAAATGGTGTTGGGAAAACTGGACAGCTACATGCAAAAGAATGAAATTGGACCATTTTCTTACAACATACACAAAAATCAACACAAAATGGATCAAGGATGTAAATGTGAGAGCTGATACCATAAAAATCCTAGAAAAGAGCACAGGCAGGGATTTTTGACACTGGTCATAGCAACATCCTTCTAGATAAGTCTCTTTAGGCAAGAGACACAAAAGCAAATATAAACTCTTGGAACTACATCAAAATAGAATGCTTCTGCACAGCAGAGGAAACAATCAACACAATGAAAAGACAACATAGTAATGAGAGAAGATATTTACAAATGACATATCCAATAAAGGATTAGTATCCAAAATATATAAGGAACTTATAAGACTCAACACCAATTAACAAATAATCTAATTTAAAAAGGGGCAGAAGACAAGAGCAGACATTTCTCCAAAAAAGACACACAAATGGCCAACAGAAACATGAAAAGATGCTCAACATCACTCATCATCAAGAAAATCAAATCAAAACCACAATGAGATATCACTTTGCACCTGTAAGAATAGCTAAAATTAAAAACTCAAAAACTCAAAAAAATGTTGTGAAGAAACAACAAATGTTGGCAAATGCACTGCTGGTGGGTATGCTATGGTGCAGCCACTGTCGAAGATGGTATGGAGCCTCCTCAAAAAATTAAAAATAGAACTACCCTGCAACCCAGGCATCATACTACTGGGTCTCTACCCAGTGAATACAAAAAACGAATACTAATTTGAAGGGATATATGCACCTTTATGTTTATTGCAGCATTTTTTACAATAGCCCAACTATAGAAGCAGCCCAATTGTCTATTGATAGATGAATGGATAAAGAAGATGTGGTATACATACAATGTAATACTATTCAACCATAAAGAAAAATGAAATCTTGCCATTTGCAATGACAAGAGAAATAAGCCACTCAAAGAAAGATAAATGCCATATAGTTTCACTCATATGTGGAATTTAAGAAACAAAACAAACAAACAAAGAAAAAAAAAGAAACAAATCAAAAATCAGACTCTTAACTATAGAGAATAAATAGATGGTTACCAGAGGGGAGGAGGATGGGGGATGGATGAAATAGAATTAAAAGCACACTTATCTTGATGAGAACTGAGTAATATATGAAACTGTTGAATCACTATATTGTATACCTAAAATTAATATAACACAGTATGTTAACTACCCTGGAATTTAAAACAAATAAATTTCTTTGTCAACTTTCTATGAGCTCCATATTTGTCGACTTTCTATGAGCTCCATATCTTCATCTCAGGAAGTCGTGATTTGAAATAACTGTCAATGATTGTTTTAGACACATACCCTGTGGATATGGCTAGATAAGCATAAAGTATGGAGTTTTTCAGACAGCTTCTATAAAGAAAGTTCTGAGCCCCTGTTCCCCCCTCCAATGACTTCTATGTTAGTGGTTTCACAGCTACCATGGTTGCAGTTGCAAGTCTGTTTGTTTTTAATGCTACCACAGAAATGGTGAGATGGGAATGAGAATAAGACATGTAAATATCATAAAGTTCACACTTTTTACCAAGATTCAATGGTTTTTCTAAAATAAACTTCTGGGGCGCCTGGGTGGCTCAGTCGGTTAAGCGTCCGACTTCAGCTCAGGTTGTGAGTTTGAGCCCCATGTCTGGCTCTGTGCTGACAGCTCAGAGTCTGGAGCCTGCTTAAGTTATTTTTAACTCCTCTGTGGTTACCTCTGTGTCTCCCTCTCTCTCTGCCCCTCCCCTGCTCGCACTATGTCTCTCTTTCTCTCTCAAAAATAAATAAACAATAAAATTTTTTTAAATAAATTTCTTCTAACTGTTGAATGTTTTTAGTTAGCTTCCAGGTTTCTAAAAAAATTTAATTTTGATAATTTTTCCCGTTGTTTCTACTTCTTTTATGAAGGAATGGTCTTGGAGGGCTTTACTTCACCATTCTGTCAATGTTTCTCCCTCTTCCTTTCATTTTAAACTTTTTTTTTACATATTTATTTTTGAGAGAGAGAGACAGACAGACAGACAGAGGGTGAGTGGGAGAGGGGCAGAAAGAGAGGCAGATAAAGAATCCCAGGCAGGCTCCAGGCTCCAAGCTGTCAGCATGAAGCGTGATACAGGGCTCAAACCCACAAACTGCAAGATTATGACCTGAGCTGAATTCAGATGCTTAACCGACTGAGCCACCCAGGCGCCCCATCCTTCTTCCTTTCATTTTTTTTTGTTTTTTTTTAACAATTATAGAAGAAGGTGAGGAAGGTTATATATAACATGTATATATAATATATACATGTTATATGTAACATGTATATATTATATATAATATATATACACAATAATAATGAAAATATGTATACTAGGCAGTGTTTATATTCAACAAAATAAAATTCAAGGTGAAAACATTAATGGCACCAACTGGACATCCATGTGCTAAAAAACAAATCCAGACACAGACCTTACACCTTTCACAAAAATAAACTTAAAATGGATTATGACGTAAATGTTGTTAAACACAAAACTGTAAAACCTGTAGAACATAAATAGGAGAAAACTTAGATGATGTTGATGGAATTTAGATACAATATCAAAGGTATGATCCATAAAAAAAAATCACTGATGAGCTAGATTTCATTAAAATAAAAAATTTCTGCTCTGTGAAGGATGTTGTCAAGAGAATGAAAAGATAAGCTACAGACTGGGAGAAAATAGTTGCCAAAGACATATTTAATATAGGACTGATATCCAAAATATACAAAGAACTCTTAAAACTCAAAAATACATAAACAAACAACAAAATAAATAATGAGCCAAAGACCCTAATAGATACTTCACTAAAGAAAATATGCAGATAGCAAGTATGCATCTGAAAAAGTGCTCCACATCATGTATTATCAATCAAGGAAATGTAAATTAAAATGAGATACCACAACACACCTGTTAGAATGACTAAAATCCTGATTGCTGACACCACCAAATTCTGATGAAGATATGGAGCAACAGGAACTCTCATTTATTGCTGGTGGGAACGTAAAATAATACAGCCACTTTGGAAGACAATTTGGTCATTTCTTATAAAATATCATATTTTTATAATGTAATCCTGTAATTGTGCTTGTTGGCGTTTAGTCAAAGGAGCTGAAAACTTATGTCCATACAAAAATCTACACACAAGTATTTATAGCATCTTTATGTTTAGTTTTGTAACTTGATAACAACCCAGGTACCCTCCAATGGTAAATGATAAAGATGTACATCTAAACAATAAAATACTATTCAGTATTTAAAAAAAGGAAGGAAGGAAGGAAGGGTGGGGAGGGAGGGAAAGAGCTATCAAGCCATGAAAAGACAGGGAAGTACCTTAAATGCATATTACCAAGTGAAAGAAGCCAATCTGAAAAATCTACATATGGTGTGATTCTAACTATGTGACATGTTGGAAAAGACACAACTAGGGAGATAGTAAAAATGTCAGTGGTTGCTAGAGTTTGGGAAGGAGGAGGGATGAATGGGTAGACCATGGAGGATTTTTAGAGAAGTGAAAATACTCTGTATGATACTATAATGATATATACATATCATTCTACATTTGGTCAAACTCATGGGAGGTACAACCAAGAGTGAACCATGATGTAAACCATGGCTTTAGGATGACAATTATGTGTCAATGTAGGTTCATCAATTATCACAAATATATCTCTCTGGTGGGGATATTGATGATGGGGAGGCTTTGTAAGTGAGGAGGCAAGGAGTACATGGGAACTTTCTGCACTTTTGTCTCAATTTTGCTGTGAATCTAAAGCTGATAACAAGAAGTCTTTAAGTATGAAAAAATATTAATGGCTAAAATAGGTATTTTATTTTGATGACATATGAAGTAATTATGGTGTTTGTGTTGTAAAAAACATGCTTTTGAAATCGAAAGATGTAGAGGGAGAAATAAAGCCATAATGGTCAAGGCTTTAACATACTACTCTTAGAAATAATTATACATAGCCTAACTTTATATAGTATTGTAGTTTAATATTATAACTAGGTTTCAGAAATCTTTACATCTTGGGACGCCTGAGTGGCTCAATCAGTTAAGCATCCAACTTTAGCTCAGGTCATGATCTCCAGGTTCAAAAGTTTGAGTCCCACATCAGGCTCACTGCTGTCAGCAGGGAGCTCACTTCAGATCCTCTGTCCCCCTCTCTCTCTGCTCCTCCCAACTTACACTGTCAGATCCTCTGTCCCCCTCTCTCTCTCTGCTCCTCCCCTACTTGCACTCTGTCTCTCAAAAATAAAACATTAAAAAAATCTAACTTAAAAAAAGAAATCTTTACATCTGACAAAAATTATAATTTACAGTCTTTTTAAAAGTCTTATAGAACAATTACAAAAATCTTTTTGACTACGAAGAAAATCTCTAAAAATTATCCTAAGTAGAATTTCAATGCATTGCATTTTCTGAGCACAATAAATCTCTAGTTTAATGGGGGAAAAAGACAGAGAAAGTAGTAAAATAAATGTACCTAATTTGAAACAAACAAAAAAGCACTTTTCTAAATAACTTGTAGGTTAAAGACAAAATCAAAACTGAAAAAAAAAAGATTTTCAAAGATATGACATTTTATCTTTTCAAATAGCTACTATTCTTTTTTGGATACATTAATTTGTTGAAATTCTCTAAGGATACAAATTTCAAACAAAACCTTTCTTTTTATACCTCCTCTTTCTTAAAAGCAGATTTTGACAGTACAATATTATAACATCCATAATCACATTTCCCAGAGGCAACTGCTTTTTCCACTTCAATTTTGTGCTA
The DNA here is from genome assembly GCF_022837055.1 of Prionailurus viverrinus. NCBI lineage: Eukaryota > Metazoa > Chordata > Mammalia > Carnivora > Felidae > Prionailurus > Prionailurus viverrinus. Next base: position 131,855,259 of record NC_062564.1, read on the forward strand.
TGCTGATGGCTATCTCCTTAACTGTGAATAAACTATTTATATCTCTATTTTGTGGATTAACAATTTTAGACATTGTCTATTGTCTCTTTTCAAAAGATCAGGATTTGCTCACATTACTCGTCATGTCTTTTTTATCTTTGTCATTTTACACTAGATATTTTATTTTTAACTCCTCTGTGGTTACCTTAGTATTTTTTTTTTTTTTGATAGAGAGAGAGAGAAAGAGAGAGAGAGAGAGAGGGAGGGAGAATCCCAAGCAGGCTCCACTCCCAGTGTGGAACCCAACACAGGACTCAATCCCACAACCTGGGATCATGACCTGAGCAGAAATCAAAGTCAGACACTCGGCCAATTATCCACTCTGGCGTTCCTTAAATAATATCTCTAAGCTTATGTTTGTTATGACAATATATGACTTTAGACCAGGAGCTCAAGTACCCACTATGTAATGAGAGGATATCATTGACCCTACAGCTTAATTTTCTTCTTGTCTCAAGCTTCCATGTAGACACTTTCATTATTATGTCAAAAGGATAATAATATTACATTTAATTTCTCTGTGCTTAGTCATAAGTTTGATCAAATTGTTTAAAACTAACAAACTGTATTTTCATTATATCTATGTATTGGTGACTCCTGAATCAAGTACTGTATTAGATTTACCCTTTATTTTTGATAGGCATAATGCATGGACCCCTGCGACTCTGAAACATCAAGTTCAAATAGATTCTTTACTCTTATATTTCTTTGACATCTCAAAATCATGCCACGTTTTAACTTTAATATTACGACCATTTTTTTGTGCAGCTTTTGATATTTTTCCTGGTATTTTTTAATTATCCTCCTTTTTGTTGTTAACAAAAAAATATATTTTTTGCAACATATCCTCAAAAGTATCAAGTCTTTTAGAGACCTTTGACTATAAATTATAATTGGTTGTGTTTTTCTTTCGGGCAATTGAGTTTTTGCAAATTTTTGGTGATCGTTTCTTTTTCTTCATTATAAAGGAAGAACTAATATGATTAATATTGGTGTTGGCAGAGGGTTTTATGGTCCTTATGTACATATGTTTCTTTATGGGTCTTCTTTCTTAAAAAATAAAAAAAAACATACAATCTCTGGACTGCATAAGGAAGGCTTATGAATTTTAGGTTTTTGTTTTAGAACACTCATGGGCAGCTCTAAGCCAGGCACACTGACCCTCACCTCACCCCCCAATAAAACGATTTGTATTTGTTTCTGCCATCTTGGGAACTGCTAATTGGGCACCTCTTTAAATTAAATTTTGGGTTGAACTTTTTTGAGTCCCACAGGCATTGTGGATTCAAAATTCTATTCCATGCCTCTATTGTCTAGCTTCTGATTACTCTGCTCAATTTTTAACATCATGTGTCATTTAAATGTGACTCTTAAAAAGAGTAAAAACTTATGTTTTTTGTCTTTGAAAGAGGAACTTATCTAATCAATATGTTTAAACTTTTTGCTGCCATCTTGTTGTTCATGTTCTTGAATGTTTTTCTAAAAAAAAACTTTTCTGTGTTTAATCTAACTTCGTTACTTCTTTCTCTCTAATGAATTGTAAATTCTATATCTTATTTTTATTATTCTGTTAGTTATCCTTAAATTTTGAACAAAGTATTTCAATCCATTTTTCCTCAATGCCAATAATTGATCATTTGAATTTCGATACATTATTAAAATTGTTTATTACATTGTGGATCATCTGTTTTATGAATTCTCTTTTGAGAATTACATTAAATTTTGGAGTAGCATCCTCAATAATTATTTAGTTAACTGAACATTTTTCTGGCCTTTTTGCTCATCGTTACTTCTTGAATCCAAAACTTTCCTCTTCCTTGGTTGTAGTTATCTTTTTTCTGATATTGTGTTCTCTAACCAAGTGTATGGGTGCCATCACTAGCTAAATAATGGCTGCAGAAATACAATCATGCTCCAGTCTTACTTAAAAGTCAACTATAAACCCTACATAGGCTCTTAATGCTTGTCTGTAATCATACTACATTTTCCTATTCTATTCATTCCTATATTCCTATATATGTGTGCTATCCAATGAAGTAGCCACTATCCACATGTAGGCATTTAAATTTAAACTTAACTAAAATTAAAGTAAAAAAAAAATATTGTTCCCAGCTTCACTAGCTATGGCTAGTGTCCAATCACCATATGGTGATAGTGGCCACACAACTAAAATGAATAATGGTCCCCCCAACATTATGTCCGCACCTAATCCTCAGAACCTGTGACTATGTTACCCTACAAGGCAAAAGGGGCTTTACAGATGTGATTAAATTGACACTGAGATTAGCCTGCATTTATACCGGTGGGCTCAATATAATCAGAAGGATCCTTAAAATTGGAAGCAGGAGGCAGAGGAAAAGATCAGGGTAATGAGATCTGGGAGGAATCAACAAGCCTCACTGGCTTAGAAATTTCATGAAGGGAGCAAAGCCAAAGAATGCAGGTGATTTCTAGAAGCTAGGACAGGTGCATTCTCTATTAAAGCCTCCAGGAAGGAATTTTATTCTGTCCACACCTTGATTTTATCCCAGTGAAACTGTGCTGGACTTCTGACCTACAGAACTTCAGGATACTAAGTCTGTGTTGACTAAGCCACCAAATTTGAGGTTAAGTTGTTATGGTAGAAATATAAGAACAACACAGCTTCCATATCAGATAGTGCAGACAGAAAAATATTTCTATCATTTCAGAAAGTTGCTTTGGACAGCATTGATTTATACAAATTTAAATAATCGAAGTTGTGGTAAATGGAACTCTCATTCACTTCCTGTAGTCTTCTATTTTTTTACATATGCTCATTTGTTTGAGCATAGCATGCCCAAAACTGAATTCCTGATTTCCTCCATTGTAGTCTTACTTACATAGTTCTCACTTTAGTTATTGGATATTATACAATTTTTAATTTATCAGAAAAAACAGGAATCATTTTTATTTCTCTCATAACATTTGTAGAACCTATCAGGAATGTTGTTCACCCTACCTACAAAATATATCTTGAATGCAATGGTTTTTGTCACTTCCATTACTACCATTCTCTTTCAAACAACCATCATCTTTAGTCTTGAGTACTGTAATAGTCCACTCTATTAGTCAAGGTCCAATGGAATAAGAAAACCTACTTTGGGGTATTAATAGAAGCCAATTAGTTACAAAAAATCTTAGAATATCTGTAAGAACAAGCAAAAGAGTTTAATTAATCCAGGTGATAGTTATTACAGACAGCTGCTACCCCACCCCTAAAGTTAGTTTTGTTTTTTTTTTTTTTTTAATTTTTTTTTAACGTTTATTTATTTTTGAGACAGAGAGAGGCAGAGCATGAACGGGGGAGGGTCAGAGAGAGGGAGACACAGAATCTGAAACAGGCTCCAGGCTCTGAGCTGTCAGCACAGAGCCCGACGCGGGGCTCGAACTCACGGACCGCGAGATCATGACCTGAGCCGAAGTCGGCCGCTTAACCGACTGAGCCACCCAGGCGCCCCTAAAGTTAGTTTTATTGGAACCCAAGATCCAAGACTACCCAAATAAAGTGGCTACCAGAGCGGTCTGCCCAGCAAGGACTAGACAAAGGAATATGTGCAACAGACACTAGAAGCGCAAACCAGAACCAATTAAGAGAGGGAGCAGTACCCTAGTTCTTCTTTCTTTCTGCCTTTAAATTCATGACAGTGTTTCTCTTTATTCAAATTTAGCTTTGAAACCTGTTAGCATCATAACCTGGGAAGTCTACTTCTCAAGGATTAGACTTCTAATATATAAATCTGATCAGAGGAGGTACCATGAATGGATTTGAAAAAAAAGAACATATTTCCTAATTTGGCCCCCAGCTTCCATTATATAGCTATCTATCCACTACCACTCTCCAACACACATGTTCTATTCCAACAGAGTAGGCAAAGTGATCCTATTATAAATAAAAACAAATCATTTCAGTCTGCCGCTCACAATTCTGTAATTGGCTTCTCATATCTCAGAATAAAAGTCAAACTCATTATTGTAGCCTACAACTTCTTTATGACCTGCTCCTTCCCTGCCCTTTGCCTCTTTGACCTATTCTTCTCATTTCTCCCCCGCAACTCAAATTTCTCCAGCCGCAGTAATCAGCTGGCTGTTCCTAGAGGACATGAATCTCTCCTAACTTGACCTTTCTAACAGCTGAGATTCTCTTCCCCTGATATCCTCATCTGCTTCAAAATATCATATTTTCAGGCTGAAGAGTGATCCTTGGTTATTAGAGCTATGTGATTAGAACAGTGAACATTACTACATTGTAAAAGAACAGAACTGAGAGTTCTGTGTAGTGCCCACTGCTTTTACTGATGCTATTGACTCCTTTATTATATTAAACTATACTAACTTAACTCACCTTTGTTGTTTTCTTCTCTGATTTGATATCTCATAAAAAAACATTACATTATTAACAAGGTAATAACTGTAAAAGGAATTGAACAAGCAAATGAAAATTCAGATGTCACCTCAGAACATTTTTGTTGTTGATGTTGTTCAATACAGTTCATTTCATGGTTCAATTCAGCACAGTATCTTGCTTGAACAAAATAATAGAGGAGAATGCAGTAGACTAAAGCAACAATTTCATTATTATACCAAAAACAAGTGCTATCTGAATGAATCATAGATTTGACAGATTTTCAACATGAAGAAGCTAATCTAGTAGAACAGTCTTGATTGTCTGTAGGTCTTTCTCATCTCTTTCTCTTGTCTCAAGGAAATTTTTATTAAATGCTGCCTGAAGCATACAATTGCATGCTGCTACATTTTAGAAATATCTTGTTTTTTCCTCAATAAAACAAACAACAAAAACAATACACGATTTAGAAGTACAATCTGCCGACAAAGCAGAGATTAATGTGTATATACTTCTCTGCCTCATGCCTGCCCCACACCACACCATATGAGCAATCCCTTACCTGAATGCAATATTAGCTAAATTGCCGCCCTCGATCAAGATCAGTTTTTCCAGTGTTGATCTGCAATCAATCTTCCTGGCCAACGGCAAACATGGCACTTTGCAAAAGTGATCACAATCCTCGCTACTTTCTGTATCCGTGCCCTTTTCAATGTGATTTTCAGCTCTTCCCCTTAAAAGGTAGAGGTTATTTTCTCATCTGTATACCTGCCCTGGCCTAGTGAAGAGAATGTGGTAGGAGTGACGGTGTGCCGTTTCCAAGCCGACATCTCCTGAGGCTTTGCATGTAACCATATATTTCAGAACTCTGCCACTACCGTGTGTGCAAGACCAGGCTAAAGTCTGCTGAAGGTGAGAGACGTCCAAATGAAGACAGAAACTGTCCCAGCTGAGTCAATCCTGGACAACCAGCCCCCAATCAACCCAATAGCAGACCACTCACACATAATTAGCCTAGAAAAACCATGCAGTTGATCGCAGCCCAAATTGTTAACCTGAAGATATGTGAGCTGAATGAATAGTTGTTGTTGTAAGCCTCTGTGGGGATTGATTGGTACATGGCAGCTGTTAGGTAGTCTTTTTTTTTACTGGCAAATGAAAAAAAAAAAGTTCCCGATTTCATCTCAAATTATAAGTTGGCTTTTAATTGGAAGAAGAAGCAATTCTCTTTTAGGTACCACAAATTATAAAAAAACAAACAACAACAACAACAACAAAAAACCAAAAAACAACTTGTTATTGCCCCACAGTGTCTCCTCACTAGACCATGACTCTACATGAAGGTGGCTGTCAAGAAGTCACCCCAGTGGCGGTAGAGGGAGTCCATCCCCATAGAGCAGAGTTGCTGTTGGAGCAGAACTATTACTGCCAAAGCCGCTGAGGCCATGAGGACCAAATCTCCAAAGTTAATCATTGTAACAGCTAACCTTTGCTTGATTGAATCATCTCTTCTGTGAAAAAGGAGGCTAAAATCCTTCACACACAATTGAAGGAAGAATTAAAACTGAAGAAAGAATTCATAAATCAAACACCAGAGCGAGGGCTCAGCTAATTTGGCAATACTGAGTAGGGAGGGAAGTCACTTCAACACAGTCCTCAGACCTGAATATAATTGTTGTCGTGGCTACAACTTGGGGAAGGGTAGGAGAACCATCCTGATACATTCTGCCAAAAAATGGACTGTGTGAATTTAAATCTCAGTAGCAAAAGCCTAAGTAGAAAGCAGACAAAAATAATGAAATAAGATATGAAAAACAGAATTAACAATCTTCATCTAAAAGAATTTCTGTGCAGAAAAATTTTTTGCCATGTACTTCCTCAAGTCTGATGGATTCACCTCTGCCCTAATAAGTGACCACAAATCCATTACTTGCCTCCCCCCCCCCCCCAGGCTCTTTTCTGTCTCTTCCTAATTTATCATTAGATTTTCAGGTTAAATGCTGATTTTTTTTTTTCTTCGGGAGAGACTTTGGCCTTTTTAAATTAATTTCTGATAGTGAAACTATTCTATGAGTATAATTCCATTTGAACAAACGAGCTAAATAAGATCCTTTTAAAAAACTTCAAGAAAGCTCCACCCACCGACTTCCTGTTATGTATTACAGGTCAGGAGTGTGTCACGTGAACTTTCACAGTTTAAAAAGCAATTGACGGGGCGCCTGGGTGGCTCAGTCGGTTAAGCGTCCGACTTCGGCTCAGGTCATGATCTCGCGGTCTGTGAGTTTGAGCCCCGCATCGGGCTCTGTGCTGACCGCTCAGAGCCTAGAGCCTGTTTCAGATTCTGTGTCTCCCTCTCTCTCTGACCCTCCCCCGTTCATGCTCTGTCTCAAAAATAAATAAACGTTAAAAAATAAAAATAAAAAAAAATAAAGGAAGGATTGATTCTTTCCGAAGGGTCATTCTTATAAAAAAAAAAATAAAAATAAATAAATAAATAAAAAATAAAAAGCAATTGACTTTCTCTAGCAAGGTGGTATAAATCCATTATGTAATATAAAAATAGCAACACTGATCATTAAACTATAGGAAAATAAAATAAATGAATATATACATACATGCTTGTGTTTGTGTGTGTGTGTGTGTGTGTGTTTAGCATGGTTCCCTATGATAGATAAAAATTGCCTCAGTTTAGGTCTCATCATGGCTATTAGTCTTAGGCATTTATAGTTCACTTTTATACTATTGTATCAAGTGAAAAATCTTTTTTTAAGGAAAACATATCATTACCTCACATAGGTCTTGCTAATTTTGCAATATGCTAAATTGGACTTTTGCCTTTTAAATTAATGTACTTCAAAATAAAATTAGAATCAAATGATGAAACTAAGAATCTTAGAAGTCATTTGGTGAACATCACATCATTTGGTGAACGTCACACCAATCAGTCTCCATCAAGAGGCTGAAAGTCTGAGATCAGGGTGCTACCAGGGTTGGGTTCTGATGATGGCCCTCTTCTGGAAAAGAAAAGTTGCAGACTATTGATGTATCATTTTATCCTCACATACCAGAAAGCAGAGAGCCTGAGCAAGCTCCTGAGTCTTGTCTCATAAGGTCACTAATCTCATTAATGAGAGCTTCACTTCTTGATCCAATTACCTCCCAAAGTCCCCACCTCCTAATACTATCACATTGGGGGTTAGGATTTTCACATAGGAATTAGAGGGATGATACAAATATTATGTCCATAACACAGTGTTTCTTGGAACACTTCTATTATTTGTTCACTATCTCTTATAACGTTTTTGTCCTGGTCTTCGCTTTAATGGCTGTAATCAGTTTTCATGCCTTCTTTGCCAGGAATGTAAAATTGTTTCACTATTATTATAATTTATGTCTTCCATTAGAATCTGTGGGGGTGCCTGGGTGGCTCAGTTGGTTAAGCATCCGACTCTTGGTTTCAGCTCAGGTCATGATCTCATGGTTCGTGAGTTCAAGCCCCACATCGGGTTTCACGCTGACAATGTGGAGCCTGCTTGGGATTCTCTCTCCCCATCTCTCTATGCCCCTCTCCTGCTCACTCTCTCTGTCTCTCTAAAATAAATAAATAAACCTAAAAAAAAATTTAGAATCTGTGAAACTTTGGCAGGATAACTTACTAATTTTCAAGAAGACTGAAGTTACATACACTTTTCAGTTCTTAACACAGAAATCAGAAAGTGGTTGCCTTCAGGAAGGAAAACATTTAAGTGGAAAGAAGCACAAGGTAACTTTCTGTGTGAAAGAAATGATCTATTTCTCACTTTGGGTGCGTACACAATTGCCAAAGGTGAACACTTAAAAAACATTTACTGTAACTTATAAATTTTAGTCAATGATAAAAAATAAAATTTAAAAATAAAAATTAATTAATTGAAAGCTTATAATTTATAAACTTATTTTAAAACAGATACAAATAAATTAACAAACTTAATTTTTCAAAGTTTCTAAAAATGCTATACTAAATGTCATTATATCAATTCCTTTTTCTGAAAATTTTAAAAGTTATTAGGAATATTATCACCATTGATACACAATTTTTAAGTGACAAAAATTAAATAAATATTTATGAATAGTTGGAAAGCAGCAGTTACCAAATTAATTAAATGAATGGCAACTCAGAGGGATAAAAATATCAGTTTTCAACCTTGAGAAAATTAAAAATAAAGAAAAAATCCTGAAAGATACCAAAAGAAAGCATCTTATCTGTAAGGGAACAAAGATAAGAATAACACTGGATGTCTCAGAAACTATACATTCAAGAAGAGAATAGAGTAAAAATTTAAAGTGTTGAGAGAAAAAAACTTCAATTTATAATTCTTTACTCTGAAAAATTATCCTTCAAAAGTAAAGGAAAAATAAAGATTTTATCAGAAAACAAAACTTGAGAGAATTTGTTGCCAGCAGACCTTTTAGGAAATGGTTAAAAAAAAAATTCCTGGGGCGCCTGGGTGGCGCAGTCGGTTAAGCGTCCGACTTCAGCCAGGTCACGATCTTGCGGTCCGTGAGTTCGAGCCCCGCGTCAGGCTCAGGGCTGATGGCTCAGAGCCTGGAGCCTGTTTCCGATTCTGTGTCGCCCTCTCTCTCTGCCCCTCCCCCGTTCATGCTCTGTCTCTCTCTGTCCCCAAAATAAATAAACGTTGAAAAAAAAATTTAAAAAAAATTCCTTAGAAAGAAACAAAATGATACGTCAGAAACTTGAATATATAAAAATAAAGGAAAAGCACTGGAGAAGTGAAATTAAAATGAAACCTTTTATTTTTCTTAGTCTTAATCAATCCAACAGACAATACTTTCCTCAAAATAATAATAGCAACAATATATTTGATTATGTATGCATATGTATATGTGTGTGTGTGCATGTGTGTCATGCACAGTCTAATGTATATTTATACAGAAGTAAATTAATGACATCAATGATATGAGAGATGGGAGGGAGGAATTAGGATTATGTTGTTATTATAATGGACTTGCACCACCCATGAAGTAGTATAGTGTGATCTGAGGTGGACTTGGATTAGTAGTAAATGCATATTGCAAACTTTAGAGTAACTAAGGCTAACTAAGGAAAAAAGAAAAAGAATACAAATTACTAATAGCAAAAATGAAAGACGAAATATCACTACAGATCCCATGGACATTAAAAGGAGAATAAAGGAATACCAAGAACAACCCATAGATATGATAACCTGGACAAAATGGGCCAGTTCCTTGAATGGCATAATCTTCCAATACTCACACAATAATAACTAAGCAATCTAATAGGCCTATATCTATTTAAAATTGATTTAATCATTAATAACCTTCCAAAACAAAAAGCACCAGGCCTGGATGGGTTCATTGATGTATTCTACCAAACATTTAAGGAAGAAATTATATCAATTCTCTATAATCTCTTTCAGAAAATAGAAGATAAAGGAATACTTCCTAGCTCATTCTATAAGGCTACCATTACCCTAATATCCAAACCAGACAAAGCCATTACAAGAAAAGGAAACTACAGACCAATATGTCTCATGAACATAGGTGCAAACCTCAATAAAATATTAGCAAATTGGATCCAACAATTTATAAAAAACTTATCCACCATGTCCAAGTAACGTTTACTTTATGTATATAAGGCTGGTTCAATATTTGAAAATCAGTTAATACAATCCATTATATTTATAAGCTAAAGAAGAATAGCCGACATGATCATATCACTAAGTGCAGAAAAAAGATGACAAAATCTAAAACCCATTCATGATAAAAACTCTGAGTAAATTAGGAGTAGAAGGAAAGGTCCTCAACTTGATAGAGAATATCTACAATCAAACAAGCCAACAAACCAATAAAACAACTTAATGGTGAGAAACTTGAAGCTTACCCACACAGAGTAGGAAAAAGGCAGAGATGTCCTCTCTCACCACTGCTTTTCAATATCTTTCTGAATGTTATGGTTAGTACAAAAAAAGAAAAAAGAAAATTAAATCAAAAGTATACAGATTAGGAAGAAAGAAACAAAACTGTCATTACAGATTACATGATCATTTATGTGGAAAACTGGATAGAACTGACGAATACACACCCATATCATCCTATACACTATTGATAAACAAGTGAAATTTGAAATTAAAAAGTAATACCATTTATATTAGCATCAAAAAAAGAAATACTTAGGTATAAATTAAACAAATTATGTACATGATATATATGAGGAAAATACTGCATATTTGATCAAATCAAAGATATAAATAAATGTAGAGATGTTTTGTGTTTATGGATAAGAAGAATCAGTATTGTCAATATGTCAGTTTTTCCCCACCTGATATATCGGTTCAATTTGTTCCCAATTAAATTCCTAGCATGTTATTTTGTGGATATCAACAAACTGATTTCAAATTTCATATGAAGAGGCAAAAATCAAAATAGCCAACACAATACTGAAAGAGAACAAAATTGAAGAACTAACACTATCAGACTTAAAGACCTACTATATAGCTATATTAATCAAGACAGTGGTATTGGCAAAAAGAACAGACAAATAAATCAATGGAACAGAATAGAGAGCCTAAAGATAGAACTACATAAATATAGTCAACTGATCTTTGCCAAAGGAGCAAAGGCAGTACAATGAAGCAAAAATAGTCTTTTTAACAAATGGTGCTGGATCAAGTGGACAACTACATTCAGAACGAGAAAGAGGAGGACCATTTCAACACAGAGTTTACACCATTTCCAAAAATATTAACTCAAAACAAAACAAATCTGAAATATAAATAAAACTATAAAACTCCTACGGGATAACAAGAAAAAATGTAGATAACCTACAGAATGGAAATGACTTTTAGATACAACACAGAAGGCATGATCCATAAAAGCAAGGATCAATGAGCTGGGATTAATTAAAATTAAAATTTTCTGCTCTTCAAAAGACAGTTAAGAGAATAAAAAGATAAGCCACAGATTGGGAGAAAATGTTTGCAAAAAAAAAAAAAGGTAAAAGACTGTGACTTAAAATATATAAAAAGACTTTAAAAATCAACAATAACAAAACAACCTAATTTAAAAGGCAAAGACAGCAACATACACCTCACCAGAGAAATACACACGTAACAAATAAGCATCCAAAAGATAATTTACATCACATATCATCAGAGAAATGCAAGTTAAAACAACAATTAGATATCACTACACAAGTATCAGAATGGCCAAAACTGTGAACCCTGACACAGCAAATATCATTGAAGATGTGATGCAGCAGGAACTTTCATTCATTGCTAGTGGGAATGCAAAAAGTTACAGCCATTTTGGAAGACAGTTTGGCAGTTTCTTACCAAACTGAACATGTTTTTACCATGTAATGCAGCAATTGCCCTCTTTGGTATTTACCAAAGTTGAAAACATGTCCACACAAAAACCTCCACATGGATGTTTTTAGCAACTATATTTAAAGTTGACAAAACTTGGTGGGGCACCTGGGTGACTCAGTTGGTTAAGCATCCGACTTCGGCTCGGGTCATGATCTCCCAGTTTGTGAGTTCGAGCCCTACATCGGGCTCTGTGCTGCTGACAACTTGAAGCCTGGAGCCTGCTTTGGATTCTGTGTCTCCCTCTCTCTCTGACCCATCCTCTGCTCATGCTCTGTCTCTCTCTCTCTCTCAAAAATAAACATTTAAAGAAGAAATAAAAAAATAAAGTGGCCAAAACTTGGAATCAACCAAGATACTCCTTAATAGGTTAATGGATAAATAAACTCTGGTATATCTAGACAATGGAATATTATTTAGTGCTTAAAAAGAAATGAGCTATCAAGTCATGAAAAGACAGAGAGAAATCTTAAATGCATATTCCTAAGTGAAGAAAGCCAATCTGAAAAGAATTCACACTTTATGATTCCAACCATTCTAGAAAAGCCAAATCTATGAAGAAAATAAAAATGTCCATGATTGCCAGGGCTTTGGGGGGAAGGAAGAATGAAAGAGCAGAGAACAGAGGATTTTTAGGGAAGTGAAAATATTCTTGATACTGTAATGGTGGATATATGTCATTGTGGATTTGTCCAAAACCATAGAATGTATAACACTAAGAGTGAACTCTGTAAAACTATGGACTTTTGGTAATATCAATGTAGGTTCATTGATGGCAATAAGTGTACCACTCTGGTGGGAGGAATTTTGATAATGGGCAAGGACTATGCAAGGCAGGGAGCATATGAGGAACCTCTCTATCTTCCTCCCAGTTTTTCTGTAAACTTGAAATTGCTTTAAAATTATGTATATTAAAAATTTGTAATTGAGCAACTATCTTCTTTGAATGAGATAGAGTCTAGATTAATAGATAAAATGCATACACAAAACAGGACATTAAAGAAGCCTGAGACATCATAGAACCAGAGTTAGTGAAATCTGAAGAAATATATAAATACAAAATATTTAGGAAGGTAGAGATGGGCTAGAGATTGGATGTTTAAAGTAGGAAAATAATAACTTCATTATAAGTATAATTTAAATTGTCCCAAACAAATTTTAAAATGGTGTATTATAAAGATGCTTTTGAGCATTTTAGAAATGGGTGATTCCATGAAACCAATGTATGTTCATTCCGTCAGTCAAAGCACATCCAGCCAATTTGAATTTCTCTTTAATCTAGGCCAGTCATTTTCAAGTGATAGTTTCTAATCTATTTCACAATTTTTTCAATAAAAGAAAACAGGAGAAAATACTGGAGTGTACTGCATGTGATCAAGGATAGTATTGTTTTGTGAAACTTGTATTTCCATTTTATATATATACATACATACATATATATATATATATATATGTTTCTGCTTCACAGTATAAGATACATTACTTTTTAAAAATTTTTTTAATGTTTACTTATTCTTGAGAGAGAGAGACAGAGTGCGAGTGGGGGAGGGGCAGAGAGAGAGGGACACACAGAATCCTAAGCAGGCTCCAGGCTCTGAGCTGTCAGCACAGAGCCCAAGGCGGGGCCTGAACCCACGAACCTGGAGATCATGACCTGAGCTAAAGTCAGACGCTTAACTGACTGAGCCCACACGCACCCCTGTTTCTTATTTTACGTACAAGTTCCAGAAATATTTAAAAGCTACTATTCTAGTTAAGTTTATATAGTATTTGAATAGGAAAGTGCTAGAAGAAGGTAGCTACTATAACTGATTTGTTCCACATACTAGCTTGAGATACAAACTGTTGTTTTTCATATGTAAAAACTAAATGACTCTGAACTTTCCGTCAGTAGTGGTATCTCATTTATCTTGTCTACAATTGCCTAAAAATAACAGGATGCAGCATTTACTTTATCCAAGGTATTTGTCCTTGTTAGCATCATCCCACTAACAGCTGCAAAGGATCTGATTGGCCATTTGCCTGGAGGGAAGAATTCTTAGCTTGTTTGTGTTATGTTCTCAAGGATGTGTGATATTGCTGTGAGACAAGGGTGGTTGACTGATCAGCACAGTGACTGAATGAGGCAGAAACTACCTCTGCTGGTCTGGCAGTGGTTTCTCTTTTTAGGGTGATAGTGAAAATGCTTCTCTTCCCCAGAGTTCCAGTAAGCAACGGTCACTCCATGCCACCCAAACCATGAGCTCTCTGTGTTAGATCATGTCACAGATACAGCATTTTTTGTTCTCTTCCACATAGACATCCAGTTTCTTTATGCAGGTGGATAGTGATGGAGATGTTCGATGGTCTATGCCATCCACATGCTGTGCTCAGAAACATCCTTTTCCTATTATCTCAGGGAGAAGGTGCTACTTTTCTAATGTCCAAAGAATCAATCTCACTAATTATTTTATGATGCTGGAAGTTAGACATGACCTAGGATTTTCACCATGGGGGTGTCAGGAGGTAGCCCAGAGACTTGGTGACAGTGTTGCTCACTCTGGCTTGTCTTCAGTGTCAAGGCCACCTCAACCCCCAACACTAAAACCATTCTTCCAGTATTCCTCCAGCCTCCAGGACCTGGATCCATAGAACGTCCTTTCCTCTGCTCCCTGCTTCAAGAAAAGCAAGCTCCACCGCATTTCCAGTCACATAATTTTTGGCAAGTGGGACACACTCTTTTACACATTCATCTGAAGTGTTTTGGGCTGCTGAGGCTTTACCTTTGCTATTTAGTCATACCCCTAACTTTCTGCACTCTAAGAGATTTTTCTATACCTGGAAGCAGGATATTTTGCTGAGTCTTTTCTCAGTCCTCAAATTACCCAGATTTGAGGTTGAACCCTGAATCTATTACTTCAAAGCTATGAGGGTATATAACTTTGGGAAGCTTGCTTAGCTACTCTGAACTTCAAGTAAGGTTATTTATGTTTAAATGCTAAAACCATAGCAGATACTCCCAAACTATGAATTACTTTTATCTTGTCTTTTGTCATCCAAAGGTAAACACATGGTAGAATCTCACTAACTAGTTGATTTGCCTTATTCCATTAAAAGAAAGAAAGAAAAAAACTTTTCCCAGTTAATAATTGATGTTAGGATTGGGATACCATCTGTCACTGGGAAATTACCATTTTGGTAGGAAGAACGTCAATCAAGGAATTATCTTTAAATTATTGGTAACAGTGAGGTCGTCAAAGGTTAATTTGGGAGTGGAAAGGGAGGCAGT
The DNA here is from genome assembly GCF_022837055.1 of Prionailurus viverrinus. Lineage (NCBI taxonomy): Eukaryota > Metazoa > Chordata > Mammalia > Carnivora > Felidae > Prionailurus > Prionailurus viverrinus. The sequence goes on from NC_062564.1 coordinate 131,870,314, forward strand.
TGGATAGAAATATGTCATGTTTTATGAAAGGTTCAATAAGAATGTGTATGCTTATGAAGGAAAAAAAACCCAAATGTACTGTGCTTTGAAGAGTGACAGGAATAAATTATTCTAGTAAGAATGACAATTACTAAAAATATCAATCCTGGCTGTGATTGCTATATTTCTGCCTGATCCTCTGAAAATGCTTTTTATTTATTTATTTTTAAACAGATGGCCATTTTAATTTACCGGGTGAGTTGTCACAGCTATCACCTTTCTGGATTTCCTCCCAAATTAAAGCTATTCCAATGTAATAAAGGAGAGCAATACAGTCTGTTGAATTATGTTCTCATGTCTCTCCTGAAAACTCTATAATGGAGGATCATATGGCCTCTCATGACCTTAAGGTAGAGAGGGGTAAAATGAGTTGTTGGCATTGTCTGCATTATGTATCTGGTGGCAGTAGCCAGAGCTAGTCTTATGCACAGATGAGGTATGCAGCTTTGTAGTAGTAGTAATCCTCTGTATTAGAATTAAGGGTACAACTGGAAGGAATGTATTTTCCCAATACTATATAATGCAGATCAAAATAGCATTAGTTCTCATAGGGCCTGTGAAGAAATTCAGGTCCATTTCCCTCAGTTTTTGTGGATTAAAAAAAAAAAAAACTTCCAAGAAAAAATTGTTTTTCAGCTTCACAAATCTTTTTACCATAGGCTTCTAGGGTACCTGAAATTCCTCTTTTAAAGATTACTTGCACATCATAAGGATCTTTAGTTAAAATGCAAACAGCCCCACTAGGCATAATATAATGACTGTTATCCTCCAACACCTGTAAAGATTTTCCCTCAATGGGATTATTAAAATAATACACAAAAGACAAGCAATTGTGATGACAGGAGGCTAAGTATATGTGTGAATGGCAGCATGAGTATTCTAGGAACTTGGCAGAGTGGGTCTGAGAAAGGAAGTTGTTTGGGTTGAAAAAGCAAAGCCCAAATCAAACTTTTTCTATCTTATCATTATATCTGGCCTCTGTCCTGAATGTAGAAAAAACTTAAAATTTGGATTATATAATAAGAAGATGTAATAATGCTGCTTCAAGGACCTCAAGAGGAATGGGCTTATTAATATTTCAAGTCTAATCTCAGACTTCCTGAGACTTTAAGGAGGAGGAGGAGTCTAAGACCACTGGATGCAGAAACCCTTTCTTTGCCTATAGGTCTTTCACCTGTTCTAACCAACTTTTATGCCTGACCAAGTGATCTGCTGATGGGTGCATACTTAAGAGAGAAACCAGGAAACCCACCAACCTCACAGCCAGTCCTTCTCATTGTATTCCTGCTTCCTCTCCAGAGTCTCCCATTCTCTGCCCTCCAGGAAGTGCCTTTTTAGTAAGGAGTCTCTGACTTCCCCCACCCCTGCCGAAAAAACGTAAAGATCCCTGGTTTAAATAACTATCTCAAGCAACCACATCTCCTGGATAAAAGCTACTTTTATAATAAAGTCTTATTCTAAGCAGAGCTGCCACTCACACCTGAACATTACAGTTTCCTTAAATACAGCTTGCTTTGTCCCCACCCAGGTGAGGATAAGCAAAACAAACCCTAGGCAAAGTAGTCATGTCTGCAAAGCTCATCTTCCAGGTTTGTCCCTGGTCGCTCTTCCCTGTTTACCTGCCTTCCAGCCAGCTTTTCTCTTTCATATGTCAAATACTCATGAAAGTCTCAACTTCCTTCACATACAGTGTGTACGTTGGAACAGAAAATACTGCATTTCTTCCTCTTTGACACCCCAGAATCTGTAAATTTCTCCCAGACCTTTTCCACCTGTTAGTCTGTTTATCATATTCCATTTGATCCAGTTTGGTTGTCAGTCTAAAGGAGCTCCCTTTCTGTAATTCCCATATCTTTCTCCAGGATCATCAACCTAAAACAATATCATCTGCCTGCTCTGCTCCCACCATTATTATATAACAGACACAAGAAGAGTAACCTAGAGTTTAGTTCTTACTCTTTGGTTTGCCGTAGTTATATTTTTTAGAGAATGATAATTAGTGTCTCTGGGCTTCAGTTATCTCATTTGTAAAATGGGTAAAAATGCCTATCTCATAACAGTGTTGTGGAGATTAATACATTAACATATATAAAGCAACCTCAGCTAAATAGTTGACAGTCTAGTCTTCAAGACAAATTAGCTCTTAAATGAAGAAAAATAATTTCCAGTCACTGCCTTTCATCAATGACAGGTTTCTTTTGCAGTGTAGGGGATGTTATGCATACATTATATTTTTTAGATATTTTTACACATTTCCGGTAAGTTTTTATCATATCATATTACTTCATCTAGAACTCAGTAGATGTCTAGAAAATTATGGATGTTTCCTGATTTCCACACAGAGTTATTCATTCCTTTCTTTGTTCACTTATTGAACTTTGTTCACATTATTATTATTGCCATTCCTACAACACTATACTATTAAAGTATTAATATGAGAATATAACTCAATTCTACCTTAAACTGAGAGTTCTTTTTTTTTTAAAAAATTTTTTTCCAATGTTTTTATTTATTTTTGGGACAGAGAGAGACAGAGCATGAACGGGGGAGGGGCAGAGAGAGAGGGAGACACAGAATCAGAAACAGGCTCCAGGCTCTGAGCCATCAGCCCAGAGCCTGACGCGGGGCTCGAACTCCCAGACCGCGAGATCATGACCTGGCTGAAGTCGGACGCTTAACGACTGCACCACCCAGGCGCCCCAAACTGAGAGTTCTTAAGGAGAAGAATTGTGATTTAATCACTTTCGGATTTCCAGTGTCCATTTTCCCTAATGGGTAAATAGATGTTTAATAAGCATTTGTTAAATTGATGAATATATTATTTAATACCTTCTGGGATGATTGAAAGTGAATGTATCATATTATGCCAATTATACTTGCATAGATAAAGGAATTTTCTTTTTTATGTATAATATGCAGGGTTATTTCCTAAGCTAAAGCATAAAATCTTTCTTATGGAAGGAAAGAAACAAAAATTCTATTTAAATGGCATAATGTAGTATATAATATTATGGATTTTGTAGACAGACTTCTACCTTTTTTTTAAATTTTTTTAATGTTTATTTTTGACAGAGAGAGACACAGAGCATGAGCGGAGGAGGGGCAGAGAGGGAAGGAGACACAGAATCTGAAGCAGGCTCCAGGCTCTGAACTGACAGCACAGAGCCCAATGCGGGGCTGGACTCACAGACCGTGAGATCATGACCTGAGCTGAAGTCGGAAGCTCAACCAAGCCACCCAGGTGCCCCCAAGACTTCTTCCTTTTAATGGTTATGTTACCTAATCAAGTTACTTGACTTCTCTATGTCTTAGAATACTAATTTCTAAAATGGAAATAATACTGATATCATAATGTTATTAAAAATAATAACACATAACTAATACAATTATTACCTACAGTTATTGTATGAGTAACATTTTCAATGTCTTCAGTCATATTGGTAGTTTATATTTTCCTGAAGTTTTATCCATTTCATTTAGATTGTCAAACTAATCACTAAAAATTATGTCAGTTCCTTTGTATGAAAACACGTGAATATGTGTCAATAGTTATACCCTCTTCCTTATTCCTAATGTTTGATCCATTGTCCTTTTTCTTTTATCACATTATCCAATGGTTATCTACTTTATCTTTAAGGTAATTAGCATTGTTTTTTATTGATCAGACCATTTTTGGTTTAGTTTGTTTTCCTTGTATACCTATCAATTTCTTTCTTCTTACATTATGTGAGTTTAATGTACTCTTTTAACTCATTGGTTCATTTAATGTTAAACATTTTTATTAATAAGTGTATTTTTGGCTAGTGTATTTTACATCTTAATAACATTGAATCTTCCAATCCATGAACATGGTCTATCTATCCCCTTATTTAGGTTTCCATTTCTTTCAGCAATGTTTTGTATTTTCTGTGTATAAGTATTGTACATATTTTATTAAATTTTGATCCTAATGTAGACAAGTTTCTTTATAATTTTATTTTACAATTATTCTTTCTTTTTCTTTTTAATTTTTAGTTTAATATATTGTATTAACAGAAAATACTGATATAATTTCTGCTTTGGAGAATTTCTTAGTGAATTAACATATGGTCAATTTTACAAATATCCCTTGGATACTTTAAAAGGAAAGGTTCTCTTGGTTGGGTACAAAGTTTAAGATATGGCTATAAATAAACCTTTATGATTTCTTTATTCAATCTTTAATTTTTAAATTTATTTTTATGTATTTAACTTGTTGATTTCTGAGAAAAATATGTTTATGTTCTCCATTAAAACTGAGAATTTATTGAATTATCTTTACATTTATATCATAGTTTTCTTAATTTCTCTTGATGATATATTTGGTGTCAAAGACTTTTATATTTGCTGTCAAAGATGTCATACATTCTTTTGTATGTTACTTATACCACTACTTCTACTGTTCTTGCTGCCTTTGCTGATTCTGAGATTTCTATTTCATCTCTTTATTTTCAGCCTTTTAATTCTTTTTGTATTCAGTATGTCTCCTGCAAACACCTTGTGGTTGTATATTTTATCTCTTACCAAATGTGATTAACCCTCTTTTTAATAGAGTAATTTGTTGAACACTTATTATGGGAAGTGATACATTTAGAATTATTTCTGTATTTTATTTTTTATTTTATAAATTTTTACGAATTTTTTTATTCACCATGTTTTTTGCCGTTTCTTTGTCTTACTATTTGTACAGCTTATTGGAATAATTGTGTTTCTGCGGTCATGTTTTTCTATCAGTTTATAAACTAATCTATTTTGTATTCTTTTGTGTGACCATTTTAATTCTTTTTTTTAATGTTTATTTATTTATCTTGAGAGAGAGAGAGAGAGTGAGTGTGAATAGGGAAGCGGCAGAGAAAGAGGGAAAGAGAGAGAATCCCAAGCAGGGTCTATACCATCAGTGCAGAGCCCATTGTGGGGCTCAAACCCATGAACCGTGAGATCACGACCTGAGCTAAAACCAAGTCAGACACTTACCTGACTGAGCCACTCAGGTGCCCATCATTTTAATTCTTAATTTAAAAAAATGCCATTAATAAATGTACAATTAATATTGGCTCCAACTATACCAGAAGCCTTATTGTATCTGTACTTTCCTTCACTATGTTCCCAAAGTACTACCTGAAGGCATTTTGAATTTAAATTTGAAAATGTTACTAATTTGTTCATAATTCCATTAAGACTTGAATATTGTTGTTGATTTTTTTTATTATCACTGTTTCTTGCCTTCCATCTCATCTTTCCTAGAATTTCTTCCTTTTTCTGGAATAAATCCTCAAATAATAGTTTCAAAAAGGATCTAATGGTAATGTGTTAATGAGGACTGTCTTTGTCTGCTAGTAAGATACATATGTAACAATAGCTTAGACAAATAGGGATTTATTTGTGTTTTGTAACTAGAATACTGGATATAGGTGGCTGATAGCTTCGTACAGGGCTATATAATAATAGACCAACAGCTCTACCACTTTCTTTTCCTCGTGATTATAGAAAAGTTACTGCCTCAGGCCTCAATGCAAACCTTCTAGTAGGAAAGACAGAAAAAGAAAACAATGGAATTTTCGTCAAGAAATTTTAAAAAAATAATAAAACAACCTTTTTCATGAACCCTATGACAAAATCCCTTATCATTAGCCAGAATTATATAATGTGAGCAAACTTAGCTGTAATTAGGCTATGGGAAAAGCGGATGTAAAAGAAGGGATGGGTTCACCAAAAAACATTTGATCTAAAAGGCTAACTTTTAGAAGACTTATATGATTGAACAAAAATTTTTTTGTCTTCAATTTGATAATTTTTGGGGGAGAGGGGTTATAGTATTTAGCTTCAAATTATATCTTTTCAATACTTTGAAGATATTATTTTATTTTATTTCTCCCACACAGTGTTGTTGAGGAGTAGACCATTGCTATTTTTGTTTCCTTGTAAGTAACTTGTCTGTTTGTTGATAGTAATGGCCATTCTGGAAGCTTTTGATTCCTTATTATTATTATTATTATTATTATTAGATGTTTTGGTTTGAATTTGAATTATATCTCCCCAAAATATATGTTTAAGTCCTAACCCCTAGTATCTGTGAATGTGACCTTTTTGGGAAATAGGGTTTTTGTAGATGTCGTCAAGTTAAGATGAGGTCATAAAGCATTAAGGGTGGGCCCTAATCCAATTACTGACTTCCTCATAATAGGAGATAAATTTGGACACAGACAGATACAGGGAGAATACCCTGTGATGACAGAGGCAGAGATTAGAGTGATGTGTCTACCTGCCAAATAATGCTATGGATTGATTGCCATCAATCATGAGAAACTAGGAAAAGGCAAGGAAAAATCCTCTCCTGCAGCCTTTAAACAGAACAAGTCTTGGCTGATACTTTGGTTTAAGACTTCTAGTCTTCAGGAGCATATGTCAACATAATAAAGGCCATATATAAAAAACCTACAGTTAACACTACACTCATTGAAGAAAAACTGAAAGCTTTTCTTCTAAGATCAGGAAGAAGACAAGGATGTCCACTCTTATCACTTTTATTCAACATAGTAAGGGATGTTCTAACCATAGCAATCATATAAGAAACAGAAATAGGAGACATCCATATCAGTAAGGAAGAAATTAACCTCATTATTTGCAGATGGCATGATATCATACATATAAAACCCTAAAGACTCCACCAAAAAAAAATGTATTTATTACTTTTAGTCAAGTTGCAAGGTATAAAATTAACACCCCCAAAATGGTAACATTTCTGTATACTAGCAACAAAGTAGCAGAAAGAAAAATTAAGAAAATAATTCCATTTATCATTGCCCACCAAAAGAATTAAAATACCTAGGAATAAACTCAACTGAAGAGGTGAAAGACAAGACCTGTACTCTAAAAACTATGAAATACTGATGAAAGAAATTGAAGATAACAGAAATGGGAAGACATTCCATACTCATGAATTAGAAGAATATTTTTTAAATGTCCATACTACCCAAAGAAATCAACAGATTTAATGCAATCCCTAGCAAAATACCAACAGCATTTTTCACAGAGCTAAGACAAATAATACTAAAATTTGCGTGGAACCACAAAAGACCCCTAACAGCCAAAGCCATTTTAAATAAGAAGACCAAAGCTAGAGGTATTACAATCCTGCATTTCAAGAAACACCAAAGCTGTAGTAATCAAAACAGTATGGTACTGGCACAAAAGTAGAACATCAATTAATAGAACAGAATAGAGAACCCAGAAATAAACCCAGAATTATATGGCCAATTACTCTTTGACAAAGGAGGCAAGAATATGCAATGAGAAAAAGACAGTCTCTTCAACAAATGGTGCCGAGGCATGCAAAAGAATGAAACTGGATCCCTTTCTTACACAATACACAAAAGTAATTCAAAATGGATTGAAGACCTAAAGACAAGACCTGAACCATAAAAATCATAGACAAGAACATATGCAATAATTTCTATGACATCGGCCATAGCAACATTTTTCTAGACATATCTCCTGAGGCAAGGGAAACAAAAGCAAAAATAAACTATTGGGACTACATCAAAATAAAATGCTTTTGTACAGCAAACAAAACCATCAACAAAACAAGAAAGCAATCTACTTAATGGGGGAAGATATTTTCCAATAATACATTTTATAAAGGGTTAATATCCAGAACATATAAAAAGAACTTATACAACTCAACACCAAAAAACAATTAATTAATTAGTTAATTAATTAATAATTAATAAAAAAATTTTAAAAAGAAAACAAATAATCCAAAAAACAGAATCAAACCTATAAACAGAGAATTACTGATCATTGCCAGAGGGAAGGGGGTAGGGGGATGAGTAAGATGGGTGAAGGGTAGTGGGAGATACAGGCTTCTAATTATGAAATGAATAAGTCATGAGAACAAAAGGTACAGCATAGGTAATATCTAACCTATTGTCAAAAGCCATTCTTGTTTTACAGGTTTGTGCTTCATAAATATATTTTCTTTTTGTTACATCAATAGAATTGCCAGCAGCATACGGAGTGAATGTGTGTGTTCAGTCAGTCATTATGAGTCAGGGCACTGGTGGTTTTTAATCTACTTATTTACTTGAGTTTATATTTTTTCCAATCAGGTCTTTCAAGCCATATTGGTATTAAAAGATTTTCTGTTAATTTTTTGACTTTGTCCAGGATGCAAAATTTGTGGCTGGTTCTGAATATAAACAGGTATTTCTTCCCTCTACAGGAGAATTATTAATTGATTTCATGCAAGCTTAAATTTAAAAATTCTCATGTATATCAGAAATAGAGGTTGTATAGTATTGGAATCATATTCCCAACCTAAGAATAATTCCTTAATATCCTTTAGTGTGCTCAGGTTTAAATTATCTTTATGTTCCAAGCTACTCATGTATATCAATGAAAGCCCTTAAATTTAGGAGACAGCTAATCTGTCTTTAGTAAAACTGCCAATTTTAAAAACTGCCGATGGTTTTCCAAATGCCACAAGTAGTCCAGTTAGATTTTTCTGGTTCCTAGAAACAGACTCCAAAATGTACAATTATAATACCTCCAGTATTATTTCTTAAGGTAAATTTAGTGCTAAAGAAAGATTCTCTATTTGCACTTATGCAGCCAGATAGTCTTAAATATGTGTAGCACAAAGCATCTCAATGATCCTCTGCTTAATTATCAGGAGTCAACTAAAACAAATGTAAAATGAACATGAGACTAAGGATTTCAAAAGTAAAAAGAAGCAAGCAATATATAAAAGAATATGAGATTTTTTTTCATTGTTATTCCATTTTGTTTGATATATTTTTTAAAGAAAACAGTTTTTCACGGATCTCCAATATATGAGCTCTAGGTAAATACTTGATATCTCTTAAAACTTCAGAAGCAGAGCCTAAGAACAAAAGGAATTAATAAATTTGTAGTGAAATGATACTTTTTATTTTTGTTTTTCTTTAGTATCATTTTACATTTTGTGATACTCTAGTCATTCAGAAAATACAAAGAATAATATAAGGACTATCTATGTACCAACCACCCACATTCAACAAATGTTAACATTCTAGCATATTTACTTCATATCTTTTTGTCTTTTTTAAAATATTTAAAAAATGTGTATTTATTTTGGAGAGAGAGAGCATGAGCATGCGGGAGAGGGGCAGAGAGAGACAAAGACACAGAATCCCAAGCAGTCTCCAGGTTCTGAGCTGTCAGTACAGAGCCTGACACGGGGCTTGAACTCATGAGCTGTGAGATCATGACCTGAGCCGAAGTTAGACACTTAACTCACTGAGCCACCCAGGAGTCCCCTTTTTGTCATTTAATGTGCAAAAGGTTAAGATATAATGTAAAACCCCTATTTCACTTCTTGCTTTCTGATACCCTCCCTACCTAGAGACAGTCACTATTCTGAGAGAGTCATTTCCTTCCATTTCCAATTTTTCTTACTATGCATTTGTATGGTTTTATTTTCCCTGTTTATCCATTTTTTGCCTGTTTTTCCTGTGATGTGCAAAGTTATTCCTTATCTTCCTCCTAAATCAAACAAGGATCTTGGCTTTACCTGCCTCCTCCCACCCAAACAATCTGTTCTTATTGACAAATATTTTAGTTTCATCTTTTTAGCCCCTATATATTTATTGTAATCAATAGTTAAATAAATTTGTCAACATTTTTTACCAATTTTCATGCTTCCTGTTTTTTTCATGCTTCCTATTCTTTTTTTTTTTTTTCTGGATTTTTTCTTCTTTCTACAGTACATCTTTGAATAGTTCTTTCTGGAAAAAGATGATTAGTAATTTTTATTTATTTTTACTTATTTATTTATTTTTTTTGCTTTCTGTGTCTGAAATTATATTATCCCTTCTCTTTTGAATATATCCTAGGTGAACAATTAGCTTACCTCAGCTCTTTATTGGTAAAGTATTACTGTCTTCTGGCTTGCTTTTCTGCTCTTGAGAAGTCTACCTGTAGTCTGATTATGGTTCTTGTATGGGAATCTGTCTTTCTTCTGTGGTAGATTTCAAGTGTTTTTTTCTTTATTTTTGATTATCCTAGTTTCAATAGAATGTATCTAGCTGTAGATACATTTTTAATTTTCTTGCTTAGCACTCAAAGTTAACTGCCAAGATTAAGTCTCTTAGTTTTATTAAAATCTGAAATATTACAGTTTTGAATACTTCTTCTCCCTCTTTCTAAAACCAAAATAAATGTTTTATTACTGAAATTTAATGCAATGGCTGTCTTTAAAATTTTTTCTCACATGGTTAGGAATATTGATTTGCAGGTAATATTGACCGTAATTCTCCATTTCAGCCCCACCCCTCCTGCCTAGAGATTTTATACCCAGTAACCTGTACAATACTGGTGAATTTGAGTGTGTGTGGCACTGTGATGTTGACCACACCTCAGAGTAGCCATTGAGCCAGGAGACCCTTTGGCTCAGGTCTTGACAAGGAGGCTTCCTGCTTCCTTCTCCTCAGGCCACAGCTGCAGGGGCAAGCCACAGCTTTGTTGAAATTTCTTCCATTTGAATGGAAATCTTTGGTTTCAGGCAGTGAACAGAGTTCTGTCCTCCATCTACAGGATGTGCATTTAGTTTCCATTATCCCAAAGTGTCAAATTTCCTAAAGCATCCACTTGCTTCTGGCCCCAAAGCCTTGTGGGCCTGCAAGTTCTACCTTATTTATCACTTTGTGTTTCAGTTTCATTTCTGGTCAACAAAAATACTTGTCATGTTTCTGAAAATAGCTAAGCCATAATAGGCTACTGACTTAATTTTGGCTAGGGTCATGGTCTCATGGATTGTGGTATCGAGGACAGCAACAGGCTCTGTGCTGAGGGTATGGAGCCTGTTTGGGATTCTCTCCCTCTCAACCTGCTCCTCCCCTGCTCACAATCTCTGTCTCTGTCTCTGTCTCTGTCTCTCTCAAAATGGGTAAATAAACATTAAAAAATGATAATTTACATTTGAAAAAATCTTCAAATTAATATTTTTAAATTTCTCATGTCCTTACATCATTATTTGAAAAATATACCAAGTCCCAGAAGTGTGTTTGTTCTTTCTTAAGTGAGGAAAGCTCTGTTTATTTTATGTCTTTTTGTGATATTTGAATGCAAATCAATTGGGGGACACTCACAATAAAATGTGAAGGAGTCCACTTATTTTCATATTCAGCAATTAATTGCTTATTTTCATGAGAATGAAAGTTTTACTCACTGAAATAAATAGTGCCATCTACTGGCTGAAGTTCTGTCATTAGATACACTCAAGTAAAACGAGGGTTGACAGGAACTCACATCGCACCTAATCTGATTCCTTGCTTTCACCTTCATATAATGGCTCAGTGAAGAGCTAGAAATAGAACTCTGATCTAAAACACTTAGTTGTTTCAGTTCAATAATGGCACCATCTTTCTAATGACTGAGACTATGGGACCTTGGAAGTAGCCATATTTGAACAGGTAAACAAGAATTTTTCATAGCACATTAGCTTTCTCTAATTCTTTAAAAATTATTTTCTTTATTGAAAAAAAATCTATTTTGAAATGTAATAAATTAAATATACTGAGTAGTATTTAGTATTATTTCAGCATAAGGGGGCACCTGGGTGGCTCAGTCTACCTAGTGGCAGACTCTTGATTTTGGCTCAGGTCATGATCCCAGGATCATGGGATTGGACCTCACATCTGGCTGGCACTTTACAGTGCCAGAGCCTACTTGGGATTCTCTCCCTCCCTCTCCCTCTGCCCCTCCTCTGCTCCAGCTCTCTCTCTCAAAAAGAAAAGAAGAAACACTTTAGCTTCTGGAATAAGGTGGCAGGATAGAATGATTGGTATGTTTAGCATATTCATGATAAAATGACTTGCCCCTTCTCAAAGGCTGGGGGTCAGTCAGGCTGCTTGGTGTCTGTGTCTACTTGAGGCTAGCTGTAAGTGAGAGGGAGGCAGCAGGTAGCAGGGATCAAAGCAGGAACTGATAAATACTAATAGAAAGAAAACAACTAAGTTAGATGGCAACGACATATCCCAAACAAAATCTTGGTATATAGGTTAATGTGTCAGAGTTTTAAAATACAATGATAATTTCCTATAAAATTTATGTCAGTAAATAGTTATTTACAAAATAGGTTTATTATTTCTCACTTGAATTTTATTTAAGCCAGGAGACTCAAATCCCACCTCTTGATAATTACAGGGATCTGTAGCCTCTAAAGACAGTTATCACTGTTTACTAAATCCTAAGATTATGGGAGACCTTAATATTTTAGTTCATTGATAATATAATTTCTCGTCAATATATCCCTTATTACAATCTCCACATATAATCAGCTACCTAGAGTCATAACCATAAGATTGATTAGCAATCAGCAAAATAAATCTAATTAGAGAATTTTGAAGACCCAATTTTTTTTTAAGCTAAGTGTTTTAAATCTCATATTTCTAATAAGGCAAATCCTAATTTTATTTTCAAAATTATTTAAGACAGCAAAATTATATACTAATTTTAAAGAAAAAATTAAAAAGCTTTCTTAGTCCAAGATCAGCCAAAACAAAACCAAAACCATAACTTATGAGTTGCTCGAAGAGATAGAAAATGAGGGTCAGAACAATCAGACTTGATTTTCTCATCCAAGAGAGAAAATCTCCCGAGTATTAGAGACTGAGGCTGGGTGATCAACACCACAGAATTTTGCAGGAACTTGGAGATGACATCTGACTGAGCCTCATACACCTACAGTTCATGCCCAGATATTTGCTACCTAAGCCAGGGAGCCCCCACAGACACTTGAAGTAAAACGTTTGTCCAGAAAAACATTAACTCAAGTGGTATAAGCTGTTGCTGTCACTAGTCAAGATAAACAATCAGCATGATTGTCCAGATTCTTCATTAAAATCAAACATTTTCCATATGGCGATGGAGCACTTTGGCCAACAGAATGGAAGCACCACAGCTTCTGGAGATAAATGTAATAATCACAAACACTAATGTTGAAATTATAAATGTGAAATGGTAAAGAGGTAAGCCTTTCCTCAAGTAATATGTATCAATGTGTCAGCTATGGAAAACCAATGAGAAATCTCTTAATTGATGGCTTTCCAATTTTTCTTCAACTGAAATGAAAAATAAAAGTTAATGGACCCAAATGTAGAAGTCTGATTCCTACAGGGCCCTATTAGCTTTCTTATCCCACATGACCACAATCTTATGAGAAACACATCCAACTGCTCTGTATGTTTTTAAACAAAATGATGTGGAAATCCAAATACAAACCAGTTATATTCCTGGAAGAATATTTAATTTCTTAATAGCCTGTATTTTTACATTTTACTTTTGAACATGTATGTATTCTTGTTTAAAAACTGCCATTTGAGGAAAAAAGTTGTCTACTAAGTGTTTTCATATATAACATATATGAAGTCCATATTATTATATATATCATATATAGTATCATATAGAATGACAGTGAACAATATTTTATTTCAAATTTTGAAAATAATATTCATTTTTGGATATTTTTGGTTGTACTTAGTTATCAAGATTTCTAAAAAGAGAGGAGGTGTTTTTAAAATTCTATCACCATAGAAGGGTATAAAATTGAGACCAATAATCCTACCACTAAAATTTTTTATTTTATATTGATAGATTAGAACTAAGACAAAAGCACACACACGAAAAGATAAACTATTTCTTTTATTCCAAAACTATTCAGGAAAATAAATACTTAAAGAGAAAATGTTCTACAATGTCTGGCTGTGGTAGTTTATTTGGAAATTATTTTTTTAGAGAAAAATTCATGAGTTTTATAAATATAACTGTGTAAAATAGTTAAATGTTTAGATATTTGTGATGAAATAATGATAATACATACATTCAAAGCTAAAAAAAATACCTGGAATTTACAAGTTGTGGTGTTTCTTTTTTGTTTTAAGTCTATTTTGATTTATTTTGAGAGAGAGAGAGACAGGGTCAGAGAGAGAGAGGAAGAGGGAGAATCCCAAGCAGGCTCCACACTATCAGTACAGAGCCCAGTTGCAGGGCTGGAACTCACATACCTCAGGTTCATGACCTCATCCAAAGTCCAAAGTAGGATGCTTAGCTTAATTGACTGAGCCACCCAGGTATACTGTTTGTTTGTTTGTTTGTTTGTTTGTTTGTTTGTTGTGTTGGGGAGAGGTTGTTTTCTAGAATAGATTCTGTTGATAATGAATGTCTAATACAAATGTAACAATTGCTTTCCAGATATTTCATTAGGTAATATTTTTTTTCATTTACTTTTGGATCTTTCTCCCATTGTCTTATTATCTCTTCCTTTCTGACTGATTTTATGGTTGTGCTGGAATAAGCAAGGACCTGGAACACATCACTTGCATTTCTTACTATCAAGCTAATTACAGACACATTAAAGATACTAAGTCCTTGTCTTCATTTCAGTACTTAAGCAGTGTATCAAGAGAACCTAAGTACTGTGGACAATGGAGAGGTCTGGCCTTGGCCAAATAAATATGACACAAGATATAAACTAAGACTAGATGGTGTTTAGACTGTTAAATTATTTTGATTTTAGGACTTAATTTTAAATGTTTATAGATTCATTTAAACATGTTATTATCCTATTAGAGTGGAAGTCACATTCTCACGTGACTATGAGTAGGTCAGAGGGCAAGATCTGGAGCACAAATTCAGGGTTTCTAATGGATTTGCACCAGATGTGCCTAAAGCCATGTACAGAGAAGTGGTTCCACTCACTCTGGATTGAGCTTCTCAAAGCACATTGTTCTGCCTGTGAAGCAATGACCACCAAGCATTGCTATCATACTGATCCGTGTCAAGATAGCATTGAAAACAGTTCTGGTCAATGATCAGAGTGAATATCACCTTTTTAAATATTCCATGGTCAAGCTACTCCAAAAAAGCAAGTGTCAAACAGTAATTACTTAGAATTGTGTTTAAAACATGACTGTCAGGGAATTTAATAAATTGTCCAAATAATGGTTCCATGAGAATTGATAGTAAAAGATTTTAAAAATACTACTTGAGAACTGAAAATAATTATTTTTTTCCCTTTCAGAATGAAAATGTAATGATGTTGTTCAGAATTTTTAAAAAAGCTTCAATTTCTCATTATTGAAGTTATAGTAGGTTAATTCTACAACTTTACTGTAATACTTTTTAAAAACCTTAAAATGACTTCAAAAGAAAAAAATAGTACATAGTAAGTAAACTAAAAGGGATGAAACATTCAAGTAATATACATTGGCCTCAGGGTACATATATAGATGTATATTCATTGTTTAATGAGTCAATCAACAAATATTTTCAAGTTCCTAGTGTTATGTCAAGGAGTGCTACTTGTCCAAGTGACTTTTCGATATTCTGCCTTGCAACAGTACCACTCAGTTCTCATGGTGATTAGGGGGGACAACCACCAGAAGATGAATGTAATTTAGGGATGTGTCCAAGTTTGGTTCTGGCCTCTGGATTTGGCCCAACTCTAACATTAAGATTCATCTTTGGTCTTATCTTCTGAAAGCCCAAACAGACAAATGTCTGCTGCAGTGTTATTTCTGGAATAGTCAGTAGGTGTATGATCAAATAGATTACCATCTATATCTAAGCAAGTAACATGATATGAACAAGAAACAAGGACATACACTTCTGATGCATCGTTAATGTCTCATTATTCACTTGCAAATATAGGTAACTTGGAGTGAAAATATATTTATAATAAAGTTCTATTGGTTAATTTAAAGTATGAATATATATTACAGTAATAAAATAGAGTAATAATTAGTGATGGTTGTGCAAGCTGTGAATTATATTTATATAAAGCTTTTTAACAACTTTCAACTGTGAAATAAATAGGGAAATAGATTTAATAGATTGACCTTTATGAATGTTAACAGAAAATGTATTCCAAAGATAAATTTTAGGAAGAGCGCTGTGTTCTTTTGGAGCCAACAAACTGCTCTAAGTAATTTAATTACCAATAAATAAAAAATAAAGACTAGATCATAGTATGTTTCTATCTTTGTAGAAGTGTTTGGGGACTAGTATATGTAACACTAAATAAAACAACCTCTAAGAACTGTATTTAATGTTCAATTATTTAATTCTCATTTTAACCATAGCATTTCAATAAAAAGTTCTATTTGGTAGTCCTGTAGTCTTAGAAAAGTTGATTTAACAGATGGGATACCAACTTGGCCTCCTTTGTTTATCACATGTGACAGGTGGCAACAGTATCATAAGCAGGAATCTAAGGAAAATGAACGAAAATATTCTTTACATCAATTTGCACCCCAAGTGTGGTGTGGGAACTGGAAGAAACAGTCTTGGACTTCATGGTGATGAGATATTCTTGTTTCTGTACTATTAAGCCAAACAATTAGTTATTAAAATAATTGACCTATATATTAAAATTTCAGAATTATTCTTTTATTCTATATGTTCATTCTAGAAGACAATAGACTGCTTTGGCCAAACACTGATTTTTGACACTTAGACATTTGACCTCTTTGTTAAAGTGTGTGCATCACATATGTGTGTGTGTATGCATATATGTGTACACATGCATATATATATAAGTATATATATATATATATATACACACACATATATATAATTATCTTTGGGGAAAATAGTTTTTAACTATGACAAAATATAGAATAATTGGAAATTCAGAAGAATTTTTAAAAAATACAGCATATTCCTACATTCCTACAAAAACATAGTATATAATTTTAGTTTTTTTTTCCCCATAAGTATAATTCACATGTACATGCACATATACACACACAAACACGTTCACTCTTTTGGGGTTATGTAGATAAAAATTCTAAAATGCTGAGGGGATACTTGTTTTAATTCTTCAGGGTATTTTTACTTTTTGTGAATAATTCTTTTACATTGTTAAAAATACATCTCTGTATTTGTTTACTAAATTGTCTGGAAAATTTATATATTTTTATATGAGTATCTCTTTACACTGCTGCCCTGAATGGGGAAAATGACAAATTTTCTTTTCATATTTTAGAGTGAGAGTGAGTATAATTGGGGGAGAGGGGCAAAGGGAGAAAGAGAGGCAGAGAGAGAGAATCTTAAGCAGGCTCCATACTCAGCACTTGGTACCAAACTGACCTAGAAAAAGCTGGATAGATATTTGATCTTGTGAGTATTTTCTATTGTTCTGTATGATTAAGATGAAATATATCACATTTGCATAAACATAAACATATTCATATACAGGAACAATTTAGTTTATATTTTGACTTTAATAATATACTCAATCAACCTTTGCTGCCATAAAATCAATTATGAATTAATATTCATGTTTTTCTTAAATATTTTATATTAAGAGGAACATGGTTATTTCTCTTCTTTCAAGTTCAGTTTCTAGCATTGTTTCTTCTGAAGTTAAGGTCTATTAATGAACATAGAGATAGATGTAAGAGGTTCACAAGAGAGCCATCTTGTTTTGTCTTGTTTTGTCCTCAGAGGCTAAAATTTAATGTCTACTCTCATTATGGATATCACACCTAATCTACTTCCTAATGACTTTTTTTTTTAACCAAGCTGTAATTATGTTCTCTGTATCAGTATCTAGTGATAAAAGGCCAGGTACAATTACCACACTGAGAGGGGCAAGCTCTGTACATTTTTAAGGTAATGTGTTCCCCTTAATTTCTGCCCAAACACCCAGAAATTGATTGGTTCTGAGATATCTTAGTTTCAATGGAAATCCATAATTTTGAATGAACTTTGTATTCCCTCTGTGATTTATTACCTGCCTGTGGTATTTGGGGTTTTTTAGCCAGAGAGAATTTACAGAGATTTGTACAACTTTGTGTATCAATTTATTTTTCATTTCAGTCAAAGCTTTAAGTAGTACAACTATTTCTAGGGTTATTTAAGATTATTTTTATTCTTCCAATTCTGAAAATCTCTAATTGTCTAGCCTCTTCTTTACATGTATACTTTACGAATAGTATTCATTAAAATGGCATTTGAAAACAACAGCAGAAGAAAATACTTTATAGAAAAATCTTAAGTAGTGAACAATAAAATAATTAGCCTGGATTGATTTACTTTGGTTTTAATTGTTATATATCATTCAAATTAAATGCTTTCTGTTTAATTATTCTAATCTGACTGAATTCAGGAAGAGAAAAAAAGAATTTAAGAAATCAAATGAATGGTAAAATCAACTTACTAAGCTTGATGTAGTTTAAAAAAGAATAAATAGAGGGACACCTGGGTGGCTCAGTTGGTTAAGTGTCTGACTCTTGGTTTCCACTCAGATCATGATCTCACGGTTTGTGAGTTTGTGCCCCGCATCTGGCAGTGCAGAAACTGCTTGGAATTCTCTAGCTCTCCCTCCCCCTCTCTTCCACTCCCCTGCTCAAGATCTGTCTCTCTCTCTCTCTCTCTTTCTCTCAAAATAAATAAATAAACTAAAAAAATAATAATATAATTTAATCATAATCAGTGGAATTTGATAATGAATAGATATTGACAAGCTCTCAAATTCATAGAATCCAACTACAAAACAAAAGCTACACTCCTCTCTTCACTGTTTTGCCTAAGGTACTTTTTTGAGTAGGCTGAAGCACCATCAATAAAACAAGTTTAATCTCTCTACTTAGATCTAATCATTCCCTTCTTTGTAAATTACAGACTTCTGAAGAGGTCTCTGTGTGGGCTATAGAAAATGCTTTTATACCTTTGTGTGTGTGCTTCTTGTTAGGTGTGCATTTCTAGAAGTCACCTTGTATTTTTAGGAGTTGTATAAGTACCTTGAATGCAGGTGAATCAAAGAACTTCTCCCAGTAACAAGAATTATATATATCTTTGGGAATCACCCTATTAAATATTTGATAATTCTAATCATTATAAAGTGTTGTTATAACGAGTTGAATTGTCTCTCCCTGTAGGATTTACTTAGAGACCTTGTTTTTGTTATTATTTTTGTTTTCTTGAGACAATACGCAAAACCCTAAACTCATTGGACATGGGTTATTTCATATGCAATTATTGAGGCAGTCAATGACATTTCCCTACCCTATATCCCTCTTCTACATGTTAAGTAAGTATCTCATCCCCATTTATCCCAAACTGAAATCATGGAGCATGGTTTTAATAATTTTAGAACCTCTTGGTTTTTCTCCATTAAAAGAAATTATGTAGGTCCAGATTACTTGGAAAAATGGTTCTCAAAAGTGAAATACTATGTGTTTGAACACATAAAGCCAGACCCCTGTAGTTCTAGAAACTTTATTTCCTAAAGGGAATGATCTGCTAGTTACATGTTTACATGTAAAATCTGACTGTATACTTACAGCAACATTGGGGAAGAAAAGCTATCTTCCACGTGAAGTTAACAGGTGCTGTACACATACACAACACATATACATAATTTGTTCTTTGATCAGATTAGCTTGGAAAACTTCCGGTTAACTCAAGTGCCGGCAAATTTAAATCTAAAAGGCTTTTAAGGGGCGCCTGGGTGGCGCAGTCAGTTAAGCATCCGACTTCAGCCAGGTCACGATCTCGCAGTCCGTGAGTTCGAGCCCCGCGTCGGGCTCTGGGCTGATGGCTCAGAGCCTGGAGCCTGTTTCCGATTCTGTGTCTCCCTCTCTCTCTGCCCCTCCCCCGTTCATGCTCTGTCTCTCTCTGTCCCAAAAATAAATAAACGTTGAAAAAATAAATAAATAAAAAAATAAAATAAAAGGCTTTTAAATAGAACACATCAGTAATTTTAACGTGCTACTGTGCCTGATGACTCCCTTAGGGATAACATGCGTAGTGTTTCCCAAACATTTTTGACACCAGATCCCTTTTAACAGCATGTCTTGCAGTGCATATTTTGAATTAGAATATTGTTACTCTTTGGAGCACGAAAAATTATGGGAGGCACACAGCCATCTGAAAGGTGAAACTGAAGTTAGTCATGCAACACAAATCTGACTAATTATCATGGAAGATTCCTATTTTTTAGTCCTAAATGCTGAACTGAATAGAAGTCTAGGATTTGTCAACAGAGTATGGTATTGGGCAGTTGGTTCCTGGAAAATGAGTCAAAAGATGGCATTCTCCAAGTGCAGACAAGTTAAGAGCTAGAGGTGACTTTAATTCTCCAAGAGGAAACTTTGGCTCTGTACGTACAAAGCGCCATGAACTCATTCAGGATAGAAAGCTCTTTTTAGCTTTGGGACAACCTGTAAACTGAGGCAGAGTTTGGGCCTTGGCTGGAATCTTGTGAGTGAAACTGTTTCTATATTTCTTGAAGTCTCTGATAATTTCTCTTGTGTTTTAGTGTTCAGTACAATCTCTGAAAATTCCAACCAGGCTCAATTTTGTAACGCACATACAAAACAGTTTTGTCTTTGCTAGTACTGGAGGAGAGCAATGCACACTAGCATTCAACTTTATGATGGACCCATATTAAGTGGCTGAATTCTGACAAAAAGGCAAAATGTACTGACAAGTTTATAAGGTCTGTTTTATCAGATGCCCTTCCCCATGTGGAGACCCTCATTTATTACTAGCTGCTAAAATCTGAAAGATTCTGCATGCATTAGTGGAAATGATTTTCTTACAAACTGTTAGTTCAGTCACGCATTACTTATCTCCTCCCCCCCCCTTTTTTTTTTGTCTGAGGGAGCCGCATTACCTATTGATTTGCCTTGAGCTGATAATTAAAGAAAACAACAAATCTTTCTTTTTATTCTATTTTCTTTACCTCTGTTTGCTATTTAGTTATCTTTACCTTTGGAACCCAAACCAAGAATTTATATTGATTGCTTTTAAATGCAATTTTAAGGATTTAGGCCAATCTTCTGATCTTTCTCCTTATTATTTCACCCAGCTTCTCTCCTCCAGTATAATGTTTTACATCCACAATTTTATCTGCAAATGTGATAAGTATCCTAATTCTTTATTCAAAGAATAAAATGTAACAGACTGGGATCAATCTAAGTGTCACAAGCACTTTATTTTCTCCTTAATTACATTAATATCTAGCCTGTGTTTCTTGGTATATCCCTAAGGATATCTTGAGATACCTTGTCAAATATCTCATCAATTGCAGATACACAAGGGAAACAAGAGCAAGCCACACATTTACTAATTGGGTAATATTTCTTAAAAATATTAAGATAATTTAAATGTCATAGTACTATTATCTTTTGCTTCTTAACAATTTTTTGGTGGAGCTCAGAAAAAAAAATAATCCAATAGTTATTGGCTTTCAGACCTTATCAAAATTATTTAAATATCCTGGGCTTCAGTTTCTTCATTTTTAAGTAAGGGATCAATCAAAATTATACATTTAACATATCTGGCAAAATCCCGGAACTTAGATTTTCTGCAAAGATAGGTTTTCTTACCAAAGTCACTATAATTACCTTGATGATATAAAGTATCTTTCTTAAAGATGTGCTGCTTTCCTGACTATTAAATGACATCAATGTAAATTCTAAGTATTGTATGAACAGAGATTAAAGTGAAATAGATACATTTATCAACTGATCAGTAGAAATCTGCACTTTGAATTTAGAAGTATAACACAGAGTAACATTCAAAATAATGTTATACAGTTAAAAAGAATTAAATGCCTACCATATATTTCACCCTCCATTAATATAGGGGACAGGGGAAAAAAAGATTCAAATCTAAGATTTAAAGTATGGCCCTTTTTAAAAAGTACACCACAATCTAGTAAAGAGAACTTATCGAAAGCAAATAATTACAACTCAGTAAGCTGAGTTCTTCAAAAGTAGGTTGTGCTGAGAATTTGAGGAGTAAAAAAAAAAAAATGGCTCAGTTAACTGTCCCCAAAATACTCAGAGAATTCAGAGAAGAGGCATTTTTGCTGTTTTATATAGCAAGTGGAAGTTTTAAAGGGAATAACATTTCTTGCTTAGGAAATGGTGAAGGGTTTAGTGTGGCTACAACATATGGCTGAATTGGACTCTCCAAAAAATTAAGCTCAATATGTTTTTGTGAACTTTATATATATGTTTACAACTTTAGGGCTTTTTTCTATAGGTGCCCTTGATTTAGAGAAAAAATACACAGTCAAGAAGCATTTAGGAGAAATAATGACATAAACTTTGGTACTAATTATTTTTGAACAATGAAAGAAGATCAGTGTGAATTTATATTTCTGGTGACTAAACAGATAATAGTAAAATAGAGTTATGAAATGATGCAAGAGTAGCAAATTGGAGGTATATGTGGAGCTTGAGCTATTCAAGAAAATAACAAATTGTCCAATATTCAGCAGCCATGTGTCAATGAAGCCCCTGTGCTCATAAGAGACTATAGCTATAGATTCAAATTTTATATACCATTTGCATCACTTGTCATTTTATTTTGATTATATAAGTCATATACATTATGGAAAACATAAAATGTATGCAATAAAAAATAAAAGTTCCTCCTAATCCTACCATCTGTTAATAATTACAGGGATAATTTAGGCTTATGTCCTCCCAAAATTGGAGTTATAATGTTTATTCTTTCTTCACTTTATATGATAAGCATATTTCCATGCCCTTACATATTAATTTAAAAATAGTTAAATGGGGTTGCCTGGGTGGTGCAGTCAGCTGAGCATTTATTTGACTCTTGATTTCGGCTCAGGTCTCAGGTATGGGATCACGCCCTGTGTCAGTCTCTGAGCTGAGCATGGAGTTTGCTTAGGATTCTCTCTCTCTCTCTCTCTCTCTCTCTTTCTGCCTCTCCCCCACTCACTCTCTGTCTCTAACTACACAAACATGTAAAAAATGAAATAAAAACAGTTAAATGCTATATTGTATTATATAGACAGATCTTAGAATTATTTAATTCCATACTACTAGATATTTTAGGCATTTCATTTGTTACAGTAAAATATTGTTTTTTTTACTGTCTTTTTCATAAATATCTGCACACATTTCTGATTTTCCCCTATTAACTACATTTCTAGCAGTGAAGTTAATTTAACAAAATATATAAAAATTTAAGGAGAAAAACAGAGAGTTTCTAATTGCCCTCCAGAAAGTTGGTCCCATTTTGCATTTACTTTCCCAAGCAGTAAGACCCATTTCAGTGGATTTAATTGTAACTGTAAAGTTGAATTTCATGTTTCCTAATTGACTCTATCTTTGAAAACAAGATGCTTATGACTGATCCTGAAAAGGGAACGCATGGCCATGTAGTAATAGCCTCTATTTTTATAATTATGTTAACACTAAAAACAGATTTCTCTTAGAAAACCCTTTTGAGTCAAGAAAAATGTTGCTATGGCTTGGAGCTACTAACCCAAATCGGGGATATTTACTGGTTTACCACGTGGGTGTGAGTCAGTGAGAAAGTGAGAGATACAAAGAGATACAAAAATACCATTTGGGGCGCCTGGGTGACGCAGTCGGTTAAGCGTCCGACTTCAGCCAGGTCACGATCTCACAGTCTGTGAGTTCGAGTCCCGCGTCAGGCTCTGGGCTGATGGCTCAGAGCCTGGAGCCTGTTTCCCATTCTGTGTCTCCCTCTCTCTCTGCCCCTCCCCCGTTCATGCTCTGTCTCTCTCTGTCCCAAAAATAAATAAACGTTGAAAAAAAAATTTTTTTTTAAAAATACCATTTATCAGGACACTGTTATTTTAAAGATAAAAGGATAGACGTGAAATATAATAATGTTAATAATTTAATTATTCTTAACTTTATTTTTCAAAGAAATTCCACAAATTGTTGAGTAGGCAAAGCTGAAAAGATAGTAAGTTTTTAAATAGAAGAATTTTCATAATAATACCTGAATATAATAGATTAGGAAACAAATGTTAAACGTGATATTTGAATTTCAAGAGAGTTTAGAAATTTTATACTAAGCAACTACTAATACAAAATTTTGTGCCTTAAGTGAATTTATTCCCTTATCACATTGAATTTTATACTGTGTCTGACTTTAATAAATTTACTTATTTTTTTGAATGTTTGTAATTGTGATATCTAAATTTAAGGGAAGGACTGATGTAACTCTCCTGTATTTGCAACGGGTATTTATCTTGAATTACAGGATTGCAAATATTTTGTTATCAGGCTGCTGGATGACTCAAGCCCTAGGGAGATGCTGGCCATTTGTACAAATTAGAGAAATTATTACCAGAAATAATAAAAAGGGTATGTACATGATGTAAGACTGTGTTGTCATTGATTCATTTCTCTTGAGACTTTTAATTTGTTAAGAAATTGTGAAGTTTTCTTTGTTGTTTTTTTTAAAGATTCCAGTTCATTTTTTAATCAGAATTAATGCCTTATCTGTTTTCATTCAATGTATCAAAGTAAACACTGAGCAAGAAACTTTATGGCAAAACAGTTTATTTATTTTTATTACCTTTATGTGATTTTATTTTTAACTTACATCCCCAAAGTTAAAGAGAAATCTAACTGGACCACTTAGTATCAATGAAAAAATTTAAAAACAATATAAAGGTTTAATAAAGTAGTTACGATAGAAAGAGTCACAGTCTAAGTACGTATCATTTATTGGGCACTCCGTGGCATTTAGAAGCTAAGCCAAATATATACCAAAGTCACATAGTTAATAGTGAATCTGAGGCTTGGATTTTGAGTTTTTCTTACCTCAAAGCCCATGCAACAGCCATGAAGTCAGAGTAGGATTAACTAACTGGTAACTGAAGGACTGGACTGGGAACTATGTTGATCCCAAATGAAAGGCTTGGGACTGCCAGGAACCAAGCATCTCCCCAAGGCATCCAGCCCCTCACCATGTTAAAAGAAAGCCAGAAAGGGTCAGAGAATCAGTCCAAGTAATCAGAATACTTTCTTACAGAATTTCTTATTTAGTTTAGCTTTCTGATCTACCTTTTACTTCACTGCCAATTTCTATCCAAATTGATCTGCCTTCCACCCCTGCTTTTGTACCTGACTCATACTTTCATTTGCCCCCATCAGCTATATTCTGTACACCTGCCCTTATCTCTGGACTATCTTGAGTTACCTGGACTATAATACTGAGTCCTAGTGCTGTTCACAGAGTTCAGGAGTTTGGATTATTTTATAATACCTCTATTATTTTTTTTTTTAATGAAGAATCTCCTAAAAATGAGAATTTAGCTCTTGCTGCTTTCCCATGTAGAGGCTCTCTTCTCCTAGGCATTGTTAATTAAAACAGGGATTCCAGGGTTAGGAGTGGCAATAAAGCAACTGAGAATCCTTCTTCTGAATTCTGATCAGCAACAGAATGAGTCCCTTTTAGAATTATCACTTAACTTTTCAATTACCCCACAGAATTTTACATTTGTTTTGTCAGAAATCAAAGAATTGGGTGAAAGTAAAGTCAGTAAATATCTCTATGGTGATTAATGAAGGGGAAACATAATATAGTCTGAAAATCAAAAGACCTAGTTTTTAGTCTTACTACAGAGCAATTTTAATTCAGACACACAACTTATGTAAGTTGTTAATGTCATTTGAGAAATAAAGGAAGTAAGTGATCCCTAAAGTATTTAACGGTCATAATAGTGTATAACAATATGATTCCAACGAGCAAAAGGGGAATCTAAAGATTACAAGTATACAGGAGTGGGCTTATTAACCAGGCCTCTAGTGAAGTAAGTGCACCAAGTTAATATAACAAGATGGTATACTTATAACTAGATCAATGTTATTTCATTTACTCCTGAAGTTTCAACTTGGCATTATGAAATTGTTTTTGTAGTCCTAATAACTGAGCCTAGAAAATATTAAGAAATGTTAGCAAAGTTCTCTTAATGTTCTTGGTGGAAAAATCTATGAATAGAAAATGTTTTAAGGAGTCTCAAACTTGAGTCCCAAGCACAGTTGATCACACATGATCTCATTTATGAATTTAAGCAGTTTAAGATGGACCTTTTATTGATTAGAAGCATAAATTTGATTATGCAAATTTAACTCTTTTTTATAAAAACAAAATTACCATAAAATACAAATGTAAATGACAAACTACAGTATGTTTTAGAATATATACCGCAAATAATTTAACAAAAAATAAACACTGAACATATATATGAAATGCTAGTTCATAAAATACCTGGTTCATAAAATACCTTCAATTCATTACCAACTGAAAAAATGAAAATTTTAAATAAAAATATACGATATTTTCTCAGTTTGGAAAAATTTTAAAACCCTGGTAATATTAGGCCTTAGTAAGGATGTGAGAATACTCATATTTTCATATCCTGTTGGAAGTAATGTAACTTGATACCACTTTTCTGGTAGACATTTTGATATGTATTATTCTGCCTGAATTGGCATTGTATCTGAATTAGGAATTTCACTTCTAGAACACTATCTAAATTTATATTTTTTTGCTACAGTATTAGCTATCATCTGGAAAATGTGGGGAAAGAAAACAGCTAAAAATATGGGTTAGTTAACTATTCGTGATATATTAGAATACTAGGAACATAGAAAAAAAGCCTGATGATATAGTTTTATATTTATTGATATTAAATATTATGAAATATTGTTAAATAAAAATCAAGTTTATTATTATACATCATTGTTATTACTACTAGTATTTTTTATTTTTTTAATTAAAAAAAAATTTTTTAACGTTTATTTATTTTTGAGACAGAGAGAGACAGAGCATGAACGGGGGAGGGTCAGAGAGAGAGGGAGACACAGAATCTGAAACAGGCTCCAGGCTCTGAGCTGTCAGCACAGAGCCCGACGTGGGGCTCGAACTCACGGACCCCGAGATCATGACCTGAGCCGAAGTCGGACGCTTAACCGACTGAGCCACCCAGGCGCCCCACTACTAGTATTTTTTAAATTTATTTTAATGTTTACTTTTGAGAGAGAAAGAGAGACAAAGCATGAGTGGGGGAGGGGCAGAGAGAGAGAGAGAGATACTGAATCTGAAACAGACAGGCTCCAGGCTCTGTGCTGTCAGCACAGAACCTGACAAGGGGCTCAAACTCAGGAATCATGAGATCATGACCTGAGCCAAAATCAAGAGTCATAACACTTAAGGCATCCCACAACGTTGTAAGATTTTAAATCAAAGGACTCTGCTAAATCATGTCTGGATTTCTGAAACTGAGATAATTAAATGTGTTGTTCTAAGCTGCTAACTTTGTGCTAATTTGTTACACTGAAATAGATATAAATGCATTTGTGAAATAAATTAATATGTCCAAGTTTCCCATCTGTAAAGTAAGAAAAAATAAAAATAATTACATTATGGACTTTTGTCAGGATTAAATAAAACACCTGAATGACTGTCATGCAGTAAGTGCTCAATAAATATTTGTCATTATAATGGGGTGGATAAAATTTTTTCTGTACTTGATTTCTATCTGAAATGTCTAGAGCTGTCATCTCAGGGGAATGGAGATAAAGTCAAAAGTAGAATAATAGGCATCACACTCCCTGATTCCAAACTATTTCACAAAGCTATGGTAATCAAAACGACATAGTACTGGCACAAAAACAGATACATAGATCAACTGAACAAAATAGAGATTCTAGAAATAAACCCACCTATATACGGTCAATTAATTTATGACAAAGGAGCCAAGAATATATAATGGGGAGGGAACAGTCCCTTCAATAAATGGTGATGGGAAAACTGCCCAGCCACATGCAAAAGGATGAAACTGGACCACTATCTTATACAACACTCAAAAATTAACACAAAATGGATTAAAGTCTTGAATGTAAGATCTTAAACGATGAAATAGTAGAAGAAAACATAGGCCATAACTTCCTTGACATCAGTCTTGGTGATGAATGTTTTTGGATCTGACACCAAAAGCAAAGGCAACTAAAGCAAACATCAACAAGTAGGACTACATCAAACTAAAAACCTTCTGCACAGTGAAGGAAACCATCAGCAAAATGAAAAGGTGACCTACTAAATGAGAGAACATATTTGCAAATCATATATCCCATAAGAAGTTAATATCCAAAATATACAAAGAGCTTACACAGCTTAAAAACAAATAAAAACAGCCCTATTAAAAAATGAGCAGAATGCTTGAAGAGACATTTTTCCCAAAAAGACATACAGATGGTTGACAGACACATAAAAACATGTTTACCATCATTAATCATTACAGAAATGCAAATCAATACCATAAAGAGACATCACTTCATACCTGTCAGATTAGCTATGCTCTGAACTACAGGAACCTCAGGAATCACTTCATACCTGTCAGATTAGCTATGCTCTGAACTACATGAACCTCAGGAATCCACCTTATCTCACCAAACCTCAATAATCAATGGGAGCAACTATATTGCCTTGCAGGTAGAACTGAATCAAATAAACTATGTAAGCACTTAGCGCAGTTTCTAATTCAGAACTAGCACTCAATAAAGAGCAGCAAATCTTCTCTTGCTTTCTTGAATGTCTTTGACAAAAAAAGGTTTTGTAATTCTGGAGCTCACAGCTTTCAAAAATATCCAATGGAGAAGTGGGACCATATTATTATGTATCTTTCATTATGGACTTAGAGCTGAAGTACCCTCTTGCCCTTTCTTGGTGGCCTATTTTTTGCACCTAGCACACATCTTTCCCCTATAAGATAGGGCCTCTTTGGGTCAGTTTGTCACCATCCAATATGATGTCAACTCATCTTAGTTGCAGGTGGCTTTCTGTATAGCCAATCTTAGTGACTTAAAGTAAATAGACAAACACAGTAAGTCCCAGTTTGAAGACTATATATTAGTTCTGTGGTTTACCCTGGTGTGACAACAAAAACATTGCCTTTGGGCTTAAGATTTCACATCTATAAAAATGGATTATATCCATCTCAAAGAATTTTGGAGAGAACTAAATGATATAAAATGCTATGCTCATAAAATAGTTGTTCAATGAATGACATCGGTTGCTTAGTTGTTAATGTCAATATTATCATGATTGCCATTATTTTTATAGCCACAGAGCTTAAAAAGGTCCAGAACAATGTTTGCATGTGACTGAAGGAATGTATGTAGTCTTACTGCTGCTCAAGTAGTGTCATCTGGATCTCTGAGGGCGAGCAACATTTTCTACTAAAAACATGAATTTCTATATTGGTAGCATTCATAGAACATATGGATGGTTTCAAATGGCATCTACTTGTAGCTTCTGATGACAATGCAACTCAGCCATGTAGCTGAGTGTAGTGGTGAGTGCTTAAAAATGCAGCTGGTTTGGCCTCTTTAAATAAAAAAAAGGCAAGAAAAAAGTGGAAAACAGATTTATTTATAAACCTTCCTACACAGACACAAGGTGCAGTTTTGTTTTTGTGACACACCAGCAACTCTTTAAATATTTATTGTCAACCTGGGAATTCATGTGTAGACTGAAGGCATATTTAGGCCTTTAATATGCCATCTCAGCAGAGCCTGCTTAAGGCTGCCCATCTGGAAGATGAAACTTTAGAACCAATTTTAAAATATTTTTTTATGGACATACAAAACTGTTTCTAGCTGATTTTTACCATGACATATGAAAGCAAACCTCGGGCTTTTTTATTTGAGAGTTAACATTTAAACCAGAAAGACAATTTATTTCCAGAACACCTATAGCAAACTCCTGTATAGTGAAGCCTAATTTAAATTCAGTTCTATAAAGCCAACTGGAGAACAATGTATGAATCAAAGTGGAGAGATATATTTTCTTTTTTGACACCAAAAGCAGTAAAAAAGTATAGTTAAAATTTTATTCTCATTTCTTCTCTTTAGACTTAATGGATTGGTTTAATGTGTTGAGTCTCTGCCAATTGAGAAAAATTGCTCAGAATTTTACCAAATACATTTCCAAATGAATGAGACAATATTACATTTCTCTTTGAATTACTGTTTTACCAATTTTTAAAATTCTTTAAAAAGAAGTTATGCTTATTATAGAATCTCAAATGCCATAGGACTCATCAGAACTCGTATATTCCTTTTAGTCTTTCACAAACACATCTCCTGTAATTTGAAGGGTTAGTCTTCCTTCCCTCCCCTATCCCTTCCTTCTCTAACTCCAATCATCTCCTTCCTCACCCCCTTCCTTCTTTCCTACTTCCTTTCCTCTTCTTTCTTGGATTTCTATTAGCTAGTAATATTGATGTGAAAGTGTGAACAATGTCTAAATATTTAACCCCCTTTCCTCCCTCAATAGTTCAAATTATATTCTTCCAGGGGCGCCTGGGTGGCTCAGTCGGTTAAGCGTCCGACTTCAGCTCAGGTCACAATCTCGCGGTCCGTGAGTTCGAGCCCCGCGTCGGGCTCTGGGCTGATGGCTCAGAGCCTGGAGCCTGCTTCCCATTCTGTGTCTCCCTCTCTCTCTGTCCCTCCCCCATTCATATTCTGTCTCTCTCTGTCTCAAAAATAAATAAACGTTAAAAAAATTAAAAAAAAATTTATATACTTCCAGAAGCTATGTTTAGATGATTTCTCTACAAAATTTTCCAAAAATGTTGTACAATATTTAATATGAGGTTAGGAGACATTTATGGAAGGTGGGGGAAGAGGAGAGGAAAAAAGAATGAGAGTAGAAGCAAGAACAAGACTAGACTGAGACAGAAATATAGAGACAGGGAGGGAGAAATAGAGAGACAGAGACTGAGAGAGAGAGATCATAAAAGTTCCAATAGGGACATTTAGGTCACTGACAAAATCCCAACCACATCTCAGAGCACAATCACAACGTTTAAGTGGCCACCACCACCTTCATACTAATGAACAAAATTAGTCCCACTAAAATGATTTTCAATAATCTGAATTTTTAAAAAGCAGTTTGACTTGCTTCAAAATCATCTTTTCAAGAATTGAGAAGAAACATGTAACATAGCTCTCTCTCAGTCCTTGGGATGTTACTTTCTTAAAGTTAATACTGGAATCAAGCCACCAATATTATTTAATAAAATTCACGGTGGTAATAATAGATGGCTGGAATGTTGCTCTTAATGTTATCTCTTTTTTAAATGAGGTCTGATGTTACTAGAACAAAGAACAGGAGCTGATTTTCCTGTTTGCAATATCTAGTTGCAGATGTGTACAGCCTCCCTATGTACTTGGCAGTTAGAGTGATTACTCAGGAGAAGTGAGTAAAAATGGGTCTCCGTTCAACTATTACCCCAGCTTTCACATAGTTTAAAAACATTGGCCATCATTAGCAGAACTCCTCATAGTCCTCTGTGCCACATAGTCCTATGTGCATTTCATAGTCCTGAAATGCATTTGCAATTGGAGAACCATATAGATAGGCAATTATTATCCTTACTGGGGAAGAAATTACCGGGAAAACTATTTTCCTAGAGGTTACATGGCTAGATTCCTCCTTCACTGCATTTCTTGAAAGAAAATGTGTTTGCAGTATGTCTCAAGTCTTTTATTCCCATCATTGTTCTTATTCTTTTTTTTTTTCATTTTAAAATATAAAATGGTGCACTGTAGTTCAATGTTTTCTAATGATTCTTCAGGCATTACTACAAAGCTGTATAAATTAGTGTCTATCTTAAAAGTTGTGAGCTATTATAAACTTTGTAGACCACTTCTCATTGGACTGAGTCTCCTAGTACATAGGACAAGTCCACCCATTTACTGCAGGACAGTTTCTAGAGATTTGTGAGTTTTCCTAAGTAGATCCAATTTACATGTATAAGAAATACACTTCTATAATGTTTAAGCTACTATTTTATTGGGTTTTTTGCTTTATTCATCTGATTCTAACTCTGATTCATCTGGTTATCAGGAATAAACACAAATAGTTTCTACCTTGATTCTAACACTTGGTTTGTGTCTTGAACTAGATTTTTAGCCAAGTAGAGTTTGTATTAGGGGTAGGCAGGTTGTTGTAACTATGGAGATATAGAGACACATTTTAGGCAAAATAAACGCTGTTCAAATGTACTGTAAGTACACTCAGACTCAAATCACTGAGGCTTGCCAAGAAAGCATCCGATAAGGGATTGCAGTGGTATGTCTACTCTCCCCAATTCTCCATCTTGCACTGTGTCACAGAAGGCTGACCTCCACGACCTGGATCAACAAGTTCCTTTGCCTTCAGGCTTCTGGTTGGGTTTAGTCAATGGAAGCACCAGTAGAACATCAGAGTAAAGAAAGAGAGTGAGGTCAACATATTTATTCACTCGTTTTTGTTTTTGTTTTTGTTTTCCTTTATGCAGGTTGGCTACATCTAGGAGGCCCTCTCTCTTTGGGGTCTATTGACTGCTCTGTTTCTTTTGTTCCTTTAAACCTAGGGGTGGTAACAGCATCCTGTTACTAGCCCAAAGGAAATCTTGTGATTTCCCTCCATATCGCCAATACTCCTATAAATGGTCTCTTTATTCAATGTTCCTCAAACAACTTCAATTTCAATATGTATTTTGTTTCATTTCCTGATCGGACTCTGACCAATAGAGTTCTACTTGCTTTGTTTTCCTAATGTAGAGTACTTATTAGAAACAATAGGAGCAAGCTACTGGGTAAAAGTACTTATATTTCAAAATACCTGGGGAGATTTTTGTAAACACAGCAAGAATTTTTTGAAAATGACTGAAATCGCCACAAGAAAATTGTGAGAATTCTTATTCTTTGGGTTCTTTCTCTGTTGGTGTGTGCCCAGTGCCAAATGCACACTATAAGGGAGTGTCACTTTATCGTGTTGGAGGTCTTATTGTTGAGTTTCTGCTAATCTCACTGTTTAGTTTTTTTCAAGAAATAAATCTTTTTTTCCCCCAAGAAATAAATCTTAACCAAATAATTTCTACAGAGACTTCCTTGCTCCCATCTTTTACTCTCTCTTCTAATCCACCTGTTCTGTAAATTGTTTGCTGTCTAAAACTTTCCTTGTTAACCCCTGAAATGACTTTCTTCTTTTTGTTCAGAACAGTAGCCATATTTCTCTTTGTCTCCTCTACCATGTTTACCATGTTGCTGGAGAGAAGGGAAGGATTTTCTTCTTTCTCTTTTTTTTTAATTTTAAGTAGGCTCCACACCCAACGTGAGGCTCAAACTCATGACCCTGAGATCAAGAGTCCGATGCTCTACTAACTGAGCCAGCTATGCACCCCAGCATTTTCTTCTTTTATTTTAGGAAGGGTCATTAGATTCTTGCAATCAGATTTGAAAAGAGACTTTCTATTGCACCACACTCCACAGTTCTCATGATCACCATTTAGAGGCTCCAAAAGCTCTGACAGTAGCTCTGACAGAGGTAAGTTAGGGTTATATTATATACATATACAATGGTGCTGATGCATGAGAGCGTACATGAAATACACTGGTTACATGTAGTGTCAAAGAAATACACAGGTTACATGTAGCTAAAGATGAAAATAAACATGAGGAGTCATAGAAGATGAAGATAAAGAGATAGGAAGGTGCTTTCAGGAGTATACCTGACTTATGAGTAATTTTTTTACTAAAGTTAAGCAGTAGACATCCAAGTCAGGAAACTTGTTGATGGAAGAGGAGCTTCACACATTTACAGGAATTCATATACAGCAACATATTAAACAAAAAGGATGGACAATAATCCAAATAGTTATTGAAATATTGAGAACCTACTATGTGCCAGAAATGATGAGGAAATTTCCCAACTTGACTTGTTCTGCCATTGTACAGTTTCTTTTAATCTTTAAAACCCTTGAAAATTCCTTTTCTGTATCTATTAACAGATGTTGGCTTTATTTCTCCATACTTTTATTTCAAATTATTTTGATGAAGTGTTGCAATTTCTTTTGAAAAAACAAATCAGCACTGAAAGCCTTATTTCCTTTCTTCTCTTCTCATTTTGTCAGGTAGTTCTTATTGTTGTCTCAGGATGGGTATGCCAGTACCAAACTACTGTGCATAAACAGCAATGTCCAGAGGTGGGACAAAGGAGAAAGGGGATCAAATCTTTGTGTGCCCTTTGAAGATCTAAAAAAATCTTTTTCAGAATTGCCAGCTATCTTCTCCTCATGTCCCATTGACCTGCATTAGGTTACATGGTACTCCTTAATCAATCATTGTGAATAGGCAATGGGATTACCAAAACTGGCTTAATCAATACATAATTATCCAATAAACATAATTGTGTTATCAAGATTTCGGCATGGGCAGGGGCCAGTCTTCCCTGAAACAAGCCTTCACATGCAGGAATAGTGACAACTGGGAGCCCCGGGGGGGGGGGGGGGGCGTGGAGGGGGGGAAGAATTCCATCAGTAAGAAGAGGGAAAAATAGCTATTAAGTAGACAATCACCAATGTCTGTGTGAGTGACTGAAAATCTAAAAGACCATGAAAATGTAAAGGACTATGCTTGAGAAAATAAAACACTAGCAGAAGTAGCAAGATTTCAAGTAATAATTGGGTAGGGGGAAAAATGTTTTTCCTGGATAGTTCCCTAGAGCTCTCTATTTAAGTAGCATGTTATCTTTTTTGGTAGAAAGAAAGAAGATGGTGGCTAGGGAATATTTATGTCCCACATCAAAGAAGAATTGAATTTATTTTTTATTTAATTATTTGTCAGGAAAGATATTCTGCAACTCATCCAAATACGGGTCAAAGTATAATCCAATTTTCCCACTGAGCTCATTGACAAATTCTTATCTTAACAAGATTAAGACTTTAAAGCAGAAACTCCTCTGATGTTTCAAAAGGCAATAGCTTTTTACTGATTTTTTTGCACATTTGACCATTTCTTGTCTTGTTAAGTTGCCATTTGTTCTTTAAAAACCTTTATCATTTGTACATTCTCAGTCTTTTTCCTTTCAGAGGCAATGGAGCTTTCTATTCGCCCTTTAGCTGAAAGGCCAGAGTGGCTGTCTCCTTGGATATGTGAAACTATATTATGAAAAATCTCTAAGATACTGTAAATATTATAAGGAAAATGTGTAGTGTAGAGCTTCCTAACAGCACAACCATGAATCCTAAGTCTAAATTCAGGAGTATAGTATAGTATAGTATAGTATAGTATAGTATACTGTAAGTACAAGATATAGAGGAAGATCATACATATAAGTTGAAAAGGTCATAAATAATAGAAGTGAAACAAATGCATCACCAAAGTAGTAATTAGTAAGTTATTATACATAACTTGCAGGGAAACTAAAGGGATTCCATGAAAAAAACTGTTTTTTTTCTTCCTTTTCCTACTTCTTTTCTTGCTTGGAACACAACCCTGCCCTGTACACATGGCTTATAGTTAGTAAGGAGGTATGTTCCCCTTGTAAAGGTCAAGGAGTTAATGATTTCTTTGGAGTCCTCCAGCACAATAGAATACACCTAAGGAGTGATCAGGCAAGTCCTTCATGTATGTTTTCCAAGACCACTGACTCCAGACACCTTGACACTAAGACCCATGGCTCCAGGGTAGCTTTTGGAGGACACCTGAGCAGTCAGTCTTGTTTCAACCAGTTGCTGGATGCCTGAGAGGACATGTACACCAGACTCCAATGAAAGATGAGGCCCATTCTCCTTTCTTTTCTGAGTCTTCCAGATACTCTGTTGGTATCTCCCCTCTCTAGATCTTCAATTAACTGTTTTCACTTCCTTCCAGCTCATGTTTGATTTCCATCCTCCTCGAAGCTAATGACCCTCATGGCTGATCCTGCAGGATGCCCCTCTGCAGCTAGCCTGCATCACATACACCAAAAGACAATTTGCAAGTTGGGACCACTTAAGCCATAACATGGGATAAAGTTCAGTGGTTTATTATTATTAAGCAGTTGATACAGTGAGAAAGCAGTGACAGTTTATTCTTCACAGGGATTGGTTATAATATCAAAATTTTCTTAAATGATAGGGAATTGTTTAGTGGTTACCTCCTATCAGTTTTAGATAACCAGTTCAAGTTTTGTTTATAATGTCCAGAGGCATAAGTAAGAAATAATCCAGGTTAAGTTAGTTGTGCAAAGTAAACTAAGTTGAGTTTTATTTGTACACCTAAACTGGTTTTGTCTACTTGAGTAATTCTCAAGACTGGTCTTTGCTTTTTATTTTAACAGAGAATAGTATACTGTAAGTAGAGAAAGATCCTATATATATAAGCATGAACTTATACTTTCATCCAAAAAAGTAAATATCTTGTCTTCCTTCATTATCTTTTGGTGAGTGGCATGTGAGAAGATCAACCGTCTCAAAGATTTCCCAAAAGCCTTTGTGGTGTGTGTATCAGTCATTTTATAGATCCATCTCCAAATAAGGAAGCCTGGGTTCTCTGGAGACCTGGCCCAGTTCTAAAAGGAAAGCTTAAAGTAGCCTGTCTGCTTAGGATTAGAGGTTATCTAATATTAGCTTCTGTCTGATGAAAAACAAATTGCCCTATCCATTAATCACGACATAACAGACTGACCTCAGAATGCAGAAAGGATTTTAAATTAGTGATAGTTGTATTTGAGGGGAATACACAATTGCATTTCATCCATATTAATCAAGTTTTCAAATGTGATTAAATGATCCTTTTCAATTTTTCCAGAAGAATCTGGTTTTTAAATCTTTTGATTTTATTGGAAGTTTGAGAAAATGTGAATGATTGTGTGGACTGTAGTTACAGATGGTCCCCCACTTACGATGGTTTGACTTATGATTTTTCAACTTGACGATGGTGCATGAGACATATGCATGCAGTAGAAACCATACTTTGAATTTTTATCTTTCCCTGGGCTGGTGATATGTGGTGGATACTCTATCATGATGCTGGGCAACAGCAGGGAACCAACCGCAGCCCCCGTTCAGCCACACGGTCATGAGAGTAAACATTGATACAGTCAGAACCATTCTGTATCCACACAACCAATCTGTTTCACTTTCACTTTCACTTTTCAATTTCACTACAGTTTTAAATAAATCACATGAGATATTCAACACTTCATTATGAAATTGGCTTTGTATTGAATGCCATTGCCCAAATGTAGACTAGTATAAGTGTTCTAAGTGGTTTAAGGTAGGCTAGGCTAAGCTGTAATGTTCTGTAAGTTAGGTATATTGAATGCATTTTGACTTATGATATTTTCAACTTATGATAGGCCTAAACAGGAAGCAACCTCATCATAAGTAGAGGAAGATCTGTATTGTAATATCAGTAGGTGGCAAAAATATGAGTGCTACCCACAATATAAGGAAATGTCTCTGTTCCTAATCAGAAATAACCCTTTTGCCCCAGAAAAAGTATATTTGGGGGAAAAAATAGGGCCTGAAAAGATGTTTTGGTCTGTTAGCTGGGACCTGAAGATTGGTGAAAGATAGTAGTAATTTGGTTAAGTGTGTGCATCTAAGTAAGACTGTCTGGGTTAAAATACCAGCTCTAAAATTTTTTGACTGTATGATTTTGAAAGATTTTTAAAAGTCTGTATACTTTAGTTTCCTGTCTGAAAATTTATAATGACAGAATTGGGTGACTGTGATCATTAAATTAGAAGTATAGATAAAGTACTTTGGGAGCACATGACTTAGCGTTAAGTATTATATCACGTCCGCCTTCAAGTCTAAGAATTTCCTTCCAACTTAGTTTTTATAATTTCTAATAGAGATATTTTGACTCAGAAAGTGCTTTACATTTCCTGCTTGGTACAGCCATGTGTTTATTGTTTTACATGAAATAGAAAGCAGTGGATTAGCCCCATTCAATCAGTAAGGTCCTGGTAAGAGACAGACCCTGTATTTGACAGTAAGTAGAAAGGAGAGAAAACACAAAAGAAACCAAATAAGCACTCTATGTGCATAGAGTTTACATTGCAGTTTGATCAATACAATCAATACACATGAAAACAATAGACAATGAACTAGAATTATAATTTATGAATACTTTATAGCTCTATTTCACCTCCTCATTGAAACAATGCCCCATAGAGTTAATGAGGTTGAAACTAGTAGAAAGTTTAAAGCTTGTTCCCAGAGAACTGTTTCCTTCAAATCTAATTGTGTATTTTCAAATCCATTAGCTGTCTCTACAGAAGCTTGAACTCAAAGTCAACTGATATGGTTTCAACCTATGAACAAGCAAGGCCCTGCATTTTAAGACCTCAATGAGTTTGTACTGGCTCAGCTCTCAGAGCATGCCTATAGCTCCTTCTCCTTGTCCTCAGATAAGATCCTCCTGTCGGGGGCTGAACATCTTTTTGATGTTAAGTCTTCACTCCAAAGTGAACATGGGATGTATGTTACATATATGTTTGCTTAATATGCATGCTCCATCTGCCCTCATGAATAGTCATAAGTACCCCTGTGCTTTTCAACAATATGCATGTAATCTCAACCCCTATTATTATAAAAAACTTATTCTCTCTCCCTTGGGGGGAGGCAGATTTTAGGCTTGCCTCCCATCTCTTCATTTGGCTGCCCCTCGAATAAACTTCTCTGCTACAAACTTGATATCTTAGATTGGCTTTGCTGTGTATCAGGCAGATAGACTTGGGTTCAGTTACACTATGATCTAAAAATTATCTGTTAGTGTCTGTCTGCCCCTGAGATTAAAAGTTTATTGAGGGCTGGTATGAGGTCCTGCTTCTCAGAGGTCTAGGTATAGAACCTTGTGCTCTGTAAGCAGTGAGTGTTTGAAAATAAAGGAACTTTGTAGTCAGAGAGACATTCACAGACACAGTGGAAAGAATGCTGGAGTAAAAAGGAAAGGAACTGAGATTCCTGAGTTTGTCTTTCTCACTAAGTATCTATAAAGCTGAAACTCAGTTTCTCCACCTATAAAATGAAAGAATCAGCCTAGGTTAGTGACATGTTAATGTGTGTGTGTTTTCTTTTTTTTTTTTTAAGTAGGGTAAAAACATTCTGCATATGAAATCTTATGAGTAAACAGGTAAGAGCAGAAAACCACAGCCTTCGTGTTGCAAAACCACAAACTTCCATAGTGTTTCAAAGAAGACCACCTGCATAAATCATTGTTTTATCTGAGTCCTGAAGGACAAATGGAAGTTAACCAGGAGAAGAGTTTGAAAATGAGAGAAGATTGTTCCAAAAGCTAGATAGAGCATAGAACTGAAATCCATTAACTCTGGTTGAATTCAAGAGTGTAAAGAGGGAGTGGAAAGAAAAGGCGCCTAAGAAAGTAAGCAATGCCAGAATATCAAGATCCATAAAAATCATGTTAAGAATATTGGATTTTATCCTTAAGGCAGTGGGTATCCATTAAAGGGATTTAAATAAGACAGTGATCTCAAATTTGCTCGTCAGAAAACTTACTCTGGTTATAGTGCAGAGAAGGAATTTGAGAGAAGCGGGATTAAGGCAAGGATGTCATTTAGGAGATTATTTCGATAAGTAAGAGAAGATGGTCATTTAAACCAAACACTCCCTTGGTTCTCTTGCCTGTTTTCTACTCATCTATAGCATTGATACTACAATACCGGCTAAATCTAATTCTTTGTCAACTCCATACCTGTACCTAAGACATTAAATATGACTGGGGATAAATATACATCTAAGCTAACTGCTCTCCTTTTAAATTCATGAAAAAAGCTGCCAATAGGCTATTAAAATGCTGCCTAGAAATCACATTCTTTATCTTTCAGGTCCCTTCACCCTCTCATTGTCCTAAGGAAAAAAAAAATTTTTTTCTTCTTTCTTCCCTTTCTTCAAACTCTCAACACCTCCTTCTCCATTCTCATTCTCAGCTTATGATCTTTCTTCTTACTTCACCAAGAAACTGAAACAGAGGGAATCTTCCATAGATTTCTGCCACTACATCTAACCACCTACCTGCTACTGT
The DNA here is from genome assembly GCF_022837055.1 of Prionailurus viverrinus. NCBI lineage: Eukaryota > Metazoa > Chordata > Mammalia > Carnivora > Felidae > Prionailurus > Prionailurus viverrinus. The sequence continues at coordinate 131,910,027 of NC_062564.1, forward strand.
CCTTTTTTCTGTCTAGTAACTAGAGTTGTTTTCCATGGTCCTATCCAAAGCCAATCCCTCTGGTAGACTCTGTCTCTTCTCATTTCCTTTAGAACATAATTTAGCAATTCTCCCCTGTCTCATTCCTCATTAACTTTTCATTTTTACTAAATCATTTTTATCATCATTCAAATATAGTGTTATTTCTTCCATATTAGAGAAATCTTTTCATGACTCCACTTTCTTTGCCAGTTACCACTCTGATTTCTCGGCTCTTTTTTGCAGAAAATTCCTTGAAATACTTGTCTATTATTTCTATTCCCAATTTTTCATATCTGCTTTTCTTATAAACTCACTCTAATCAGGCTTTTACTCTCACCATGTCACTAAAATCACCATTATCAACGTCATTAATGACTTCTTCATTGTTTCTCAGTTATTGGTGTTGTTCTCACCTAATTTATCAGTAAAACTTGAGTCAGTTAATCATTATCTCCTTTCAGAAAAAATAAATATTATTAACTTGGCTTATAGAATAACACATTCTCTTGATTGGTCCATACTGGTATCCTTTTTTGATTCTTCCTTCTCACTCACTTAATATTAAAGCACTTCAGTGCTCAAATCCTGGGCCTCCTCTCTCCTGTATCTATACTCCCTTGTGGTTGTACCCAATCCAATGAGTTTAAATCCTCCATAAGTAGACAACTCCAAAATGTATATCTTCAGCCCAGTTATTTCTTAAGAATTTAACGGCTGAAACAAACACAGTATCTCATCAACTGGCTACAGTAATTGATTTAGGGGTAAGGATGCAAAATAAACTCAATAAATGAACTGTAGGACCTGTTCTGGGAATTCTGGTGCATGAATTCACGTATTTTCCACTGGGTATATGAATTTGGGGCTTAAAACTAAATCAACATTTGCCAGAAGCCTACTCCATGTCTATGTTTGGAACCAAAATAAAAAGAAACCAGATCCTAAAGATGGATCTTGATGATCTTGTTTGAAATCTGGATGAAGTCCTAACTCAAGCCAGATTTGCTCTTGGAATATTCAGTTCCATGAGTATAAATTCCCTTTTGAGTTGGGATTTCTGTTGCTTGAAAACACATGCATTCTATTTGATACACATACATTTTCTGTGAGTTATATATTATTATCTCTATATAAGAGGAAAAACCATGCTAAGATGCCTACATGATTTTCCCAAAGTCATTCATAAAGTAAGTGTTGCCACCAAGACCTGATCCAGATAGTCAAACTTAGGACTTCAAGTGTATAACTCCCTGTGAATAGGAGTTTGAAGATATTGGAATTTCACATTCTATGTGATGTACCCTTTTAAAGTGTGTGTGTGTGTGTGTGTGTGTGTGTGTGTGTGTGTGTGTGGTGGGGGGTGTGTGTATACTCTCACTGTAACCACAGCATTAGAACATTAAACAGATGGTCATATTTCTTTTTTATTTATTTTTTTTTAATTTTTTTTTCAACGTTTATTTATTTTTGAGACAGAGAGAGACAGAGCTTGAACGGGGGAGGGGCAGAGAGAGAGGGAGACACAGAATCGGAAACAGGCTCCAGGCTCTGAGCCATCAGCCCAGAGCCTGACGCGGGGCTCGAACTCCCAGACTGCAAGATCGTGACTTGGCTGAAGTCGGACGCTTAACCGACTGCGCCACCCAGGCGCCCCAGATGGTCATATTTCTTAAGAAAATACCAAAGAGTTGATTCTCATTCATTATTTAGCTTAATTTACATTGAAATATCCTAGTAACAAAATCAACTTTACTCTTTGATCTATGTCCTCAATTTTAATTTTGTTCTTCACAGAAGAATGGACACTAATCACCAATACGGGTTTTGTGTTCTTATATTTTCAGATATGCAGGCAATGACCAAGAATCTGGTTTCATAATGTCCAAGTTTTTATGGATAGATTTATCTTCTTACCCTTCAACTGATGTGAGCATTAGTGAAGAGGTCATTAAAATGAGCACAGAGCAAAGAATCCAGGAAACCTGGGATTATGCACTGATTCTTTATTTCTAGTGTGTGACATCATGCAAGTTCTTTAGTGCACTGGAGCCCTTTCTCCTCAGTAAAGTGTGTATCACAGACATCTATCTTACAGGAGTGTGGTGATGATTAAGTGAGATAACAAACACTTGATATATCATGCACCCTAAACAAATCAGAGTATTTTTACTATTTGCTTTTCAAAATTCTATAGGAATATAAATCTCTATATTAGCAAAGAAGATTCCCAAGCACCATTTTGTAGCACATTTATTTCAATAAATGTTTATTTTAACAAATGATATGGTTCATCACAAGAATTATCCTACCCCCAATACTTTTTAATTAAACATTAGTCCTGTTGACAGAAAATTAATTAGAGTGTGTTTTGGATGTTGAGCCATGAAGAATGGCTCAGAAAAGTCCTAGACAGAAAGAGAAGTCAGTCTGGCGTTCAAAAGTGTCCAGATATAAAACAAGAATGGATTTGCAAAATTGCCTCCATTGGCATTATGTGGATGCGCCTTGACCATTCTGTAGCTGAAAAAATCCACTCCAGACCTTGCACTACAGAGAATTCAATTTGACATTGTTTAATATCCTATGGGGTGAATGGGAAACTTATTGCATCTGCTATCTTATCTCAGAATGGGAGTGTTTTTCTTTAAGAATTCTCAGAAGGGAGTCATTCTTTGATAATTGAACTCCCTGTGGTGTTGGTCAAGTGGAAACAGTACTCAGAGGCTTCAAAGAAATGAAAGCTTAGAAAACAGAACAGAAGCTTTTCTGGCAGTGATGAGAAGAGGCATCTCTTTGACCTTTTAAATAATGAAAACCAATAGTTTAAAGAAAGCTCAGGCAGAAAACCCAGAACAGAGGATAGAGGAACAAAATTTCCCACCCCAAATTGTTTCTCTTTAGCATGTGGATTATTTTAGGTTGGTTTTTATGTTTTTGTTTTTGTTTTGTTTTTGTTGTTTTTTTGTTTTGTTTTGTATTTTTTTTGAGAGAGAGGGAGAGCACATGCAGAGAAGAAGGGCAGAGAGTGAGACAGAAAGAATCTTAGCAGGCTCTATACACAGCACAGAGCTCTACATGGGGCTCGATCCCACAGCCCCGGGATCATGACCTGAGTCAAAATCAATAGTCAGATGTTCAACAAAATGAGCCACCCAGGCCATGCCTATGTTGATTATTTTTAAGAAACGGAAGGCACAAGGACTTTTGACCTTCCCTCTGTCTGAAAATATTTAGTTCCAGGATGGGAGCTATTATTATAGAAAACTACATTAGAACTTAGCAAGTTCTGTTTATTAAAATTCATTTCTATGTCCCATTGTTTCTGTATGGTCCAGCAAATATTTTTTTTTATCTTCCTTTGAATTGTGAATTGATTCCCGTGAATTGATTTCCTTCCCTTTGAAGTCTGTCACCCTTACCCTGTTCTCCTTAGTTCAGGATGACATAGATATCTCATTTTGTCAGACTGTCTTTGGAATCTCTCATGTTTGTGTGAATTCCTAATATGTACATAATTACAAGTGTTTTCCTCTAGCCAGACTTTTCAAAAAGAGAGAGGGAGTGTGTGTGTTCCCAAATAAATAAAATCAGAAATGTAAGAGAAGTTACAACTGATACAACAGAAATGTAAAGGATTCTAAGAGACTAGTATGAAAAATTATCCACCAAAAAATTGGACAACCTAAAAAAAAGGATACATTCCAGGAAACACACACTTCCAAGACTGAATCATAAAGAAGTAGATCTAAGTAGACCAATCACAAATAATGAAATTGAATCAGTAATTTAAAAACTCCTTAAAAACAAAAGCCCAGCACCAGATGGCTTCATAGCTGAATTCTATCAAACATTAAAGGATAGTGAGTATTCATTCTTCTCCAATTATTCAAAAAGGGAGAAGGAAAGCTTCCAGATTCATTTTTACAAGACCAGCATTACTCTGATACCAAAACCAGAAAAGGATACCACCAAAAAAAAAAAAAAAAAGAAAAAAAAAAAAGAAAAAAAGAAAAAAAAGAAAGAAAAATTGCAGGCCTATATCCCTGATAAATATACATGCAATAATTCTCAACAAAATATTAGTAAACCAAATTCAACGGTATATTAAAAGTGTTATGCATCACAATCAAGTGAGAGGGATGCAAAATGGTTTAACATGGGCAAATCCACCAATGTGGATTTGTTAACAAAACAAAGGATAAAAATCTTGTGATCATCTCAATAGATGCAGGAAAAACATTTGACAAAGTTCAACATCTATTTATGCAAAAACTTTCAACAAAGTGGATATAGAAGAAATGTTCATCAACATGATAAAGGCCATATATGAGAAACCTACACTTGGTCTCATAACAGTAAAAAGTGAAACAGTTTCCACTAAGATCAGGAACAAGGCAAGGATGCCTACTCTCACTACTTTTATTCAACATAGTATTGGAAGTCCTAGCCAGAGAAATTAGGCAAGAAAAGGAAATAAAGTCACCTAAATCAGAAAGGATGAAGTAAAACTGTCACTATTTGCAGATGGCATGCTAATAAATATAGAAAATCCTAAAGACTCCACCAGAAAACCATTAGAATAAATGAATTCAGTAAAGTTGCAGGATACAACATCAACAGAAATCAGTTTCACTTGTATACACTAATAATGAGCTATCAGAGAAATTAAGAAAATAATTTCATTTACAATTGCATCAAAAAGAATAAAATACCTAGAAATAAACTTAAATAGATGAAAGACTGTACTATGAAAACTATAAGTCATCGAGGAAAGAAATAGAAGATGACACAAATAAATGGATTAAAAAAAATCAATATTGTTAAAATGTCTACAATTACCCAAAGCAGTCTATGGATTCAACATAATCCCCATCAAAACACCAATTAATTTTCAAAGAACTAGAACAAAGAATCCTAAAATTTACAGGAAACCACAAAAGACCCTGAATAGCCAAAGCAATCTTGAGAAATAAGAACAGAGCTGGAGGTTCTGTTCTTTGATTTCAAACTATATTATAAAGCTGTAGTGATAAAAACAGCATGGTACTGGCACAAAAACAGACACAGATCAGTGGAATGGAATATAGAGTCTAGAAATAAGTCCATACATATATGGTCAATTAATCTATGACAAAAGAGGCAACAATATACAATGGAGAAAAGACAGTCTCCTCAACCAATAGTGTTGCAAAAACTGAATAGCCACATGCAAAATAATTAAACTGGACCACTATCTTACAGCATATAAGCATACAGCATATAAAAATAAATTCAAAATGGATTAAAGACTTCAATGTAAGACTTGAAGCCATAAAACCCCTAGAAGAAAACATCGACAGTAAACTCTTGACATTGGACCTAGCAATATCTTTTTTGGACCACACTTCTCAGACAAGAGCAACAAAAGTTAAATAAGTAGAACTATATCAAACAAAAAGCTTCTGCACAGCAAAGGAAACCATCAACAAAACAAATAGGCAATCAACTGAATGGAAGAAGATTTCTGCAAATCATATATCCAATAAAAGGCTAATAGAAAGATAAAATATAAAAGAACTTAATACAACTTAATATCAAAAAGCAAATATTGGATTTAAAAATGGGTAGAGGACTTAAATAGACTTTTCTAAAGAAGACATACAGATGGCCAATGGGCATATGGAAAGATGCTCAACATCACTGATCATCAGGGAAATGCAATCAAAATCAATATCACCACATACCTGTCATATTAAGTACTATCAAAAAGACAAAAATAACAAGTGTTGGTGAGGATGTAGAGAAATAGGAACTCCCATGCACGGTTGGTAGAAATGTCAATTGGTGCAACCATTGTGGAAAACAGTATGGAAGTTCCTCAAAACATTAAAAATAGAACTATCTTTGCCTAATTTTTCTTACAACCAAAATTGACTTGCAGTTCTTCAAACGAAAAATAATGTCATTTTAGTCCTTTGTACTCCTAAGAAGGATACCAGATACCTGCATTTTACTTCCTAATTTTAACATGATGGTGGAGAAAAGAGAGTTTAAGAATAAAATGCAACCCACTTCTTGGGTTCTCAGCCCCAGGTGCTAATTTAAAGAAAAGTAAGCATAAATTTTGAAGAAAAAAAATCAGGATTGCATGGCAATTATAAATAATAGTCTCTACCTAGTGCTAGAATGGAATCAGAGTCACCCAGAAGAGTTACAAATTTTTCTTCTGCTGAATAAGTGTGAGAAAATTGCATAAATCTCAATGGTTTTGTTTACCTGGGATTAAAAATATATTTCATTAGGTTGCTACTACAATTAGGTTTTTCACAACTAAACCAGTTACCCATGATGTCAAAACATTAATCTTATGTGTTTTATTATATGTGGAGACATCCTGAATCTTATTAGGATTATTCTAACAGAAACAAAGTTTTACTTTTATGGGTTTACTTCTATTTTCTCCTCTGTTTATACTCTTCTTGTTTAAGGCAGAAATAAGAGAAGCATTCCCATTCCTGCCATATAATAACATGTTACATTTTAATATCCCTTTGGAATGCTGTGGTCCCATCAGGAGCAGTGGTTTGGCATTCGTGAAGGCCTGTAAGAGCCTGCACTATTTGAAGAACAGTAAATTGTGTTTTCGTCCAATTATCTGAAAGTAGATGAAATATTTAGCAACTGATCTGATGAAAGCTGCTGTTCCTAATAACCACAACTCCCAAGAGAAAGACCGTGCTCTGGTCTCTATTGCTAAGGAATTTCATCAGTGTCAGAGCAATATCAATCAACCAACTTCAAAATAGCTATTGAATGATAAGGCATCATCATAAGCAATAGTCGTAATATATGTGTATATACATATATGTATATATGTGTATATATAAATGTATATATGTGTGTGTGTATGTGTGTGTATATATATATATATATATATATATATATATATATATATATATATATATATTTAACTTGGCTCACTATGAACAGCATCTCCTGTTAGGCAACAGGGCTACAAAATGGCTCAATAATCTCATATTTAGTTATAATAACCTCATTTATACTTGTAATGGTAAAGCCCCTGCCAGAAAACTATGAAACTTTCTGAAAGGTTTTCTCTTTTCTTTATATGTTTCTAAGTTGATTTTTCAAGGCAGCCACTATCAACTTTATAGGAAAATTAAATAGCAAGAAAGATATTCTTATAAGTACCTTTCCAGGACTACTATACACTGGTTCCATAAAGGGAAGCAACAAAGCTGGGACTTTAGACATTTTGCCACCATGAGATAGAGAATAGAATGAATATCCAGCAACAAAATAATAGTTCATGGTATTTGCACTTATTGTATTTATGTCATCAAATTACATACATTTACCTGAAGATAGTTAATCACCGTTTACATATTAAGGTAAATGTATGACTCACATCAGCTTGAACAGGGCAAAAAATAGCCATTAAAAATTGCACTGGGACTAAAATCAGAGATATTTAACCACCCATTTAACACATGCCAGGAATAAGAGGCAGGGTGAACAGTCATATTCTTCTTTATAATGCAAAATCCAATACAAAAGCTAATTTTACTTTTCGTCACCCAGAAAACAGTACTATATTCCCTTCACATTGGTAAGCACACACCAAGCATTCAAATCAGCAATTGGCCCCATCTGATTGTGGAGAGCACAATTTGCTGCAGCTAATAAGAAAAACCTGCAGCCAAACCCCCAGCTACCCAAAAGGAACACATGCTTTTTTAGGTGGCATCAATCTAGTAATTATTTAACCTTTGTTAGTTAAGGTATCTCTTGAACTTGGAAAATTAGAATGAATTCTGTTCTATTCATAAATATTCCCAAGTGTTTTAAGATGATAGATAAATAGGAATAATAATAGCTAACACTCCTTGAGCATTTACCATGAGGGAAGTACTTTACATACATTATCTCATTTCATCCTCACCACAAACCTATGAGGTAGGTAACCTCATTAAGCATATTAAGCTTAGCTAACTTCATTAGGTCTTATAGCTAATAAGTGATAGAGATGTAAACTCAGTGCCAAACTTTTCAAAGCCTGCCTCTTCTGCCTCAGAAATCTGCTTCTATGAGTAGGAAATCAAGTATGTTCCAAGTAGGAAAAGTGATTTTGTTCCAGGAATTCTGCTCTAGCATTTAGATTAAGTCCACTATTTTTAGAGAATAAGCCCTTAAAACTCAAACAAGGTACCTGGAATGGATAATAGTTTAATCCATCTTAACCAATGAACCTATGCTCTGAGAAGAGGCAAATGTCTTAAGTAGGAAAGAGCGGAGACAGGAAGTGTCCTAAGAATGTCAACTCCTGAACAGGACATTCAGAAGAGGATTGGCCTGGATAGACAGAAGTCATGGACTTGAAGTAAAAGTAGAAGATAAAAAAAGATATAGGAGATGAGAATAGGAGGCAGCAGATGAAACATGGCAGGAAGGTGGAAGGTTAAAATCAACCTTAGGGTTTTCTTTGGAATACATACTTTCCATGGAACAGTTAAAGATATAACCTCACCACTTGGTATCCCATTCTTGGACAAAAAAAAAAAAAAAAAAGGACTTGTAGAATTCCAATCCATTGTTTTGTTTTGGAATACAGAATTCATACTTGAAATGAATTCTGCCTTGAATATTAAAATCTTGAAGGGAGAAAGAGAAAGCATGACATTTGGTAATTACTTATTAAGTTGTTTAATTAAAAAATCATTAAAATTATTCCAACTTATGAAAAATAATATCTCATAAGTTTTCCTAAACAAAATATGAAAAAGTTCAATGAAAGCAATTTTTTAAAAATGTTTATTTATTTAAGAGAGAGAGTGTACCACACATGTGCTTGCACACATGGGGGAGGGGCAGAGAAAGAGAGGGAGAGAGAGAATCCCAAGCAGGCTCTGCACTGTCAATACAGAGCCTGATTTGGGGTTTGATCCCAGGAACTGTGAGATCATGACCTAAGCCAAAGTCAAAAGTCAGCCACTTAACTGACTGAGCCACCCAAGTACCCTGGAAGCAATCTTTTCCATTTTCAACTCCTTTTACCCACATGAAGACAATGTATTCTTTTCATACGGGAGCAGTCCATGACCATTTTATTATACAATGAAATGAATTGACTTATATCTCATTAGCACTCTTTCATAAATTGGCTTTCTGACCAACTCAACTGTTTTTTACATTAATGTTGATATTCAGACTGTGTGAAGCAGAGTGACAAAAGCTGGATCACATCTCCACTGCAGTATTATCTTTTGTTAAATTTATTTTTGCAAAATGGCTTTTATTTATTTTTTTTTAATATATGAAATTTATTGACAAATTGGTTTCCATACAACACCCAGTGCTCATCCCAAAAGGTGCCCTCCTCAATACCCATCACCCACCCTCTCCTCCCTCCCACCCCCCATCATCCCTCAGTTTGTTCTCAGTTTTCAACAGTCTCTTATGCTTTGGCTCTCTCCCACTCTAACCTCTTTTTTTTTTTTTCCTTCCCCTCCCCCATGGGTTCCTGTTAAGTTTCTCAGGATCCACATAAGAGTGAAACCATATGGTATCTGTCTTTCTCTGTATGGCTTATTTCACTTAGCATCACACTCTCCAGTTCCATCCACGTTGCTACAAAAGGCCATATTTCATTTTTTCTCATTGCCACGTAGTATTCCATTGTGTATATAAACCACATTTTCTTTATCCATTCATCAGTTGATGGACATTTAGGCTCTTTCCATGATTTGGCTATTGTTGAGAGTGCTGCTATGAACATTGGGGTACAAGTGGCCCTATGCATCAGTACTCCTGTATCCCTTGGATAAATTCCTAGCAGTGCTATTGCAAAGGCAAGGGAATTAAAAGCAAAAGTGAATTACTGGGACCTTATGAAGATAAAAAGCTTCTGCACAGCAAAGGAAACAACCAACAAAACTAAAAGGCAACCAACGGAATGGGAAAAGATATTCGCAAATGACATATCAGACAAAGGGCTAGTATCCAAAATCTATAAAGAGCTCACCAAACTCCACACCCGAAAAACAAATAACCCAGTGAAGAAATGGGCAGAAAACATGAATAGACACTTTTCTAAAGAAGACATCCGGATGGCCAACAGGCACATGAAAAGATGTTCAGCGTCGCTCCTTATCAGGGAAATACAAATCAAAACCACACTCAGGTATCACCTCACGCCAGTCAGAGTGGCTAAAATGGCTTTTAAAGTAGTTTATATTGAAACATATTGTTAATCCAACTGCCTCACTAGTTTAATTTTCAATATGAGAAAGTCCTCTGAATTATCCATACAGCTTCCATCATAGTGTTGTCCTATAATGAATTAAAGATTATATACAATAAAACATCTTGAATATATGGGTACAAGCTTCCTATTCTGGATAAGAAAAATTAAGCAGATAGAATTGTATTCATTCTTCAAATTAAAACTATAACTTCATTTCTGTTGAGAAATGTAAAATATGACCACATGGTATAATGGGAAGAGCTTAGACTTTGATTTTATACAAATGCAGTTTCAAAATAAGCCTGTGTCAGCTAACAGATGTATTGAGAAGTGAACTCAAGAGTATGTACTCATAAGCAACTATCCATTCTCCCACCTATGCTTCAAATCCTCTTATTGGGCTAGTTCTTTCCCTGTCTTTGGATTTTAGTCTCTTTTAGTTCTATTTCACAAAAGCAGTGTCATTTTAATATGAACACGCAATCCTTGAAATAATGAAAACACTTCTGTAGTGAAGAATTAATCTTATCCAGAGAGAAGTATGGCCTTTTCTGCTGGCTCATGGGAGATAAATTCTAAACCTTTGGAATTTCTCAGAGGGTAGGAGTGTCTTTAACATTCATGGTGGGTCCTTGGACCACACCTTATAATTTATGTTAATGCAATGACTGTGTGGGTTGGGCAATATCAATAGTCTTAAGATGAGGTCTGGCCACACCAGAAAAACAACCATGTGATGAAAAGGTTGGAACTTTTAGCCAGATGACTTCCAAGAGGGATGAGGCTAGAGATCCAGTTCAACCATGCAGGCCATGATTCAATCAATCCTGCCTAAACAATGAACCTTCAATAAGGTCTCTGGACACCAAAGTCAAGTGAGCCTCCTGGATTTCAATACTCTATATGCTTATTACCACACATTACTAATGCCAAGGGAATAACATGCCCCGTAGACATGACCATTTCAAGTTTGTAACTTTCAGTTCCATGTCTTCCCTTTGCATTTCTTCTTTGGCTGGTTCTAATTTGTATTCTTTTGTTATAATAAAACTATAATCTAATGTATGGTACTTTCCTGCGTTTTGTAAATTGTTCTAATAAATTATTAAACCTTGGGGAGTCCATGAGGACCTCCCCATTTGTAGCCAGCTGGTTGGAAGTGACGGTGGCCCTGGGGACCCTTGAAATTGCAGCTGGTGTTAGAAGTGAAAACAGTCTTGTGAGGAGTTCCCTCTGATTTTGCAGGTAAATTAACTCCTTACGGTTGTTGCCAGAGTCTAGAGTAGACTTGCCCATCTAAAGAACTGTTCCTTAATCACCTTAACCTCCACTTTGGCTTCACCGCTGGTAACACCAAATTCTTATTCCATTTAGTTATCTGTTTCCTCAGCTTATTATTCCTTCAGGCTTATAAGCTGGAAGTGTAAGACTGGGGATTTCCCATAGGAAGAACTTCTCTCTTTACCCTGCCAGCTTCAGCCCCATTTATTAGCCACCATTTCCACTCAGTTGTCCTAGAAGAAGAGTGAATTCAAGTTTGTTTTGCATATTGTTATCTGGCGTTGGGATTCTCAGCAATTTTTTTGGTCTGGCTTACAGATATTGATTTAGCCTCTGGAGTGCTATATTACTTTGCCCCTCTGGATGACCTTTCTGGGTAGAGTCTTCACTTGGCTTAAGGTAAAGACAAATGTCTTCCTCACTCTCCTTATTTATTATTGTTGAAAAAGCTTCTCTCTCAACAGATCCACTTCTACTCTTGTATAAGCTGATGCTGAGAGAACTCATTGTACATAATGAAATCTCGTGGCATGTCTGGCATATTGTGTTTTTATTTTTAAGCTTGTTTTCCTAGGGGGTATCCTTGTATCAGTGTAACTTAGTGGTAAACCAATGATCAATCAGAAAATTTTCTTAAATGCCTTGCTGTTATATTTCCTACCCTTTGTGAAGGGGATCTGTATGTAAAGACATGCTTTGGAACTTCAATCAAAACCTGTAATGTAAGGATTTTTTTTTGTATATATATAATCCATTCAACCTATTTTTAGTGTTGCTTTACTTTTATCTCCCTACTTAAAATTCTGTTATACTGAACATAAAATCAATACCTTTAGACACATTTGAATTATTGAAGTTCGAGGAATCCTGCGTGCTCTCATCAATGGTGTCAAAGATGTTTTATCACTCTTGTGGAAGACAGATGGCCAAACTGATTTTGAAAAATTCACCTTTAGATTGCCTCGAAATATATGGATATATTAATCTATAAGAGTTTAAAGCAGATATGTAAACTTATAAAGGGTTCAGAATAAAAAATAAACCAGCCTAGCATTTGGCCTAAAACAAGTCCTAGTTATTTTACAAATGATCATGGGCAAAGTAATGGAAAAAACTACTGGCCTTGCAGCTGAGAAGTCAGATGGTTACCCAGGTCTCATGCTGTCAAGAGACATACCGAGAGATGTTGGCTGAAGTGGAATTAGAGATAACTAGGAGCAAGACCTTCAAACACGGCCTCTCACCCAGATATGCACTCTCTACATCAGAACACGTACATTCTTGCCTTAGCTTCCGTGTTATGGCTTTTCATGCCAACCAGGTCTCTAGAATGTTCAATGCATCTCTCCCTTTTTCACTTTCCCCCTCAGGATTTAGACATTTTTTTTATTGATATGCTGAGTCCAACCACATTTACCTACCACCCATGTAATTGCTTCCTTTTATCTTTAAATCCTCTAGCCCAACCACTTATTAATTTAAAAATTATGTATATCCCATAGAACAGATACTATCTGAGCTTCAGCTTTCTACCAGTGAATGAATTCTCTTAAGGCTGCTCACCCATTCTCCTGGGATGTTGGTGGACTCTCTAATTGCATCAGGATTTAGTGTTACCATAGAGGTTCATGGAATGCTTGCTATTACAAGGGTATACTTAACAGTTTTATCTTCTTTCACCTCTTGTATTTATTCCTGATGATGTAAAAAATGTATTAAAATTTTATTTACACTCTAATCTCAGGCATATAATTAAAAAATGACCAAACCTGTGAACAAGCAGTTACTAGTAGTTGAGAAAATGCAGATTACAATAATAACAGCAATCACAGCTCACCCATCAGACTGCTAGAAATGAAATAAATATAATCATCTCACTACTGGCAGGGATGTAGGGAAAAAGATGGAAATGTGAATAGTTGTGGGCTTGTTGGAAAGCCATCTGGCAGTGTCAATTAAAAATTTACAAGGTACATGTCTGTAAACCCAGCAATCCCACTCCTGGGAAATTACCCCATAGAAATAAGAGCATCGGTGAATAAGATTATATACACAAGGATGATTATTTCACATTTATCATGGCAAAAAGCTGAGACAAAGAGAAGCCATTTATGAGCAACATAGATCATGACACATTTCTATCATAGGGTATTCTACTGCCATATTTGGGGGAGCACTAGAGAGCCACCAAATAAAGTATAAATACTTCAAGAAAAACATCAAGTTGAAGAAACAACTTATCTAATATGATCCCACTTTCGTAAAACAAACTGTGACTAAAGGAAACCCTGTATGCATGTATTATTTTGAGCATGAAGATGCCCATGGAAAGTTACACATGAAGTTTATAACATGGATCACCTAGAGGTGGCACAAAAGGCTAGAAAAGAAAAGGAAAGGAAGAGAGAAGTTTAGGGGAAAAAAAACTAACTTGAAAAGATAAGTGCTAATACAAAATAATATATTTTGTGTGTATGTTTCTGTGTGTGCACATGCGTGGGCATAGAAAGATGCACTAAAGGAAAAGATCGCTAAGCAGTAAATAGGGTTTTCTCATGGTAGGGTGATTTCTGGTAATTTTTACTATATCTGTTTAGTTTTTTTTTTTTTAATTTTGACTCATTAAATGTTTATATAAGTTACATAATATATAAAACATTTCCCTTGTGAAAAGGAATGTCGGTGATTATTAAAATCATTTTCCATATCTGTTCTGTACAAATTGCTCCCACACCATTTTTTTTAAAAGTAGTCAATAAATCTAAACTGATTTACCGATGGCCTATATGTACGCTTTGTTGCAGATTGCCTCTCTCCTCAGTCTGGTTGTCAATAGTACTTGCTCATTTCCCTGGCCCTCTCTGTGTGTTCTTGAACCTCTACCTCTGGTTGCAGATCTGCCAGATTGAATCTCTAACTAAGAGACCTAACTCTTGCTTCATCATTTATAATGTGGCTTGCTACCTATACCAGCTGTAATTTTACATGATAAAGCTACCATCTAGCTGTCACATTGAATTTCTAGACAAATTTTCTCAAAATGAATATTATTATATTCTTATTTTTCTCTGTAATGTTGTCTACCACCTCAGCAGTAGACTCATGTTTTTCATTCCCCTTGACATGGATATTGCATTCAACTAAGTGAATCTGAAGCACCTAGAGACAAGGAAGAGTCTATGAATGAAAATTCACTGGTATTTTGGGGAAACAGGGAGTTCACTCAATTAAAAAAAAGTTCCAATGGAAATATGGTTTTCATTATCAAGAATGCAATAAAAGGATTTCATTAGAAGATAAAAAGAAAGTTACACCAGATTATCGCTGATTTCCTTTTCACTTTTGTGAAATTTTGTGAGTTCTGCTTACTGATTTACACATGTGGTTATTTATTTCAAAGGCTGGTTGGGTCAACTCATATCCTTTTTACAAGTACTGGAGTTTAGATCAGATGATCCATATGAGATTACAGCATATATATCTCATTCTTCTCTCTGCTCCTCCTGTTTGTGTTCCATATCTCAAAAAAAAAAATGCTTAAAAGCAAGTTGGCCAGGACTTGCTTTTGTTTTTTGGTGGATCCCTCCTTGTTTTTGGCTTTCATACTGTCCCACACCATTGAAGGTCATTTCTGAATATCTGGCCACAGTGTATATTATAGGAAACACATATCTGTAATCATGAAAAGAGCTTCATATCTTAATATTTTCTTCATTTTTTATTTCAATGCCTAAAATCTGAGCTCAAATTCACAGAAGTAAAACTATGCTGTTAATCTTCCTAATTATTCTTTTGGAAACCTCCCTTTCTTACTTAGCTTTTCAGAATCAAAGTAAATTCTCATTGCAAAGACAACATTGGGCAACACATACGGTCTCCCAAAATTTCCTCCAAAAATATCCTTATTAGCTTCTTGAAAATTATCTTTGTTCCTTTCAACACTAGCCCCCTTCATCCCCAAATTTGTAATGTCTTTCTCTGAGGAAGGTGTAGGCCAAAAAGAAAAATGTGACCTCCGATACCCTTGTCCAATCTTTCCCTTTGAATGTTGCCTAAGTTGTTCTGAGTTTTATAATGGATTATCATTCTCCATATGTGTGTGTCTGTCTCTGTCTCTCTCAATCTCTTCCTTATAATACCCCTTTTTTATCTTTTCACTTTCTCTCATTTCTGTACCTACTTTGGTTTCTTATGACTGAATCCTCCAAGAAGGGTTTTTGAGAGGTTGGACCTAAGTGCAGAAACCACATTGTATTACATTTGACCTGTTGCTTCCTGGGAGTTTTTCTTCTTCATTTCTTTTTAAAGTATCACCTTAACTGTATGGTTAGCAATTTCCAAATTGTTGTTCTTCTACAATCCCAGTACTATACTCCCTAGCAACCCTTTCATAGTCTCTATCTACTAAGTAAATAGTGACTCTACTTGATCAGTTATGCACATGACATACTTCTTTGGAACCAATCTGTACCAACTCCTTTATTCCAGTATAGTCATGCTTTTAATTTCCTAACACTTGGATTAATATTATTATTAATATTGTTAGTAATGGCCCATTAAATTCACTTAATTCATTAAGGGATAATGAAAAATACAATTTTATGCCTTATGTTGCTCTATAAGCTGTGATTTAATGGAATACATTCCAGGTGTTAGAAAACTGGTGAATTAGAAGAAGAGAAGAATTTTATGTAGACATTTCCCATCAGGAGGGAAGATCGTATCCAAAGAGATAATATCCTAAAGATGTAAGGTGTGAATAAAAAGGGAAAAAAAGTTGAGGAAGTTCTGGATTTAATAAAAATTAAAATGCTTCATATATTGAAAAAAATAAATAAAATAAAATTTAATTATCAAAAGAAAAAAATTAAAATGCTTCTATTAGACCCTAGGGTTGAAGCTTGAATAAAGGGAGGGATTTATAGGAGCACCTGGGTGGCTCAGTTGGTTGAGAGTCTGACTTTGACTCAGGTCATGATCTCATGACCATGAGTTTGAGCCCGTGGCAGGCTCTATGCTGACAGCTCAGAGCCTGGAGCCAGCTTTGGATTCTGTGTCTCCTCTCTCTGCCCCTCCCCCACTTGTACTCTGTCTCTCTCAAGAATAAATAAACATTAAAAAATTAAAAAAAAAGAGGGAGTTACAAAATAGTTTATGTCAAAGATAGTCTATGAGGTTATGAAATCATAGTAAATGTGTCTAAGTAAGATTCTTTTAAAAAGGGGTGGGATCCTATCCCAAATCCATTAATTAAAATGAAATGTGAAGAACTTAAAACTTTGAGGTGCTTATTGAGCATCACTTGCCCATGAGCAGCCAGCTCTTAGTACAATTTATCATCCTTTGCTCTTATGAAATACTTAGACATACTTTTATTTGAACTTACAGCAGTATCCAATTATTTCTATATCTGGAAAAGCACATAGCATGAAAGACAATTTTCAAAGCCAAGAACATGAAATAGACACAGTTCAGTTTAAATGGAGGTGGCCTTTTTTTTTTCCTTCATCTCTATAGATGAAGAAATATATAAATATGGGGAGGAAAGAGACTCACTATAAGGGGGAGAAGGAAAAAGTAATTTGGGGAAATTGCTGGGAAAACTATTGTAGCTAAAAAAAGTTTAAATAAGTCAAAAAAACTTCTTTACTGAGTTCGAAAATCTCTCACGGACTCCACATACCTGTTCAGTTAATTCAGACTAGCTCACAGTGTTTAACTGTGCCTTTATCAGCCTTTTACAATGGCTATTATAAAAAATCATTAAGATATATGTGCTTATAAAATTTTACAGAACTAAACAAAAGGACAGAAATCAAGCAAAAAATTATTATAGACAAGAATAGCCAACAGAGGACATCTAGTGGTGGTCAAGAGTAGTGCTATGTTCTTCTCCAGTATGTTTTGTGTTTCACAATTACACAAGAGAGGTCAACTGTAAGAAATTGTCAGATGCCTGCTTTCTATGTCACTTTCAACTGAGAAAGAGGTGCCACAAACAGTGAATCCAATTAATAAAATAAAATTTAAAAACTACTGTTTGATTTCTATTTGAGAATTTGTCTTAAACCATTTAAAAATGTAGTCTGATAGACAACAAAATTGTATTATAAACATAAAATTGCTTAGAGATTAGAACTTAATTGTTTCCACCCTAGAAGAAATGATAATCATGTGACATGAAAGAAGTGTTAGATAATGCTACAGTGGCAGTCATGTGTAAGTCAACTTACACAATGCTGTATGTCAATTGTATCTCCAATAAATTTTTAAAAGTATAGTCTGGGTGGGAAGTTGTAAAGCGGAACCTGTAATCACACAATAGATAGTTCTATGAAAAACAAACTTGCCTGTTCTTTAAGTGTCAGATTAATGTCAAGTATTTTTTTTAAACGGCAAATGCACTCAATAATTCCATAAAACAATGATGTCATTGTTATTACATATCATTGTGCCTATCATGAAGCTAGACACCATGCTGGGTACTGGGAGCACAGAATGAGTCTAATTCTAAGCATTAAATTACATACACACTCATGAACTCATCTGTGGACATCCAATATGTCCACAAATCCTTTTATAGTTCATCTCCCAAATGCTGGAGCCTAATTCCCCTCCCCTTGAATACGACTTAGTGACTGACTTCTAATGAATAGAGACTGGTGATAGTGAACGGCTGATCTCCCAGATTATGTCATAAAAGGCATTATAGCCTTCAACGGGCACTCTCTCTCAGATCATTCATTCTGGGGCAAGCCTGCTGCCATGTCATAAAAAAACTTACGCAGACCTATGAAAAAGCCCTTATGGTAAGGAACTGAGCCCTCCAGCCAACAGCCATGTGAGTGAGCCATGTTGGAAGATCTTCTCTCCCCAGTCAAGCCTTGCGATGACTTCAGCTCCACTCAACATCCTGACTACAACCTCATTAGAGATCCTGAACCAGATCATTCAGCTAAGCTGCACCAGGATTCTTGCCCACACAAGCTTTGAAATAATAAGCATTATAATTTTGAGCCTCTAAATCTAGAAATAGATTACTAAAACACCATCCTTCAAGCCATCTCCTTCTTGGCTCATGACCTAATCCAGAACTTGTGGACAATAATGCAGATGCAGAATTATTATTTTCTCTTTAGAGGTATGAGTATTTTTCTACCTCCATCCCTGCCATAAGATGGAAATCTCAATACTCACCCTCTCTCTAGACCTCCTTCTGCCTGACGGTGTTATTGTTAAAAGGCCTAGTTGCCATTTGAAGTCTACACAGCTCTTTTAACTAGTGTGTTCAGTCTTTATAGTTTAAGAAAGCAAACTTGGACAATCGCTGAACATAGCTTCCTCACAATTCTTTCTGCTCTTTTCTATAGCTTTGGTCAAAGTACACACCTTCCCCCAAGCCAGGATAAACTATTGTAGATGACTGTACTCACTACAACTCCTGATTAGCAGGCATAACTCAAAAATCCAGAACGCAAAGAAAGAGGCTCAGGGTTTTACTTTTTTCACATAAACATAAGGACTCTTTTCAATGCAACCACAAGAAGCTTTAGTCTCCCAAAGTAATTATAAACACCAAAATTATTAATGGCTCTGGATTAAAAAGACAAAAACAGTGCAGTGGAATTCAGGAATATATTGAATGTGAAAAGTCCTCTATAAAGTACTTTACACATTGTAGTTGTTGTTGTGGTTGTTGTTTTATTATATCGAGCCACCCATGAACACATACAAATCACTTAAGAAATGGTCAGATTCCTAGGTCTAAGAGACTTGTGACATTGCCAAATCTGTCTGTTCTCTCAGCACAGTGGAAGTGTAACACGATATGTGAAAACTGCAGAAAGCTGCATTTTCCGGAAGCTACCACCTAGCTAACAAAACCAGGGGCAAGTTGCTTGTCTTCAAAGGCCAGTTTCCTCATCTAGAAAATGGGTAAATGAGTTAGAGAACTTTAAAATAGCTCCTTGGGTGCTAGTAACTGTAAAATAACACTTGTGGTTAAATGGCAAAGGAAGAATTTTAAAAGTCAGAAAAATAGTCAGCATATATTTTTACCTACTCTATTAAGGAAATAATTTTTACTCTGCATTCATTTCATTTGAAACGGTAAGTGTGAAAATGTTCTTACATATCTGTTTTGATAAGTAGCCAGATGGTGTCTAAAGATACATTTTCTTTGTAGTTTAATGCAATTGAAATGAGTTCTCTAGTCACCTCTTGAAGCCTATGGAGCTTTAAAATCAATCATTTAGAATATGAAGATCCTAGTGAGGCTATTAAACTCTATGACTTTTAAATGTTAAAATCACCAAAGCACCTTTAATTTTACTGGTAATGACATATACAACCTTTTATACTGGATATTAAGTATTCATATTAAATCATAATAAATATTCATGCTGAACCATAAGCCACCTGATATTGCAAATGGTCATTTATGTTGTCATTTATGTACCAGTGTCAGTTCTGGTAGGATAATGTTTATAATTTATTAAGCAATATGTCACAAGAAAATGTCCATTTCCACACTATTTCCATATTAGTAGCAATGAATGTTGCCAGGGCATGGTGGAATATAAATTATTTCTCAGTTTGAACATGATGCTACTACAATAAAATGCCCATGGCTAAAAAAGTCATTAACATGCACTATAGAACAAGCTTGTCACACATAATACACACAGACACACACGCGCACACACACACACACACACACAATTAGGATATTTGGTAGTGCAGACAAAAAGAAATAAAAAAAATAAAAAGCAGTAAACATCAAAGCTGAAGGTCCTCTGATTTATAGCAAGCACAGCAGGGATGCATGGAAGTCTCACAATGAGATGCATGGAGAAAGGTTGGCTCCTTCATAGTAAGCCAAAGACTTTCCCTTTATCTACAAGGGAGCAAGGTTCAAAGCCAGGTCAGCCAGGGAAACTTGGAACTTAAGGGAACTAGAAAACAGAGATCTTTTGGAAATAGCTATTGCTTCCAATGGATAACTATGTGCCTAATAAAAATGGAAGGCCTTGTTAATTTTATTTAACTGTTAATCACCAGATGTTCTGAGCCATATGGAAAAAAATTTAATTTAATGTTTTCAGAGCAGTGATGTGTGTGTGGGGTGTGGTAGGATTTGTGTTTGTGATTGTGTGTGTGTGTATGCATGTGTGTAAGTGCAATACAATCAGATATTTAGATCCTCAGAAAAGGAATTTGTTTTATCAGGTCTTTTATCTCAACAGGAGAGAAGGCAGCATTGTGATATTTGTGATAATATCACCCTAGCACTATACAATATTTTTTAGTTTATAATATATTTTTACAGGTACTATTTTATCTAGTTTTTAACAACAATGCTATTATAACTAGTTTATTACAGAAGAAACTCAGATCCAGAGAGCACTGAGTCACAAAGTTCATAAGTACAAGATCAATGCTTAAAACCAGGAGATCCATACTCTCCACCAAAGTCCATAAGAAAATGTGGAGAAAAGGCATATAATGTGGAGAAAAGGCATATAATTGAAATAATTTTCTTGGTGCTTGAGAAAACTGTATTAGGTTATTTCTTATCAATGTTCATTTAAATTATTCATCTTCATAATTAATTAATTGATTTTAATTCATCTTCTTAATCTTGTCCCCCCTCATTGTCACTCTCTAAAGGCTGAAAATATGGGGGCGCCTGGGTGGCACAGTCGGTTAAGCGTCCAACTTCAGCCAGGTCACGATCTCGCGGTCCGTGAGTTCGAGCCCCGCGTCAGGCTCTGGGCTGATGGCTCAGAGCCTGGAGCCTGTTTCCGATTCTGTGTCTCCCTGTCTCTCTGCCCCTCCCCCGTTCATGCTCTGTCTCTCTCTCTGTCCCAAAAATAAACGTTGAAAAAAAAATTTAAAAAAATTAAAAAATAAAAAAATAAAGGCTGAAAATATGGCCCATATATTCACTCAACAAAATTCTTGGTATCTATTATATGTCTGGAATAGACACTGATAATATGTCTATGAAGAAAAACAAAAAACAAAACACCTGACTTCAGGTCACATTTGTTTAAAGTCTGCTAAAGGAAAGAGTCAAATACTTTTGGTATTTGGGCACTCAGAATACCTCTAACTCTCCCCAAAGATGGCAAGAACAAAGGCAAATATGTTAAGAAATCCTGGGTACCATGGGTATAAAACAGTCTGTGACATCCTGTGTTTAAAACTAAAGTTTAATGTGGGTTCTTATGTTCTTATTCATATTCTCATTTTATTTCTCCACCTCCACCTTTTTATTTTTTCTTTCTTTTACCTTTCCCAACCAATCAACATCACTGTTCTATCTCATCTGTCCGAAGTAAGTATATGTTCAGTGATCCAGGCTTTAGGAGACCAAATCTCCCTGAGTGAAGCTTCTTCTTTGGAAGGCCTCTAGAGGTGACACCTGCATCTGAAAGGGATTTGATGGTGTTTCTTGTGGAGGAAGTCAGTGTCTCATACTGATAAGGATTGAGATTC
This sequence comes from Prionailurus viverrinus, assembly GCF_022837055.1. Taxonomy (NCBI): domain Eukaryota; kingdom Metazoa; phylum Chordata; class Mammalia; order Carnivora; family Felidae; genus Prionailurus; species Prionailurus viverrinus. Next base: position 131,932,072 of record NC_062564.1, read on the forward strand.
CTTTCTAAGTCTGAATCTCTATTGTTGAATCTCTATTGTTGAATCTCTCTAAGTCTGAATCTCTATTGTTGAATCTCTATTGTCCCTAATGCCAAACTGTAGGGACAGTTGCATGTATGGGTACCTTTCCATAGAGTGCACAGAAATCTTAGTTTAAAATCTGAATGAGTCCAATATGTTGATTTCAAACCCGAATCCTCACCTGCCCAGACTGGTTTAAAATTTAACTTCAACCACTTTACTATAATGACCCTGATGGTTTTATCTGTTAGCAAGACATTCCAAAGACTCCAACCATAAAGCATCTGTACTAGTTACCTCAGAAACTCCCATTGTGCCATTGTTGTCCACCCTCTGCAGGTCTGCGGCTCTCATCCTTGTGAAGAACAAATGAATCTTTGGGAAACCATACAGCCATTCCTTACTCAGGATCTACGCCACACTTACAGGTACTGAAAAGGAGATTTTGCCATCTCCAGTCTCAGAGGCTCACTCTTTTCCTGAAAGAGATTCTCCTTCTTTTGAGTTTTGCTTTAATATGCCCTTCTCTTCTCACCTTCAGAAGCCTACCACAATCTCCTCAGAGGGCTTAGACTCCAAAAATTAAAAGCCACGATATGATGTGCCCTTCATTCTTGCATGTACATTCTGTTTTCTTCCATGCCACAGACCTCCCCTCACACAAGGGAGCCATGGTGTCTGCTAGTTGTTTGAAGGCAGGTTATGGAAATAAGGAAATACAGAAAGAAAAATGTAAATCATCGTTTTGGAAATTACCTTACTTCATTAGTCTTGGCAGAGGTAGAGACGGACAGAGTTTGCACCTCAGAATGCTAGTGTGTCATGATCTTCACGGGCTACAATCTGCATGGAGTGAGTTAGATCTGGTTTTGATGGGGAAAGGGAGTTCTAAGGTCACAGGCAGATTTTAGGCTGGTGGTTGTGTTGGCTGTTGGAGGGCAGAACAGTTTCCTTGATGCAAACCCAATGGTTTTCCCTTCATATTTTAGTTTTATCCAGAGCTGAGAACCAAGTTCAGAGGGTCACTTGGGTCATATCATGGCAAAGGACAGGTAGCCACAGTGAGGTGTGAGCTGACATCATGGGAGACTAAGAGAGAAAGAGCAAGGTTTTTGATAAAAGCCCATGGCATAAGTCAATGCACCTCCTTTGCTATCTGAAGGTTCAGGCTTCAGACATATCAATAGACACAGGATAAAAGGCTTTAGTTAGTTAGTTAGTTAGTTTTTTGTGATTGCAATACCCTAAAATGATTTTATTGGAGGAAGAATGAAAATATCTGTAAAATAATATTCATTTTAAATATCAGAGACCCTTAATTTTCAAATAATAAGTTTAAACAACATATTAGATTTAAACTACTTGTAAATCATCGTCTTTAGAAGTAGCAACACCTCTTCACCCTTGTTTCCTCCTCTAGAGGAAATTTTTAGCATTAGGCTGCCTAGCTCGACCATAACTTTTGCATCTTTAATCTTTCTCTGCTTTTTGCTTGGTTTAATAAATATCCTTGCAAAAGAGGAAAATGGGAGAGGGAAGTTATAATTTATTTATGTTAAATGTTTTTTTCCCCCTTAGGATTTTCTTCCTCTTTCTTTCTTTCTTTCTTTCTTTCTTTCTTTCTTTCTTTCTTTCCTTCCTTCCTTCCTTCCTTCCTTTTTAAATTTAAATACAAGTTAGTCAACATATAGTGTAATAATGATTTCAGGAATAGAATTTAATGATTCATCACTTACATATAACACCTAGTGTTCATCCCAAGAAAGTGTCCTCCTTAATGCCCCTTGACCATTTAGCCCATCCCCCCACCCAAAACCCCTCCAGCCACCCTCAGTTTGTTCTCTGTATTTAAGAGTCTCTTATGGTTTATCTCCCTCCCTGTTTTTATATTATTTTTTCTTCCCTTCCCTTATGTTCATCTGTTTTGTATCTTAAATTCCACATATGAGTGAAGTCATATGATATTTGTCTTTCTCTAACCGATTTGTTTCACTTAGCATAATACACTCTAGTTCCATCCACGTTGTTGCAAATGGCAAGATTTCATTCTTTTTGATTGTCAAGTAATATTCCATTGTGTGTGTAAATATATATATGTGTGTGTGTGTGTGTGTGTGTGTGTGTGTGTGTGTACCACATCTTCTTTATCCATTCATTAATTGATTGACATTTGGGCTCTTTCCATAGTTTGGCTATTGTCAATAGTGCTACTATAAACATTGTGTGTGTCCCTTCAAAACGGTACTCCTGTATCCTTTGGGTAAATACCTAGTAGTGCAACTAGTGGGTTTTAGGGTAGCTCTATTTTTAATTTTTTGAGGAACCTCCATACTGTTTTCTAGAGTGGCTTTAAAATTCATTTGGATTTAGAAAAATAATAAGAGAAGAACACGACATGGCAATTTCAAAATAAAAGAAAAGCCAAAAACTTGGCTTTTTTTTATTTGTTCCCCACAAAAGACATGTAGTTGAGTGCATAAGCTATGCCCTAAGTAGAGCCTCCATATGGAGACGGCTAAAGAGAAAATTTAACCTTCAGGAAAGCTTAGATATTTGAGTATATACTGCCATAAATACTTCAGTTTTTTCCACAAGGTGGTAATGCTTGGATGCTGCTTTCCAAAGAAGCCCAGTTATATGAGAATTGACTTTCAAATCTCTTCTCTAAATACATGTACGACTCAATGAGTGGTTTGACCAAATAAGGTTTAAGTTTATAGGTAGTAGACTCCAAATAAATGGCAAAAATTGAATGTCCTGATGAAGCTAAAATAACAAAGCTTTGACTTTTCTTTCAGTTCTCTTTCTATTTACTGATTTCTTCAACTAATATGGGCAGCAAGCATTGGTGGTCTAGTGATAAGTATAGCTGCTTTCTAAATAATATGGGTTAAGCTTAATGTATTAGTTAGCTATAGCTGCCATAACAAAAATGCTACAGACTGGGCGGCTTAAACAACAAGAATCTATTTTCTTCCAGTTCTAGACTCTGGAAGTCCAAGATCAAGATGTCGTCAAGGTTTGTTTCGGTGAGGACACTTCACTTTTCCTGACTTGGAGAAACCCACCTTCTGTCTGTGTCCTCACATGGTCTCTTCTATGTATGTGGCATGGGGAGAAAGAGCAATCTCTTATGTCTCTTCCTTTTCTTATAAAGACATCAGTCCTGAGGTGCCTGGTGGGCTCAGTTTCTAGAGCACCCAATTCCTGATGTTGAGGTCATGAGTTTGAGCCCCACGCAAGATGTACAGATTACTTAAAAAATAAAATCTTACTGAAAAAATGCATCAGTCTTATTGGACTTGGGGCCCATCCTTATGACCTTAATTAACCTTCATTACCTCCCTAAAGTCCCGATCTTCAATATATAGTCAAATATGGGATTAGGGCTCAACATATGAATTTTGAGGGAATGAACACAATCTAGTCCATAACACTCAATATGAGTTTTATTAAAATGTTTTTAGACTTTGGGAATATCACTTCAGCTTTGACAATGCTATTTTCTTAAGGAAGTGGTAGTTAAGTAAGCTACATAGAAAAATCTGGTTCTGAGTTGTGTGGTAACCTCTTGACCCTGTAGAATTTTAAGTTTATTTATTTTTGAGATACAGAGAGGGAGGGGAAGAGAGGGGAACAGATGAACTGAAGCAGGCTCTGTGATGACAGCAGAGAGCCCAATGTGAGTCTCAAACTCACAAACCATGAGATCATGACCTGAGCTGGAGCAGGATGCTTAACCGACTGAGCCACCAGGTGCCCCTAGAATTTTAAACTTAAGATTCATTAAACATTTAGAATAAGTTTTATCTACCATTAGAAGTGACTCAAGCTTCACCAACAAGTAGAAGGTGGTCTAGGTATAGATGCTAAAGAAGGAACCAAAATTGACCCTTTGACTTGGAAAGAAGAAAGACTTGTTGTACATATTTTAAAATTCTAATTTCTGAGTAAAAGTAGTTTGAAGGACTTTTATTATGTGGGAGCAAATATTTAATTATAATATGAAGGGGGGTTGGTGTGATTATGTGTAGGTGTCAGCAAATTGGAGGCTTTGAATTATTTGACAAATGGTGAAAATAGCAAAATGTTTGAGCGCATGAACTCAGGGACCAGACTGCTCCGATTCAAAATCTGTTCTCCACTAACAGCTTGTGTTAAACTACTTAAACATTGTGTCCCTCAGTTTCTTTATCTATAAAATGGGAGCCATAATATTAGCTACTTCATAAATTTGAGGTGAAAATTCAATGAGTTAAAACATGTAAAATTCTGAAGCTTCTCTCTGGCAATACTAACTGTTCAACAAATTTTAACTTCTATTACTATTTGAGTATCATATGAAATATGAAAATGATGATATGAATTCTATGGAAACTCTTCATTGCAAATACAACCATAACTGCTGAAAATAAAATGTTTAAATACGATTTTAAGTCTCTAAATTATCCTAAGGGCATATAGAAAATGAAAACATTCAGTTAAAAAAAATCTATTAGATCTCTGTAAGAACAGTCAGAACGTGTACATTTCAGCCATGACGTCAACTTCAAAATGGAAGTTCCACTTACATGGCTGTGGCCAAGAAATGGAAATTCCTTCCCCCCAACTCCCACTCCAGGTTGTGGTGTCTCCCAGAGGGGGTCAGGCTGCCAGCATTTATCCCCTCCAGCTCTCTGTATTATTTCATTTTATTTTTTAATGTTTGTTCATTTTTGAGACAGAGGCAGACAGACAGAGCACAAGCAGGAGAGAGGCGGGGGGGGGGGCACAGAATCTGAAGCAAGCTCCAGGCTCTGAGCTGCCAAGCCCCACACAGGATTTGAACCCACAGACCTAGAGATTATGACCTGAGCCAAAGCCAGATGCTTAACTGACCAAACCACCCAGGTGCCCCCAGCTCTGTGTTTTAAAGGCTGAATCCAGGCAAGTGCAGAAAAGAGGTCAAGGATTGCCTTCTGCTACTCAGCCCTCACTTGTAGGTCAGAGGCTCTACCCCAGATGCAGAAGGCTGAGAATACTGGGACCCCATTGATCTTGCTCCAGCAAACATGTAGGGCAGAGATTTCACTGTAAGAAAATCCCCACTTAATACCCTGCTCATAAAGCAGGCACACCACTCTAAGAGAAATGACCACTGACCCTGCTTCCACATCCAGAATAATGGTGTAGGGATTTTGCTGAGGGGCAAGGCAGAATATAAAAGCAGAGAGTTCTGAAGCTGTCCCCATGGGAACTCAGTTTATTTGGAACAGAGTATGAAGAAGTTCAAATCTAAATATATCATCAAGATTAATGAAGATTTTGATGATAAACAATTAAGAGGAGGCTGGTAGCTCCATGAGAGCAATGAATTAAACTGTAGACCAATGGAAGTTCTCCAGAGATAACTAGGATAAAAATTATTAAGGAGAGCCCCACCCCACCCCAGGGTTAGAATAAACCACATAGACTGGCCTCAGACTATCCTGTAAAGGGGACTGAGTTTAAATAGATCAGAGTGTACGGGGCACCTGGGTGGCGCAGTCGGTTAAGCGTCCGACTTCAGCCAGGTCACGATCTCGCGGTCCGGGAGTTCGAGCCCCGCGTCAGGCTCTGGGCTGATGGCTCAGAGCCTGGAGCCTGTTTCCGATTCTGTGTCTCTCTCTCTCTCTGCCCCTCCCCCGTTCATGCTCTGTCTCTCTCTGTCCCAAAAATAAATAAACGTTGAAAAAAAAATTAAAAAAAAAAATAGATCAGAGTGTAGAGTAATTCATGCCAGGAACATTGTCAAGAACAATAGAGCAAATAGCATGAAACTGGTAGAGGCTAACAGCTGGTTGTGATACCAACAGGGACAAAGACCTTAACAACAATATCAAGGGAAGAGACAGTAAAAAGAGGCCAAATCATGGTCGTCCCTGGATGATTGGGAGCGTACCCAAGACTGCATTCTCCAAGCTGAATACTTGAGGGGAAACAGACTTCACTACAATGGTTCAGCCAAATCAGTAAAATATTAAGCAAGCAAATAACAAAAGGCCTCAGAAAAAAAGGTATCAGTTTCCAGAATTGTTATATTATCTAAAAATTTCACTTTTCAACAACAAAAAATAATAAAAGACATGCGAAGGAACAGGAAAGAATGATCTATAAGTAGGGGGAAAAGCAGTCAACATCTGCCTTTGACAGGGTCCAGATGTCCAACTTAGCAACCAAAGACTTTTGAGTAGCTATTACTCATATGTTCAAAGAACTAGGGGTGCCTGGGTGGCTCAGTCAGTTGAGTGTTCAACTTCGGCTCAGGTCATGATCTCACGGTCCGTGAGTTCGAGCCCCATGTCGGGCTCTGTGCTGACAGCTCAGAGCCTGGAGCCTGCTTCAGATTCTGTGTCGCCCTCTCTCTCTGACCCTCCCCCATTCATGCTCTGTCTCTCTCTGTCTCAAAAATAAATTAAAAAAATTTAAAAAAATTAAAAAAAATAGCTAAAGGAAACAATGCTTAAATAAGTAAAGGAAGGTATAATGACAAGTACGTAACTAAAATGAAAATTTTATTAGAACTTGAAAGGGCTGACAGAAAAGAATCAGCAAAGTTGAAGAACCAAACTTGAAGAATAGAGGAAAAAATAATAAAAAAAAAAATTTAACAGTCTGAGAAAATTAGAGGACAGTCTCAAGTGTACCACCGTTTGTGCAATAAGAGTATTGGGAGAGAGAAGAGAATGACAGAAGCAGAAAATATTTAAAGAAATAATGGCTGAAAATTTCACAAGTTTAAGGAAAAACATTAACCTACACATCCAAACACTCAATGACCTAATGCAAAAGATTTACATCCAGACATATCATAGTGATAATGTTCAGAAGCAGAGAGAAAGAAAAAATCCTGAAAGCAATAAGAGAAAAAGACTCATCCCATACAAGGGAGCCCCTGTAAATTAAAAGCTGAGACTTCACATCAGAAACAATGGAGGTCAGAAAGCAATGGGATAACACATTCAAAGAGCTGAAATAAAAATAAATAAATAAAACTATCATCCAAGTATCTTGTATCTAGCAAAACTATCATTCAGAAATAAAGGCAAAATAAAGTCGTTTCCCTATAAACAAAAACTGAGAAAATTTGTTTCTAATAGACTCAATCTACCATCTAAATTCTTAGAAAGTCATGAACTATCAAAAATGATTTAAGAAATTATAAAAATCTGATAAGATCGATAATAAGTAAAAAGTTGAATTAGTAATAAGACTTTCCATGAAAAGAAATTCAAATCTAGATGACACGGCTGATAAATTTTACCAAATATTTAAAGAAGAATTCTTTTCAAACTGTTCCAAACAATAGAAAAGGGAACACTTCTCAACTCATTCTATGATGCCAGTATTACCCTGATGCCAATGCCAATACCAATACCAAAGGCATCACAAGAAAACTATAGACCAAAACAGGTATCCCCAACTTTTTTCAAGTTCTCATTATGTAATTTTGCTTTTGCAAAAGACCTAAATTTGTGCCTATTTTTGCTAACTGAAAGAAATCCAAAGAAGAATTTTGCTTTTATGAAAAAAAAAGGTGAAAAGCAAAAATAGCATTCAGCTTTTGTTTTGCAGCAAGCCATTCCTTATGGAGGCAGCATGCACACAGAGCAGTAAGCATTCCATAACCAAGCTCCCACCCTAGAACTACACTCAGCATCTTAGAGTAAAGCTGTTATAGTTCTTGACTGTGTCTGTGAGCATCTATCTGTGCTTTATCTCAATTTATTGTGTGTATCAGTTACCAAAATGTTTCCTAAGGTATCAGAAAAGCCTAACAAAGGTTACTTTTCAGGTCCAAGAATGCTCAAAATTTTTCTACATAAATTAATTGCTTATCTGCTTTATGCCATTTCAGCTTCTGAAAGATTTCTTAGGAATGCTCTACTTTCAGAAAGTGGGAGAAATCTGCACTTCTTACGAATATAGGTGTAAAAATCCTCCACAAAATACTAGCCAACTAAACCCAACAATTTATCCAAGCTTGGTTTAACAATAAAAAATCAATTAATAAACCATAGCAATAGAATGAAGGACAAAAACCACATGGTCTTCTCAATAGACATGGAAAAAGCATTTGACAAAATTCAACACCCTCTCATGATAAAAGCAATCAACAAACTAGGAATAAAAGGGAACTTCCTCAACATGAAAAAGTCTCCAGTGCCTGGGATGAGCCAGGGCCCACAGTAGCCTCAGGATGGAATGCTTAATTTAGCCCAGGATTCCTGTAGGTCCATTGCTCTTCAGACTATTGTCAGGGTATTGTCCAACTCTACCACCACCACCATAATGTATGAGGTTGACCATATAGTCATCCAAAGACCCTGGGGCCTAATTTTGGAAGGGTGACCTGGTGATAACTCTCACTAGTCAGCATTGGATTTCTTTCATGCTGTCACACAAGATTAGGCTGTTGGAATAGCACTAAATTGCCTATATTGAGTGAATCTCACTCACAACACACACTGAACAACTAGGGCTCACAGCTACTAAAGGACCACTATGATCTTTGCACTTGAGCCATATATGTAGGTCCAAGGGTTAGCTCTCACTATTCTACTTCAACTGTTGTTGACCGCAGCCTCCTTCTCCAGTTTACAGCACCCAAGGACAGTGGTGGTAGCAGTAGATTTCCTTTACCAAGAGCTCCCTAATTCTGGTACCCAGGGCAGATGTCTCATCCTCTTTGCAGGCTTCTTGCCACATATCAGGCTATCCTTCAAGTTTGCCTGCCCCCATCTTTCAAGACAATTACCCTATAAGGCCAATCAACCTTCAGATTGATATCGTTTCTTGCTTATAATCAATGTGGTGATATGTGCTCTCTCCAGTCAGCTTTAAGCTATACCAGAGAAAGGAAAAACATTTCTCGAGTGACAGTTCTTGTTCAATCCATAGGCCCTTTTCCTGTGTTCCCCCATTGGTGGCATAATGTGTAAGGCAGGAGTGCAATCAATATTTGGAGAGATCACATTCTAGGATTGTTGTGATTATTGTTCTAGAGAAGACCTGGTTCTGCATTTATGCTATAAAATTATAAACAGTAATTTTAATATGACAAGGAAACAAGTTTTTATTTACATTTTCCTTGACACCCTGGGTAAGATTTGCATGTGTGCAATGAATCAATGAAGTGCAGTAACAACCTTTGAGTTGTTGAAAGCCAGTATTCACTAGCAGTTCCACAGTGAGAGAAAACTTCCCTGAATTTCTCAATATTCTTGTAAAGAAACCTAGCCTCTTGATAGTTTTCGTAGGATATGAGAATTATATCTCTAGCCATCTGTCTGGTTAAATGCTCTGATACAGCCTAGAGGAGGTCCCTATATTAAGCCCCAGGGTACAAGGAAAACTGAAGGCTATCTCTCTAAGTATTTAGATTTCAAGGAGGAATGAGGCCCTGAAATATGAAAATATCCTTACATTGGAAAAGCAGAGACATAAGGACTGACTCTTGGAGAGATTTTTATTTATACACCAAAGGTTGGAGTTAGGATTCAATCCCATTTATTTTTGGAGGAATAGGAGGAGGGGGAGAGGGAAGGGAGAAGGGGGGAGGAAATTTTCTTACCTCATAAGCAGAGAAATATTTTTTCCTGATTTCTCACCTATGGAGTATCCAGCTCCTCATGCAGGACAGGGTGATCTAGCTCTCATGTCACCCCAGGGGTCAGCCCTGGGACAGAGGACCAAGAGGCTTGCTAAGTGAATGGTTAAGAGAAAAGTATGCAGTAACCATAAACAGAATAAGCAATGTAGTGGGTAGATTAGAATTTTAAGTGAAATATGCAGGAAAGGACTCGCTGAGGTTGCATTGGAGTGAAGACCTGAAGGGGGTGAGAGAGCCATGCATTCTGATATCTGGAGGGACAACATTCTCAACATAGGGAAAAATGAAAGCAAATCCTCTGAAGCTTGAGTGTATCTGGCATTTTTTGAGGAAAAACAAGACCAATGTTGTTGGAAAAGAAAAGAAGGAGCAGGAAATAGTAGGAGAAGGGACCAGAAAGGTATCTGGGGCTAGAACTTCCAGGGCCTGTAGGCCATGCTGTTAAGATACAGAAGAACTAGTATTCACCATTTATGGAAGCCATGAATAATACTGACAATTACCTCGGTAAAATTATTGCAACCAAACACAGTAATTATTATTATTACGGTGGTAATGGATTATTACAAATTAATTCATAATAAAAGTAACAGCTTAGGAAGAAATATTGAAGAGCTATTGTAGCTTTTATAAAATCTCTTAGTTATGGATATTAAATGATTCTGCTATTGATGATCATATGATATGGGGACATGCCACACACAGCCATAAAAATGACTTGCACTGTGTGAACAGAAAAAAGTACTTTCTAAAATTATCTAAAAATCATACAAAAATCATGCCAAAAATAGGGGTAAAGATCATCATGCATAAGCTATGTGCTCTATTTTCTCATGATATGAAAGAGAGAGAGAGGGGGAGAGAGATTCTAAGAATTATCTTTCCCAGAATAGTAATTACCTATGAGGGAAAAGACGTGTTGAGAGGGGAATAGCTGTCATAGTGTGTTTTGTATCTCTCTGTACAACTTAAAAGTTCTATTTCTATACTTTTGTAGCTTTTTAATAACAGCAAGCGTTATCTAATGGGAAAATGATATTTTCCTATTTCGTTTTACTCTTTGTACCTACTGTATTTTTAAGGGAATAAGTGTTAACATTATAAAAAAATTCTGCAGTCTTAGTATGAGTATTTTATGAGCAATAACACTATAAAACTTTTCAGAACGTTTTAAATAAAGGCAAACGTTTCAACAAACTAGTCTTTAGGCAACTTCCTGGATTCCCAAGAAATGGCAGAACTGACAGAGCAAATGAGGATGGATCTAGAATTAGAGTGCTATGTATGGGGCACTTGGGTGGCTTAGTGGGTTAAGTATCCAACTCTTGATTTTGGCTCAAGTCATGATTTCAGGGCTGTTGAGATCAACCCCTGTGTTGGGTTCTTCACTACCAGCACAGAGCTTGCTTGGGAGTCTGTCTCTCCCTCTCTCTCTCTCTCTCTCTCTCTGTCTGCCCCCTCCCTCTCAAAATAAATAAAAAGTGCTATGTATATTTTAAAAACGAATATCTTTCCTAAAACAAATCTTCTAATAGCTCAAATTGCTGGAACATAGCATGGGCGTTTTAATTTGTTCTAACAATATAATAGTATTTCAAGTTCCATAGTGGTTCGTATTGCTTGTACTCATTATTGCATCAGGAAAGAAATCACTTAATGTCTGTTAGCTTCAGTTTCTCATCTGAAAAATGGACATAATCATGCCTACCTTTCAGAACTGTACAGAGTCTCCAAAACATGTCTGTAAAGTAGCTGACATACCACCTAGCACAAGGTGCTCAACAGATTGTAAGCAAATTAATGTCAGAGTTTAGGTGATCACCTGAGTTCACAGCTTTTTAGTGACCATGCCAGAAGTGGAATTGCTAACTGAGTGTTTTCTGTTATGCCATGAGTATGAGTCTAGGCACTGAGCTCTGGGCCTCTTACCTGCTCAAAATGTCTCATGCTGGTTCATGAGGGCCAACTGTGAGCAATACTTCTCAACTCTTCATTTGGTGACATTATATTGAAAATTTAAAATTGACCATGATGGGTATATTTATGCCACAAAAATCAACAAATGCTACAAATCAAGGATTTTGTTTATAAGAGAGCCAGTTATTAAATATTCACCAGCATACCACTAGTCTAGGCTTGTAGATCTGGCACTAGGGGCACAGATAGCATCTATTGTTTGGCTCACTATCATAAATGTGATGTAGACATCTCTTTGAGAGGCTACTAAGATTTTCAAGATTTTCAGTGTGTATTTAATTACCTTGGGGCAACTTCTAAACTAGGTGATTCTTACTCTATAAGTCATTAGACATCTTTTTTAAGAATCTTAGAGTATTTGTTTTCTGAATGTTGCCTTTCCCCACATTTCCTGAAAACGGAATAAAAGGCTTAAATCAGGGCACTCTTTTTTTTTTTCCATCTCTTTTCTGTTGCCAGTTCAGTGAAGCTTCCTCCCCAGGCAGAATTAATCGTTCAGGCTTCTGTGCTCCCTAGCATTTTGCTCAAACTGTTAATATTGCACTTATCACATTGTATTACTGTCAGATTTTTCCTGCTTCTTTTCTTGGCACTATCGTGAGCTGCTCAAAGATCTCTCATTCATGTTATTACCATTAGCACCTAAAATGCTACCTGGCTCACAGTAGGGCACTCAGTAACAGCATATTGAGTTCAGTTGAGCTGGCTTACAAGAAAATAGAAGGAGCCACCTTATTTTGATAGAAATCCGTCAATTAAAAGAGGGCTACAATTTTGAAAGCTAATGACAAATTATTTTTCTAGGTCACAAAATATTTAAATAGTTCCTTCTACAATGAAATTAAAATGACACAAGAGATGTAATAGAGAAGGAAATGATAGAACAGTGAAATTTTTGTCAAAAAGGTACAGAGGCAGTGCGCCCGAGCTCTTTATGTGTTACCAAGAGCCTTAGTGTTTTAAAACTACTGGCCTGAAGAGACTCTAGCTTTTTTGTAAAATGAGGATAATCATACCAACCATACCTAAAACCCAAGGCTTTTGTGAGAATTAAATCAGAAAAATGTTTCTGAAAGTTCCTTAAAAACCATAACACCCCAAACAAATACAAGGTATTATTCTATCTGCAGAGACTTACTTTGTAGAAAATCTGGAAATTTCTATAACTCTGGGCTCTTCTCAGAGTTTCAGTATTGCCTTTAGAAGCTTGTCTCCCCATGCCAAGATAAACACTCACCCAGAGTTATCACTGAATGAACCTAGTGTCCTAACTTCCTTTTGGGTTTTGCTATTTAAAAAGCATCTGAATCTGATCTGTAGTATCATACTAACTAGTTGGGACTGCCATCTAGTGACTTCCATAAACCAATCAGCTAACTCCAAAGAAATTTAGCTATCCAGATATTTAAACAAATCAATGCATAAATATCCCATTTTTCCAAAAGTGACATTTGTCTCTCATTTACATGAATTTTGTGTGTGTGAGAGAAAGCTACTATTGAAAATAGTTTTAAAAATAACATACTACTAATACCTTGTTGCCTAGCTGCTTTGCAGCATTATAGCATTATTTTATTATTAATATTATTATTAATTTTGCACTGTCTTAACTATTTCTGTCAGGTACTTAAATCTTGATATCCATATTAGTAGCATTTCTTTTTCTGCCTCAAGAGAGAAATTATTGTGGATCACGGGTAGAATTATTCTGGATTTATTCACACATTGCCAGTATGTCTTGACCCCCAATGACAGTGATCAAGCAGCTGGAATCTGAACAAACAACGCTGCATCCTGATTTCTCTGACACGTCCTCCTCTTGCCTAAGGAGCCCTGACCTAAGAAATGGAGTGGGGCTTTGTACCATGTCATGTGAAGTGCCATCTAAGGTCAATGTGTCATCAATGGCTTACATAATTATACCAGGATTCAGCCTGTGATGTGGGGCTTGCAGCCCACATGTTACTTAAGGCATGTGGCTTAGGAAAAGATTCCTGAGAGAGCTACTAATGAGAAAAGCAAACATCTGTTTGCCTCATCTGGAGTCTACTTTTTTTTTTTTCAATATATGAAGTTTATTGTCAAATTGGTTTCCATACAACACCCAGTGCTCATCCCAAAAGGTGCCCTCCTCAATACCCATCATCCAACCCCCCCTCCCTCCCACCCCCCATCAACCCTCAGTTTGTTCTCAGTTTTTAAGAGTCTCTTATGCTTTGGCTCTCTTCCACTCTAACCTCTTTTTTTATTTTCCTTCCCCTCCCCCATGGGTTTCTGTTAAGTTTCTCAGGATCCACATAAGAGTGAAACCATATGGTATCTGTCTTTCTCTATATGGCTTATTTCACTTTGCATTACACTCTCCAGTTCCATCCATGTTGCTACAAAGGGCCATATTTCGTTCTTTCTCATTGCCATGTAGTACTCCATTGTGTATATAAACCACAATTTCTTTATCCATTCAACAGTTGATGGACATTTAGGTTCTTTCCATAATTTGGCTATTGTTGAGAGTACTGCTATAAACATTGGGGTACAAGTGCCCCTATGCATCAGTACTCCTGTATCCCTTGGGTAAATTCCTAGCAGTGCTATTGCTGGGTCATAGGGTAGGTCTATTTTTAATTTTCTGAGGAACCTCCACTCTGTTTTCCAGAGTGGCTGCACCAATTTGCATTCCCACCAACAGTGCCAAGAGGGTTCCCGTTTCTCCACATCCTCGCCAGCATCTATAGTCTCCTGATTTGTTCATTTTGGCCACTCTGACTGGCGTGAGGTGATATCTGAGTGTGGTTTTGATTTGTATTTCCCTGATGAGGAGCGATGTTGAGCATCTTTTCATGTGCCTGTTGGCCATCCGGATGTCTTCTTTAGAGAAGTGTCTATTCATGTTTTCTGCCCATTTCTTCACTGGGTTATTTGTTTTTCGGGTGTGGAGTTTGGTGAGGAGTCTACTTTTTTTTCAAATGTTTATTTATTTTTGAGAGAGAGAGAGAGAGAGAGGCAGAGAGACAGAGAGAGAGAGACAGAGACAGAGCATGAATGGGGGTTCGGGGACAGAGAGAGTTGGAGACACAGAATACCCAAACAGGCTTCAGGCTCTGAGCTGTCAGCACAGAGTCTGACATGGGGCTCAAACTAATGAGCCATGAGATCATGACCTGAGCTGAAGTTGGATACTTGAACAACTGAGCCACCCAGGTGCCCCAATATGGACTTTTAATCTCACTTTTCTTATATCATGTTTTTACCCAGTGATCACTTTATTGCATGATTTTTTCATTACCACCAATGTTTCTAAATGTAGCATTGTATCATTTCCTATGTTTTAAAAGAATAAGTTAAAAAAATTAAAAAGAAAACCTGGATTACCAAAATGCTTAAGGGATTGTGCTTTGTTTTTTTTTGTTTTGTTTTGTTTTTTGTTTTTTGTTTTTTCTACTCTGATTTGCCCAAGAAAATCAGATCCCTCTCTCTTGTGGGCTAGTAGCACTGTGTCTTACTGTCCGGAAGTATTTATTACAATAGTAATTAATTTTGGCCAAACATTTGAAACATCTGCAACCCTGCTAGAATGAAGGCAATTTACCAGCAGGGATGCATGGCATCTGCCTTGGCCGTGTTTTCCTCCCCAGAGCCTAGCACAGTGTCCCCCTGTGTAAGTAGGCACTCTCAGAGAAATTTATTGAATGTAAAATAAATGACCCAATGTCTAAAGATTAGTCTTAAAATTATGTCTTCTGTACCTTATCTCTGTAGATTATAAACCATGCACAAAAAGTCTATCTCTACCACTTTTCTAAACCTTAGCTCTATTATCTTAGCTTTTTCATTAATGAGCTATTAAACCTTGGTCTTGTCAAGTGATCCCTTTGTGCTCAATTCCCTCATTTGTGAAATCAGAACGTTTCAGAAAACAGTGATAATTTTTTTAATTTCTTTCTTCATTTAATTATGTTTTATTTCTTTTTTAGAGCATATTGCCTTGGTCAGAACTAAAAGAACAATGTTAAACAACAGTGAGGGTGGAAGAAGGAGACCCTGGGTTTTTAAAGGCCTATGTGAAAGGCCATTTGAAGTACACCAGTGTTTCCCAATATGTGTTGTTCGAGTTCTTTTTGAGGAGTGTCTTCCAGAATACTCCAAACTCTTAAAGTCTAAGATCAAAATGAACAAAACTGGATAGAGAAAAAGCATAGTTCCTTTTAAACAAGCTGCTATTTTAATACTTTAAAATTGAATCTTGAATTATAATGCAGCAATAAAATCATCTGAGTGCAGGCAATTAGTTGAAAAGGAGAGATGATCACATAGCCTTCTGAGGTAATAATTTGCAGGAAAGCCCATAGATTCAATGTTTTAAGTACTCTTTTCATATTTGATCAATGTAATCTTCTTGTTCATTTTAATGATGATGTTAACATTAGGCTGTCTGAATCCTTTGATTTACTGCTAATTGTCAATTTCCAAGCCGTGCTCAGCAGATGCTCATGCCTGCATTCATAGATATAATTATATGAACCATCTTTTTAGCAGTCAAGGCCATAGATTTAAAATGTAGGTAAAATAGTAGCTTTGGGAAATAATTATTTTCAAAATCCAGGGTTTCTTTTTATGATTAACAAAAATCTATCTAACAATGTATAGATGAATGCTTTCCTTTCTAGAACCACTCTTAATTTGTTTCTTCCATATGCTTTTTGGTATTTTCCAAATGTTCTACAAAGGGCTCATAAACTTTAAAGAATGTTCTCTTTGTAAACTGCTTCACAAGGGAGGCCATTTCTCCTCAGCAACCCCTCCAATCACTCACCACTTCCAGGAAATTAATGAGACTCAAATTCCTTCATAGAACAACCACCCTGGTCATTGCTTAATGGGCACATATACAAAGTGGCTGTGGCTCAAAGGGAGAGGCCAAACTGCCAACAGCAAAGATTAAAATTGAGCCTCTGATGTAGAACCTTTCCCAAGGTTACCAGAAGGGTGAGATTGGCTCTTTCAATCAGGGAGGAAGCAACCATTTTTGTCACAGGAATGGAAATATATTCCTCATACAAATTTATTTTCTGTGCTCAAAATGTCTCTGCTACAACTGGAATTTGTGGCATTCCTTATTCATCATTACAGCTTCTCATATAATAGAACTTCTGACCAAGGAAATAATTTTATGGTGAAGGATGTACAGAAATGTGTCTTGCCCATAGGATTACCGGCTATAGACAAAAAAGAGGCAGAGCAAGATAGCCAACTAGGAGGTCCCAGACCTTGTTCTCCACTAAAAACTATGACCTAACCACTTCTAGAATAAAAAGAACTCTGGAAAAGTTCAGAGTCCAGGTTAGAAATTGCAACAAACCAGTGGGGCAAAAGAACTAAGGATAACTATATACAAGAGAGTGGGAAAAAATAGTTGCACGTTATCCCTTCCCCCAGGCACAGCTCAGTAGTAAGAAGAATCCTTTCAGCTTTGATTTCCCCCTTGGGGAAAAGCAGTATAGGAAGACACCAGCAGTACTCCCACTGCCAGGGACCAGATTCTTTGCTGCTAAGGAACCCCACAGTCTTCACCAGTAACAGCCCCCAGCTTCTGGAGCCACCAGGAGCTCAAACTGCCACATCTCTCCAGAGCTGCAGATATTGTATGTCCTCCCTAACTGCCACCACCGGGCACCACCTCTCAGCTGACACTGCTAAGTACCCTTAGTACCACCACATACCCCTGGACTTGGAAGCCCCAAATCCAATTGCCCACGTGCCCACATATGCTTCTGGAACCAGGTGTTACCATGCCCCACCTCCCAGAACTGGTACCCATACATTCTCCTAAATCCAGCACTCACTGGACCTGGGTGCCTCCTGGATGGGTGCCACTGCACACCCCATCCTAGACGGCAGCCTCATGCCCACCCACAGATAAAACTCCTTCCCTACTGAATCCGGTATGTAAAGGCTATGAGGAAGTCACTGCTTCTTCTAGTGAGCAGACACCAATCAAGGCTACAAAGAACACAAAAAGTTGGGAAGAAAGACAACCCAGAAGGAAGACAATAAAATTTCACTAACAAACTCCTGAATGTGGAAATCTATGAATTGCCTGACAAATAATTCAAAAATAATTATTTTAAAGAAGTTTAGTGAGCTTCCAAAGAATACAGACAACTCACTGAAACCTGAAAAATAATACACAAAGTTCAACATTAAGATAGAAATCATAAAAAAAAATATTTTCTGATAAGCACTCTCTTTCTGACTTGAAGATAGTCACCTTCTTGTTATGTCTTAACATGGCCCTTCTTCTGTGTATGTGCTGAGAGAAAAAGAAACTCTCCCATGCCTCTTCCTCCTCTTATAAAAACATCAGTCCTATAGATTAGGGCCCTACCCTTATGACCTCCTTAACATTAATGACCTCCTTAAAGGCCCTCTTTCCAAATAGAGTCAGACAGGAGGTTAAAACTTTAATGTATAAATTTTAGGGGAACATAATTTCATGCCATAACATTTTTCCCCCAACCCTCCCACCACCAACAAATTTGTGTACTTCTCACATGCAGAATACATTCACCATGAACCAATAGCTCCAAAAAATCTTCATAAAACCCGGCATCAATACTAACTCAAAATATCATCTACATCTCCTCTAAATCATGTATGGGTAAGACTTAAATTGTGCTTTATCCTGAGACACAATACCTCTCCAACTGTGAACTCATGAAACCAGACATATTAGGTACTTCCAAAACACAGTGCTGGGACAAGAACAGGATAGACATCCTCATTGCAAATAAGAGAAATAGGAAATTAAAAAGGGGGGATGTGTCTCAAGAAGGCCCATAACCCAGCAAGACAAATTCCAGTAGATTTTTTTTTTTCCCCAATAGATCTTAAGACTCGAGAATAATCATCTTTGGTTCAATGGTTTGCCTTCCAGGCCCACTGGGGCGGCAGTCTCACCAGCATGGCTTTGAGACAGTGGCCCCACCTCACCTCATCTCTGCAGCATAGCCTGGCTACTGACACCAAGGAAGTGGGCCCACCCTATGAAATTAAGAAGAAAGAAGCCTTGTATACATGGACTTGTGGATGTGAGTGGCAGCCTTGATTATCTCTGAAATGTCTTTATATACGTCATTTTCTCCCTTTCCTACAGGATATGGCATGCTCACAGCTGGATAACTCTATTGTTCCATGTGTGAAACCCCTGAAGTCTAAAAGCCTTCCTTTATTTCAACTGATCTCTGTCCCTTTCAATGCAAACTAGTAGCGTCTGTATTGGTGTAATCGCATCTTTATTTCTGGCTTCTGCTGAGATTGTTGATTAAAATTATGTGGCTCAGTCAGTTAGGCATCCGACTGGCTCAGGTCATGATCTCACATTTTGTGGGTTCAACCCCCGCGTCAGGCTCTTTGCTGACAGCTCAGAGCCTAGAGCCTGCTTTGGATTCTGTGTCTCCCTCTCTCTCTGCTTTTACCCCACTCATACTCTTGTCTCTCTCTGTCCCTCAAAAATAAAGAAACGTTAAAATTTTTTTTTAATTATGCACAATCTCTTTATGAGGTGATTGCCCAGGCACACTGGACAGTGATGTTCTCTCCAGAAAATACTTTCTCATTTTTTGCCATATGCATAGACTGAGAATTTTCCAAATCTTCAATTGTGGTTACTTTTTACTTAGCAGTTCTTTCCATTTCTTGCTCTCCTCTCACACTTTACTATAAGCATTAAAGAGAAACCAGGGGATAAGTTCAGCAATTTGCTTACAAACCTTTTCAACTAAATATTTATCACTCATAGGGCTAAAGACAAAGGAATTGTACCCAAGCACTGTACTTGAGTTCAAATTATGTTAATAATTCTGAAATCACAGTACACATATAATGGAAATGAACACTTAAGAAAATGAATGGCAATAGTGGGAGCCAGGTTTCTCATGGCTGGAGTAGGAGGAGGCAATGGGAGAAGACTATATTGATTCACATGGTAATGAATTAAAGTTCTCAACATCAATATGAATTCATGGTTAGCTTGCTATAGATACACATTCTTACATATAACAATATTTATGAACATGTCTCCTTAAAAAAAAAACAACAGGTCTAAAATGGAGTCACTTTTGCTAAGCCCCACCAAGACTTAATACCTAACCTAACTTCACTTTCAGCCTTTCTCAATAATAGAATTTTAAAACAATTAGTCTGGAATTTCTTGACCAGTACTAGTGAGGAAATCTACATGATAAAACCCCCTGCCTTTCCTTAAAGGAAGGTAACTTTCCCTGAAATAATGCACTCTTTTAACTTCCTTGTCCTATCCTCCTGCCTATAAACCTTTCCTTTTGTGCAACTCGTCTGAGCTCCTTCTATTTGCTAGATAGGATGCTGCTCAATTCATCAATTACTGAATAAAACCAATTAGATCCTCAAACTTACTCAGTTGATTTTTTTTTAATAGTATACACACAGGTTAGTATATGCACACATATTCTGCCCTGTCAGCGAAGAGGACCTAAAAGAAATGACATCTCACTAGCAATAAGCAAATCTAGTATCTACATCTTGGTTTCTGATACTATTTTCAAATAAAGAAAATTCAAAGAAAATTTCTCCTTGGAGAAATGGCTGATTTTAAGACTGGGGCAGAAAACACACTGGGTGAGCCTTGAAGCAACTGGTAAGTAAAATTGTATTGGATTATAACCCAAAGTATAAAATAAATATCCATAAGTCCATATAGGTATAAATGATTGGCTACGTAAATGGGTGGAAAGAGACAAATCACCGTGCAGAGTAATTAAAAATAATTTATATAGGTACTTTACCAGATGCTTCACTCTCAAGAAGGGGAGGAAAATTATCCACTCTTGACATGTGTGCTGTATACTTCCTTCCAAAGGCTGCAGTCTGAAAATAGTAGAAAAGAATAACTTTACATTGGAGAAGCCTAACAAGCACTACTTCAGCCAGATGATCAAAGTTGACATCAATCGTGATAAGTCATGTGAGTATGAGTTATCCTTGATAAGATATGATGAGAATCGTACTTTATCTGTTGTCTTCCTCACAAAAGCCTCAATACCAGTCTAGTAGTAAAAGACAAATTCCATCTGAAGAACATTCTGCAAAATATCAGACCAGTACTCCTGACAACTGTCAAGGTTATCAAAAACAAGACAAGTCACTAAAACTGTCATAGCCAAGAGGAGTCTAAGGGGACATGATGATGAAATGTAATGTGGTATCCTGGATGGGATTCTGGAATAGACAAAAAGTCAGTAAGTAAAAACTAATGAAATCTGAATAAAGTATGGACTTTAGTTAATGATAATGTATCAGTAGTGCTTTTTAATTATGACTAATGATCCAGACTAATATAAAATATTAATAATATAATTATTATGTTCTTATATTTATATTCAAATATAATATTTAAATAATATAAAATATTAATAATAGAGGAAACAGAGTATGAGGTATGCGGGAACTCTGTAGTATCTTTGAAATGTTTTTGTAACTCTAAAACAGTTCCAAAATTTAAAAAGTTCATTTAAAATAATCAATTAAATCCCTTCTCTCAAAATAAAAATATGTCTACCACAAACAGTTCAGTTAAAAAAAGCAGACTTAAAAAGATATTACAATAAACAATAATGATAGTAATAATTAAAATTTTCCATCAAATCCTTTTCAGATATTTATGAATGACTAGAAATTCCCAGAAATACCTTTGTCAGAGGCTTGCAATTCTGCAGCTGCCTTGCTGCATAAACTCAAACCTCTGTCAAGCTGGATAAATTTTTACTCTAGATTAACATTTTACTCTAGATTAATTCACTTATGTATCCATCTTTAAGTGACTTTGTGTATCTCATTATCTATACTAATTGTAAGATTTAGGACATTTTAAAAATTTATGCTCTAAGATCATCCATAATGTGCTATAATTCACTACTTATCATTATAAATGGTGAAAATAAAAACCTGTGTGGCTTGAATTGGTGCCCATCCTCCTTTGTCATAGGAGTCATGTCTGTCTTGTTAACACATCTGTACACACATCTGTGCACCTCTTGTAAATTTTGGTTAGTACTTTGAATGTTAGCCACATGGAATGTTAACTCCACAATGAATAAGAGATCCCTAACTCCATCAGGTCAAAATTCAATGTCCCTCCAAATGCTAAATTTTTGCTAGGTGGAGGCAGCCCTCCCAGTAGGGCATAAAGCACTAAGTCATTTATAAAGCCACATGGTCACTTAAATCTTTTGGGAGACAGAGTAGGAAGATGAATAAATAAATTAAACATAAAAATTTCAGTACTAGGCCTCCCCGAGACTGGAATAACTTGAAGACATAAAAATTTTTCTTACTCAAATTTTTACTTTTAGAATTCCAGTTTTCTCAGAAAACTATAATTTGATGAAAACGTGTTATTTGGTGACATAGCTATACATAGCATTTCATCAAATAGCAAAAGTAATCATAAATAGAAGTATAAAATTATGAAGAGATAACAATTTTATTTTTGTGATTACCAAGAAGGAAGCAAAGATTATGCACAATAAAAGAAATAATATAAGACATGTGTACAGTATAACAAACAGAATGGAGCTTACTCAACTGTAGTAATAATTTAGAAATGATATAAAGATGAACATGAACTTAATAATTACATACATTAAGATGACAATTTAAAAAACGGGCTTACATATACTAATGAGGGGCTTTTCTCATAATGCTTAGAGATGATTGATCAGCCTGCTCATTTGGGAAGGGGAAGAAGATAATTCAAAAGTGAGATAACCTATCCTCCATAGAGTCAAAGATCACAATTATGAACAAACCAGAGGGTTTTTTTCGTAGGGAACAATTAGCCCAGCTCTCTGAGACTTAGTCTTCACATTCAGGAATTTTAAGAATTGTTGCAATATTCAACAATTAAACAAGAAGCTTATCTTGCGCTCAAACAATTGTTTGAATTTGACAGTTTTTATTTTATTTGTTACTCCAAACTGGTTGTATATAAATTCATGAAAGCTAAATTTCTCAATTATGTCAAAACCATTTGGCATTATATTAGGCAATTCCTTGAGTGTTAATTTCTGCCTTTCTCAGACATTCCTTCTCCAGGTGCTGCCCTGACTTTTTCAACTAAGGCCAGTTAGATGAGCCATGCATAGAAGGCTTAGCTCCACTGGCTGGTGGGGTCTTGGTTAATTTTTGTTGCACTTAACCACCAAGGGTTAGTGCCTCATTTTCCACTAAACCTCAGGGTTTCTGTTAAACCCTTTCTTCTTATGCTCAGGATTCAACTTTTGTTGTTGTTTTCTGATCTGTACTCCGGTCTCCACCATTGGGATTTGATTGGTATCTCTGTCATAAGTTAATTAGAAAGCTTTATCCTGCACGTAAGAGATTCTTCCTCAGACTTGTACTACACATAATAACCTGTAAGAACTTGGTTATGCAGTAGGTTAAAACTGCTGTGACCAGTAGAGAAGAAAACTATGGTACTAACTTAGTTTGTCTCCTAAAATAGCAGTCTGCAATCCAAGTCTTAAATGGCGTGGATGGGTCAGGTTTGGAGTATATCAGTGTCAACATCTGAAACTCTGGCAAGGTGGGAAGAAAACTGGGAGTGGCCTGATTTAAAAGAGAAGAGCAAAAGAAGCAATGCTATTTGAGTCATGGCAGTGTAGCTCTACCTTATTTGAAGCAAAACCCTAGTGAGTAATAGGGATTAGAGCTACTTTGCACTTTGTTCAGAAGTGTTCCTTTGACTTCAATACCATTCTGAGACTGGACTGCATGGTTCATGACTTTAGAAGTATTGTAGTTGTTTATTTGACAGTCAAACTTTATTTTCCCAAAGAAATTATCCTTATTTGATTCTTCAGCAATGCTACTTTAGTTCACATGGCAGACAGTAAATGGTAAAGATACTTTCTGTGCACCAAAAGTTATGTTCTTTCCATAATATAGAGTTCTTGCCAGGATGCAGTGGCTAGGATAGGGACTACAGTCTCCAACCAATCTTGTGTCCAGATATGTCCATGTGACCTATTCTTAACTAGGATAATGTCATTTTACACCCGAGACTTGATTTAAAATTCATTATATATGTGTATATATATATATATATATATATATATATATATATATATATATATAGCAGCCTGTGGGAACCAGACTAGGTTCACAAAAGAAGAATAGAGAGGCATTTAAGCTGAACTCTCCACAACATACTCTAGGTTACCAATGAAAACAGGCCACAATAAAAATCTCTTCCAGGCAATTATTCAAGATACTCTCTCACATTTGATTCCCAAATCAGTAACTGAAATCATTTTCATAGCATCAGCCTCCTAGTTCCATCTTGCTAGATCTTACTCTGTGGCTATTCACTCCTACTGGCTTCTTTGGTACCCCAAGATAGCATTCTCCTTTTAGGACTCAGATATTTCCCTGTTCTGAATTCTCTGTCCTATGAAAGAATGAAACCAGTATCTGTATCTTTTTCTAAGAACAGAGTAAATGTGGAGGACAGAGAATTTAAAAGCTTTGATACAAGAAAATGATATTCTAGAATATACTGGCATTACTCCCAGAGAAAAAGATCAGCATAATTTTACAAGTTAACAATTGGAATCTAGGCTTTTGAAGAAATTAGTAATTAACATCAGAAAGCCACTTCCTTTCCTAGATTGGAGAAACAAAGGGATGAGTTTGTTTATCAGATACCAAAGTGTAGGGTCAAATGACAGTAGCTGTAACCACAGCAGGCCCAAACAGAGGGAGCAGGAAACAATGAGGAGATACAGCCACTGCTAGAGAAGCTCCTCTAGGTAGGGAGGGAAGAAAAAAATAGCCTAGTTGGTTCTTCCTTAGTTGCCCTCCAATCTCCATCAGTACTTCTAATTGGCCAAATCCAGCAGGAAGGCATCTGCTAGCATGGAGATCACTTAGTTTCCCTTCAAGTCTTTCTACTTAATAAGCTGGAGTCATTTAACACAAGAGATTGCAGTTCTCTTTAAACCATCAAAATAATAAAATTAGTCTGTTCATATAAAGGACTAGCTGCCTGTATTGGAAAGATATCAAATTATTTTTAGTTTGAATATCATAAATTATTGGGTAAACATATACAGTGAGAGTAATTGAGGAGTAGACTTCAAGGTGTCTAGAAGTTCTTTTGATTTAATTCTAAAAATTTCATGAAGGAAAAAATTATATTTTTCTTTCCTAAAGTACAGTAAGAAATAGTACTTATGCAGCACTTATAAATGCATTCTTTAAAATTTTTCTTAAGTTACTGTACCTCATCTAAAACTAGCTATGTGACATTTAAATTGTATTTATTCTGATGAAAATATTTGCAATAATTTAAAGAGGATCATTATTATGTAGAAAAAACAATAATCTTACTGAATTTCATTTAAAGTGATCTTTCAATAATCCCCTTAATTCTGAGAGGTGAGGACACAACTCTGTAGGAAGACCCTAATGAGTAGAGCCCTTAGGAAATTGGTAGAAAGAGGAAACCACTGCCCTCTAAAATTCCGCCTCAAATGCCAGTCTTACGGAATAGAGATAGAGTTGCAACATACAAGAGGTCACAGTTGAAAAAAGAAAATCACAGAACATAAAGGAAACAAGCCACCATGTATAAGAGTCAGCAGAAAATTATAAACAACAAACCTAAAACCACAAAGACATCTGATATTGTTATGTTTCGATACTGAATACAAAATAAGTGTGTTTACTATGTGAGAAGCAAGTTAAAAAAAACTGAAATCATTAGAAGAAAGAAAATTAGATATTGAATCTACACTCCATCTTAACCTAGAAGCTTTGACGTTATCGGTTGAAAGCTTAGAAATAATTCCATCTACACTGCAGAAAACTCAAAAAGTTCAGAACTAATATCAGGAAATAAAGTCACAGAGAAACAAAGAGATGGAAAATAATAAGAGATTATGAGACACAGAGAATCATAGTAGAAGGTCCAATCAACCTTTAAGTGGAATTTTAAAAGAACATATTGGAAACAATGTAAAAGGATAAATATGGAAGAAATAATGCTAAAAAATTATTATTAAAAAATCTTCATATAGAGGTATAAAATCCCAAGCAGGGTAAGAAAAATCTAAATCTTGATACACTGTTCTGCAGCCATATAAAATGTAAAAAATAAAATATTAAAACCATTGAGAGGAAAAGTTACATTACCTACAGGGAAACAGCAGTTAGATCAAAACTGATTCCTCAACATCAGCAAAACAATCAGAGAACAAATAAATCCACATATCAACAATCATAACAGACATAGGTACGATGACTTTCCAGTTAAAAGACTGGATATAAGTTAAATAAATAAGCAAACAAATAAATTCAGCTATGTGTTTATAAAAAATATGTACAACATAAGAACACAGGTAGTTTGAAATTAAAACTACAATTGAAAATAGTTGATATACCTATATTATTGTATTAGGGTTCTCCATAGAAACAGAACCAATAGGATATATAGAGAAGTAGATAGATATATGAAATCCATTATAGGAATGATTTGTGCAGTTATGGAGGTCAAGAAGTCCTACAATCTGCTGTCTGCAAGCCAGAGAACGAGGAAAACTCATAGCATAATTCAGTCTGAGTACAAAGGCCTGAGAAGCAGGAGTAGATGGGTTTCCCAGCTCAAGAAGAAAGAATAAGAATTTATCTTTCCTTTGCCATTTGGTTCCATTCTAGCTTCCCATGGATTGAATGATGCCCACTTACATTGGTGAGGGTAGAACTTGTTACTGGTCTATTGAATCAAATGCTAATCTCTTCCAGAAACACCCATACAGACATAGCCAGAAACAGAGAAACACTCATACAGACATAGCCAGAAATAATGTTTTAGCAGCTATCTGAACCTCCTTTATCCTAGTCTAGTTGATATATAAAGTTAACCGTCATAGTTACTATTAAAACACTCACAAAGATATAAGAGAAAATAGACATTAATATTGAAAGCAGTGCCAAAGAATGAGTCACTGTAACAGAATTTTCAGTTCATCAGGCAAAAATTAAAAAAAAAAAGAAAGAAAGAAAAATTAAAGTCATTATGTACCTAATAACCTAGATTCAAAAACTGAAAAATCAACCAATCCATTGTCATATTTGTACATTTTACCATCCTCATTCTTGACATATACAGATATAGAACTCTGTACACAATAACTATGGATTCCCACAGTATCTTCAAATTTATTTTTGAAACATTTATAAAAACCAAGCAGATATGAGAATAACAACAGCAACAAAAAAGGCTTAAAATTTTTCAAATAACATATATAATATAAAACATGGGGGGAGAGGATTCTTATAATCTGTATGTTATAATCTATACAATACAAATCATATGAGAGAGTGGTAGAAATATAACTTTGTAAAAGTACTTTGAAAGTAATTTGATCAATTTGAAGATAAACATGTTTCATGACCCAACAATTCCCCTCCTAGGTATACTTTTATTTATATGTAGCAGAAAACTTGTATAGAATGTTTATAGTATTATCTGTAATATCAAGAAAACTAGAAAGAACCCAAATATCAATTGGCAAATGAATGGAGTGCAGTATAGTTACACAATGGGATACTATATAGCAGTGAAATAAATAACTCATAATCATAAAAATCCAAATGTATGAATATCAGAAACATGTTGAGTGAATAAAGAAATATCAGAAAAATACATAGAGTATGACAAAGTTCATAAGAAGCAAAATAAAGCATTAAATTCTTTTAGGAGATACATATATGGAATAGAGATAGAAAAAGTTAAAATAATAAATATAAATTCCTGGTAAGAAATTTCTGGACTGGGGGTTCACAGGGGTTGTGATATAGGAAGTAAGTACAAGGACCTAGATCAGTATGGTGAATGCTCTATTTCTTATGTTGAGTGTTGGTTTTTCTAGGGTTTAATTATTAATCTTTACATTACATACTTGTCAAACATAAACTTTTATATACAAAATATTTCATAATTTTGACCAGAATGCAATATATGCAACTGCCACTTAGCACATAAAAAGATGTTCAATATCATTAGTCCTCAAGGAAATGCCAGCCCAAACCACAATGGGATACCACTTCACAACTATTTAGATGGCTATTATTAAAAAAAGAAAGAAAGAAAAGAGAAAAAAAAAAGGAAAGAAAGGAAGGGGAAAGAGCTAGTGTTGGTGAGGATGTGGAGACATTGGTACTTTCATGTATAGCTGGTGGGAATGTAAAATGTTGCAGTCCCTATGGAAAATAGTTTGGCAGTTCTTTAAAAAGTTAAACATAGAATTACCATATAATTTAGCAATTTTACTCCTAGGTATAGGTATACCTAAAAGAATTGAAAGCAGAGATTCAAACATCAAGTTGTATACCAATGTTCATAGCAGCTTTATTTACAATAGCCCAAAGGTGGAAACAACCTAAGTGTTCATGAACAGAAGTATGAATAAACAAAATGTGATATATACAATAGGATATTATTCAGTCATAAAAAGGAATAAACTTCCAATATATGTTATAACATAGATGAACTTGAAAACATGCTAAGTGAAATAAGCCAGACAAAGAAGGACAAATATTACATGGATTCAACTTATATGAGTACCTAGAATAGGCAAATTCACAGAGACAGAAAGTAAATAAGTAAACAGGAACTAAGGGAAGGAGGAAATGGGGCATTATTGTTTAATGGGTACAGAGTTTCTGGGTTAATGAAAAAGTTGTCGACATGGATGGCACTTATGGTTGCACAACATAGTAAATGTACTAAACACCACTGAATTGTACACTTAAAATTAGTTTAAATGGTAAATTTTAGGGGTGCCTGGGTGGCTCAGTTGGTTGAGTGTCCGACTTCAGCTCAGGTCATGATCTCACAGTCTGTGAGTTTGAGCCCCGCGTCGGGCTCTGTGCTGACAGCTCAGAGCCCGGGGCCTGTTTCAGATTCTGTGTCTCCCTCTCTCTCTGACCCTCCCCCATTTCATGCTCTGTCTCTCTGTGTCTCAAAAATAAATAAACGTTAAAAAAATTTTTAAAAAATAAATGGTAAATTTTATGTTATATATATTTAAACACAATGAAAGATTCTTCATTAAAAAAAAAGAATTATTCAGATCCAAAATATTGACAAGGAACAATCTCTCAGACATATTAAGTTAAAAAAAAGCAACATGTGGAATGGTGTATATAGACAATTGTACGGCTCTTAGAGAAAAAAGTGGGAGCTTCCTACACACATCTGCACATACATGCACACAAAGATATGTATACAGAGAGATTTTCTGGAAAGACACCCAAGAAACTGATAACTATGGTTTTCTATGAAGTGAGAGATAGGGTGGAAGAGTGATTTACATTAGATTTTTAATTTACTTACCACATATGCATCATCTTATTAAAAATAAAATAGATTTGAAAATAGAGACTTTTAGTCAATAGAATAGTAGGTATTTTGGAAAAATTAAACTTTTAGAAATGCACATGATTGATTGGATAGGTAAAAACCAGAGTTACAATACTATTTGACTGATTATTTTACTATTGTAAACATGTGACAGTTGGCATCTAAACAAAAACTCTGTCATTGGAAAAGAAATTGAGAAATATAAATATTGATTTAATAGGTATGAAGGATAAAGAATAAATGAAAATACAGAGATAAATTTCGGGGTCTGGTTGACTAAGAAATTGACAATCCCTTAATTATGATGAATAAATAATAAAGAAAATTCTCTGCATGTATAGATTCATTCCTCAAACATTTATCAAGCACCTATGTTGTGCTTCCAGACATCGGGCCAGCACTGGAACACAGAGTTGAGCAAACACATCTCCTACTATGGAGACACAGTTTTGTAGGGAAGACAAATGTGACTAGAAAATTACAGTGTAATAAAATAAATGCTGTGATGTCTTACCAATCGATGTAGAGAGAACACAGAGTAAGGGGGAATGATAAGAGCTTTCAAAGAGGGGTTACAATCTGAACACCAATCTGAGGGAGGATCTAGAACCACCCTAGACAAGGACAGAACTATCAAGTGTATGAAATGGGTTTGCATTTTTCAGAAGTGATGAGAACTTCACGGGTCTGGAGAGCAGAGTGTCATGTGGATAAGAGTGTAGGGAAGTGTTAAGTCTCCCAGATCCCCAAAACCAACACATGCAAAATGATAGTCCATGAGTTATCCACAAAAACCTGCTGCTCTTGCTAACTCAATAATTTGGTTTTAGGCATCACAGTCCCAAGCATATTCACTTGTGATTTATAGTTTTGATTATTTTGTGTTCTATGCCTTGCCAGCTTCCTCCCTAAGTTATATATATATATATATATATATATATATATATATATATATATACATTTTCTTCACTGAGGCCTTAAAGTCCTACTTGTTAAGTTTGGGGAAAGGAGGAGGTGATGAGTAAGAATAATCATGATTCTGTCTTTATGTTTCCAAGCAGCCTGAGGAAGAGGGAGGTTTTAGAGAAGATGGTGGGGACTTTTCAAAAATACATCCTTGAAGACCTCAGTCTTTCATAAGTTCTTATTAAGAGCTGTTGGGGGTGCTTGTCCAGGCACCCAACTACAGTGGTGAGAATGTCTGTGGAGTTCTCAGTCTGCTACCTCAGTGACAAGGCTGCAAAATGACATTACTCAAGTAATGAAATCAATACTCAGGTGAGGCATCAGTAAGTGATTGAGAGAATTAGCAGAGACATAGGAAAATACACTCGGTAGAGGATCACTTTGTGCAGCAAAAGTATTTTATTGTATCTGACGTGAAAATGTTTGAAAATGTTAATTTCCACAATTCTCAGCCTTCTTTTTTCCTCTCTCACCCTCTTCTTTTCTTTCTCTGTAGGGCAAACAGCATGCACTGACAGACAATAGAAATCAGCAAACATATTTATGACAAAGACCTAGTTGTTATAAGTACTGTCTTATGGGTGATAACAATAAAAATAATATTGATAATGGATAATATTTGAGAATGTACGGTGTTCTAAGTGTTTATTATGGTTTGGTTTGCTTTGGTTTTGCTTCACTACAAACCTTCAAGGTAGGTATCATTGTTACACCTATTTTTAGAGATGAGAAAACTGAGACATGAAAAGGTTGAATAAATTGCCCACGGTCACACAGCTAATAATGACAGAGCTGGGATTTGAACTAGAACAGTCTGGCTCCTGAACTGTTAAATGTGACACTATGAAACTCTTGAGTGACATCTGTTACTCTGAGCTAGCAAAGGAAACATGGGTATAGCCTCAAGAACCTTATTACAGAGAATTTTAATTGGTGAACAAATTTGTAGCGATGGGATCATACAGAGTCTATTACAATGGCCAAGATATTTATCTCCTAGATTGACCATTGAGATACTAGCTTTCAATATTCTTTCGTAACTTTATAAATTAATTGCCTTTGCACATAAAATCTCTGAAGTTAAAACTTTTTTATGAGGATCTTGGATATGCTACATTTTTATAATTAGAATTGAAATATACTAAGTATTTTTATAAAGAAACAGAAAATAAAATTTGGAAACAAATAATTCCCATGTTTTTGCTTATAAGACTCTATAAGTTATATTATGTCTTATCAAACCATAATACCATAAAACCATAGAAACCAAAATTGAAAAATCTTAGCTCTTCTTTTGCTTATCCTTTCTGCAATTGCTGTCATTATTTTTGGTTAATGGTCGAAAGGCAGCAGTAATCTCAGACTTTTAAATTTGTGGAAATCTGGGAAATAACTGCATACATTTACAAATGATACATTTTAATCTTTTTACACTTTTCTTCTCAGTATTTTTTTTTCTTTTCAAAAGGCCTTTATCCCTTTATGTTCGCTTGTTAGACACGAAGGTCTTTCAGTGTTTCAAAAATGCCACATGTCATGACGACATTTTATAAATGGCACATTTGCTCCCGTGACTGCATTTAGCAAAATACCCTCTTAGTGCAGTTCATGATTCTCACCAACGCTGACTGAGAAAGGGATGCTGTCATCAAAAGGTATTCATTATATTTCAAGAAGGCAATATTAAGTCAAAGGAAGGAGACCCATTTCATGACAATTTACACAAAGGAGAATGTCCTTGGAGACGGATGGCAGAGATTTGTAAAATGTATGCTATAATTAAAATTGTAACCACGGGTTCATGATTTTCTACAGATACCACGAGCTACATTAATTGACTAGGTGGAATTTCAAATGAGCAAAGTACTATAATCAAGATGAGGAGGGTTATAATTAAATGTGCTTGCTGGTAAGGGTCACCAAGTGAGACAAAAGTAGATTCTATTGGCTGTTGCTGTCCTTCAAATGATTTAGAGCAAAATTATGATGTAGCAACTTAAGCTAAAATATTGTCTTTAGTGATTTATTAGTTCAGAATCATAAAGGCATAAGGTGTGATGAACATAGGTAAGTGTGTAACATATGAAATTTAAACCACTCTTAAAAGGAGAAACACAGTGGAGAATTTTTTATATATGTAAACACATAAAATCTAACACATAATTCCCTATATATGATATATATTTTATAAAATATGTTTGTCATTAATATACATATTTATATTAAAATATATATAATATTAAAAGAAAAATTTTGTTCTATATATACTTAAATCCTAACCCACTGCTCCACTGGGAATATCGATGAATGAAAAATGTCAGTGTTCATGAGGGTAAGTACTCTTCCTTCTGTCACTTCATTTTTTTTTTCTTCCCTTTTAGTAAGAGGAGAGTATGTTGGAGAAAAGCCAAAATGTTCAGAGCTATTCTCACTATTTAATGGCTTTAAAGCTCCAAGTTTCAAGCAAATCTTTTCAAGAGCCCTTGGCTGAACTCATAATAGATGTTGATTCAAAGGAAGTGACAAAAGCTTGCCTAGTTGCCAAAAGTGTTTTTGTGGAAAACACGAAGAAGGCAAAGGAGGTGGAGAGTAAAATAGTATTCTCTATTCCAAGGCTAAATACAGGTAACCTTTGAACAGCATGGGGGTTAGAGACACCACGCCCCTTCCCCAGTAAAAAACCCACGTATAATTTTGACTCTCCAAAAACTTAAAAACTAATACCTACTGTTAACTTGAAGTCTCACCAATAGCATAAACAGTCAATTAACACATATTTTGTGTGTTAGATGTATCATACACTGTGTTCTTACAATAAAGTAAGCTAGAGAAAAGAAAATGTTATTAAGAAAAGTGTAAGGAAGAGAAAATACATTCAGAGTACTGGACTATATTTATCAAAAATATCTGCATATAAGTGGACCTTCACGATTCAAACCCACATTGTTGGGTGACTGTAGTCACAATTTTAAGTCTAAGAGAAAAGACTTATGAAATGTTTTTCTTTTTTATAGCTTCTTCTTTCCTCAAAACAACTTAAATGCATTTTAAATGTTGTCTTCGTCTTAATTCAGCACTTTTTGCAATTCCTTTATATTTTCTGCCTCTCTAATCTACTAGAAAGTAAACTACATGAAGGTTTGGATGATCTTACCTTGCTCACTGTGGAACTGGATGTAGATAGCAAGTGCTTGTATTAGAATACTGTTCCCCTTCATGTCTGTTCAGCCTCAACCTGTATTCCAGCCACAGGGGTCAATCAGCTTTCCCATCTGCAATTTGACAAGGCCTCACATTGGCCAGTACCACACACCCTCCTGACTCAGGACTTCCCTGCACCAAGAATGCAGCTGGAGGCACTGGCCTCCATCTTGGAGGAAACTCTTGGATGAATTAGAAGAACTCTCACAAGAGGGAGGACTTGAGGTCTGCAAGGAGTGGACCTTACCCAAAACTTTTCTGTACCACTTTTTATCCATTTATCTACCTCTTGTTCCAGCCCCTGTTCCATTCAAGAACCAAAATGATGAAGGTTTAACTTGCCAGTACTCACCTAGATCAGTACTACATATTTTGCCATTCCTACATGAAGGCCCTTCTAATGCTACAGTATGACTTCCCCAGGTGAACCCACTCAACCTAGCAGAAGCTACTGATGCACAAGCCAGAAGTGTGAGTTATTTAAATTTTTTTTTAATTTATAAATTTTTATTTATTTTTGAGAGAGAGACAGAATGAGTGGGGGAGGGGGCAGAGAGAGAGAGGGAGACACAGAAGTAGGCTCCAAAGTAGGCTCCAGGCTGTGAGCGGTCAGCACAGAGCCCAGTGTGGGGCTCGAACTCATGAGCTGTGAGATCATGACCTGAGCTGAAATCGGATGCTTAACTGATTGAGCCACCCAGGCACCCCAGAAGTGTGAGTTATTTAAACCTGTGGGGTAACCGCTGGCCAATGGAAGGCAGAATTCCATAGATAAATGTGTCTTCCTTTAATCCCTGGAGTGTAGAGTCCTGAGAAATATACATAAGTTTCCTCAAATTATCCCAGAGGGTTAAGCATTGGTTACCAGCAATGAGAGCCACCTTGATACTGCTCTCTTATTTCACTCCACTAATTCCTCATTTCTGCCGTCTAGCTGGGCTCACTTCTAAATAAATTACTGAATGCATACTTTCATCTCAGATTCTGACTTGGGGCCAACCCAAGTTAGGAAAGAGATCAACATATATTCTTTGAATGAACAAACAAACAAGTAAATATTGGTAATTCGGCACCTTCCCCATTCAGTTCTTTTTCTTTTTTTTTCTTTTTTTTTTTTTTTTACTTTCTCTTCTCAACATTAAATGTTGGTACTATCCAGACTTTGAACTTTCACTCTCTTTCCTTTTATGCAAATAAAATTCCCCTGAGCAGTCCCAATACACATCAAGGCTATGGCTAATCTCCATTCTGACAATTAGCTCTTGCCAGGTGCAGAAACTCCAGAACTGTGCATGTGTCAGTGTGCACATCAGCATATAGTGAATGCTGTAACTCTGTAGAGTATTCCCTACTGTTTTTCCACTTGAATACCCCATAACCATTTTAAACTCAATATATCCAAAGAAGAAATCATTGTCTTTCTCATAAAATCTACCCCTTTTCTGGGTTTCCATACACTCAAACCCACAAGTCAGAAGTTGGAATCTTTTTTTGATTCTGATCCATCACTACCATAACCAATTAGATACAAAATCCTATATACTAAGATATTTAAGAAGTCCATTCTATCTCTTAAATATAATGTAAATTTCTCCCCAATTAACATTTCACTACTTCCTTAAATTGAATGCTTATACTGCTACAACAACATTATAACCAGTTTCTCCAATTTCATTCTCACACCTGTATTTTGAAGATGTAGTGATTTTCCTAAAATTCTTATAATTTCCTTGTTTTAACTTCTTAGCAGTATCTCATGGCCTTTAGCTTAAAGGTGAAATTTCTTAACAAAGGTCCTTTATCATATAGGTCTTCCCTATTTCTCTCATTCTTTATCTTGTCCCTACACATACATTTTGTATCAATCATACAGAGCTCCCGAACAAGCCATGTTCTTTTCTACCTCTGTGTCTTTATACATCAGGGGTGCTTTTTCTAGAATAGCTTTTTTTCTCTTGTCCACCCATCTGATTATCTGTCATCATTCAAAAAGCAACTCCAGTCTTACTTCCTCTTAAAAATAAAATAAAATCTTTAAAAATAAAATCTTTCACCAATTTACCTCACATCTTCTCAATACCAAGGCTTAATTAAATATTATTGCTTTAAAAAAATTTTAAGTTTATTTATTTATTTTGAGAGATAGAGAGAAACAGTGCAAATGGGCAAGGGGCAGAGAGACTGGGAGAGAAAAAGACTCCCAAGCGGGCTCCTCACTGCCAGCGCAGAGCCCAATGCAGGGCTCAAATTCATGAAGCTGCGAGGTCATGACCTGAGTGGAAACCAAGAGTTGGATGCTTAACCAACTGAGCCACCCAGGCACCCCTGGATATTACTCCTTATCACACTCTTTTTTTAGTTCTTTACCATTCAATGTCTTCTTCTCTGATAGCATTATTTTAAGTATATTAGCTATTGGTTTTCTTAATTTTCTTTTACACAATATGCATCTTTAGGTTAGGAACTTAACTTTATATTTTTGAGATACATTGGAGTGTCTGAATATAACTCCTCAATTAATGCTGCCAAATAATATAATCAATATCAATAGAGACTATTCATTGTGTAATAACATTTTCAAAAGTATACTCTAAGAAAGGCATTATTTCCCACCATTTTTTGGAAAAGAAAAATGAAATTTAGAGAAAGTGAGAGACTCCTTCAAGTACACAGCTAGGCAATAGAAAATAGCAAAATTTTGCAAACCTTTGTCCCTATCATTATAAGGCCCATATCCTTACTCTATGCCACATCATCCTCCAAGGCCCAAATCAATTGTGTATGGAGAAGAAAGAGTCAGTATTATGAGAGGTAACTGAAGAAAAAACAAAATCCAAATCAAGCTACCACAAATATCTTTTTATTTCTACTCATATTTTTGTTGTTACTTTCCTGCTAGTTTATATTATTTAGACGAGAAAATAGATTCCTACTTCTTTTAACAAGCCACCTTAAGAACAGAATCTTCTACTGACAAAACCAAAAATTCATCAAGTCCTACTTTGCCTTAGTTATTTTCTTCCAAACTTTGGATGATCAATAAATGACTTGACTGGAAAAGCAACTATTTCCTTTTCATATCCACTAGTCTTCATATTTGACAAATCAAAAAGAAATGAATCAAACAATTTGTTAAACATCAAAGAAAACAGGATCTTATACAAATAAAAACAAAGACACATTTTTAACATTAGAATAGATCTTCTTTGTCAAACTGGTTAATGTAAGAACAGCTATTTTTTTCCTATTATTTTATTTTAGAGCAAGAGTTTTGTTTTAGGCCAAAAGTGCTATTTGTTTTTGACACTCTTTTGTCTCCTCTTGTTTTCCAGATATATAGACATTTAAAGCCTTTTGTCAGGCAATGCAAACAGTGGAGACATTCACCAAAACAAAGTGAAAAGGAATAATGTGACATTTATTTCCCTACTCTATAGATTTGCTTAGAATTATACTGTGGGAAAAAATTCTTCACATATATATTATATTCTAGATGAAGATATGAATTCTGAAATGTTTAAGGATGAAGTGTACTGATAAAGTGAATTGCCTTGAAAGCATAAAAAATTATTTGATATATTTATGGAAGATGAATAAGATGACTGGATATTTGATAAATAATTATAGCAAACTGAATAATCCTTTCAGTTTTTTTCTGTATTTTGGATAAAATTTATTTAAAAATGTGAAAAAAATCAATGGAAAAATATAATTGATCCTATGCACAATCTCTGGACTTAAAGTCAGTTTTCAGAGCCAGAACTCATTGGCTGAAAGAAAATTCTGGGATTCTGTGAGAAAATATCGTATTTAAAAACAACTTTTTTTAAAATGTTTATTTTTGAGAGAGAGTGAAAGCAGGGGAAAGGAAGGCAGGGAGGGAGACACAGAATCCGAAGCAGGCTCCAGGCTCTGAGCTGTCAGCACAGAGCCCGATGTGGAGCTAGAACCCACAAACTGTGAGATCATGACCTGAGCCCAAGTCAGACGCCCAACCAACTGAGCCACCCAGGCACCCCAGGAAACATCATATTAAACTACGACAAGTATGTTCACTAGTAATTTCCCCATCCTTCTCTAAATGGAACTACAGCCATTTTCTTCATTAACCACCTATTGGTAGAAGAGAATTTCTCCAAATGTTGAAAGTTAGGTATATATCGATATATTGTCATTGATATTTGGAGGTCTAGGGTGCCATCTTCATCTCTCTAATAGAATATGTAAAGATGCTATCTAGGTAATAAATGTTCTCTTAAAGTAGGTTCAACTCACAGTTGTGGTCACACCCAATAGTTATTTCTCATTCTCTAAATGTGTAATTGTATTAGACTTGGTTGGTAATTGGTAGAAGCCCCATATTAGTTCCTTGAACTGTGGTATAAGAGAAATAATAAGGAAAAGACCAAGTGGAAGCTACCGAAACTGCCCCTTTACCTCTGGCCAAGATAGTAAATATAATAAATCACGAGCAATAACATATTATCAAATGAATCAAAGAGATTAGTGCCACACTAAAGGCATAAACTATGATGGGGTATTGGTCTTCATCATATTCAACTCAATTCAAAAGTCTGGCCCCTACAAAAATTAAATAAATACAGAAAACTAGCTGACTAGGAGCCCACATTTCAGCTTCTGTGTCAGATATGGCATCTATGCTAGACCAAATTAACACAGCTCCAGTATGTATTATGTAGCCACTGATTTGCTGAATGCCTTCTTGTCCATCCTTACCAGTAAGGAGGATCAGAAACAGTTTATACTTATATAAGATAGACAACAGTATGCATGTATTATCTTACCCTTAAATTTTCCTGTTCTTCTCCGAAGTATAGTCCAGAGTGACTTGAGCCATATCAACATTCTACAGCTACTATATCTATGACATTATGTTAATTTGGTTAAAATGTAAATTGGCAGCTCAGGTAAGATAAATCTGCTCCAAAGGTTGAATAGCACAACCTACAAAGACTCAAGGTCATGCCTCATCAGTGAAGTTTTCAATCATCCAGTAGTCTGTGACATGCTGTGTTATTCCTCCAAGGTAAAGGAGGAATTTTTGTAAGTATTTTTTAAATGTTTATTTATTTATTTTGAGGGGGGGGAGGGGAAAGGTGGAGAGAGAGAAAGAGAGAGAGAGAGAGAGAGAGAGAGAGAGAGAGAGAGAGAGAATCCAAAGTAGGCCCAACACTGTCAGAGCACAACACAGCACTGGGCTTGAACTAACAAACCATGAGATCATGACCTGAACAGAAATCAAGAGTCAGATGCTTAACTGACTGAGTCACCCAGGTGCCCCAGGAGGAATTTTTTTGTATCTCAGATTTTCTAGCACAAAGAGAGACATATAATATCTGGTTTACATTTTCAGACTTTGAAAATAGCAGCTTCTGAAAACAGAGGAACTGTACTCTGACCTATTTATTGAATGACAAAGAAGCCTAGCTTTGACTGGAGCCCAGAAGAGGTAAGATCCCTCAGTAGTTTCAGGGTGTGATTCAAGTAGGTCTGTCCCTTGAAATAACCAGGATAAGAAAAGAATACATGTGGTGTTTATAGTAAGACCAAGTATCAGAAG
Source organism: Prionailurus viverrinus (assembly GCF_022837055.1). Classification (NCBI taxonomy): domain Eukaryota; kingdom Metazoa; phylum Chordata; class Mammalia; order Carnivora; family Felidae; genus Prionailurus; species Prionailurus viverrinus. The sequence continues at coordinate 131,970,910 of NC_062564.1, forward strand.
ATTCTGAGGGTTCTGAAGAAGTGCTATGTTATCTAGAGCACAGAAAGGATAGAGTCTTCAAAAAAAATGGTATTGAAAAAACTGGATAGTTGTAAAATAATGAAATTGGGCCTCTGACCCACACCATAGATAAAAACCAATTCAAAATAAACTAAAGACTTAAAATTTACAACATGAAATCATGAAACTACTATAAGAAACATGAGCAAAAAGCTTCATGACATAGGTCCCAGTAATGGTTTCATGGATGTGACATGAAAAGCACAGGCAAAAAGAGCGAAAGTAGATGAGCTGGACCAACTCAAACTAAAAATATTCTGCTCACTAAAGGAAACAATTGACAAAATGAAAAAGCAACCTGTAGGTTGGGAGAAAATATCTTCAAACTATATATCTGATAAAAGAGTAGTATCTATAATATATAAAGAATTTCTACAACCCAACAGCAAAAAACAACCCAATTTAAAAATGGGCAAAGGATTTTAATAGACATTTCTTCAAAGAAGACATACAAATGGCCAACAGGTATATGAAAGGATGCTCAACATCACTAATTATTACAGAAATGCAAATCAAAACCACAATGAACTATTACTTCACACCTGTGAGGATGACTATTATACACACACACACACACACACACACACACACACACACACACACAATCAATTTTTGAGAGGATGTGGAGAAATTGGAACCATTGTACACTGTTGGTAGTCATTTGGGCATTATGGAAAAAACTAGCAATGTTTCTCAAAAAATTAAAAATAGAACTACCAGATGATCCTGCAATCCCACTTTTGAGTATTTGTCCAAAAGAGTTGAAATCAGGACCTCAAAGCTATATTAGCATTCATATGTTCATTGCTGCAACATAATAGCCAAGATATGAAAACTTAAATGTCATTCAACAGATGAATGGATAAGAAAAATTGTGGTATATATGTATAATGTCATACTATACTACTCAGGCTTTAAAAAAGAAGGAAATTCTGCAATATCTGACAATATGGATGAACCTTAAGGACATTATGCTAAGTGATATAAGTCACAGAAAGACAAATACTGCATAATATCACTTAATATCAAGTATCTAAAATAGTCAAATTCATAGAATCACGAGTAGAATGGTGGCTGTGAGGGGCTGGGAGGGAAGCGGAGGGGAAATTAGTAATTCTAATCAATGAGCATTACTTTCAGTTAAGCAAGATCAACAAGATCTAGAGATCTACTTTACAACAGTATACTTATAGTCAACAATAATGTATACTGAAAAATTTGTAAAGAGGTTAGATTCATGTTGTGTTTTTATTATAGTAAAATAAAATTTAAAAAAAAATTATCCGATAGGTGTGCCTAGGTGGCTCAGTCGGTTGAGCATCTGACTTCAGCTCAGGCCATGATCTCACTGCTTGTGAGTTCAAGCCCTGTGTCGGGCTCTGGGCTGACAGCTCAGAGCCTGGAGCCTGTTTCCAATTCTGTGTCTCCCTCTCTCTCTGCCCCTCTCCTGTTCACGCTCTCTTTCTCTCAAAAATAAACTTTAAAAAAAATTTTTTTAATTATCAGATAAATGGCTGTTAAATGGGTTTAATCCCACATTTGCCTAATTTTAAATTCTATGCCCTTTCCATTAAAAATACTGGTCCCCTGAAAATTATTTTGATTGCAGAAGAGTCTTACCAAAATCTGATCTGCATGGGGATATGTGAATTGTATAAAATGTTGAAAGAGATAACATGAGTTTGGCCATGTATTTATCTATCTTCAACATATGAAAATATATCCAGTGTACAAGAGCTTCGCATTCCCTAGGGAAGATTTATTGTTGTTACTGTTTTGCTTTGTGTTTTAATTTTATGATATAGAAGTATTTGTCAAGTCTTAACAATTCCTGGACATTTTTTCCTTTAAAACTACCAAATTTCATAATTTTTTATTTGCTATGAAATCATTAAGGCCTATAATTTTGTTTACTCAGCAGGAAGGGGTACCCTAGGCAAAGGAAATGCATGCTTTAGTCATTAATCATTACATATTTTACTATAAATGAAGAATTAGGATTCTATGTTAGTCATTGTTGTCTCATAAATTTATTTTATGAATGAGATTTTGAAGGCCTTTTTAATAATTTCTCAACCTATAACACAGAGGACCAGCAACTGAGTGACAGAGGTACCATATAAACCAAACCTCCCTGCAGGTGTTTGCTATGAATTCTTTAACTTTCACTAATTCAAGTTGAATCTTATTTCATTGATGATCCACTTAATTACCTCAATTGATAGGCATATAATTCTTCCCCCCCAAAATCAGTGTTTGGTAACTGGAGGTAATCAAGTATAATTCATGACTCTATTAAAGTGGGAGTGACTAAAATGAGACAAATCAGAAACATTAATCAATAAGGCTAATGTATTTCAGACCACCAACTAAGACTTTCAATATGTATCCAAATCAATGGAAAAGTAGTATAAAGAGTTTTGTTATAAAATTCTTTACTATTGAAATACTGTGATTAGTAAAATCAAAGAAGATAGAGTGAATGGGACTGAAAACACACTAAAAAAATTCAAGTTTAAGGCTTATATTTACTCTTAATTGATGTGAAAGCACAGATAAGATCATGGGCAGGGTCAGACTCATCAAAATGACTGGTGTTCTGAAATTTCCAGTACCCCAAATGACAGGGAAAATCACAGGACATCTGGAGTGCCACATAATCATTAGCTTTATGATCTTGGTTGTAGCTCTACCTCTCTGAGGGTCAGTTTTTAAATCTCTAAATGGGGATAGAGTACTTATCTCTCAGGGATTTTTAAGGATTAAAGAAGATCATCCGTATGTCTATTGTGACAGAGTTACATTTCGCCCTAGCACACAGCTAAATTCTATTTTCCAGCCTCCCCTACAGTTAGGTAGGGCCAAAGGATTAAATTCGGAGCAATGGGGTGTTGGTGGAAATGATGTGTGCCATTTCCAATAGCAGCTCCTAAAATGTCCTCTACAATCCAAATTCTGTCTCCCATGTGCTTAGATGACCTCAGGACATTAAAGAGAATGGAGTATTTATCAGACTTGACCCCTAAATTAATGGACTTCCAGAAGACCCTCATTAGACAATGAAGTGAACGTAAATTAAATATGATTATGGCTATGGTTGTACATTGTTGTTTTTTCTTTTTCCATTATTAACTAGTCACATAAAGTTAAAGGGAAATCTATCTGACAACACAAATGCCATTTGATCTGGTTTAATTTATCTATTTAACAAGATTAATTGAATCCATATGTGCCCAAAACGGCTCTAGAAATTAGGAAAAGAATGGTAAATTCAACATAGTCCACACTCTTATATAGCAAATATTCTATTGAGTGAAACAATAAACAGGCAAATTTACACACACACACACACACACACACACACACACACATTATATACATAATATGTATTATTTAGAAGTTATATGAAGAAAAATATAATTGTATAAGAGAATATAGTATGATAGGGGACTATTTTAACAAGGCATTCTGGAAAGTTTCTTTGGGATACGAACTGAAGTATGAATGTAGAGAATAAACCACTCCAAGAAGAAGAAATTGCAGACGCAAAGGCCTGGATGGCACAGTTTGAAAATCTCAGGGAAGTAAAACTAGAGGCCAGAGGGTAAGAGCTAGAGTGGTAGGAAGTGAAGCCACAGACTTATCATTTATATGTATCATAACATGTATATTGATAATATATATAATGTATATATTTATGCCATATAATATAGTTATAATATATACAGATAATAATATATACAGATGGATCCATTTGTAATATATATGTCCAATATCCTATATATGTACATATGTATGTGTGTGTGTATCCAGATCACGTAACAACAAGGTCATAACAGGGGTTTGGGTTTTTTTATTTTTAAGTTTATTTGTTTTGAGAGAGAGAGCACAAGCATGGGAGAGACAGAGAGAGAGGGAGGAAGAGAGAATCCCAAGCAGGCTCCACATTGTCAGCCCAGAGCCTAATGTGGGGCTCGAACTCACAAACTGTGAGGGTGACCTGAGCCAAAACCAAGAATCAGACGCTTAACCAACTGAGCCACTCAGGTACCCCGGGTTTTTGTGTGAAACCTGATGGAACTATGTAAGAGTTAAGACAGGAGATAATATGGCTTACCATTTTAAAAAGTAACTAGCAACTTTGACTACTGTGCAGAGAACAGACTGTAGAGTGCAAGAGTGGAACCATGAAGAACTGTCAGGAGGCCACTGAGATAATGCACATGAGAAGGGATGCTGCCCGTGAATAGTGTGTTGGTGGTATAGGTGGTGTGAAGTGAAGGGCTTGTAATTCATTGCAAAGGTGCAGATTGCTGGTGTGTTGAAAAGATGTCAAGTGTGGCTCCAAGGTGCGATGCGTGAAACGGAGTTAAAACTGGTGCCATTTGTTGAGAAGGAATATACCATGAAAAAGATGATTTTGGAGTGGTCACAGGGAAGAATCAAGGATTTGGTACATATTAAGTTTTACCAGTAAAATGTCTATTGTTTACTCTAATACCCCAATTGTCTTAAGAAAAAAAAGGAAGTTTGAAAAAATTAGGCTGCTCCAAAGACCTTTCCCCAGTGGCACTATGGGCATCCAGGAGAAGGCCTACTTTTATCACTATAGCAGCTTTGAAGGAGGCCAGGACGTGAGTTCCTGTATTGGATACCTCCTATACCCTACCTCACCTCCTCTCGGCCCAATTTATATTCCAACCTTTGCTTCTGCAACTAGCTTTGTGTACTGTGACCTGATGGTTATCAGCACCTCTCTCATGCCCAGCTGTATTGCTCTGGGTTTCCCTGAGGTTTCAGTGAGGGACTGATATGAATGGATCTGGATGTATAAAGAAGCTAACACTCCATGGGACAACCACCAAACAAAAAAGGATGAGAACTGGTAGATAAATGTTTCCTCCTTCATCCAGGTGGGAAATTCTAAGGCTCTTTCCAGCAGTTCCCTAGAACTTTGTGGCAGGACCAAACTCCAAGAACCAGTATCAGTAACCTATTTATATGCCTGGCCTTTTTTCTTTCTCTATTGTACTATCTCCAGTCCCTTAGTCCATCTCCCTGGGATCATTTTCCAAATAAACCATCTCATGTGAAAAAAAAAAAAGCGTATCTTCTGTATGGGATGCTGGAATGAGATCACTCACTCATCACATAAAAGAGGAAGGTCTCAGGATGTAATAATTTGTTTCATTAACTGTCTGCTATTGTGTCTTTTTCAGGAATTGTTGTCAGATACTACCCTAAAAGCTTTGTGATGGACTGAACTCGAGTGTAACCTCGTGGTGCTAACTATGAACAGAATCAAGAGACTCTTATACCTTCCCTCACATCTTCCTGGCTGCCCTGCTTTCATTCCAGCCATTCTGGGGCAACCAGCACAGAGCAGATACAACCTGACAGCGCCTTGACCCAGCTACGCCTCCTGCCTCTTGCTTTCTCACTCAGACCTCTCTAACTAAACCTTGAAGGACTCCATGCAGTAGTGGTCTGAGACTTCAGATGATCAGATCTGCCAGATTCTGTGTAAAATAGAATCAGGAAGAGCTAAATGGTGTCCTGAGGCTCATTCCTGGTTAATTGGGTAATTGATTTTGAAATGCAATTTGATGTTGATACACAATAATTTCAGCACCCAGGTGCTTTTTCAGCAACAATTTCAGCTAATCAGAAACTATTTTAGTTAAAACTAATGTTTTCCATATTTTGAGCCAATGATGGAGTGGGAAGTGTTAAAGGAATATAGCTTAACTAAAGACCATTATGCTTTGCATATATAGATACTACTAGTTTAAAAAATTTTTTTTAATATTTATTTATTTTTGAGAGACATGGAGCACAAGTGGGGGAGGGGGAGAGAGAGAGGGAGACACAGAATCCAAAGCAGGCCCGAGGTTCCAAGCTTTCAGCACAAAGCCTGACGCGGGGTTCAACCCCACAAACTGCGAGATCATGACCTGCACCATAGTTGGATGCTTAATCAACCAACCCCCAAAAGCCCCAATACTACTAGTTTTAAATAGATATAGATGTCTAGAGTAATGAAATGCAAACTGACCTAAAAGAGTATCTGAATTCATAGTAGTGTTTGATTAGTATATATTTTCTCAATAAATGGGTACTAAATATACAACTACTATCACGGAGAAATGGTGCATAATTTTTTCTTAATGTTAAGAATGACTCATAATGCTCAGAAATATCAAGAGCTATTGTGCCAGAGGATGGAGTTTGCCAGAAATTTTACTCATGAATAATGTAAGGAGAAGTACAAATTGAAGATAACAGGCTAATTCTCCCTGTTAAAAATAATGTAACAGACTTATCTTCACTTCTTAGAGCATTTACTTTAGATAACTTGTAATTGTATTTACTTCCCCCTCTCTTAAATTGTGTAAGTCTCTTTGAAAAATAGGACTTTTGACTGCTTTAGGACACAAGGCTGTGTTACTCAAGGATCTGAGAACAGTCTCTTTGAAATATAAACATCAAAGGAGATAATACTCCCATCTCCCAGTTTCTGTGGGAGGGTAGGAGTGTAATTTCAGTGCCCTTGCTTCGAGTTGCAAAACTACCTCCTACCATAAAGACATGAGAAGTTTAGGGGTGCCTGGGTGGCGCAGTCAGTTAAGCGTCCGACTTCAGCCAGGTCACGATCTCGCGGTCCGTGAGTTTGAGCCCCACGTCCGGCTCTGGGCTGATGGCTCAGAGCCTGGAGCCTGTTTCCGATTCTGTGTCTCCCTCTCTCTCTGCCCCTCCCCCGTTCATGCTCTGTCTCTCTCTGTCCCAAAAATAAATAAACGTTGAAAAAGAAATTAAAAAAAAAAAGACATGAGAAGTTTATTTTTCTTCTGGATAAAGTCAATTTGTTACCATAAGATGGTCACCCCAATTATGAGATGAATTTAGAATTAACTGTGTGACAAATGGTGCTGTCATGTCCTCTTACCTGAACATTAGGTGTCATTTATCTTGAGAATGTAATGGGTCCTATCTGCTTAACTCTATAAAAGGGAGAGATTTCTGTCTTTGGAATATCTCAGTGAGTTGTTGCCTGTGATGTGCATCATATTCTCATGTTTATTCAATCATAAAACTGTTTTCTTGACTGCCTTTGTGGAAAGGTTTTACAGGTTGGGAGATCTTGTTTTTAATTATATTTTCCCAATAGTAAAGAAGAAAATTACTCTTTCAGTGGACCCAACATTTATCAGGCCAACACGGAAATGAGCAATACAGCAGATTCCATTACAGAATATCTACCCTTTCTCCCTCATCCCTGAGGTATCTTAAACAAACCTGAACCCTATAATCACTGCTCACATGTGTAATGGTAGCTCTGTGTTACCCATGGACCTTCCACCTCCTTTTCTGAATATAATGAGGCTGCTAAAAACATTTCCTCACATGATTACTCTTTAATTTTTCCTTCTTCAGACCTTTTTTGGTCATTGTCAGTTCTTCAGATTTCCCCCCACTGAAAGCTGGCTTCAATCTGAGCATTCATCCTAAGCAGCTATGCTCAGCACCTGCTTGTCCCTTCTCATTATCTTTTACTGCAGTCCCAAATTACAGCCACTGTTCAGAAATTCTCACCCTCATGCTTCAGAAATAACGTCATTTCAGAGTTTTTCCTTTACTCCGTTTTCAGATTAAGAATAATTTATACATTGAAAGAGATGCTATATGCTTGTAATAGCATTTTTCTTTCAAGGATGGTAGAAGGTCCAAGGTAATTCCACTATGCCTGGGGCAATCTTTTTGTATCAACAAGCCAGGACTACATTTCAGTTGGCAATTATCAGTGTGCCTACTGACTTAGTCTCGAGTTCTAGCCACCCTGTTTCCAAACTGTCACCAGTACTGTGGTATCCCAGGCACAAAATGTCATAACACTGGTAGAAGGATCTTACACAGCACACAGTATGGTAGGTGATGTTCATTAGCAATGTACTTATTTCCCAAATGTGATTCTCAGACTAAAGTAACACCCAGAACATCAGCTTGTTTAATTGGACTGTTCTGTTAGGCAGTGACTCAATCACATAAGGAAGAAATAACATGTGCTCTTTCAGAATTCACTGACATCTCAGTCACACCATTCCACAGTGATTTAAATGGAGCTTACAGCTGTTTTGTGCTCAAAAAATATCTCTTAATTTTGATGGAAGTCCCTGTTGACAGTCTCATCAGGAACACTGCATACCCTTTTCTGCTATTAGCAACAATTTTAACAGAGTTACCCATCACATATGTCTTTTCACTTTAAGACAATACATCTAAAGTTATGGTTCCTCTTTTGGCTTTCCATAATACAGGAAAAAAATTCCATACACAGATTACTACAACATTTTGAACTTTTTTATCAGTGATTCTTTGACTAGTGATAACAACTCCATGGCTCCTTATAATATACTCTGGTACAGAGCAAAGGAAAGCCATCATTTTCTTTTACCTGGAGATTTTTAGGGCAGCCATACACCAGGATGGATGATCAGGCTCTTAGCAATGATGCTACCCAATAAATATCTGGATTCACTGAACCGATTTGAAGTCAACGCAACAAAACTGTTGTAAGAAATCATCCCTTGTGAGGGGCGCCTGGGTGGCGCAGTCGGTTAAGCGTCCGACTTCAGCCAGGTCACGATCTCGCGGTCCGTGAGTTCGAGCCCCGCGTCGGGCTCTGGGCTGATGGCTCAGAGCCTGGAGCCTGTTTCCGATTCTGTGTCTCCCTCTCTCTGCCCCTCCCCCGTTCATGCTCTGTCTCTCTCTGTCTCAAAAATAAAAAAAAATAAAATAAAAAAATAAAAAGAAATCATCCCTTGTGGAGAAATTAGAACTCTTGTGCAGTGTTGGTGGGAATGTAAAATGGTACAGCTGCCATGGAAAACATTATAGAAGTTGCTCAAAATATTAAAAACAGAACCACCACATGATCCAACAATTCCACTTCTTGTTATTTATACAGAAAAACTGAAGAAAAAATATTGAGATCTGCACTGCTATGTTTATTGCAGTGTTGATCACAATAGCCAAGTTGTGGAAGTAACCTAAGTGTCCACCTATAAATGAATGGATAAACAACATGTGGTGTATACATACAATGGGATATTGTTCAGCCATAAAATAGGGAAATCCTGTCATATGCTATAAGATGAATGAATCTTGAGGATGTGTTGTTAAGTGAAATAAGCCAGTTATAGCGGGACAAGTACTCTGTGATTGTACTTATATGAGGTATCTAAAGGGGTTAAATTCATTGAAGCAGAAGATAGAATGGTGTTGCCAAGAGCTGGGATGGAGGAGAAATGGGGGGTTGCTATTCAATGTGTATAAAGTTTCAGTTATGGAAGATGAAAAAGTTCTAGAGATCTGCTTTGCAACATTGTTCTTATAATTAACAATACAGTGATATACACTTTAAATTTTTGGTAAGAGCATAGAGCTCAAGTCATGTGTTTTTTACCACAATAGAAAGAGAGGGAGGGATGAAAAAGGAAGGGAGGGAGGAAGCAAAGAGAAGGATAGAGAGAGAAAGGAGGGAACAAATGAATGAACAAAGGGAGGGAGAAAGACAGACTGGCTCATCTTTGTGGCCACTATAGTCAAAGCATAATTGTCAAAATGATGAGGTCTGAGTTATGACCTCTAATCTCACACACAATACTGTAGCTACCAATGATAGCACATTTCTCACCTCTGTTCATGTTCTATGAGCATCAGAGTGGTCATAAATGGCAACTCTCACACTAAATAAATATATTTAATGGTATACTTTAGTTGGTAAGTTTGTATGATCAACCCTGATATGTCTACATTTAATTGGACTTAGGTAACGTGATGACTCAATCATAAAGGGAAAAATAACATGGGGATTTTCATAGTGAACATAGACAGCAGTTTCTATTAGCTGTTCCCAAGTCAGTTAAAATACATTCCTGTTAACTTGTACTAAGTTGGGGGTTTTTGTTTGTTTGTTTTTAATTTATAAGTTGATTTTTTGGGAAAAAAAATCATTGATCTTTTCAAATGCTGTTGCGCATAGGTTGTACCAAAGTTTGGATTCTGGAATGGGTACTAGCCAAATATGGTGTTACTGTGGCTTCAGCTGAATATGAACTCATGTATGATCAACGGATATGTGATTATGTAGGAAACCTTCATTCACAGTCATTTTAATGTCATTAATGATATGAATAAGATACAATGGACACTGTGGTACATCACTGAGGCATTCATTCTTCCTGAAGCCAGGAGAACGGACTGATGAGGTGCATCGCTGAGTCCTTCCCCATGAGTTGGCCTCCCACTGAAGGAAACTGCCTTATCCAACCCCCTCCCTGATCCTTCCCCAGAGATCCTGGTCTATGATGTATGTTATGTTGTTTTAGAATTATTATTTTTCCTATTTATGAACATTTTTAAACATATAGAAAGATTTAAAAAAACATTACAGTAACACTGTATGTAACACTATGTACCTATCACCTAGCTTCTACCATTTACATTTTACTATACTTGCTTTTTCCGATACGTATCTATCCATGTTGGATTTATTATGAACATCTGAATATTTAATTTAAAATATTGGTAATCAACGTAAAGTGTAAGGTTGCAATGAAAACCTACCTCACCAAAACCAGGCTACATGTTATTAAGATATTTTAAACTACCTTATCTTGCACTTATTTAAGATGTTCAACTTAGATAGAATTAAAACCATCACATGTTCAAAGGCTACTTGAGCAAAGAAAGCAAGTTCATTACATACTTTGCAGATATAGCAAAAACTAATGGTTGCTTGCAAAGTTCTCTTCTGCTGAAACCTGGGGAAGAAATCAAACCAATACATCATGAGATGTATTTCTTACATGCTACCTGATGGACAGACCCTCCTATCACTCCATCATTCCTCTCCAGGAGTACTTGTCAGTGAGAGACAGAAACCTGAGTGGCAGATAGAAATTCAAGAACAATTTCACTATCCTGAAAGCCAGTCATATTTTTCTATTGCCAAAATTTTCATCCCAGGTTTAAGGACACATTTTTTTCAAGAGGTTTTGTGAAGCAGACAATGACTGTAAAAATAATTAGATATAAAAATATAAGTGAGATTCACAATTGCAAGACTGTTTCTGAAAATATTCAGGAAGTATCTTGTTCAGTGTTGATACAGAGCTTCAGTTTGTGGGGTCACATCATCAACATCGCTTTATCATCACCCTCTAGTCCAGAAGCCAAAGAGGTGGGAAACTTAGTTACAGTTTGGCAGGGGTACTGGGGGGTGGGTATTAATAACTTGGTCACATTATTACATCAGCTGTACCCTAGATTGTAGGAGTTAAACAAAGGAAGTTGCTCCTCCACTAATCTCAGCTGAAAATGAAAGTCTATTTAGTCTAACATGCAATATAATTACCGTAGGAGAAAATATACCAGCCACCAATGCTGAAAAATACTTCTGCTCTATAATGTCAAGCTTCCAAAAGCGATTACTAAAATTATAAAGAAAATCTCAAGAGCTAAACTTTATTTAGTAACATTTCAGATTTGTTTTGCATTTGACATGTTTTTCTATATTATGATACCCATCTTGGCCAACTGTTGATTTTAACATTTGAACATTCAACATTCAGTCAAAATGTGTATTCACTACATCTCCAGTGAACTTGATAGACTGTTTTTCCTTTGTTAAGGTGCCAGATTTTTATGTTGTTGGAAAAAAAATATGTCCTATACGTTTATATTTTAAAATTATATAATGCTCTTAGAGAATTCTTTCCATTTCAGAATCTTCAAGTACCTTTAAAAAGCAGTATTAAATTCATTCTCACAATTATCTCTTTTGGAATTAGTATAAGCTCCCATAAAATTAGAAATAAAAAAACCCAGATTTTGTTTTATTATTTAGAATATATACATGGATTTCAGAGCTTGTATGGAGTGATTTTTGGTTTCAAAATTTTTACTAAAATAGTGTGGTTCTACTTTTTGTGGACTGCATTATCTTATATAAAGTTCCATTTTTGTATTTTCTTAGTACGACAAAAAGTCAAAAGTTAAATTTTGAATGTATGGCTTTACTAATTAAATATCTGATACTCATTAAGGGTGGTCAGAAGACAAGGAGTGAAATGCAGAGCCTGTGTGAAAGAAATGGAGCATCTATGCAGTGGGAAGGATGCTGTGAGAGCTGGGTGCACAATGAGCCCAGACTCACTCCCATATTAGGAGCAGGTGCACATTTGAGCAGCTTATGTCCATTTTTAAGGCTGTTATTAGAAACAGCTGGACAAATATTTCACGAATCTCAGGAAATAAACTGGAAGAGAATGGTTGATAGGAGTAAATAATACAGAGGGCAAAGGGTATTTGACTCAAGTATGGACATAAGGAAATTTGCCAGTTTAAACAGGAAACAGAAAGGAAAGGTCAAGCTTCCTGACATGAAGCAAGACTCTGTTTAACAAAATGAGGCTCATCTTCCAAGCGAAAATGGGATTAGTAGGTAAAGAGCTAGCAGATCTTAAGTGTAACCATTTTATTGACCCAGAGGGAGGTCACAACTTCTAACTACATTTGATAGCTGACTTTCAAAGGAGTTGTTCATACTGAAGTTTGTAAAAATGGTTTAAAGAAAGTGTTTGCAGGGTGCCTGGGTGGCTCAGTCGGTTGAGCGTTCGACTTTGGCTCAGGTCATGATCTCACGGTTGACAAGTTGGAGCCCTGCATCGGGCTCTGTGCTGACAGCTCAGAGCCTGGAGCCTGCTTCAGATCCTCTGTCTCCCTCTCTCTCTGCCCTTCCCCCATTCATGCTCTGTCTCTCACTGTCTCAAAAATAAATATAAAACATTAAAAAATTTTTTTAAAAAAAGAGTTTCATTTCATTATAATGTGGGTGCCCACACAGAGGATTCAGTACACAAAATGTTCTTTAGTTTTTAGTAGTTAATGAAAGGAAGACTATCCTTACCCTTGAGATAATGTAGATGTAACCTCTTCTCTAAGTATATTGGCTCTTTAAAAATAATAATAATGTGGACTTCTTTCTACTCTGTATAAAAGAAACCTGAACTTTTAATTTATTTATTTTTTATTTTTTTTTAACATGTATTCATTTTTGAAAGACAGAGAGAGACAGAGTGAGAATGGGGGAGGAGCAGTGAGAGAGGGAGACACAGAATTCCAAGCAGGCTCCAGGCTCCAAACTGTCAGCACAGAGCCCAATGCAGGGCTTGAACGCACAGACCACAAGATAATGACTTGAGCTGACATCTGCTGCTTAACTGACTGAGCCACCCAGGTGCCCCACTTTTAATTTCTTATTAAGAACCAAACAAGCAAGTGGAATTCTTTTGAGTTCTGTATTGTGGTACAATTACACTTTCTCTTAGTAGCTTTCTTGTAGTGAATCTTGGCTCACAATTTGTTTTAAGAGAGGTAATGATTTCAGCTGAAGTTTCACCAATAACCTTGCTTAGCTACATGACTGGAGTGTGAAAAGGCAGGAGCATTTCTAGCAGTCCAGATATCAAATGTGGGTGTCACCTTGGTAGCACAAATCTCAAGGCATCGCTAAGACCCCAAGAGGAAAATCCTTCTCTGTGGGGAGCATTCACCATTGTCAGAGCAGATGTAATTAGGAATGCTAAGAGTATTTAGTCCCAGAGATTTTGGCTTGCCTGAACAAAACACGTGTTAGCTTTTGTTGGTTCCACATTTTGCCAATTTTCTCACTTTGTTACAGCTATTTTAATCTGTTCACTTTTCAAATGCTATGCCTGCCTCTGCCACCACAAGTGAAGAAAAAAAATACAATTCTCTTAAACGCTGATAGATCCAAGAACTGATGCACAGTTTAGACATTGACTGCCCAAGAGGTATAATTTTGAAGATAGTGGCAAAACCTCTCCCAAAGCCCAACTTAGATCACTGCCATATTGTTTGAAATTATACCCATTTAAGGCTTCATTGGATGGAAGAATTCAAACAGATCTTGTAGTGTATGTCTGTCTTTCAGAAAGGAAATTGTGTGAACCTTTAATGTTCAATGACAAAACCTGTTCCAAGAAAGGTCAACATTTTTGTTTCAGATAAGCTGTTTATTTCCATGTTTGGAAAGAACTGAGCCAAAAAACAGAATGGAAAATGGAATGAATCCCTAGTCCTTCTTGTGATTTGGGTTTATTCCAAGTATTTTCTTATATTGCAAAACATCAGACATAGTAATATTCAAGTATGATCACATAAACACAGCATTCAGCAAAAATATTAGAAAATTATATGCCGTTACAAAGAACCTTAATCTACTTCTTCAGTTCATTAATGAAGACCTGTGAAATCTTTTAAATTCCTTTTATATGAATGTGACATAGAAATATAGGAATAGCAGTGTTTATTACCCAGTGCTACCTCTCCTTGGATATCTGTAGGCAAACACAGAACTTACAATTAGATTTACTTGCCAGTAAATTTATTCTATATATACCGGCCCAAAGACTGTGTGCCCTCAGTGCGCCTATATGTGTGTATGTTCACATGTTCCTATGTGTACATTTTCATGCCTGTGGAAAATTCTGCATCGAGAGTGGTATATATATCTACATTTCGTTATTTACTGAGTTACGCTGATAACTCTAGATGATCTATCAGAAGTAACTTTGGCTACTTCACAATCACACTTCACATCTTCTCTGTCATCCATCTGTGAAAAACCCAAAATGACTTAACGTCAACCTTGAGAAAAATTAAGAAATCATGTCATGATTAAACCAAGGATTTAAAATCTAGTTGGCATGCTCTGTTCAAACCTTTTTTTTTTCTTTTTTCCTATTTAATTCACATGGGATTCTTCCCCTTAATGTGAAGTACTGTCTATGTATCTGCTGCTCAGCATAAAATAATTTGTTCTCTTACTCTGGGAATATGAGACTATGAGCAGTAAAGGAAGCCTGGATGAATGCTGGTTTGAATGTAAGCTCTGCCTCTATCAGCCATGGGAGCTTGGCCAATAACTTCTCTGTGTTTCAGTTTCCCTATCTCCAAAATGTGGAAAATAATATCTACCTCATAGTGTCGTATAAAGATGAAACAACAGAATATATGCATCTTGCTTAGCATAGTACCTGGGACACACTGGGAGGCAATATTAGCGTGGAGTGGCTAAGGGTACTCCCTTGGGAGCCAGACTCTGCCACTCCTAGCTCAGTGATTCAGGGCAAGTTACCTGATACTCTGTGCCACACTTTCCTCATCTGTAGTAGTGTGGATATGATAATAACACCCAACATGCTGGTTGGATTAAACAAGACACTTAAAATAATTTTATAATAGTAGCTGTTAATACCATATCAATGGTTAATATTAATATATGTTACAAAAAGTGCAATTTTATTTTTATGAGGAAAAAGTATTTTTTTTTTAATTTTTTGTTTAACATTTATTTAGTATTGAGAGACAGACAGAGCATAAACATGGCAGGGGCTGAGAGAGGGGGAGACACAGAATCTGAAGCAAGCTCCAGGCTCTGAGCTGTCAGCTGACAGAGCCAGACATGGGGCTCCGACTCACGAACTGAGAGATCATGACCTGAGCTGAAGTCAGTCGATTAACCGACTGAGCTACCCAGGCCCCCCGGAAAAAGTATTTTATTTTTTTATTATTTTTTAAATTTTTTTAATGCTTATTTTTGAGAGAGAGAGAGACAGAGTGCAAGCAGGGGAGGGCCAGAGAGAGAGAGAGAGAGAGAGACACAGACTCCGAAGCAGGCTCCAGGCTCCGAGCTTTCAGCACAGAGCCCGACGCGGGGCTCAAACTCACAAACTGTGAGATCAAGACCTGAGCCGAAGTCAGACGCCCAACTGACTGAGCCACCCAGGCGCCCCACCAGAAAAAGTATTTTAAAAAAATAGAAGCAAAAAAGCAAAATATCCGTTGGAAATGGCATACGCTCCACGACTTTCACCTCACCGCCAGCCTTGCCTTCACAGATGGGGGACTGACCAAAGTTTAACCACCGTGGGAGAAAACAAGGGCTGCTGTGTGGCAGGCCCTGCTTCTCTCCCTGGTAGCTGCCTCCTAGAGATGCCTCTTTCAGAGCTTCTTCGAAGAAACAATAATGCAGACAAAAGGACTAGATTAGTTCTGCCCTGTGGGAAGGAGGGTCTTTCCTGCGTCTCAGTTTTCATCTTCGTTGTGGACCCATGTCAGCCTTTGCAGATCATTTTTAATCCAGTTCCAGGCTCGTCCTTTCTCCTGGTCTATGCCCCAAATTCCCCCAACCCAAGGCTGGCAGCCAGAATGCCTCACCTTGTAGTTGTTGCTCAGCCAAAGGTTTTCTGCCAAAATGAAAAACAACTAACTGCTACAGCCAGTGAGAATGTTCCTGACCAAGTAACACCCTGCAGTCCGACAACGGAGGTCAGGCAATTCAGATTTGGAAACTAAAGTTGCAACATGAGTACAAGTGAGTAATTTACACACAAAGGCAGGAGTCCCATTTGTAGACAAAAATAAAAAATTATATAATGAAACAATTGTCTGTAATGGAAGAATTAATTTGAGATTTTAATTCAGAAAAACCAGTTTTCTATGTACCATGTGATCAACATATGCACAGAAAATCTCCAGAAGGACATGCATATATCAACATGGTAACAGTAACTGTCTCTGGGTAGTAAAGTCATAAACTATTTCCTCTAAATCTCTGTTTCTATATCTGTGAAAATGTGTGATTCTTTTATAACATAACATTAAAATTAAATTAGTATTAGAGATAGCCAGCCTCGAAGATGGTCCCCAATGATCCCCACCTCCTGGTATTGACACCCTTTTGTTATTCCTTCCTACATTGTGCCATTGTTGGTCTGTGTGACCAATAGGATATGACAGAGGTGACGGTACATCACTCTCAAGATGAGGTTATAACAGATGCTGGCTTCTGTCTTGGGTTTTCTCTGCCCCCCTCCCCCCACCATCACTTGCTCTGAGGAAAGCCATTGCCATGTCATAAATACATGACCTACTTGGCAAGGAATGCCAACCTCCAGCTAACAGCCAGTAAGGAACTGAGGCCTGTTAACAACCCATGAATAAGCTTAGAAGTGGATCTTCCAGCCTCAGCAGAGCCAAGAGACATCTGCTGCTCCTATGGAAAGTTCCATACAACTATGGAAAGCTGTAATCTCACAAGAGACCCTGAACCAGAACCAGCCACGTTCTTCACGCTCTCAGATTCTTGAGCCTCAGAAACTAGGTGATAATGAATATTTGTTATTTTAAGCAGTTATATTTAGGGGTAATTTATTACTCAGACACAGTTAACTATTTTTTTCTATAATATTGAAGATAAAGACAAATAAACTGATGGAAAAAATGTATTTTTTCTTTAAGGTGGCTTGCACACTTTTCCAAGGAGGGGACAGGGGGTTTAAGCATTATTAACCTTTATCCATAAAGACTTCCAAAGCGAAATATCTGATTGATATGAGGACTTCAGAACTCCTTCTTCAATTTTGTTCAGATCTGTGAAGAGGGAATATTTCCTAGCACACATTATATCTGGACTGATAGGAAACCTGAGGTAAAGTGAATCTAAGTGTGGGAAAGAACCCTTAAGGCTAAAGTAATTTTGTACCAACTTGGGAATTTTATAAAAATAGCCTATGGCTATAATTTTATTAAAAACTAGACTAAAGGAGCAAATCCAAATGGAAAGCATTGAGTTATTACTTTCCTGCTCTGACAGCACAAAGATATCATTCTAGATCTGGAAGGGCCCTGGGGCTCTCTGCTCACTAAATTGTACCTATGAAGAGGCTGACTGAACATGGCGCTTTATGCAATACTGACACTTTACCAAAACTTGTCTGGAAGGTGAAGGCTTTGTGTTTTTGTTTTTGTTTTTTAAATGATTCTTATTCCTTGAGGAAATAATAGAAATAATCTGCCAGGTCTTTTTATGTCTCTATCCTGGATACCTTTCCAAATAGGCCCCAGCTTCCTTTTAAAGCATACAACAGATGAGATGATTTGTGTCTTTCAATTTGTTCTTACTCATTTGGCTATTTCTAGCTCCTCATCTCTTGGGAAATGTAAAAAAAAAAAAAAAAAAGAAAGAAAAAAAAAAAAAGAACAGAAATTGAGAATGACCAAATCTTTTCATTCTATATGAATGACCATGCACAGATGTAACCAGGATGTCTGGAAGCTATTCTTGTCAGATGGTTGTATAAGTACATAAACACCCTCACAGTCACTCAGGTAGCAGCATCAGAGCCACAGTGGGCGCCCTGTCAAAATTTCACCTGTCAAGGCATTGCCTTCTTGAATTTTCCTCTTGAATGCTTAATCAAAAATTCTTTTTATTCTTTTTTCCCCAATTGCTTCATCAGTATATATATTTTTAACTTTTTAAATGTTTAATTTATTTTTGAGGGGGGGAGGGGCAGAGAGAGACACACACAGAATCCCAAGTAGGCTCCAGGTTCTGAGCTGTCAGCACAGAGCCCTAAGGGGGGCTCAAACTCGACAACCGCGAGATCATGACCTGAGATGAAGTCAGACGCTCAACTGACTGAGCCACCCAGGCACCCCATCCATCATCAGTACATTTCTTACACCCTTCTTTTATTCTGCCTTTTACTAATGGTGTTTGTATATTTGTCTTTATTACACACAGATGGACTAGCAGTAATTGTTCTAGACACTGGCAATACAATGATAAGGGATGCATGGTTCCTCAGCCAGAGCTAAGAGGACTCAACAGGGATCATCACAATCCTCAAGAAAAACCCTTCTCTTTCCCTATCCCATTTTAAAATACTGCCTGTGTCACCCCATAACAGCCAAAGAGATCAGTATCTAGAAGGAGACTATAACTAGAACCTATTATTCTTCAACATTATCTTTCCTTGCAAAAAAAAAAAATCACACAGACTACCCTCATATTTACAACCTTCCTCCTTAGACACGGGAACTCCTAGTCTTCCAGCCTTTCCTTCCGCATTGCCCCTTAGCCATCCAACCTCTCAGCAGGCTGCCCTTCACCTGCACTGTGTCTTCTAAGATGACATCCACAAAAGAGCTTGCATCATCAAGTTCTTTGAATGTCCCTGTAGCCTTCTGTGTCTTTGAAACCAGGCTATGCCTCAAGGACACTACCTTCCCTGCAGGCCTTGGATGTGGAGCATTTTGGTTCTCCCTCTTCCCACATCACACTAGGCCTAAGTAGGGTTGGCAGCGTCTTTGCTTCCCATCATGGCTTCCAGATCAATGTTCTTGCCATAAAAAGAAAAAGAAAAAAAAAAAACACCACATACTTGAAGTACATGTCATCATTATACCAACTTTCATTTCCACAGGTGTCTACTACTCTCTGCCTGCTCACTCCCTTTTCATTGACGATTTTAGCACTTGGCTTCAAGTGCTTATTCCTACAGAATTCCTGTCATTGCTCCTGGTAGTTTAACATCTATGTAGATGTTTCGTCTGCACTTCTAGCTCTTCAAATCCTCAATTCTTTTCATCTCTTATACCCAATGTCTTATGCTTCACTCTCAGCCACTTATGTCCATGGTTTATATCCTTAACCAGAGGGCTGGCCTATGGCCTACAGCCATGTCTAGCCCACTAGCTGTTTTTGTCCAGCCTGCAAACTAAGGATGGATTTTATATTTGTAAGTGGAACACACCCATGTTCGCTTTTTTTTTTATTGTCTGTGACTGTTTTCCTATTACAATGGCAGAGTGAGTCGTTGAGACAGAGACCCCACAGCCTGCAAAGCTGAAAATGTTTATCATCCGGCCCTTTGCTTAAGGTTTGCTGACCCTTGCCCTACACTTTCGTATTACTAATAACTGCAACACCTTCAAAATCTCATTTTCAAAAGTCCCCCTCTTTGACAGCTCCCTCAGCTCTTTCAGGTTTGCTTGAACAATCTTTAACCACCCAACCTACTGATGCTGTCATCACTTTTTCTCCACCTCACTTCTCTCATTTCTCGGATTGGATTCCAAATCATCAGCACACTTTCTCCCCTGCACATAGCCTCAGCTTCCATGTCCCTTTTTCTATCATTCCAGCTTCTTATGACTGTAACCAAATCGTTGGTTAAGTTCAACTATCTGCCTATTCTGTGCCTGCCCCCGAGCAGGTGAATGTGGCTGCAGCCATAGCAGCAGCAATGGGGCCTTGATAAACATACATCGGATATCCCCAGTGGCCATCCAGTCCCCTCTGTACTCCAGAGGAGTATCATGAAAATAGGCGTCCTTGACACTCCAGTCAAATACCCATGAGGGATTATTCAGAGCTCTCATATATTAATGGGTGATGCATCACCATGTTAGTCTTGCTTTCCCTTCAACTCTGTTTTATCATGGATTTACCTTGACCTCATCTTTTACAGCTCCAAAGACTTTTTGGTTCCAGCTTGCCTGCAGCTATGTTTTCACGTATGTTTTTTGTGCATATTTACTCCATATCCTTTCGACAGCATCTTCAGTTTACTTCCAAGTGGATAGTGACCAAAATAATGATTCAAATGTATATCTGGAAATTTCCAGGATATTTGAAAAGGATATTGAAAAAGGTGCCGCCTATTTAAATTGTGAAGGAAACAGGATTATAGAAATTGTGGCATATTTAAATTTGGAGGATGAATATATTTCAATGGTATCACTGTAGCTTGGTGTGTGTTTATGTAAACTGATTTGGAGGTAATATCAGAAGCCCAAATTTGAGTCCTACATTAAATGCACTTCCTGGACCTTTATGGTAAAACTGGCTGTGTACCTGGAAGACATTTAACATTTCAGTTTTCTCCTATGTGCAGTGAGAGCATTTGCTTAGCTACTTCTAAGGGCCCTTCCTATGTTAAAATTCTATTATTCTGAGATCTACTCCTATTCTTCTCATATTCCATTGAAGTAAAAGCCTTTGGTCCGTTAGCCAACTTCATCTCTTATTGAACAAGAGTGGTCCTGTGTTCTCAAGTCTGATCTAAATAGCTCTTAAAGAGAAATCAAAAAATTTTTTGAGACTCTTGAGTCCTGATTGACTGAGACCTTTACATCCTAACAATAGCTATTTGATATAGTCACTGGATAAAGCAATGGCTCTTCCATTGATGTGTCCAAGTGTCTGCGAGTTCAGCCAACCAAAAAATCCATTTGGTTGAGTAGTCTTAGTACTGAACAAGGTTTCATCCCAAAGGAATACATCTTATTGTAAGTTAAGAGAAAATGTTGGGTAATCTTTAAAAAAAATCTTTGTGGATCCAAATGCTTCAGCTGATAACTTGGCAGGGGGCGGGGAAGTAGTTTAAATAGATCTATGTTTTTTAAAAGTGAATTCTATAAGATCTCAAACAAAAGCAGCAGTTTGAGGGAATAAGCTACACGTCAATGGTGCAGTAAAAATAAATGCTGATATTAGTTCTGTATTTCACAAGAATCCTCATAGTCAAAGAAATGGAAATATACATTTTAAGTGAACTTACCTGTACTTAGGCAAAACTTTTTATCTTAATAGCTATGAAAGCATAAGATAAAATCAAGTCATGATTCTGAACTATTAGTCAAATGCCTTAGGAAAAGTTGAAACTTTATGGCAAAGGGAGTTCTATGTTTCAGGCAGGAAATGTATAAATGAGGCCAAAAAAA
Source organism: Prionailurus viverrinus (assembly GCF_022837055.1). Classification (NCBI taxonomy): domain Eukaryota; kingdom Metazoa; phylum Chordata; class Mammalia; order Carnivora; family Felidae; genus Prionailurus; species Prionailurus viverrinus. The sequence goes on from NC_062564.1 coordinate 131,992,630, forward strand.
TCCCAAACAGAATTTTTAAATATCTATATGATGAAGAGTTATATTTACAAGGCTTTTGATGTTTTCAAAGTGTCTGAATATCACTTTTTAATGGTTAGTTGATATTATTAGCATCTAGCCCTGTGTCTTGCTCCAAAAGTCCAAAAGGTATATTGAGAAGATCATGAAAATTTAAACTATCCTTAATGAGTTATATAAGATGAGTTTCTACTTTTTTTTTTTTTTTTGGTCACACTAACTCTTTTTTATTCTTAAACATCTCTCCTCTGAAATTTTTCTAATCCTATTTCCCCTGGCAGGTTAATCACTAGCATTCTGTTTTTATTTTAAACAGAAAACTGGTATACTTTGACATTCATGTTTTAATTATTTGCATATCTGTCTCCTTCACAATGCTCTTTTGTTCATTTCTGTGTCCCTAATACCAAGCATGGAGCCTGGCATACATAAGAACCTAATAAATCATCTTGAACTAGTGAGAAAACTGAGGCCCAGAAAGAGGCTGTTTCCACAGATCATACACCTAGTTAATGACAGTGCTTTTGCTAGAATTCCATGACCTTCACATGATAATCTTTACATGATTCATAAATATTTAAGAATTTGATGAACCAACAGGTTAATAAGGCAATGATTCCTAGGAACTTCCCATTGCACTGTTCTGATAAAAAAATCAATAGAGCATGTCTCATTTTTTTTTTCTAACCAGTCTTCTGACTACTTGGTTTTAATGATGAAATAAGATTAAGATACACAACAACAGGGGTGCCTGGGTGACTCAGTCATTTAAGCGTCCGACTTCTGATTTCAGACCATCATGATCCAATTATCATGATCATCCAATGATGGGACATGATCATGATCAGGTCATGATTTCATGGTCGTGAGATCGAGCCCCACATCAGGCTCTGTCGTGGGCATGGACCCTGTTTGGGATCCTTCCTCTCTCTCTGCACCCCCTCTCAAAGTAAATAAACTTTAAAAAAAAAAAAAAAATATATATATATATATATACACACAACATCAAAGGGACCAGATATTTCACATACATTTATTATTTTGGTTTCATAGATACAAAATCTATATCAATCATATAAACTAATTTTAATCTGTTAATAAATATCTGTTAGAGGGGCACTTGGATGACTCAGTCTATTAAGCATCCGACCTTGGCTCAGGTCATGATCTTGTGGTTTGCGAGTTTGAGCCCCACATCGGGCTCTGTGCTGACAGCTCAGAGCCTAGAGTCTGCTTCAGATTCTGTGTCTCCTTCTCTCTCTGCCCTTCCCCTGCTGAGGCTCTGTCTCTCCCTCTCTCTGTCTCTCAAAAATAAACATTTAAAAATTTTTTTTAATCTGTTGGATCACTAATAATTTAAGCCAATGATCTGAGAGACAACTTTCTTACCAAGTTGAATATGTATCCTAGCAACACAGTTATCTAAGAGTGTTTGTTTGAAAATTAATCTTGGACATGGGTCAGTCAATGTGTCACAGATGTTTAGGGAAAATTGAATGGTTTTTTCTCTTGTTTTGAAAGCACAGGGGTAAACTTTTTATTGACTTGGACAATGCAGAACTTCCCATTTTACCTCAAGAATCATAGTATGCTTTGGATATATCATTTCTCCAAAGCAAAATAAGAAACCTCTGCCCTTAGATAAACACAAGTCTTATTTTCTCATGTCAACCAGATATCTGTACTTATATCACCTTACCAAAGAGGCTTTTTCTGATATGTTTGAAAACAAGACCCCATACAATTTATTTCTGGGCCGCAGGGGTGGTGCAATATTTGCAAATAAGTCAATGTGATACATCACATCAATAAGAGATTATTTCAATAGATGCAGAAAAAGCATTTGACAAAGTACAACATTCATTCTTGATAAAAATCCTCAACAAAGTAGGCTTTAGAGGAACATTACTCAATATCATAAAGGCCATATATGAAAAACCCATAGCTAACTTCATAGTCAATGGGAAAAAAAAACTGAGAACTTTTCCCCTAAGGTCAGGAAAAAGACAGGGATATCCACTCTCACCCCTTGTATGCAACATAGTACTAGAATTCCTAGCTACAGCAATCAGACAACAACAACAACAACAGGCATCCAAGTTGGTATGGAAGAAGTAAGACTTTCACTATTTGCAGATGACATGATACTGTACTACATAGAGAAAACCTGAAAGTCTCAACCAAAAAACTGCTAGAACTGATAAACTAATTCAGCAAATTTTCAGGATACATAATCAGTGTACAGAAATTTGTTGCATTTCTATAAACCAATAATGAAGCAACAGAAAGAAAAATTAAGAAAACAATCCTATTTATAATTGTACCAAAAATGATAAGATACCTAGGAATAAGCCTAACCAAAGAGGTGAAAGACCTGTACTCTGAAAACTATAAGACACTGATGAAATAAACTGAAGACGACACAAATGGAAAGATATCCCATGCTCATGCACTAGAAGAACCAATATTGTTCAAATGTCTATATTACCACAAGCAATCTATACAGTTAATGCAATCCCTATCAAAATACCAACAGCATTTTTCAAAGAATTAGAACAAATAATCCTAAAAATTCTATGGAAACCACAGAAAACCCCAAATGGCCAAGGCAATCTTGGGAAAAGAAAAAAAAAAAGTCAAGCTGGAGGCATCACAATTCCTGACTTCAAATTATGTTACAGAGCTGTAGTAATCAAAACAATATCATACTGGCACAAAAATAGGCACATAGATCAATAGAACAGAGTAGAAAACCCAGAAACAAACCCACAATTATTTGGTCAATTAATCTTCGACAGAGGTAAGTATATCCAGTGGGATAAAGACAGTCTTTTCAACAAATGGTGGAGAAAAATGGACAGCAACATGTAAAAGAATGAAACTGGACCATTTTCTTACACCAAACACAAAAATAAATTCAAAATGGATCAAAGACCTAAATGTGAGATCAGAAACCATAAAAATCCTAGAAGAGAACGTAGGCAGTAACTTCTCTGACATTGGCTGTAACAATTTTTTTTCTAAGCAGGTCTCCTGAGGCAAAGGAAAGAAAAACAAAAATGAACTATTGGGATTACATCAAAATAAAAAGCTTCTGCACAGCAAAGGAAACAATCAACAAAACTCAAAGGCAACCTACTCAATGCAAGAAGATATTTGCAAATGACATATCTGATAAAGGGTTAAGATCCAAAATATGTAAAGAATTTATACAACTCAACATCCAAAAATCAAATAATCCAATTTAAAAATGGGCAGAGGACATGAACAGACATTTCTCCAAAGACATCCAGATGGCCCACAGGCACATGAAAAGATGCTCATCATGACTCACCATCAGGGAAATGCAAATCAAAACTACAATGAGATGTCACCTTATACTTGTCAGAATGGCTAAAATCAACAACACAAACCAAAACAGATGTTAGAGGGGATGTGGAGAAAAAGGAACACTTGTGCACTGTTCATGGGAAGGCAAACTGGTGTAGTCACTATAGAAAACAGTATGGAGCTTCCTCAAAAAGTTAAAAATAAAACTACCCTATGATCTAACAATCACACTACTGGTTATTTAAACAAAGAACACTAATTCAAAGGGATACAACATGTATTTTTATAGCACTGTTATTTAACCATAGCCAAGATATGGAAGCAGCCCAAGTGTCCACTTATGGATAAATGGATAAAAAAGCAGTGGTTGTGTATACATACACACACACACACACACACACACACACACACACACACCAAAAAATATTATTTAACCATAAAAAAGGAATGAAATCTTGCCATTTGCAATACATGGATGAAGCTAGAGAGCATAATGCTAAGTGAAATAAGTCAGTCAGAGAAAGACAAATATCATATGATTTCACTCATATGTGGAATTTAAGAAACGAAACAAATGAGCAAAGGGAAAAAAGAGAAAAACCAAGAAACACACTCTTAACTATATAGAGAACAGACTGATAATTACCAGAAGGGAGAGATGGGTGAAATAGGTGATGGGGATGAAGGAGTACACTTGTGGAGATGAGCACTGAAAGATGTATGAAGTGTTGAATCACTAAATTGTACACCTAAAACTAATATAACACTGTGTATTCACTAGCTGTAATTAAAATAAAAACTTACATGATTTGTTTTGTTTTTTGTTTTTTTGAGAAAGAGAGAGAGTGAGTGGCAGAGGGGCAGAGAGAGAAGGGGATAGAAAATCCTAAGCGGACTCTTCTTTGACAGCAGTAAGCCCGATGCAGGCTTGAACTCACACTGTGAGATCATGACCTGCACTGAAGTCGGACACTCAACCAACTGAGCCACCCAAGTGGCTCTAAAATAAAAACTTAAAAAAGAAGAATAAATGGAATGATTTAGAATAAAATAACTAAATTAAATAGGACCCCATTCTGGTTTTCTTCCTTTGTCCCCAACCCTGCTTTTCCTGTACCTATTATCACCTGATATAGTGTATGCTTACTTTCTCCATTTCTTGTTACTGCATATGTACTATGTATATATAATGTGTATGGGCCATACACATTTCACACATTTAATACTTTTTTAGTAACAAGTGATCAATATCATAGATACATCAGAAATCCTACTTTGAGTAAAATTTAAGATTTTAAGATTTAAGATTTAATAAGGCTAAAGATTTAAGATTTAATAAGGATATTGTAGGCCATATGGTATGATTTATTTCATGAGATCAATGACAATAGGTAATTAATTACACACTTCATGCTCAAGGCACTGAGTGAAATAAATACATGCATAAACTCATGATACTTATAGCAATTCTAGAAAGTGGATCTTACTATATTTTATTGATTTAAAGATATACTTTTTTCACATTTCTGCTTTTATTATCTATATGCTATCAAAATTTAAATCAGAATAACTATCACTTCAAACATTTTAGAAGTTATGTGAGTTTGGAAAATATAAGAAGGAAAGGAATTGAAGAGAATATCTTTGTTTAAATAAAATAATAAATTACCATGTTTACCACTGTGTAACTTTTAACAAAAATCTCAAAAATGAAAAAATAAATTTGCCAATAACATAGTTTGTAGCACAGAGACCGATGTGGGGCTTGACCCCACAAACTGCGGGATCATGACCTGAGCTGAAATCAAAAGTCAAATGTTCAACCAACTGAGCCACACAGGCGTCCCTTCATAGTTTGTAGTTTTTTCTCTGTCTTTTCAGGAAAAAAAGTGTTCATGATTCTCCAAAAAGAAAAACCACATTCCACACCACCTGCATCATGTATAATATGTGAAACATTATTTGTCCAGTGCTCATGTGAGACTCAGCTGTGCAGAGTGACTCGAACAACTAGATCATGGATCCCGAGTGTATCATCCAAGGCGAGAAGGTCAAAACTATGGACATAGACATGGATAATTTCTAAGCAGGAGTCAAAAGTTAAATTTCTGAAATCCAAAGCGAGTAAGGGTAAAAGACAGGGAGTTGCTGTCCAAATAGCTACACAAGGCAGAGAACATGGTTAGAATCAAAGATGGAGTTCAGTGTGGGGAGGGCCAGAATGGGCAAGGGGTCAAAGCAGAATCTGCCAATATACATGGTGGCCTGAATTCAGGGTTTAAATCAAACTAAAAACAGAAGAAATTAGTCGTAACTGGAGAGGAGTTTAAATTTGGGCAATAGAGCAAAAGCACTAAGCATGAGTAATTTTTAATTGTAGGACACAGCTGTGTGCCCCACAACTTCTGTTCTTTGGAACAGATATGCCTTTGAGATACAGTCCACTGTACGGGGAGGCGATATTGGTGATTTCACTTGGGTGGGTCCTCCTGGAGCACTAATAATTCTAAGAGCCAATATCTGCCTAATTAAACAGATAAAATTCAAGATCCACTGAGACACACTTATGGATATTGAGCATAATCTTTGGTGCATATTTTTTTATAAAGAAATAGTCATGTTAACACATGTTAGCACAATGCACCCAAATGACAGACTACCATGTGCCCCATAATCCAAGGGGATGACATTCTGTCAAGGCTTTTCTCATAACAGCCCTGCATTTATGACACAGCACTAGAGGAAGGCCATTTGCAGCTACAACCCCCATTGCTTTGTAGGCTAGTCATTCAATTTCCAAATAGAGCTGCCTCAAAAAAAAAAAAAAAGCCAATTTGTAAGGTTTAAGTGATAAGATTAAAATGATACACCTAGACTTATTAATTCATGAATATGAGCACTGTCTTCTAACACAAAAGTATCTTAATGGACCTAATCTACACTGGGCAACCCCTATCAGACACTTATATTGAGCATGAATAAATGTTTATGAAAAACTGCTCAAAGTTTTTATGTGTTTTGTATTTTTTTAAAAAAGAGAATTTAATGATCAACAATGATGATTGATGCAGAAAATTCAGCCTCCAACATGAATATTTTAGCCTGACATATCTCTATTCACTAGATAGATATGGCTTATCTGCACTACTTTAAGAGGACAACACTGAGCCAGAATGAAGATTGTTGCTGCAGCATTTGCAATGTTCACTATAGTTTTAAACTGTTGTTTGGGATATCACTAGTTACTGACTGTAGCTAACCTTTATTAAATGCTTAATATTCATCAGTGTTTTCTTTTTAAGTTTATTTATATGTTTTGAGAGAGAGAGAGAGAGAGAGAGAGAGAGAGAGAGAGAGAGCGCACACGTAATTGAGGGAGGGGCAGACAGAGGGGGAAAGAGAGAATCCCAAGCAGTTTCCATGCTATTAGCATGGAGCCTGATGCCAGGATTGAACCCATGAACCATGAGATTATGACCTCAGCCGAAACCGAAAGTGGGATGCTTAACCCACTGAGCCACCCAGGTGCCCCCACCAGTGTTTTTTTTTTTTTAAGAGATTGATGTATTTTGTCTTGTTTAACCCATACAACAACCTTCTGAAGTGGTATTATTTTTAATCATTTTACAGGTAAGGAAAAAAGGACTTATGGATGTTACATAAGTTACCCAAGGAGACACAATTACACAGGAACAACAGAAAAGTGCCTCTTTTAGGGAAAAGAGTATGGAGGGCTTGGGTAGTGGGTGGGAAGTGGAAGTTTGCTTACCATAGCATTTCTTACTGTAAATGAATAAATCAGAATTAATGGCGGTGTATCCATTTCCTCAAACTTGAATAACATAAGCCCACTTGGGAAAGATGGATCAGTCCCTAGTGCACATATCAAACTCCAAATATGATAAATTCACCAAATAAATGTATTTGTATCTATGTAACAGGGCTCTTCAACCCAGTGACCTCTGCTCTGTTTAACAGTAATTGTACAACTTTGCTGGGAGAAGAATCAATCCAGAGATGAGTTCTTTTAAAAACCAGTTGTTGGGGGAGGGGAAGGGGGCTCCTGGGTGGTTCAGTTGGTGAAGCATGTGACTTCAGCTCCACTCATGATCTTATGGTTCATGGGTTCGAGCTCCACATCTGGCTCTGTGCTGACAGCTTAGAGCCTAGAGCCTGCTTTGAATTTTGTGTCTCCCTCTCTCTCTGCCCTTCCCCTGCTTGTGCTCTCTCTCTGCCTCTCAAATAAATAAAAGCATTTAAAAAATAATTTAAAAAAAAGTTGTTTCTTGCTGCCAAGGCATACCTGCCATAATCTAATATTCCATACATCTTTTAAGAATTCAAAAGGAGGGGCGCCTGGGTGGCGCAGTCGGTTAAGCGTCCGACTTCAGCCAGGTCACGATCTCGCGGTCCGTGAGTTCGAGCCCCGCGTCAGGCTCTGGGCTGATGGCTCAGAGCCTGGAGCCTGTTTCCGATTCTGTGTCTCCCTCTCTCTCTGCCCCTCCCCCGTTCATGCTCTGTCTCTCTCTGTCCCAAAAATAAATAAATGTTGAAAAAAAAAATTTATTAAAAAAAAAAAAAGAATTCAAAAGCAAATAACTGTAAACAGAACTTAAATAATACAAAACAGAAAACGCTGTTAAATATATCTAATGTATGAAATAAAACTCTTCCTTTAGCTAATACTAGGCATACATTTATATATTGGTATATTGGTATATCAGTAGCTACTGAAACTTCAATAATTGTGCTCTTAAGAAAAGAACTATTACCTGGTGCCATGATCTTGGGTTCTGATACCATTCTCCAATAGAAAGAACCAGGGCTCTTCAGAGAAATGGCTGACTCTAGAGCTGGGGCCAGAAGCACCTTCGGGTGCCAGAAAGTAAGGCAGTGCTCAGAGAACAGAAGGATGGGGTCTGTCAAGGGAACCAAGGTGAAAGAGCTCCTAATGGCCAAAGCTGGAACAATTTAAGCAACAAAATAAATACCTGGTATTAGATGATAATCTAAAACATAAAATAGAGATCCCAAGTCTATACTGATATAAATAAATGATGTAATAAAGTAAGCAAATGAGGAAGAAGAGACAATTCTTTATTTTTTCTAAAGTTTATTTATTTATTTTGAGGGAGAGAGAGAAAATGGAGGAGGCCAGAGAGACAGGGAGAGAGAAAATTGTAAGCAGGCTCCATGCTGTCAACACAGAGCCTGATGCAGGGCTTGATCCCATGAACCATGAGCCGAAATTAAGAGGTGGACGCTTAATCCACTGAGCCACCCAGGTGCCCCAAGACCACCCTTTCTTACAGAAGAATCTCTTGTAATTTACATGGATTCTCACTTTTCCAGCAAGTGGAGCTCACATTGCCCCCCTGCCCCACCCCACATTTGAGTGTGGGCTACAAGAGTGACTTGCTTCCAAAGAAGAGAGAAACTACAGCAGAGACAAGGAGGAACTTCAAAGTAGGGAAAGCTGGCAAGCATTGCCTTGGCCAGGTAATTAAGATTAACACCATATTAATAAATGATGGTGAAGGCATGTAGCCTTGCTCTGATGTGATGAGAATTCAGCTCCCTCGTCTTTTTCCCAAAACCTATAACCCCAGGCTAATCATGACAAAGACATTAGACAAACCCACATCGAGGCAACACTCTACAAAATATTCTCCCCAAACTGCCACATTCGTAAAGAACTAGGAAAGATGGAGAACCTGAGGAGACTGACACGTGATGACTAAAGGTAATGCAGTGTCCTGCAGGGACATCCTGGAATAGATAGTGCATATTAGGGAAAAAAATTAGTGAAATCCATATAAGTCTGGAGTTCAGATAATAGTAATATACCAATGTTGTTTCCTTAGTGTGACAAAGGTACCATAGTAATATAGAACATTAACAATCAGAGAAATTGGTGAAAGGGTATATATACTAGAACTCTCTGTACTACCTTTGCAACTTCTCTGTAATCAAAAGGTATTCTAACATTAGAAGTTTATTTTTTTATTTTTTTATTACGTTTCTTTATTTTTGAGAGGCAGAGAAAGAGCACGAGTGGGGGACGGGCATAGGGAAAGGGAGACACCGAATCCAAAGCAGGCTCCAGGCTCTGAGCTGCCAGCACAGAGCCTGACGTGGGGCTCAAACCCATGAACAGCGAGATCATGACCTGAGCCAAAGCTGGACACTCAACTGACTGAGCCACCCAGGTGCCCCCAGAAGTTTATTTTTAAAAAGAGAACTATTGCTTTCTTCACACTGTGCCATTCTTAAAAGGTATACAATGAAAAATCTTGTATCGGATGCATTCTGACATTTCTAATTGTTCAAGGTGGTAAGTCACCTTGAAAAGACTGCATTCAGATTGAGCAACCTAACAATTCAATTATATGCCACAAACCATCTGCACTTGGGATGTTGTGAGACACAAGCTCTCTGGCCTCAATTATAATAGCAGGATCCTCTTTTGATCTGACTCCTTTGTTTGTAGTAAAGGCTAAAGCCTGGTAGTAAAAATAAATAAACAGTAAATGAAGAAAAACAAGATCAATAAAACAATCATGTCATTACAGGTACTCAGCTGAGTCTGGAAGAAAACGAACAAGGAATGTTTTGAGAAGTTGCCTCATAAGAAGAAGGATCCGGATGGGAAGTTATTTATTCATTAAATAACCTATTCAGTAAAAGTCTATTGCTCGCCTTTGATGAGCTAGCTAATCTAGAAACAGGGAGAAAGGACAGAGCTCCTGTGCTTCTCATGGAAGTCACAATCTGGGGAAAAGACTGACAAGGAAAGGGAAAATTTAAATGCACTGAGAAGTGCTAAAGCCTTTTCCCTCCAATGTTTGTACTTTATAAAATATGTTGGATGCTGTCTCAACATACCACCTCACTCTGCACCATCAGTGGTTACAAATTCAGGGGCCATTCCAGATTGGGAGCAAAAATAATTTTCAGATTAAAAGCTACCTCAAAAAAACTGTATCTTTTTTTTTTTTTTTAGAAAGCCATTACTTAATGGTAATTTCTCTGTCTCTTCCAAATATTCCCCTTGCTACCACCATCCAGTCTTTTGTTATTGAACCATTTCATGCCCACTTATGAATAAGTCACCATCGTGAACTACTAGTATAGGCTTATCCTTGAAAGGAGACTTCTGATTCCCAAAGATCTATAAATGCAACCTCTAAGTGTAGAATATGTTTTTACAAGTGCCATGCGGATTTCTTATCTCCTTTGCCTAGTAATCTGTGCAAAACATGTTACCTGATGACTCCTGACCTGACCAGTAAACCATGGCACCATTTGGGATTTCTTTTGTAATCAATTTTATTGAGGAATAAAATATGCTCGCCTTAAGTGCACATTTCAACAAGTTTTGACAAATGAATATAACCACCAATGATAAAGATATCATTGAGAAAGATATTAAATTTTCTCATCACTCCAAAATTTCCTTCATCCCCCACCCTCAGCTCAACCCAGCCCAATCATTGTCTTAATTCACATAGTCCCGGACACAGGTGCCAAGATAGGATTAGCCATGAAGGAGATTTAGGGGAAATAATGTGAAGGATATAGGAGAGAGGACTCAGGGTGTGGAGAGCCTGCAGAGCAATGCAGCTCTGACACCTGTAAAAGAAAAGTGGAATGCCGGAAGAGGGGGTAAAAAGAGATTCTTAGACTGTAAAGTGCAATTCCAAGAAAGCTTTGGCCAGCCAGAGGTGTCCTCAGGCAATCTCCCATTGGAGAAGGCCTGTGTCTCTTAGGAATGGACTGAATCCAGATCTCCTCTGTGCTCAGCCATTGACTGGGGATAGTATTTCATGTACGATGTGACACAGTTTGTTTATCTACTCACCTACTCCTATATCCTGTCACTTGATGCATTATTTCTAGTTTGGGGCTATTATAAATAAAGCTGCTATGAAAATTTCTGTATAATTGTGTAAACATATGCTTTCATTTTCTTCTAAATATTTATTTTATTTATTTTGAGAGAAAGAGGGAGAGAGAGAGAGAGAAAGAGCAGGGGAGGGGCAAGAGGGGAAAAGAGAGAATCCCAAGGAGGTTCCATGCTGTTAGCACAGAGCACATTGCGGGGCTCGAACTCACGACCATGAGATCATGACCTGAGCCAAAATTGAGTCAGACCCTTTACCAACCAAGTCACCCAGGTGCCCCATATACTTTCATTTCTGTTAGGTAAACACACAAGAATAGGATTGCTGGGTCATATGGTATGTGTAGTTTAACTTTAGAAAAACTGGCCAAACTTTTTTCCCAAGTATCTGAGTCATATATTTCACAAGATTTCCAGTTTCCAGTTGCCCACACCCTCTCCAACACATGGTATTGTCAGTCTTTTCCAGTGTAGCCCTTCTAGTGGGTGTGTAAAGATGTCTCATTGTGGTTTTCATTTGCCTTTCTCTGATGACCAGTGATGAGAAGCATCTGTTCATGGGTTTATTGGCCCCCCCCCCTAAGTTTCCCCAGAGTTTCATCCCATTAGAGCATCTGCTCAAAAATCATTTCAATCAGGTGCAGGTGTAAATGAGGTTACTGGGCGTAATCTATTAAGTATAGCTCCTGATGTGTCAGCGTTCCCTACTGAGGGAAGAATAGTAAAATAATCTAAAAAATATAATAACCTCAAGAAGGTTGGAAACCATGTAAGCCATTGTTTCAAAATATATATATATATATATACAAAATACTTTTATATGTATTTACATATGTCTATATAAATATACATATATATTTTTCCTTCATTTAACTTCATGTCACCAAGCTAACACACGTTGTCAGTTTATAATTGCATTCAGTGCTAAAAACAATTCCAATAACAGGGACTTAAAATACATATTCTTCTTACAAAACAGAAGTAAACATTTAACGACATTGGTTCAAGAATATTAGTGCTGAAGTACCTGAGATTTTTCTCACCTTTTCTTCAAGGTCCCAAGACGGATGCTCTGGCCTCAGCCATTCCATCCCATTTCCGGAAGGCAGAAAGAGGAAGTGAAGAGGAACAACAGTATGGCTCCCAGCTGGGGCAGCCCTTTAAGAGTTGTCCTGGAAACCCCACCCACTGACTTGTGATTGTATCTCATTAGCCATCTAATTGTAGAGAGGCTTGGAAATGTGAATTTAAACTGGGCATGTTATTGTGACCAAAAATAAACAAAGGTCTGTTACTCAGTAAGGACAGAGTGGAGACTAAGTAAGCAGCTGGGAACCTGCAGTCTTCTTCCCCTCACACTTGAGGGTCCTAAAAAAATTACCTCCGGGGTGCCTGGGTAGCTCAGTCGGTTGAGCATTGGATTTCAGCTCAGGTCATGATCTCACGGGTTCGTGCGTTTGAATCCCACAGGCTCTGTGCTGACAGCTCAGAGCCTGGAGCCTGCTTCGGATTCTGTGTCTCCCTCTCTCTCTGTCCCTCCCCCGCTCATACTCTGTCTCACTTTGTCCCTCAAAAATAAATAAACATAAAAAAATACCTTAAATTACTGTTCTCTATTTAATCACTTTTAATTCATGCTTAATACATCTAGCTTCTGTCATGTAACTTCTCTTTTTCTATATTTAATTTTTTCAGTCTATTGTATCCTTTCTGGAGTATTTATCTATAATTAAATCCCTTCTTTTAAAAATGTCTTCCTTGCTTTATAGAAAATTATGCTGATGACCCACCCATTGTCAGGCTACTCCTCAGCCTCCTATCTTAACTCTTTGCCCCTCTTCTCTTCTTATTTCTATACATTCTCACTGGCAATTATCATTCACACCTGTGGCATCAATTTTAACATAATCTGTCTCCCCCCACCGCCATTGGTTCTTCTTAGCCTCAGATTTGAATTACAAATCACCTACGAGATACCTCCTTGAACTGCCGACAATCTGCTAGATTCTTCTATCTGGATATCTTACAAGAAAATCAAATTCTAGATTTTCAAATTGAACTTGTCCCCTTTCCTTTCTTTCACCCCAAATCTCCCATAGCTTCTATCCCAGCCAATGTTACAGAATGAATAAAGATAAGGAGCAAAAGACACATCCAAAAAATTATAAATCCCCTATTATGACTCAGAATCAACATTAAAATATTTTTATGCCCCATCTCATTTAATTTTCACCATAACCCTGTAAGAAAGGTACTTTAGTGTATGCATTTTATAGTTGCAGAAACTGAGACTTAGAAAAGAATGATTAAAACCAGAGAGTTAATAAATGATATTCTTTCTTAGTCGAGTCCAAAATCATTACACTAGGCTGTTTCTCTCTCTTCCCACCCCCCCCCCCATTAAGATATTTAATATAACTTTCCTATGTATCTAACTGCCTAGGGAAAGTGACTCCTACCTCAACCTTCACAAAATTCAGCAAAGTGTACCTTATAAATAAGTTTAAATACTCATATCCCACAGCCATTGATTTTAATGCAGGATCTTAGCATTTCTTGTCCACACTAACACAGATACTTCTAAAAGTCTTCTTACCAGTGTTACCAGATTTTCCTTTCTTCATTCTCACAAAAAAAAGATACTTGCAAAATTGAATTCTGACCATGTCAGTACTTTGATCATATTCCTCCAGTGACATTTTATTATACATAAAATAAAGGCCAGGTCCTCAATCTGATAAATAGCCTGTCATAGCTGAGCCAATGTCTCCTTCTCCCCATCACCTCACATTTGTCCTATGCTTCAGCCATGAGGTAGTACTTGATGATTCACTATCTTTGCATATCCCTTCCCTTCAGTCTGTCTTGACAACTCCTTTTCCTTCTTTGGCATTTGGATCTCATATCATACTCTCTTGGAGACTTCTGGCTCTTCCACACAAATGTATTTCTCTCTCTGTATCTCTGTCTCTCTCTGTCTCTCATGAACCATGGTACTCTACTATATATCCCAATACCTAAACAAGAATGAGACAATCAACTCTGATCTGACCTCTCTGAGGTCAACAACTGTGTCTCTCTAAAAGTCTATGAATTTAGTGCCTGAAATAGTACCTGTTGCTAGAACCTCACAGTCAAGTATGAGACATGTTAAAAAATATGTAACAGAGTAAACTATGTCTTACCACAGGATGGACTCAAGATATCATATTAACATAGATGTTATTTATCTGTATCTTGTGTTATGCTGTTTCTTCTCCTTCCTCACAATAAGCAAAAAGAATGAAATAGGTTAACTTAGGTTTTGTAAGATGTTAGTGACATGAGAAAGAGACTAACTAGTATTACATCCTCTAAACAGCCAGTGAAAAGCAATGGATGTGTTTTACATGTACAGGACTTCCCTCTTTCCTCATTCTACAACACATGGTATACCTGCTCCTGACTCTCATAATATTAGTTCGCTTTGCCAAAGTAACAACAGCTCCAAGTTTCAATAAGTTATTACCACAAATGTTTCTTGCTCATAGATGTTAAATTTAACTACATCTCAACTCCAGGCAAGGCACTGCTCAGTTGGTCTTCTCATTCCAGGACCCAGGATAAAACAGTCACCATCTGAGACTTGTTAAAATAGCCCAAGAGCAAGCTGCTCCACATAATTGCGTCCCATGACTCTGCCACCTCTACTCACATGTACCTCAGCAAATCACATGGCCAAGGCTGCTGATGAGGCACTAAGAGTCAAATGGCAATGGCAATGAGATATAAGCCTCTTACAAGACAGGAAATGATTGCTAACAATAAGGCAACCTACCTCACTAAGTTATTTGTTTTTTAATTTTGTTTGTTTGTTTTTTGTAAACAGCACACAGCAGTGGAAAGAGGACTCATCAGAAGTCATGAGGCAAAAACATTTGTCTCTGCTCTTGTCCATCTCATTCAACTTCACTAAGATTCAGTTTCCTCATTGATAAAATGAAAGGATTGGGCTAGATTATCTGAAAGGTATCTTCTAGTCTGAATTATGTAACCAAATTATTTTATTTTATTTATCTTAATTTATTTATTGTAGGGAGAGAGCACACATATGAGTGACAGACAGGAGCCGAGGCAGAGGAGGAGAGAGAAAGAGACAGAGAGAGGGAGAGCGAGGGAGAGAGAATCTTAACCATGTTCCACGTTCACCACAGAGCCCAACACGGGTTTGATTCCACGACCCTGAGATCATGACCTGAGTTGAAATCAAGAATTGAATGCTCAACCGACTGAGTCACCCAGGTGTTTTATGTGACTAAATATTTTAGATGGAATGTAAAGCAAACATAAGAAGATTATGAAGAAACATTACTTCCCAGTAGGCCACTCAAGTTTTGTGTCACATTATCTCATTCTATCAAGTCACAATTTTTAAGGCCTGGTTCAAACACATTATATCACAGATGTAAATCCTTTTATACTTTATTGTGGGATTATTTTTTTTTCTGTCACACGTTAGAAGAACCACTTTGCTTATCTCCCATCTGACAAATATGTTAGCCATACGTGCTCATATCTCTTAAGAGTTTTTTCAGTTGCAAATAACAGGTATTATAAATACATTGTTGTACACAACAAAGATGATTTATTAGTTAACATACCTACAAAGTCTAGAGGAGGGCCGGCTTCAGGTATGCCTGATTTGATGACTAAATGATTTTACCAAGAATCTTTATCTCAAGACTGACTCCTCTTGTGGTTACAAGACAGTTGCCAGTTGCAACTGAAATAACGGATGCTTTTCCTTCTAGTGCAAGAGGAGAGCGCTTACCATCCCAATGATCCACTAAAATTTCTGGGCTATCCTCTGAGTGGATCAACTTTTGTCCAATTCCCTGAACCAATAACCAGTCAGAAAGAGAATATAACTTGCTCTTTAGTTTCTGCCCACGCAGATCCCCATGCCTTTACTCAATGGAGAAGGGGTAGAGGGAATACTGGAGCCATAACTGATCGAGCCTATAACATAAGTCAAAACTTTAATAAGGATATTTTAATTATTGCTTTGTAATTAAAATATTTAGTGAGGATATTTGCTTTGTAAACTTTATCAATATTGAGTAATATATCACTATCTTATAGAGAAGAATAAAAAATCCACCATATTTACATATCCACGAACATATTTTTATGCTCTAATAGGAGATATGATAACTAATTCTAATCTGGATTTTGTAAACTTCCAGTGTTTTTTTTTGTTTTTTGGTTTTTTTTGTTTTTTTTTTTTACTAAAAGTACCTATTTGAGTAAATTTAAATTATCTAATTTGTAGAAGCACCTAAAAGTCTTTCTGGAAAAAAAAAAAAGTTTCTCTATAAATGATTAAATATTTGTGAGGGAAAAATATAAATCCACTGTATTACCCCCAGAAATTTCTGTTTATTCTTTTAGCTTGCATTTAAGATCTTAAATAGCATAAACTATTTTGCTAGATTAACTCTTTTATTGACATAAACAGAAGATTCTTGTTTTTGTGGAAATAGGAGACCACTACATTTGAGGAGGAGGAGCCCAAGATTAAAACTATACAGCACACCACAAGTGCCAATCCCTTTCTGGTTTATTTTTATCTCATTAAATAACTTCCTCTTATTTCTCAGGAAAGTAGACCATATGGGCGGTGTGTGGAAGAACTAAACAGGAGGGATGTTTTTGGCTTCTGGAGAATCAGGTCTTACAGATGTGGCTTGAGTCTTTTGTATGAAATACCGGAAATTCCTAGAGCATTGGCCACACTTATTCCAAAGGAAATGCCAAAATGTATTTCACACCCAATGTAAGAGATTTTTGGATTATCTGCTTTTGTTCCTCTCCAATAGCTTGGAAAATTGAGTCAACTGCATGTGAACTTCTTATTCACAGCTAGACAGAATATAGCCTCCTCTGAATTATTCATGCTAATTATGGAGAAGGAAAAAAAATCATGAATAAATTAAATCCACAGATGAACAAAAATATCTGTATTTCCATGGCATATTGGATTTATCACTGAAATAGGATATTTAACAGTATATTGTGTTTATAATGTTTTGTCTATTAAGACTTGGAATTTGGGGGGCACCCAGTGATTAGCAATGGAAGCACACACTAGAACCACAGAAATCAAAAATCACAGTTGGTCATCTGAAAAAATTTAGTGTTTTATGGAAAACAGATAAGAATATTAAGGTTTACAAAACAGTAAGACAATTGCATAGGGACACAAGGGCCGAGAGAGAAGGAGCTTGCAGGAACCAAGATATTTAAGAATAGATAACATATAAGTTGAATGTTAAAGAATGAGTTATCTAGCTGATAAGGAAGGCATACTGAAATAAGGAAACCTCAGAGCTTGCAAAAAAACAAACATTTCCGTTGAGTTTTGTACAGCTCTGAGTAGCATGGAAGTCTAGGGGCTTGGCTGTTGCCACAGCCTTAACTGGTATCACAAGAAGTTATGGCAGTTAGAGGACGCCTGGATGTCTCAGTCAGTTAAGTGGCCAACTCTTGATTTCGGCTCAGGGGAAGAGAAAGAACCTCAGGGTTCATGTTGGATTCTGTGCTGACAGTGCGGAAGCTGTTTGGGATTCTCTCCATTACTCTCTGCACCTCCCCAACTCACTAAATAAATAAATAGATAAATATTTTTAAAAAGTTATGGCAGTTAAGATTAAAGTGTTATGCAAAGAACCAAAGCTTCTGAGGACTTACTTTTTAAAGTGTAGATTACTGGATGCCACACCTGATCGATAAATAGGAATACTAGCATTGGTCCCAAGAATCTGCACTGTTAACAAATTAACCAGATATTTCAAATGTTCACTAAAATTTGACAATTTGTTCTATGACATTTTAATAACCTAGGAAGTCTTAAGAGATGCAAATTCCTGGGCCCATCAAGACATTGACCTCAGTCATCATTATTTTTTTCGTGGTTTCCCAGGTGATTCTAATGTACCAACAAGTTTGAACATCACTTGTCTGAAGGAATGATCAGTCCATTGTTTTTCTTACCTTTTTGTTGACACATCTCTGCAATGACATTTAAGACCAAAAAGTCATAGTTTTTTCTGTAGGTACTAAAACCCATTTCTACTAGTGCCATTGTAATGACAATCTGGTTTTTGTGTTTGTGTTTGCCAAAACTTTGAAACCAACCTTGCAATCTAGTACAACCACCTAATTATGTCTTTATCTAAAACACAATCAGGATAACTGAGAGAATATTAGGGGAAAAAAAATCTTTAGGAAGAAAGTATCTGGAAATCTCAAGTGCTGTGTATTGAGATTAAGAAATGATCAAAGAGCTCTGTTTCAGGTGGCTCCAGAACCTTAGTTTCATTAATATATTTTGACAGTCTTTCTATACATGTGAATACGCCAACTAATTTGTGGGTTTTCAAGTATACATCAAGTGGATTTTCAAACGCACTTTGAGACCACTTTTTATTTGTTATAATTTAGGAAAAACACAGTGGTTTTTTCCAGTTTTACTGAGATATAATTGAAATAACATTGTATGAGTTTAAGGTGTACAACATAATGATTGGACATACGGATATATTCTGAAATGGTTACCAAAATATGTTTAGTCAAAATTCATCACCTCACATAGTTACAATTTGTTTTTCTTGTGACGAGAAATGTTAAGGTCTACTCTCTTAGCAACTTTCAAATATACAATAGAGTATTGTTCACTGTAGTTGTCATGCTGGACATTATATCCCCAGGATTTCTTTATTTTATAAGTAGAAATTTGTGCTTTTTGATTACCTCCACCCCTGGCAACCACCAATCTGTTCTCTTTTTCTATGAATTCATATTTTTAGATTCCACATATACAGTATTCATCTTTCTCTCTCTGACTTATTTCACTTAGCATAATGCTCTCAAGATCACTCCATGTTGTCATAAATAGCAGGAATCCCTTCATTTTTATGACTGAATAATATTTTCTTATTATAAATATACATATTAGAAAAAATAACTATAATATTTAATAATATTTTTGTGTTTTCCCACATACATTTTATATATATATATATATATATATATATATATATATATAGCTATGTATATAGTTGTTTCCATGTCTTGGCTACTGTAAATAACACTGCAATAAACACAGGGATGTAGCTATCTCTTCAAGGTAGTAATTTCATTTCCCTCAGATATATATCCAGAAGTAGAATTGCTGGATCATATGGTATATCTATTTTTAATTTTTTGAGGAAACTCCATACTGTTTTTCATAGTGGCTGCACCAATTTACATTCCCACCAACAGCATACAAGTGTTCCCTTTACTCCATATTCTCATCAACATTTGTTATCCCTTGTTTTTTTGATGATAGTCATTCTAACAGGTGTGAGGTGATATCTCATTTTGGTTTTGACTTATGTCTCCTTGATGCTTAGTGATGTTGAGCACCTTTTCATATACCTCTTGGTCATTTGCATGTGTTCTTTGGAAAAATGTCCATTCAGTTCCTCTGAACATTTTTTATTGGATTGTTTTTTGCTATTGAGTTGTACAAGTGCTTTATAAATTTTGCATACTGACCCCTTATTAGGTATATGACTTGCAATATATTCTACCATTCTTGCCTTCCATTCTGTTGATGGTTTCCTTTGTTGTGCAGAGGTATTTTTATCTCACTTGTTCATTTGCTTGTTTTTCCTAATACCTGTTAGAGGCAATAACTCCTTATTTTCCTCAGATAACACCATTATAGGGAGGTACTATTTATTTGTTTGTTTGTTTGTTATTTTGCATGGCTCTTTTCAGTTTATTGCTCAAAGGAGTTACACTAGTCCAAGTTAAAAGCAGACCCCAAATGGTTATATTGGGTTATATATGTTAATGGTTATATAATGGTTATATAATATAATGGTTACATTATACTTACATTATACAAGCTGTGAGGTTTTTAAACTTGTGGGAGAAAAAACAAAAACAAAAACAAAAAAACTTGTGACAAGGAACAGAAGGGAAATTCTATTCATTGCAAGGAAATCTCCTTTAAGCTTCAGTGAGCCAAAAGCACCCAAAACCTATGAACCTTCAGCTGATCGTCCTTAGCCAGTCCAATCTCTATGAGGAACTGATATATGCTCTTGCACTGGTCACCCTGTAAGGGAATTACTTCTCCATATTCTGAATGCTCAATTACAGTACCATTGCAGACAAATTTCTTAAACGCCTTCACCAGTTTCTTTTTATCATAATCATCAGCGATTCCTTGGAGAGTAATAAGGATCTTCCTGCCATTTCTCTGTTGAATTCTTACATGGATATTATCCTCAGTGCCAACAGAAGCAGATCATCACCCTTATTTGCATAAGCAAAAGAATCCAAAGAGTGAAGGTTCTGGATGGCAGACATATGATATGATTCCTTTTCCTTGGTGGAAAGGGCCTGTGGAAGGCAACAGCTAGAGAAGGCTGGTGGGGGCATGGTGATTCGGGAAGCTAGGGGACTCGGGGGGTGGGTAAAGGGGGTGCTGAGTTCTCAGCAGTGGCTCCGTGACTGGGGCCAGGAAGGTACTTTTTAAATAGATGCTGACCCCTCAAACCTGTACTGCACAGTCACTACCTGTTTGGCAGTACATCTTCCCAGTGTTAAAGGACAAAGGAGGCAGTCAGTTACTGACTTAATTTCCAGCTGTACCAGAAGGTAGAAAGAAGCTAAAACTAGTCTGTACTTGTTTTGGATAGACAATGGTGAGAAAGATAAGGACATCGAGAAGATGGGTGTAAGAGGATGATTCCACTTATTTGTTGGCTGAAATAATGGAAGTACCAGAGCTTTTAACACTAATGGGAGATGAGGGGAAGAGAAAGAAAAAAACAATAAATTACACTTTATTTATTTATTTATTTATTTGCTGAAGATAGTTCCCAGCTGTTTGGAGTCTGGGGCCAGTGTTGTTTACCATGGAAACTTAGTTTGCTGAATAAAACAAACACTAAGGTCATGCCTGATTTTGTGTGTGGTAAGTAGTGAAACCACCGCCCTTCCCCACAGTGTTCTCTCCAAACTATTTCTACATAATGGCAGGAAGTGAAAAGGAAAGTGTGCAATCCAACCTAAAGTGTCTCTTTTATCACTTTCCTAACAATGTCTTCAGGCCAGATACGAGCATTCAATACATTTTGTCCAGTGTAATGCATCTAGTAAAATGCTGTTTTGTTGTTGGCCTGTAGCATCAGTATCACCAAAAGCATTCATGATATAGCACAAGGTATTATATACAGGAAGTCAAATACATTTACTCATTGTTTTTATAAGGTTAAAAATCAAAGTCAATTGATTGCATGGATGGGGCAGGTAAACACAAGGTGAACCCGTGACATTTTGCCGCACCAGGAAGTAAGGAAGTACTAAAAGGGGGAGGGGAGGGATGGTAGATGTTAAAGGAACAAAGGAGCCAACCTGAAAGATCACAATGATCAAAGCTAGAACAATTTGAATAATAAAAATAATTAATGTAGTATTGGATTGTAATCTAAAGTATAAAATAAATATCTATGAGCTATATGGATGTAAACAAATGGAGGAAAAGAGACAAATCTCCTTTAAAGAAGAATTTCTCATAATTTATATAGATGCCCTCCCTCCCCTCTAGAAAGTAGAGTTTAATTCCCCTATCCTTTGAATGTGGGGTGGACTTAGTCACTTGCTTCCAAAGACTAGAATAGGGAAAAGGAAAAATAACTTTACCATGGAAAAACGTGACAAACATTACCTTGACCAGATGATCAGTGTTAAAATCATTGGTGATAAATCATGTTAATAGCATGTGTGCCCTGATATGATATGATGAGAATAACATTTCTTCATGTGGTATTCTTCCCCAAAATTCATGACCTCACTTCAGTCATGAGAAAGACATCAGACAAACCCAAATTCAGGATATTCTATAAAATACCTAACCAATACACCTTAAAATCATCAAAGTCATGAAAAACAAGAAAAGACTGAGAAACTGTCACAAGACCAGAGAAGACTAAAGGAAATATGATGACAAAGTACTATATGGTATTTTATCTGAGTTGAGTCCTAGAGAAAAAGGCATTGGTGGAAAAACCAGTGAAATCCTGCAATTCAAATTAATAGTAAATCACCAGCATTGGCTTCTTAGTTTTGACAAATATGCCCTGGTTATGTAAGATGTTAATGATAGGAGAAACTAGGTGAACGGTTTATGGGACTCTCCATGCTATCTTTGCAATTTTTCTGAAAATCTAAAACTATTCCAAAATTTAAAAAAACTATATTGAAAGACAAGTCAACATTTAAAAGCATATGGGATGAAACTATCCCAATGCATGTATTTGACACATAATGTGCAGGCAATTTAAAAAATTGTTGTGGGGTGGCTGGATAGCTTGGTCAGTTGTGTCCAACTCTTGATTTTGGCTCAGGTCATGATCTCATGGTTCATGGGATGGAACCCTGAGTGGGACTGTGTGCTGACAATGGGGAGCCTGCTTAGGATTCTCTCTTTTTCTCTCTCTCTGCCCCTTCCCATCCACCGTTCTCTCTCTCTCTCTCTCAAAATAATAATATTTTTTTTAATTTGTGTGAATTAGGTGTACTTTAGAAGGAAAATGCCAAGGACATATTAGGATAGTTGTATGCATGTAATTTAAAGTGGTTCCGCTTTTTTGTGACAATTCAGGAAGCCTTCTTATATCAGCTTTCTTCTTTTTCCTAATGCAAACAAATAAAAGATTAATATCACTTAAGTGCTTTCAAGGGTAAATTTCTTCCAAGCAATACCGAACCTGACACCATTACACAACAGGATAAAAACTTCAAAGATTTATTCACCTAATATCTATTATTAGATCCCAAATTCACCTGTGGTAGATTACTTTTTCTGTTAATTCATAGTGTTTGACATTCTTTCTCTTCAGCTGGTATGTGCTTTAGTTCCAGATGAGGTCCTGCAGCCTCATTAACTGCTTCTGTTTCCCTTTCTTGGCCATCACTGCCTTTTCTTTATCCTGTTGCTTAGAGAGGGAACAGAAGAATTTTGAGGAGAGCTTTATTTCCATCACAAATTGTATAAAACTTGATCATTGTTGGATAGCGTTCAAGTTACTCTGACCTCTTTAGTCTTGCTTCTAAGTCAGTGTGGGTTTTTTTTGTTTGTTTTTTTTTAAATAATTTTATTTATTTTTGAGACAGGGAGAGACAGAGCATGAGCAGGGGAGGGGCAGAGAGAGAGGGAGACACAGAATCCGAAGCAGGCTCCAGGCTCTGAGCTGTCAGCACAGAGCCTGATGTGGAGCTCAAACTCACAGACTGTGAGATCATGACCTGAACCAAAGTCGGACACTCAACCAACTGAGCCACCCAGGTGCCCCTAAGTCAGTGTTTCTTAAGGAGTAGTGTGAAGATCACCTGCCTCAGAGTCACCTGGGATGTTGACTCCTGGGCCAGACGTACTGACTGGGGTGGGGCCCAGAATCCAATTCGAACACTGGTCCCAGGTGACTTTTTTTGTCCACCATTCTGAAAGGTCACACCTCTCAGGACATCCCAAAGGAACTTTCACTTTTAGTTTTAGCTTCCTTTTATGGAAGACCTTGAGACATTTTTAAAGATTCCTAACTCCAAGTGAAAACTGAGGTGCTCCACAATTCAGAGGCTGAGAAAGCTTTGCTCTCAACTCTTTTTGTAGGAAGAATCTATTAGTCCCATAATAAAAGACTCATAAAAATAAAACGTCTCGTGACTGTGTCTCAATCTCAGCATTTCTAAGGGTGTGTTAAGCCCTCTTCTAAGACACAGATATAAAAGACTACATTGACGAGTGTTCTTATACATCTAAACACTGTTTCCATATATGTGCTTCCTTATTTTTAATGAATTTCTTGCCAGTTTTCTAGACTAATGATATAGTATTGAGCGTCACATATATAATATAAATAGAGAACTAAGCTAAACTTTGGTGAAGAATATATCACTTAGCTGACATTACTTGGTTTAAAAATTCCCTGAAAAGACATTCATTTTCTCAAAGTTAGCATAATTTGAAGTGTTTGTGCTTTATATTTGTTCTACTTTTTTTTGATAGCTAAATTTCCATTGTTTGCCTCATTGTGACATAACATTCTCATTTTCTTCTCATTTCATTTAAAACAGCCAAGTTGTCTTTCATGTTAATTAGCTTTAAACAAGAAAAAATATCTCTGTGCATGTAATAACCAACTCCAAATAGGCATTATTTCATTAACTTCACGCTTTAGAGACATGGTGGCTGCTTATTAAAGTATAGCAGAGCTGGTATAAATTAAATCTCAATGGGTCATTCATTAACAAGGCAGTTTAAAGTGCCCTGGAAAGCCAGATCCTTTGGCTAAATTTAGTGGTATTTTTCCCATAAAATTTACCCAATGTTGCTCTTGTAGTTCAAACACAAAACCATTTTAATTGATTTCTAAAATCCTTTTCTCAAAAATAATAACTTAAAAGGAAGAGATTAATGCTGATTAAACCATATGACAAAACAAATCTAAAACATCAGCCCTGATGTTTCTAACCAAAGGCTATTAAGGCCTGTACATATGTTTTTCTGCACAGACTCATTATTTCCTAAGAAAATAATATGCAAAAAGCCGATGATGGCCATTGAAATATTATATTTAATTATTTCATAGACATTAATTATTTTAAAGCAAGTAATTCATTTCCTTAATATTTTGAACCCTACAGTAACACAATCTTAACCAGTTTACAATGCTTAATAAAGCATTGTAGACAGAACTCTTTGTATTCAAAAAAACTTTGTAGTATTTTTTTTTCCTGCTAGAAGATATGTGTGTTTGCATGGTATTTGGCTCTGTTTCAGTAAACATATGGGGGAAGCCTTCCAGTTATAAAACATATAGAAATCTAGTAATGACATTTTGAGTAAAAATCCTTCCCATCCATTCACTCAGCAAAAATTTTCTCAACCCTTTCCATATGCCAGGCACTGTACCAAAATCTCTTTGAGAACAAATGTAAATAAGGCAGATATGCCCCCTGCCCTTATGAAGCTTGGAAACTAGTGTCATTATTTTATTCCTAAAACAAATGACTAAAATGTGATTTTTTTGGTCATTTTTATGCTAGTTGGGTTTACCTTATATTAATCAATAAGATTTTATAGTACCTAATAATTACTGTTTCAACAACACACACACAAGACACAGACACACACACACACACACACATATACATAAAACTCACAGAATTTTAAATATGGTAGAAACTTAAGGCATACATTATACATGAAATAATTTGTGATCAAGGCATTAAGAGTTTTACAGAATTTGTGATCACTGCATTTATGACATAATTCAGTCAACTATGTAACAAAATTAGAAAACATAAAAGTACCTGACAGGATTCAAATTCTGTGATACAAACCGCACTCTTCCTAAAATTAGAGGAAAGTTTTTTTTTTTTTTTTTGGAAAAGTCTTTATAGACTGATAAATCCTAGCTTAGAAGGTTCATGACATTTTTCTTCCCAAATAAATAAGTACATAATAAATAGGCAGAGGAGAGAAGGCTATCTCTTTTACTCTCCTATAAAAGTATTCTATGATTGTTACCATTCAGAAAATTATAAATGTAAATTAATTAAAAAGGGAGTTTTGAGTAATTCATAACAATCCCAGAAAGCAGTTTTTCATTGTGAGATTAAAATGTATACAAACATATTAACATTTAGAGTTTAGCCATTTTACTACCTAGTGAATAAATTCAGGAATAACCTAGAAACTGCTTGGTTTCTCCCAACTTTTAGTTCAGTTCAACCTTTCCATTCACCATTACAAAGTTAGTAATGGATTCCTATTGGTCTCCTAGGAAACTACAATATAGAGAGGATTGAAAATGGTGATAATCTTGTTTCCCATAAACCTGTAAACAGGAGATAAATTGAATAGAGAAAGCACCAATGCAGTCACTGTCCCATTGGAAACAACAGGTTTAAAATTACCTTCAAAAAGTCTCTTCAAAAACAGAGCATATTGTTTTACAGTAGAAAAAAAAAGGAAACGCAAAAATCTGAAGAATTCTCTGGAGGTACCTGGATAAAAGAGGAAGGAAATAGAACATGAAGTATAATGATATACATTTATTACAAATTCAGGAAGTATTTTTTTTCCTTGTCTGGCTTAAAAATTAGAATTACAACCTTGCAATTTTGCCCATATTACCTTGTCTTTATTACACAGTGAGACAATTTTATTCGGCAGTACAATATAAGCAACTTTCCAAAAGGTTTAATGAAAACAAAATCTCAGCAGTAGCATTTTTGTATTTCACTGAATGGTTTTGGAAATATCCAGAACTATCACTTTATTAAAATCTGTGAGTTAACTTAAGTGTGTAAAAGTTTCAGTTTCCGATTTTCCAAATTTGAAGTTATAAAATGGAAAAAAACAAAAACAAAAACAAAAAACCCTTTGACCAAAAAGGAGGAGCATCAGAAGGAGGAGGAGACAAGAGCAAAGTGTTGGCAACCATGTTGGAATTTTAGCATGGTTCATTCTGATCATTAGAAGATCTAAGTAAAAGTTAGGAGTAGGGAAGGAGCAGGAAAAGCAAATATGCAAATATTAGCAGATTGGAAAGATAGCAAAAATAAGTTTTAATTAGTTTACAATTTAGGTCAAAATGAATTCCTATACAGATAGCTTTTGTAACACTAATTGTCTGTAAGATATAAATTCCCACTTGGTTATATTCAGTTAAATACATTATTACATACCTTCTATAGTCCTCTGTCTTACACTGCTAATATCCATTTCTACATATACTAAAACTAAGGCCCTTCAGGCCCACAGCATGCTGTGTATTTCCCTCATGCTTCCCATATCCTCCCACCTCTAGTAGAGAATCGATAAATGCTCCAAAGAGAGAAGTAAAATAGGGTAGGAATGGGATTGACTTTCTTAAAGACTGAGTTGGGAGGTACATTTTCAGCCTTCAATTCTTTACTTCTACTAATAGAGTCATGAGGCTTAGCACAAGCTACCCCAAAATAGGCACCTTGGAATACCGAACATTTTAAGCTGAAGAAATGTAAGAAAATAATAGAAGCAAGAAGGTCATTCTGCCCTTCCCTCTGCCCTTCTCCTCAGAAACAGGTCATAAAACCCTCATGTGAGAGGGCCCCCCATACCCGGAGGAAAGGAACATTCTTATCTCGGAAGACCAAGGAACACCAAGGCCAATCTGAACAAATAGGCCCTACTAAGTTTCCTCTAATTTACTACACTTACCTCATATTCTGATCTGTCATATTTCCTACGGGACTGTCCACTTATCATCAAACCTAGCATAAATATACTCAAGTTCAACTGTTTCTTTGGGTCTGCACTTCCCTATGGAGGCTTCCATGAAACTTACATGAAGTCAGTGTGTATGCTTTCCTCCTGTAAACCTACCTTTGTCAGTTTAACTTCCAGATCCAGGTCAGAGACCCTAAGAGGATCAAGGGAAAATTTCCCCCCTACACAGAAGATATATGTTCATATCTTCCAAAGTTGGGTTTTTTACATGGCTTTCTCATTAAATAGCTTTAAAACTAGAAAAGTCTTAAAAGTAGTTCTTAAGAGAGCTATGAAGAAGGTTTAAGAGTTTAAAAGGAAATTTTAAAATCTATTTAGGTTTGTTAAAATTCCTTTGACAGAATTTCTTTAAAATGAAGAAAGTAAAGGGAAATGGGATAATGTAGTGTGCATAGGCTTTCCCAAGAATAAAAATGACTCTTCAAAGAGAAAGTTTTATGTCCTACATATTTTATTAGCGACCAGTTCAAATTGCTATGTGAAAGATGAAGCACGAATGAGCTACCTCTCAGTTGCCCTGTTATTCCAAAAACTGTATGGCCTATCAGCACCTACCATATCTCATTCTTACCATGAGATGGCCATCCTGGCTGGATGATGAGCCAGAAACGGAAGGACTGTGGGGAATTTATGACTAATTTAATTCACAGATACCAAATCATTAGTTTTGTACAATGTCAATATTTTTTACAGAAAAAAAGGGGACTTTAAGAAATGATAAAGCTAAGTAATATTAATAACAATCATGCACATACATATAATGCTTCACAATTTATAAATTAATTTTATAAGCATCTCTCATATGATCATCAGTACAAATCACCAAAGCAGACACACAGTTATTATCGCCTTTACTTGATAGCAAAAGGAACTCTGACTTAGAAAAGGTTTAACTTAATATACTTAAATGTTTAACTATAGGTACATCAAATCATACATAGAGGAACTACTCATTCACCTCTTAGAGATTCCATTTATAAACTACATGGTGTGGGGTGCCTGGGTAGCTCAGTCGGTTGAGCGTCCGACTTCAGCTCAGGTCATGATCTCACAGTCCGTGAGTTCGAGCCCCGCGTCAGGCCCTGTGCTGACAGCTCCGAGCCCAGAGCCTGTTTCAGATTCTGTGTCTCCCTCTCTCTCTGACCCTCCCCTGCTCATGCTCTGTCTCTCTCTGTCTCAAAAATAAATAAACATTAAAAAAAATTTTTTTTAAATAAAATAAACTACATGGTGATCTTTTGATGGATTAGAACCCATGTTTTATGCTATATAAGGTACCTCATACTTTTGATACATTTAGTGATGTGAAGGAAAAGAATTCAGTGATCAAACTGGAACTCCAATAATAGCAATGTCTGTGTTTGTGGGTTCTACTTTGTTTAAGGTGTAACTTAACTTTTTTTAGTATAACTAAAAAAATAAAGAAGTCAAAATACTTCAATAGGAACATTTGGTATGCATTTTAAGGTCAAACCTTAAACTCACTATTAAGTAGCTATGGAATTTGTTGTTAACACTGTTATCAGGAATTGCCAGTAAACCTGTAAGCTTCATCCAGAACTAGTACAATAGGTGATACATTTCCTTTTAACAAAGGGAAACGAGAAACATATTTTACTATTGCTATGACCAAATATTCTACTAGTAAATGTCAAAGAATGGGAACACTTGTTTGGAAAGATGGAAGGTCATCCCTTTGAAAGAAGAGATTGGATAACTACACTGGAAAGTCTGCTCCTTAAATTTCTTCTTATAAACCCCAGTTAAGCACCCCTTCCCCTTAGAAGACAGATAAAATGGTAATATTCTTACCCTTTTCTGTATTGGTCTTTACACATTTTGTAAACACATGTAGAAGCTTATGTTTCACATGTGTATTTCAAAAGTAATTATCTGCTTTGAAAGGTGAATCCAATGTTATTTCAACATGCGTACAGATTTTGTAGTTTAGTCATGACGGTCCCATTGGGACCATTTTTTCCCCAAAAGTCATAGGCCTTTGGGTCACGGATAGCTTTCCTTTCTTTTCCTTCCTGCCCTTGTCAAGATCCAAACACCAGCGGGGAATAAAATCAGCAGGACGCTTGGCAGCCAACTTCAAAAAGGCCACCTCTTCACTAATGAGGCATTGAGAAGAGAGAGCCACAGACTCTAATAAAATTCTGCTCTGAAATCTGTGATGCTTCCAGGTACATTTTCCACTAGCATCAGATGAAAGTAAGGAAATATATAAAATCACGAAAAATAATATAATAGAAATGTCATAGCCAAGTGTAACCACAACATAGAGACACAGCTTTGAAATGTATTTAGCTTGATACAATTAGTACTCGAATGTTTTAAGACACTTGAAATTTTATACCATGCTGAGCATTATTTTCATTTTCCAAGAAGTTGTTTTGAAAATCAAAAGAAAATCATTTTCTGGCCTAAACATTTATTACTAGCAAGATAAAAACATTTCCTTAATTGAAATAGAAATCTGAATGATCTGAAGTCCCACCAAAAGATGCAGACAAAGGCCCTGGTGAGACTCCACTGTGAGCATAGAGACCAGAGTGGAAAGAGGATCAAAATTCCGTACTGTCACGTGAGCACCTTCCTGTGGGTAGAACACAGATCAATTCAGATCAAAACTAAAATTAAATCATGCATAAGCCTGTGGCAACCCTGTTGTAGGGAAGCAAAGGTAATAAAGAACATTCTTTTATAGTCTTTCCTCTAGCATAAAATATCATGATTGTATATTTATTCTACAACTCTAGCTCAATAGGAATTATTAGCCAGGTGGCTTAAAATTTCAAACCTGGGTCCAGATGGTTTAAATGTGGAGCAGAGGATTTTGTGTGTTGTCCTCATGAAGATTTAGACACGTGGACTCATCTGGAGGACTAGTGGAGCTGACCAAGAACCCACCTGCACAGCCTCCATGGAAAGGTTTCATCATCTGGCTTTGGAGCAGAGATAGCACTCAGAATTTTCCTCACTTGGTTGTCTAGTCAAAACCACATGGTCTCCTAGAAAAGTCATTAAGAGAGAATTCCTACAAGAAAAAGAAATGAATTTTATAGAGAAAATGTTGCGACACACTAGGAACACAATGCTGGAGTGATTTGAGACCAAAGTAAGGTGCTCAGGGCTAAACTAAATACATCTTTCCTGGAGCACTGCACACAGACTCCCAAAGGGACTATGTGGGTATTTGAAATACTCAGAAAAAAAACCCAAAACGCATTATTTTAAACAGGGTCCTTGCACTTTATAGGATATTACTGAAAAAAAAAAAAAACCCTGGAGGAAACTGAACGAGATATAAGGATGAGATAGTTTTATTCATTTTCATATTTGGGTGGTTGTTTCACATTTGGATATTGGATGGTTATGTAGGAGACACACATCTTTGTTTATATGAAATACACACTAACGTACACAGCTTAATGAAACATTAGATGAACAAGTTAGTCTCAAATGGTTGAGGAAAATAAGAGTTCTTTGTCTTAAACTTGCCACTTTTTTATAAATTTGTAAGTTTGAGATTGCTTTTCAAATTATATATATGCCTACCTACGTGTGTGTGTGTGTGTGTGTGTGTGTGTGTGTGTTTGTGTGTGTATCTCCATGACCTAGCCTAGACCTACTATCCCAGCTATTTTACTCATTATTCCCTTCATAAATCCTGTACCCTAGTTTGTTTGGCTTCTTGACTATTCTAATATATCATGTTGTAGACTTTGTCACTGATGTGACTTTGCTCAGTTACTTCCACCCTAAAAGCTGTTCAGAAAAAAATCTGCCTGTCACATTCTACTCATCCTTGAAAGCATCTCCTGAATGACATCTCTTCCATGAAACATTCTATCAGAGCCTAGTCTAATGCCTCAAATAGATAGTGTTCAAAATACATCTAGTGAAAAGAATTAATCACCTATGACTGGAATAGTTAAAGATAAGACCATAGAAATTGTACATGATCTGGACCTTTCAAGATCAGCATAAATCCACAGTGCAAAGGTAGATAAAGACTTAACTTTTATTCCACAAACAGGAATAAAGAAGAAGATTTTAGGGGCGCCTGGGTGGCTCAGTCGGTTAAGCGGCCGACTTCGGCTCAGGTCATGATCTCGCGGTCCGTGAGTTCGAGCCCCGCGTCGGGCTCTGTGCTGCCAGCTCAGAGCCTGGAGCCTGTTTCGGATTCTGTGTCTCCCTCTCTCTGACCTTCCCCTGTTCATGCTCTGTCTCCCCCTGTCTCAAAAATAAATAAAATGTTAAAAAAATTAAAAAAAAAAAACAAAAAAAAAAGAAGAAGATTTTAAAAGGAGGTATAAAGTGGTTATTTGAAGGTAGATTTGAGAACATACTTTAATGATGTATGAGAAGGAGCGTAGAAAAGATTCAGATCATGGTAATTGGCAGAATAGAAACCTAGCCCTGCTGTATTTAGGGACTGGGTATTAATTTTGAAAGCTAATGAAGCCAAGGAGAAATGAAGAGATTTTCATATGAAAGCTGTTAAACAAAGCAGGACAAGATCCTTTTTCAATAAGAAGAATGTGTCCATATTTTATTGTGTTCAATTGCCTGAAGTGACACAGTGTTGGGTCACAGGAAAAGACTAGTGATAATCCTAAAACACTGCAATGGGAAGAACAGCCAAAAAAGAATCACATATTCTGGCTATATATTTCCTAAACCATTTTTCTGGAAAATGATGCTCTAAATTAAGGATATATTGTTAGTCATAGTCACAGGAGACCAAACACATAACTGCTAAAGAGAAAAAGTGTTCCGGCTTCTCCTTGAATTTCCTAATAAAACTTAAAAGGCGATAACACATAATTCCAATGTATCCAGAATATTTAATCATAGGACTACCAAGAATAGTGCAGACATTACTGATTGCTACTTTAATATGAATTCCAGCTTTTAAGAGATGACTTCCTCATGGAAAAAAAAAGTGATTTCAGTTTCTGAAGGAAAATATTGGAATACTGCCATTTTGTAAGACTCAGCAGTTTGGCAGATGAAGGTCTCACTCACAAAACAAAAAGAAGCTACTTCATCATCAAACAAAATTACCAGCATGAAACATCTGTCATGTCACCCTTAACCCTGCACTCTTTCTATGATGTTTTAGGAGGTTTGGCATTTCTATTAAGCTGTGGATCACCTTGTTTTTTAACACTCTCACTTCACTAACAATTTCACTGCAATACCAAAGAAACAAATCTCACAAGAGCCTTACAAAGGAATGCATTTTTATAAGGATTTCCTGAGTACAATATGTTGAAATTGCTGCCCAAAAGCTTGGCATTTCTCCATTCATTTATGCCATACTATTTTCCTGTTTCTAGACTTTCCCACAGACTGATACCCTGTTTTCCTTGCTAGAGCTTTCTTTTTTCTTACAGCAGTCTCCTGACACTAGTGTGACTTGAGTAGAAGACTCTCAACATATCTTTTGACCCTGAAATTCTGTTATCTAAGAGTATTGCATTGTAAGGCTCCAGTCCCTTTAGCCTTTCCCTTACAACACCCCATATTAAACTCATTAAGCCAAAAAAAATCATGTGACCATTTTCTGCAAATTATCATTCCCTTGGGGTGCTTTTCCAGAGACGAATTAAAAGGAAAAAGGCTCATTTGCACTCTAGGAACAAATAATAATGGCTTATAATGACCATGACAATAAACACCAGCCCATAGGGTATAGGGCTTAGAATAAATCAGGGGGGTGCCTAATGTGAAACAGGCAGTGGTCCTAATAGGTAGTGGGCAGGGGTACTAATGAGAAATGCAATGATTCTGTCATGCTTTCCCATGAATTTGTGGTGTGCTTTCTGTTGTACTGATTTTTAGTGAGCTTTAAGAAATGTCTCTTCCATGCACATGCTCATGTTCTCTTAGCTTTCAATTTGGAGATCACTAGATGTTATGGAGGAAGATCAAGAGGAAGAAAATTACATCTGAAATGTGTGAAGAAGGCAAATATCAGTCTATTTTAGTCTATTTGAGTGAGTATACTAAGCCTGAGAGATTAATATTGTCGTCGGGAGGGTTGTTGTGAGCACTCAACCAATTGTAGTACATCTCTTTCTGCATAAAATATTTCCTGGATTCTGAGTGGTATAGTAGATAATGTTTCATATTTATGAAGCTAATGATAGCATTTCATCCTGTCAATTCTTACATAAGGAAAGAATAGCATTCTTTGATCTATACATTGGAATATCTAAAGCCAGATGTGTCTATACAAAGAAAGAAGTCACAAATCATGTTGCTGAAACAGTCTTTTGGAAAAAGAGCAAACTGACTTGAAAGCAAATTTTAACATTTTAAATAACCAATTAGAAACTAGTATTGGAAATTAGCTGTTTGGTTAAGTCCAGTTATGTGTTCTTTAAAGCAATGATAGTTTTGTTATGTTGGGAGAAAAAAAATCTTCAGTAAATTGGTTCCTTGATATTTAGAGTTGGATATTAAAAGAAGTTGAATAAAAAAAATATTGTCTGCAATTCACAGAGCTGAGTACACTGTATTGAATTTGCTGTACTTCTAATTATTAGCAAGTTTTTATTTTTAGTTACTCCCAACAAAATTAGCTAAGACAGTAAATAATAGTTTATTTGTAGCAAGTGTTTCAAAGCTAATGAGAATTATTAAAGATAATTTTTATCACATGCCTTCCCTGCAAAGCCAGTAGATTAATAACTAAATAGGGATGTTACCCACAGCTTGGCTGCCAGGAAGAATTATATAAACTAATTAACAAAGACCTTGGAGGAAAGTGGTCTCATTTACAATCTTGATAAAAAGGCCGTGAGAAAAGATACCACAAAGGAAAAGATAGATTCTTCTATGTATTAAGTATCCTTTCTTTATAATAAAATATATCATAAGTGAAATAAAGAGGAAAAAGCTAATGAAATATTTTCAGGAAAAGACATAATATCAAAAAGAAAAAAAATTGAGCACATGTAAGGAAAAATTAGCAAACAAATAAATGGAAAAATTAAAATTAGAAATTAAAAATTTGAAAGCATGTTATATCTAGTAAGTGTGCAAAATGAAAAATAAGGTGATTATTTATATTGGTGATATATATACATAAATTGATAAACATTTTAGAAATCACTTTTACTATGTGTTCCAAAAATTATATAAATCTTAGTATCATTGGATGGAATACTCTCACTCCGAGGGAATATTCTTAAGGATTATCTAAAAGAAAAGATACCTATACTCACTGCAGAATTATTTACTGAAGACCCCCTCTCCAAAAAAACCTAGATATTTAGCAATAGGAAATGATTAATTAAATTTTGGCCTATCAACTTGATAGAAGAGTATTAGACAATAATAAAAATACATGTGAGAATTCTACAGCATCATATAATGAATATTAAGTGAAAATGGCTTTCAAAAAAACTGCATAGCTGTCAAAAATAAAAAGGAATGTGGAAAAAGAAAAAAATCATTAAAAGCAGAAATATTGCTAATTCTGTATCTAATTTTTATCTATAGTGTGTTCTCACTTATGTGGGGAGAGGTGAAAGATTGCTCGAGTTTCTGTTGGAATTCAGTAATTTCAAGATAGTAAAATATAAGCTCTTCTAACTAAACTTGCACTGCAATTTGTTTCCAAAACAACATTCTTCCATTATGTATATATTCAATAAAATGTTTGATCAGTGCTGTTGATTCAGGCAGATGAGTTTTGACAGGATGTTTTCCTGAAATAATTGACAAAAGGGTTTGGGTCTGGTGCAGGTCAAGGACAGCAAAAAAGGCAATACAGACAGGACCAAGAGCTGTTCTAATCAGAAATCATCTCAAATGCTTAGTGAGGAGAAATTGATATTGATCTCAAAGTGCTTAGTGAGGAGAAATTGATACTGATACCAGAACTTTCCTCCATATCCTTTGTAATTTTACCCTAATAATTTTATCCTATATAATATCCTTTATAATTTTACATTTATGATTAGGTATAAAAATTGCTGCATGAATTCATTAGAATGCAAGCTCAGTCTCCCTGCATAGATCCTTTGATTGTTTTCATAGAGTCCCAAGTTAATGATTTGTCTAAATAGTATACATAAACATCCAAACCAACTATTAGAGCAAAAGTCAAATGCTAAAAGCCTGGAGGCTTAACCTAGTTTATAGATTTGTGTTTGGGTGGGCACAGACTGACAAAAATTCGAATTGGAATGTCTTACAATGGAGCAACCAGTCTGGACCAATCTGTACATTTTTGTTATCTTCCCGGTTCCCAAAGACATTGGAGCTGACACACTTGACACCTATTTTAGAGTTTTAGGACTGAGAACTAGTGGGAAAATGAACTAGTGATCTAAAAAGTCTTGCGAATAGGTCCTTTATAGGAATGCTCCGGGCCCTCTAATTCATGGATAGCTCAATTTTTCCTGGGGCTGTGGCTGCTGAGTAGGACTTCCTCAAAGCAATGTGGTTGCCAAGGCTGGGGAGGTGGGATTGCCTCACCCCTGTCTTTTCTTTCCTCAGCCCAGGAGGCTGAGATATTTTGGGATCAAACTATTAGTGCAAGGTTGGAATTGGTCCGCCTTCGCTAAATTGAGAAAGCAGCTGTGGGGCTCTCATCCTGTTTCTCTGCCTCCTACTGACAGAGGCCGCTCTGGCAACCCTCAATTGACTATTAGGTAGTAATATTCAGACAAGATGATGTTGGCATTATTGATAGTATATGGAGAGTCCTCTACCCCTGTTTAAAAGAAAAATACAGTTATTTGGCATATATTGCAATTAGGCATGCATTTCATTTAACACCTTTCACCTGAGAATCTCAGAAGTTTATGGAAATTCCTAGTTAACTTTTTATCCTTAGAGACTGCAGACCACACATAAAAATTATAAATGGAATTTCAAGATGTGACAGGAAAGGATAGAATAATAAAAAGAAATAAAATACATTGTCCTCTCAGAGGCTTTAAATCTGTCCAATAGTAGGAAACATTGCACTTAGTAGATAAAGGCATCAGGGGGGAAAAGATTTACGATAAAGAAAGTTTTCTCACTCTAACATATTTTCACAAATAAATTCAAATAATACTTGATCACATCTGTGTACTAAGCGTGGCTGTTACTCAGGCATCTTTAACTTTTTGGTGACATCTACTGTCCAAAATAGGAAATGCTATGGACTCATTCCATCCTCAGTATTTAGAATTTATTTCATTTTTTTTTAATTTTTGTATTTACAAGGCTACAACTTCTTTGATACTTCCATTTAATACAAGTAGACCTCATTAAAAGATTTAAAAGCTATTTAAATAATTTCTATATGCGTTGCTTCATGGAGCCATAAAAATATTGGTCTGTGCTGTCAAATCCTAATTTTTAGTATATAATTTAAAGATGTCATTTCAGTTTAAAGACTTTATTAAGCCTCTGTTCAAATATTAGAAAAATATTGAAGTGAATATTTAAATGCATTTTTTCATATTTAAAGAAAACCACTTCTGAGGGCTGTTTACAATATTATTGATATTATAATAGTAGTATATACAGTAGAATCCCAATTTAAAATTGTTTTTAATATTCTATTTATTTTTGAGACAGAGAGAGACAGAATGAGCGGGGAAGGGGCAGGGAGAGAGGGAGACACAGAATCCAAAGCAGGCTCCAGGCTCTGAGCTGACAGCACAGAGCCCGACGCACGGCTTGAACCCACAAACCAGGAGATCATGACCTGAACTGAAGTCAGACGCTTAACCAACTGAGCCACGCAGGTGCCCCAGTAGAATCACAATTTTAAAGGAAATCAAAGTTCCTAATCACTTGTCACCCTGACTTTCTATTTCTTATTCTAGCTATAAAAAATAAATTATCTGTTATTTACCAGGAAATAAGTATCATTTATACTCCTAATTATGCTCCACCTATTTCCCAGTTGATGGTTTGCAAAGACTTAAACACTTCATTTCATAAGTAATGATCATAACTGGAAAATTTTTTCAGAGGCATCTGGTACTGCAACAGCAAGGTAAACAATTTTTTTTTTAATTGGGTATCTCTTATATACAGGCATTGTGCTAGAAGCTTTCAACAGTGTAACAAGTGATCAAATGGGATAGTTCCCAAAGAATACCTCAAAATAGGAGGGTCTCAGGTTCTATAACACAACCTACTTCCATCCACTCCGGTAAGAAGGGAGAAGATATTTCCCTAATTGACCATGGTTCTCCCATTCTTAGAAGAAAAAAAAAAAATACCTTGCTCTTTTTAATCCAGTGAACAGTCATTTCGAGTTTACTACATGGTAAAAACCAGATATGGTAGAAGTAAACAAACCTAGAGTCTCCTGTAACATTACATGGGTTTAAAGTATCAAGTAATTCCTATCAAGCTTTAAAGTATCAAGTAATTCCTTCTCCATTGTGATTTGTTTTCCAGGCCTCAGTATCCTTTTTTAAATTAGTTACCCCAAAGCCCAATGATCTGCTTGAGAAAAATAACCCATGTCAATTAATCGATTAATTTGTCATTTTTATAATTATAATAATTTAATAATTACATATATAATAATTAATTATTGTGTATTTATTGTCAAGGTTGGCTTTCCCTGTACCCAATAAAATATATGCTATTTTTTCAAGGGTTTACAGCCTACAAAAGGTAGGCATCAACATTTCAAATCAAAATAGAATACCCTAAGAGATGAATGAGACACACAGCAATGAGATGAGGATTAAGTAAAAAGGCAAGAGTACTTCCAGCTGAGGGAATCAGGAAAGATTTATGGCAAAAGTGATGCATTTGATCAAATATGAGGAGTGTGTGCATCTTCAAAGTGGCAGTGTGGGTAGTCTAGGAAAGGAGGAATATGAGAGCAGGGTCTTCAAGGAGGCAGGAAGGCCTGGACACATGTGACACTGAGCGGCTCAGGATGTCTGCTAACTGGAAGCAAGTAGGAAACAAACAGAAGCTGAGATGTCTCACAAAGGCCCTGCCTTGCAAACTAGGGTTTGAATATTTTTACCAGGACAGTGGAGTTCCTTACTCCAGATCCTTAGATCATAGAAGGGGAATATCTTCAAATATGAGTTTCAAGTCAACTTCCTTTTAGCTTCATCTCAAAGCTGTTGCTCTGGGTTGGGTTTATTCTTTCTTTACTTTTGATTTCTTCCTGACTTTAGACCAAGGTCACTGACAAGTTATTATCTCTAGATCTATCACATCTGATCAGTTTATGCTTTTTTTTTAAGTTTATTTATTTATTTTGAGAGAGAGAGAGAGAGAGAGAGAGAGAGAGAGAGAGAGAGAATCCCAAGCAGGCTACACACTGTCAGCATAGAGCCCGACATGGACCTCGAAACCATGAACCATGGGATCATGACCTGAGCCAAAATCAAGATTCAGAAACTTAACCAACTGAGCCACCCAGGTGCCCCTATGCTTTTGATTTAAAAAAAAAAGAAAAAAAATCTTTGTTTCCCCTATTTCCTCTAAAAGTTACAAATAACAACCAACCACTATTTTGCCCTGGAAAATTGTTTTTATGCTTCACTAAAAATTGTTAAATACTTTTTTTTTAAGTCTATTTATTTATTTTGAGAGAGACAGGGAGAGCGAGCAAGGGAGGGGCAGGGAGGGAGGAGGAGGGAGAATCCCAAGCAGGCTCCATACTGCCAGCACAGAGCCGGACACAGGGGTTGAACTCACAAACCGACTTAACCGACTGAGCCACTCAGGAGCCCCCCAAAATTGTTAAATACTTTTGATTTTCCTCTCTAAGTGTATTTTATCATATTTGGCCCTAGACTTTCGCTTAGCACCTCTAGTAAGTAAAGGAGTATTCTGGGAACACATCCATTATCTTCCCCGACCACAGGAGGTAGGAAAGTGACAGTAAAGAAAAGGCAGGTATGGGAGACAGTTTCACTCAACTTTCTTGCTCTCACCTGCCTTCCAAAACACCCTCGGTTTAGTTTCTGTTAAAGTTCAAAATAACCCTTTCTGTGACTTGTCAATAAGATACGTAAACAGCATATTTGAAATGCCTAATATATAAGTACAAAATATTCAGAGCTAATTAAATTCAGTTGGCGTGACTGCAAATCATAAATATATGCATATTATTTGAAATTCTGCCTAGAATTTAATTTTCACCCTAATTCTAGAAATAACTAAACATTTTTCTACTAGGTTAAGTTGGGGGTTCTCAATTCTACCCTAAGAAAGTACAATTTTGAGTTCCAGTCTGTGAGTTTATAATTTTTTTTAATCATGTATCATTACTCTTCCACAACCTTAGCATATTGGTAAAATTAAATCATCATCTTTTCTTTTAGTTCATAGTCGCAGTCTAACTTCATACAACATATAGAAGAAAAATAGGACAAATTCAACTGACAGAAAATTTCTATACTAATTTTTATATGCATTTCTATGCTAATTTTCTGTACTGATTTTTTAGTATAATTTTTATACTAACTTTTTTAGTATAAAATATAAAGATATACTAATTTTTTTATTTCAGCTCAAACTTACAGTTCTCTCTATAATACACTTATAACCACCCCATCTCTCTCTCTCTCTCCCTCTCTCTCTTTCTCTCTCTCTCTGTCTAAACTGCATGAAACTGGTTTTCCTCATGTGCTTGGCTCTCCCTTAGACAACATTGTCAGGACTTCCACGTATCGACAGCTCAGTTTACACCTAAATGAAATGACTTAACAATGACCGTGTTATTTTTTGTCCAAATCCAGACACTTTTTTTTTCAACGTTTATTTATTTTTGGGACAGAGAGAGACAGAGCATGAACGGGGGAGGGGCAGAGAGAGAGGGAGACACAGAATCGGAAACACGCTCCAGGCTCTGAGCCATCAGCCCAGAGCCCAACGCGGGGCTCGAACTCACGGACCGCGAGATAGTGACCTGGCTGAAGTCGGACGCTTAACCGACTGCGCCACCCAGGTGCCCCAAGACACTTTTGAGAATGAAAACAAATTTTACATCATTCTCAAAAGTATATAATTTTTTTCCTAAAATTAAAAATTAAATATCTGTGTTAACTAAAAATTTTAAAACTTTATATTCACTATCTGAATATTAGAAGGTAACAAGCAAAATAAATACTCTTGGTACATATTCATAATTTGAAATGTTTTTTAATGTTTATTTATCTATTTTTTTTTTAATTTTTTTATAACGTTTATTTATTTTTGGGACAGAGAGAGAGAGCATGAACGGGGGAGGGGCAGAGAGAGAGGGAGACACAGAATCGGAAGCAGGCTCCAGGCTCTGAGCCATCAGCCCAGAGCCTGAGGCGGGGCTCGAACTCACGGACTGTGAGATCGTGACCTGAGCCGAAGTCAGACGCTCAACCGACTGAGCCACCCAGGCGCCCCTATTTATTTATTTTTAAGAGGAAAAGAGAGAGAGCACACAAATGGTGAAGGGGCAGAGAGAGAGGAGCCACAGCTCCAAGCTGTGAGCGCAGAGCCCGATATGGGGCTCAAACCCACAAACCATGATATCATGACCCAAGCTGAAGTCAGATGCTCAACTGACTAAGTCACCCAGGTGCCCCATATTTTTTAAATGTGTTTCATAGTGATATCTGTCTCTAATACAATATGCTCTAAATTTCTCTGAAAAGTATACTTTAATACAATTTTATTGTTTTTACAATTTAAAATTATAAATGTTTTGCCAAAATCTTTTTAAATGATATATAATGGTTAATAAAGTTGAAGTTGATATATTCACTCAACTCTTCTTTGTGGGTATAATTAAGAAAATGCCTTCTATGCAGATGCTAAGCTACTTGAGAATTTTCAGAGTAAATTCTGCTAAACAGCTGCATTGTCATATAGTCTTATATTGTTCCCAATAGATTTTTCCTCACGATAATAATAACTGCAACAGGAGCCAATAATGGCAAAGGTTTAAGTCTTATTTGGAACACTGATAAACTAAAATCACAATTTGCGAAGTAGACAACTATGATAACATTTTAGATTTTATGTCTCACAAACTAATGGTATTATCAGATGAAGACAGTGGGAGATCAGAGGCCATCCTGATAGGACTTTGCTCAGTGTTTTTAAGAAAAATACAGTGTTTCCAGTCAGAGATGGAACCTAAAAGCTGGAATCAGTATTCCAGGTAATAAAACCAAGAAAATTGAGCCTTCTGATGTTGTTTAGAAGCATGGTTCCACAATCACAAGTCCCGATTTTTATTTCAAGGACACCAAAGCTGTCCCTATTATTGCTTTAATTTTAAAATGTTCAGGGGCACCTGGGTGGCTCAGTCAGTTAAGCTAAGGACTTCAGCTCAGGTCATGATCTCACGTTTCGTGAGTTCAAGCCCCGCATCAGACTCTCCACTGACAGCTTGGAGCCTGCAGCGTGCTTTGGAGTCTATGTTTTCCTCTGTCTCTGCCCCTCCCCTTCTCATGCTCTGTCTCTCTCTGTCTCAAAAATAAATAAACATTTAAAAAGGTTTTTAAAATAATAAATAAATAAATAAAAATGTTCGAAGACATCCTACCCTACAACCACTCTAAGTGCCCTACAACAGTATCACATTACAGTGGAATTCACAGTTTATTAAAAATAAGTTAAAAAGCTTTAATTGAAATATTTAACAAATAGAGATTTTTAAAAAGACCTTCAAC
This sequence comes from Prionailurus viverrinus, assembly GCF_022837055.1. Classification (NCBI taxonomy): domain Eukaryota; kingdom Metazoa; phylum Chordata; class Mammalia; order Carnivora; family Felidae; genus Prionailurus; species Prionailurus viverrinus. The sequence continues at coordinate 132,034,919 of NC_062564.1, forward strand.
TTTTGAAACTTTTGGAGAATTATAATGAATGTACCAGAGCTTACAAACAGGAAGACACTGAAATGAATCCTTACAAACGCAAGGGACAAATCGAAGACATAAGTGATGGGAATTCCACTGGCATAAAAATTCAGTTTTGAAATTTTATACTTGCACTTCAAAATGCCTCAGCTTGTGAGAAAATTTATGACAAAACTAAAGAGGGAGAAATATTCAAAAACAACCCAAAACAGGGACAATATATTACATCGGTTTTGTCTAGTTAGAGTATTTGGTGAAGAAAGGTACCATGAAGGGGGTCCTAAAGCATACCTGTGAATGGATTTAGGTAGAAACATCTGCACATTTCAAGATGAACAAAATTAGAATTCAGAAAACCCTTTGTGTGTTAGAATTTGTTCTAAACTTACCAAGTACACAATTCTGTGTATCGGGGTCTGCTGTGCAGCAACCGTGTGACTTTGAATATTACCCTCTAAAATCCACTTTTCCCCTTCCGTAGAATAGGCATAGTAATAGTACATACTGCACAGGTCTTTGTGAGGCATAAAGAATGTTATGGATGTAATGGGCTTATCAGAGTGCCTAGCATACAGTAGGTACTCAGTAAATGTCAGCTGCTATTGTCTCGCTACTATCATCATCACCCTCAGCATCATCTCTTTTCCTTTAACTCTAAAGAGGAAGACAGTTTGGGTCAAGCTGTAGACTTATATTTAAACAGCATATATATCTTGATGCCACAATGAGAATAAATGTGGGTAAGAACCACTTACTGATCAGATTATAATTTAGAGGTATGGAAAGCACAGATAAGTTTTGACCCTCCTTTTTAAATAAAAATCTTAATTATTTCAAACTCTTTTTGAAATGCCAGATGTGTGTCCCCTTACTATAGGGGATAGAAGATAATTGGTGTCTACCTTTATGATGAGATTTAGCTTCAATAGATACTAGTTCCACCATGTATTTCAGAAATAGTAGCTAAAGATGAATTGTTCTAGAACTCAATGCATAAACTTTGGAAGACATCCTCCAGAATGTGTTTGATTTACTTTATTTTTTTTTATTTTTTATTTTTTTAATTTTTTTTAATGTGTATTTATTTTTGAGATAGAGAGAGACAGAGCATGAATGGGGGAGGGGCAGAGAGAGAGGGAGACACAGAATCGGAAGCAGGCTCCAGGCTCTGAGCCATCAGCCCAGAGACTGAGGCGGGGCTCGAACTCACGGACCGTGAGATTGTGACCTGAGCTGAAGTTGGACGCTTAACGGACTGAGCCACCCAGGCGTCCCTAGAATGTGTTTGATTTATAATCAATAACCATACATAACAAAAATACCCACTTCTTTCCACGTATGTGCATTTTGGTACAACTTTATCCTATAAGGTCCATCAGGAAGCTATATTGCTTGAAATCAAATATTCCAGACTAAAATTATTGAGATTTCATGATCAAATGGGTCATTAAGGATATCTGCTTTAGGAACCATTCTTTACAGTGCAAAAAGAAATCTTTGTAACAAAATTAATTTTGTATCCTTATTTGCATTGATCACCAGGAAGCTTAGATCTCAACCTGAGGCCTATCATTAATCATTTAAAATACCAGGGGTGCCTGGGTGGCTCAGTTGGTTAAGCATCCAACTTCAGCTCAGGTCATGATCTCGTGGCTCGTGAGTTCAAGCTCCAAATTGGGCTATGTGCTGACAGCTTATTGCCTGGAATCTGCTTTGAATTCTGTGCCTCCCTCTCTCCACCTCTCCCCTCCCCTTCTCTCTCTCTCTCTCTGTCTCTCAAAAATAAACATTAAAAATATTTTAAATAATTAAAAAAACACACAAAAGATGAGTTGTGATAAGGATATGGAGAAAAGGGAATCCTTGTACACTGTTGGTGGAAATGTTAACTGGTACAGCCATTATGGAAAACAGTATGAAGGTTCTTCAAAAAATTAAAAACATTACCACCATATGCAATCTCACTTCTCGGTACATATCCAAAGCAATTGAAACCAGAATCTTGAAGAAATACCTATATTCATATACTCATTGACTCACTATTCACAATAGTCAAGATGTGTAAACAACCTAAATGTCCATTAACAAATGAATAGATAAAGAAAATACGGTATATACATACAATGGAATATTAATCAGCCTTCAAAAAGAAAGAAATCCTACCATTTTCAACAACATGGAATAGACCTGGACATTATGCTGAGTGAATTAAGCCAAACAAAAAAAGATGAATATTGCATGATCTCATTTATATGTGGAATCTAAAATAGTCAAACTTATAGAATGATGGTTGCCAGGGTCTGGAGGCAGGGAGAAATGAGGAGGTATTGGTCAAAGGATACAAAGTTTCAGTTATATAAAATAATTAAGTTCTGGAGAGTTACTATTCAGCACATAATCCCTACAGCTAACAATACTATATTGTATACTTCAAATATTCTAAGAGGGTAGATCTATGTTAAGTGTCCCTTCCGCCACCACCACCCTCACCACCACCACAATGTTAATAATAATAATAATAATAATAAATAATGGAGGAGGGAGGAAACTTTTTGAGGTGATGGATATGTCTATGGGTCTGATGGTAGTGATGGTTTCATGGGTATATACATATCTCCAAACTCATTGAGTTGTATATATTAAATATATATGGCTTTTTACATGTCAAGAGAGTATCTGGACGGTCGAGTGATTATGTGGTGTTATTAATGCATGACAGTAAAGAAATAGCTTCTGTAGAAAGGAATAATTTGATAAGTGAGCCATGGAATACAATTATATTAAAGTAAATTGAAAATGGAATCATATTTTTTACTCTATATTTAGGCATTTAATTATTTTTCTAGCAGATAAATAACAACTGGGGTTGTTTTTCTGAAGATACAAATACAAATAATATCACCATTTGTTATTAAGACTCTGCAGCTATCCTTAATCTAAAGATAAATATATCCATATGTCCTTCCACTAAAAAATAACTGTACAAAATCATAACTGAACATATTGCCATTATTGTTGGTTGAGTTTGCCTTTAATTTTATTTATTTGAATATGTAATACAAATACAAATATAATATGAATTTTGAAAGTTCCAAAATTTAAAAGAGGTAAAAATGTATACATGAAAAGTTGTTCTTACTCCTCCTCTACCTTTCATCTACTCGAAACCCCCTACCCCTGCCAAATCATGAAAAACTACTCTTATCATTTTTTTATTCTTCCAGAGGTCTTCAGAGAATGTAAAATCATGTGCATATGCTTTTTTCTTTCTTTCTTTCTTTCTTTCTTTCTTTCTCTCTCTTTTTTTTTTTTTTTGCAGAAAAGAAGCAAGCCATACCCATGATTTTACCCTTTGCTATTTTCTTTTAAATATATATAGAGAGAGACTTAGTATAACTACTAAGTTATACTTAGTAACTTATACTTAGAGACTTAGTATAACTACTTCATATAACTACATACAGATCCCCTACGTTCTTATTATAGCTACTTAGTATTACATTCTTGTAATACTTGTAAGCATATTATTTTTTCACAATATAAATATTTGAAATTTTTAAAGATTTTTCCAAAAACTTTATATAAATATTATCAATTTGTATTCCCACTAGCCTGCTATTTTTTTTACATGTGTCAATATGATTTGTGAAGAACAATATCATAGTGATAGTACTGTCTTATTGTGAGTGAAACTGGGCATCTTTTTATGATTAAGATCCATTTGCATTTTCTGCTAATTGTCTTTTTATATCATTTTCCCTTTTTCTATTGGATAGATTATCCTTTCCTTACTGATTTTTTAAAATCTCTTTTTATATTAGAAAAACTATGGACACCTGCATGGCTCAGTTGGTTAAGCATCCAACTTTGGCTCAGGTCATGATCTCACAGCTGTGAGTTCAAGCCCCATGTCAGGCTCTGTGCTGACAGTTCGGAGCCTGGAGACTGCTTCGGATTCTGTGTCTCCCTCTCGCTCTGCCCCTCCCCCACTTACAGTCTGTCTCTCTCTCAAAAATGAATAAACTTAAAAAAAAAAAAAAAAGAAAAGGAGAAAGAAAAACTAGATCATTAAATGTAATGGGTTGCAGATATTTCTTCCAGCTGGTCATTTCTCTTCAAGAGGTTTACTTGAAGAAATTTTACTATTGCTTTTGTTTTATGTGCTTGAGTTTATCAATCTTTTATTTTATATATTCTAAGTTTTATATCATACATAGGTACACTTCCTCTCTGAGATTACATAAAAATTCATAATTTCTTGCAGTGGCGATTGATTACAGCCCTGTTGTTGAGTCTTCACTGGTTCTGGAACACTTTCCAACTATTTTTGAGACGGGGATTTTGCCTGTCAACTGGTTTTATTAAAGAAGAAATTTGCGTTAGATTTTCTTTTCATTGTTGCCTTCTTGTGATTTCTAAGAAGTGAAGGGGGAAATTACTGACAATATGTTTCCATTTTTAAACTGAAAATCATTGTTTTTTTTTATTTTATTTTACCCAATTTATTTCTATAAGTCAAGTCAAATTCTTTGTAGAATGACATTACAAATGCATAAACACAATTATTGTGATATATAAGCAATGAAGTTTTTGCTGTTGCTTATCACTCAGTTTCCTTTGAAATGCATGTTTTTTTTTAATTGTTTTCATTTAAGATGACTGTCCTTGTAAGATTAGGTTATCAGACAATAATGTGTAAATTTATGCACAAACTTTTGCATATAATTAATTTCAGGAGCTTCAGAGAGCTCTTCAGAACTCCTAATGCCTATCATGACCTATTTTGAAATTCAGAGATAAGCTGAATATAAGAGTCTCAGACTCAAAATGCACAATAATTTATGTTGAAGGAGAAAAACTTTCTTTTGTTGTTACCACTAAGGTTTGGAGATTAGGGGCACCTGGGTGGCTCAGTCAGTTAAGTTCTGGTCATGATCTCAGAGTTCATGGGTTCGAGCCCCATGTCAGCCTCTGACAGCTCAGAGCCTGGAGGCTGCTTTGGATTCTGTGTCTCCTTCTCTTTCGGCCCCTTCCCCACTTGCACTCTGTCCCTCTCTGTCTCTCAAAAATGAATAAACATTTAAAAAAAAATTTTTAATGTGGAGATTAATATGCCAAACAAGATGGGACTTACTTTAACAATCCATAACAAATACTATTAAAATTGTTACTTATTTTAAAATGATCGTGGAATATATGATTCAACATAAGATCTTACTGTTTCAAAGTATGAATGTGAATGGACTTACTAAGTATATACTCAACACAGTTTTGAATAAATTATCGAGTTTTTTTCAAAATCTTTCGTTCAAGTAGCAAATCTATTGACAACTAAATTCCTTTATAGAAAAAGTCTAGTTAGACTGTTGAGAATATAAATTAGTTAATGTTGTAGAAGGTAAACTTTAGATACAAAAGATAACAGCATGTTGAAATGGAGCTTCATCTGCTCCAGTTTTAAGTCAGGCCCAAAGGCAAAACAGAACCATTAATGCTACCTACCCTCCAGTTTAGGGTAGCTTGTTAAATCATCTATGTAAGAATTACGAAGTAAGCAGTCAAAAAATATTTTTGCACTTGTTGACTTACTACCTAATTTACTGTTATATAATAAGCTAAATAAATCTAATAAAAGAAAGAGAGAATTACTTTAGGTTAAATTATCCAAAAATAGTAGAGCCCCCCTCCCACCTTGGGTAAGGAAGAAAGTGCTTCTTCCTCACACTAAGGCTACTGGATGGAACAACCAAGCTACTGCTGAGAGAATCGAACGTTTGCCTACTAAAGTTTGGAAAACCTTAATATCCAGTGTTTGCCTCCCACTTGAAAATTCCAAAGTAAAAGTCTGAATCTGGGTCTGTAGAATGAAAAGGAAAGACTGTATTTGCCAGTAGTGGTAGGTCAGAAAGACGTGATTCCTTCCTATGTTTGGCTGTTGGTCTTAGAGGAAAGAGGCACACAAGGATCATTTTAGAGGAAAACTCCTCTTCAAGAGGGTTTGCTCCCAGGAACAAGGAGCTTTAGCAAGAAGAGGTTGAGAGTGTGCTGTCCAATGAAGAAGCAGTTGGAGACAGGGCATGTAGGGAAAAACTACTGGAGAAACTTTCCTCACAGCATAAGAGGTGAATTTTTCTGTTTTTCGCAAAGGGAGAATATCAAAGAAACACACAAAAATATTTAAGGAGAAAAAGAATGAACACTGAAAATCTGCCATACTCAGAGGGCACCAAAGACCAAGTTACAGCCACTTCTCATAAGTAAGATTTTGTTCATGCCTCCTTTGCTCTCTCCAGAACCAACTCAAGAACTTGCAGTGGCAGCCTATGGGCAAAGTGATGATGAGAAGGGTTGGAATATATGGAGAGATGGAGAAGAGGCCATATTCACTTCCCCTGATGTGATGGTTAATTTTATGTGCCCACTTGACTGGGCTAAGGAATGCCCAGATAGCTGATAAGCATTATTTCTAGGTGTGTCCATGAGGCTGTTTCCAGAACAGATTAGCATTTGAAAGAGACTAAGTAAATTTCACTCTCACCAATTCAGGTGGGCATCATCCCATCCACTGAGGGCCTGAATAGAGCAAAAAGCCAGAGAAAGGGTGAATTTGTTCTTTGCTCTATCTGGGACATCTATCTTCTCCTGCCTTTGGACATCAGACTTTTAGACTCAGACCTGGACTTACACTATTGGGCTCCTCAATCTTTAGACCTTTGCACTCAGACTGATTTGCGTCACTGGTTTTCCTCATTCTTCAGCTTGCAGGTGGCAGATGGCAGGATTTCTAGGCCTCCATGATTACATGTGCCAATTCCTATAATAAATCTTCTCATCTATATCCATGTCTGCATCTACATCTCTGTTCTGTTTTTTTAGAGAATTCTAATACACCTGCCAAAGGATTCCTAAGTTGAAGGCTTAAATCTAAATGAAGCACAGAAATTGGATCACTACTGATGGAATGGGAAAAGATATTTTCAAATGACATATCAGATGAAGGGCTAGTATCCAAAATCTATAAAGAAATCACCAAACTCCACACCCAAAGAACAAATAATCCAGTGAAGAAATGGGCAGAAGAGATGAATAGACACTTTTCCAAAGAAGACATCCATATGGCAAACAAATACATGAAAAGATACTCAACGTCACTCATCATCAGGAAAACACAAATCAAAGCCACACTGAGATACTACCTCACACTGGTCAGAGTGGCTAAAATGAATACATCAGGAGACTATAGATTCTGGCAACGATATAGAGAAATGGGAACCCTCTTGCACTGTTGGTGGGAATGCAAACTGGTGCAGCCGCTCTGGAAAACAGTGTGGAGGGTTCTCAAAAAATTAAAAATAGAATTACCCTATAACCCACTAATAGCACTGCTACATGTACCCCAATGTTCATAGCAGCAATTTCAACAATAGCCAAATTATGGAAAGAGCCTAAATGTCCACCAACTGATGAATGGATAAAGAGGATGTGGTTTATATATACAATGGAATACTACTTGGCAATGAGAAAGAATGAAATCTGGCCATTTGCAGCAATGCAGATGGAACTGGAGGGTATTATACTAAGTGAAATAAGTCAGTCAGAGAAAGACAGATACCATATGTTATCATTCATATGTAGATCTTGAGAAACTTAACAGAAGAACATGGTGGAGGAGAAGGTTTAAAAAAATGTTACAAACAGAGAAGGAGGGAGGCAAACCATAAGAGACTCTTAAATACAAAGAACAAACTGAAGGTTGATGGAGGGGTAGGGGAGAGGGGAAAGTGGGTGATGGGTATTGAGGAGAGCACTTGTTGGGATGTGTACTGGGTGTTGTATGGAAGCCAATTTGACAATAAATTATATTTTAAAAAAAGAAATTAGATCACTAAAAGAGACAGAGCATCTCATTTGCAATACTGAGTTCTTATGGATGACTACAATTTAGTGAAATCAACAGAATCTTTTTTTCCAAAACATAGGATATAGTATATATGTGTTTTATTTAATTCCTCTTTACCCAGTTGGTAAGGGAGAGATTCCTACTCTATGGTTATGAAGATGGCTGAACACACAACACCTGGCACTGGACAGATAAGATTGATGACAGTTTGAGGACATCACATGCCATGCAGGGCCACATGGGGGTTGCACTTGGGACAAATGAGCAAGCATTGTACAGGAGGATGTAATTGGTTTGTCTGAATAATTCTTTGGGATGACAGGTAACTGAAGCCTGCTGCTCAGGGATAAGCAACCACTGTGCCTGGTTCCTGTGCTAGGAGGGTTGCTTGACTAGGGGTCCCTATCTGTCAGAGGGGGAGGGGAACTTGTGGCTAGCCTGTTCACAGCTCTCCCAGTTTTAAGGTCTCTCTAGCTGTAATAAATTGAATGGTTGGGAGTAGGGCATGGTCAGAGACAGGTAGACAATTAAGAGGCTATCAGTGTGTCTAGAAGAGTGAAATGCAGCAAAAGAAATTCTGGGAATAGAGAGATATGGGTGGATCTCAGAAACATTAAGTAGAAAACAACAATAACAACAACAACAACGACAACAACAATTAAGTTTTCTGGATTTAGCAACCAGATAAATGATCACGTCTTTCATTATAGCAGGGAAACTCATATAAGCACAATTCAAAACTGGAATGCTCGATTCATAAAATTATAAGTTAATCATATGGTACAAGGATGAGAGTCATTTATATGTATTAATTCCACTTCCCATGTTTATAGATTATTAAAAGCTAAAGCACAGTGGAACCAATATCTAGGTAACACGAATTGATGAACAAACATTTTCAATACACCTAATAGAAAAGATAGCACTCTCAAAGATTTTTTACTAGTTGGGTATATTGAGACCAAACTCATAAAAGAACTAATAGTACATTGTGGTATTTGCTAAGCACCAAATGGTCAAAACAGAAAATAAGTCTTGTAAAAGTATCCAAAAATGTCTATGAATACTAGTGGAAACTTTCAAAATCCAAAATTTACTTTTTTAAAAAACTTGTTGTCAAGTTAGCTAACATACAGTATATACAGTGTGCTCTTGTCTTCAGGAGAGGTTCCCATGATTCATCACATATAATATCCAGTGCTCATCCCAACAAGAGCCCTCCTCAATGCCCATCACCCATTTTCCCCACCCCTGACCCCCCACGCCTATCAACCTTCAATTTGTTCTCTGTATTTAAGAGTCTCTTATGGTTTGCCTCCCTCTCTATTTGTATCTTATTTTTCCTTCCCTTCCCTTATGGTCTTCTGTTAAGTTTGTCAAATCTTACATATGAGTGAAGTCATATATCTGTCTTTCTCTGACTGACTTATTTCACTTAGCATAATACCCTCCAATTCCATCCACATTTTTGCAAAAGGCAAAATTTCATTCTTTTTCATCACTGAGTAGTATTCCATGGTATGTATATATGTGTGTGTGTGTATGTATATATATATATATATATATATATATATATATATATATATATATATGTATACCACATCTTCTTTATCAAGTCATCAATCAATAGATATCTGGGCTCTTTCCATACTTTGGCTATTGTTGGTAGTGTTGTTATAAACATTGGGGTACATGTGCCCCTATGAATCAACACTCCTGTATCCTTTGGATAAATTTCTAGTAATGCTATTGCTGGGTCATAGGGTAATTCTATTTTTAACTTTTTGAGAACCTTCCACACTATTTTCCAAAGCGACTGCACCAGTTTGCATTCCCACCAACAGTGAAAGAGGTTTCCCCTTTCTCCACATCCTCACCAACATCTGTTGTTTCCTGAGTTGTTAATTTTAGCTACTCTGACCAGTGTGGTTTTGATTTGTATTTTCCTAATGATGAACAATTTTGAGCATCTTTTCATGTCAAAACACAAAATTTAAAATGTCATCTTTTAATCTAGAAGTTCTGCTTCTAGGAATTTATGCTAGGGAAATAGTGAAGAAACTATGAATATGTATGCATATAATGGTACTCTTTGCATTTTAACAGTGAAAACTTAGCTATCGTCACTATTAACATCAAAACCAGATTAGTTATATAATAACAGCACAGCTATACAATAGAATATTATACCATCATTAAAAAATAATAAAGTAGAACTGAGGTATTACTAAATAAAAGACATAGACAATATATTATTATCTCAAAAAACAGTTCATGGGAGAGTGTAATGACATGGTAATATCTCTAACTATCTGTATAAGGAATTCTTAAAAGAATTACCCAACAGATTAACAACAGTTAACCTTTGAGAATGTGAAATTGCAGAGGTACTTTCACTTCTTCTCTACCATTTGAAATTTTAGAATGATAATATGTGTAAAAGATAAAACATATTATGAAATGACTTCCGTCGTTGTCCTATGAGGAGCTTGCTGGACCACTCTTTTTCAGAGAGAAGGCCAAATGGCATGGAAACTCTTCTATGGTTGCATCCTGACTCCTACCACTGAATGCCTTCCATTCCCAGCACCCAGAATTTAAACTAATATACTTACCACTTTGATGGGTTCACTGTTTGACCAACTCATGACTACTTACTGTTCATTTTTCTAGTTTTAAATAATAATAAATACAATTGGGCCATTTCAGAAAACCCAAATATAGGGCTTTTCTATTTCTATTAAGGTCAAACATTCTCTCAACAACCCAAATTCAAAATTACAAAACCAGGTTTCATTTTTTCTTTGCTTTCTACATCAAATCTTTAACAAAGTCACCCATATTCTCCCACTCCTTTCTACTCTTTATAATAGGTGTCAGTAAACTTTTTCTATAAAGGGCCAGATAGTAAATACTTGAGCAAAACAACACACTTAGATCTTAAATGCACTTTGCTAAGTGAAAGAAGTCATACATAAAAAGGCTCATTCTGTACCCTTCCGTTTATATGGCAGTCCGAAAAAGGCAAAACAATAGGGACAAAAAAGCAGATTAGTGGTTGCCAATGACAAAGGAGTAATGGGAGGACTTGAATAAATAAGCAACAAAAGGGAATGTGGGACTGAGAAAACTGTTCTATGTGGAACTGTAGTGGTAGATACATGACTCATTGCATTTGTCAAAATTCAAAACCTGTACATCACAAAGAGTGCATTTCGCCACATTAATTTTTTTTAAAAAATCAAATAGGATGTAGGGAAGGATGGAATGCAGACTGTAGCAAATCTAGCTGTATTACAAATGAATTGCATAATTACAGAAAGGAGCTGACCTAAGTAGCTTTGGCAGTTACCACTTTTTAAATTATTTTTATATGTTTATTTATTTTTGAGAGAGTGAGAGAGAGACAGACAGCGTGAACAGGGTAGGGGCAGAGAGAGAGAGGGAGACACAGAATCCAAAGCAGGCTTTAGGCTCCCAGCTGTCAGCACAGAGCCCTATGTGGGGCTCAAACCCACAAGTCACAAGATCTACTGAGCCACCCAGGCACCCCTGGCAAACAGTTACTTAACCCGATACTTTAAAGCTACAGACAAAAAGAAATGTACACAGCCCTCTGCTCTAGCTTAGGGGTTGGCAAAATATTTCAGTAAAGGGCCAGGTAGTAAGTTTGTTAAGCTTTGCCCACCATAAGTCTCTCTCACAACTACTCCACCCTGCCATTGGAACACAGAAGCAGCCATAGACAATACAATATGAGCATGGTTATGTTCTAATAAAACAATTTATAAAAAACAGGTGTCTGGTCAGATTGGGTTTATGAGCTGTAGTGTGACAATCCCTGCCACAGTTGATAAGTTTGTTACTCACAGGGGTATAAGAAGTTCAGAAAGTTCTCTTTTTTTATGCTAGGGCTGAACCAATAAGTAAATACATCATAGAAATTAAAAATTGGGTTTCTCACTATTGAAGAAAGAAGTTACAAATAAGGAAAGGATAGATGCTAGAGTGAAACATGTGGTACCAGAATGGAGATGGAGGTATTGAAAGGATTCATGATTTTTTTCTACAAATATCAGACAGAAATAAATAGATTTGCTTATAGGCATAAACTAGGGTACATATACATATTTCCTAGTTCAATCCAGTACCACGTACTGGAAGAAATGCTACCTCAGAAGAAATGAACTTGGTTTCCAAATACTATTTCTTAATAAAAGGAAAATTGGTTTACCCCAGGGCTTGGCAGAGAAAACATAAGATGATCCTGGAACAGTTTGTGATAGCAGAAAGAAGGAAGTGCTTATGAATAAGTAATAAAAGATCAATACATACTGAAAGGACACAGGAGACAACCCCAAAAAAGCTCCCAATAGCAAAAATTAGGACAATTTGAGAAACAAAAAAAAGTAATGACAGTATCGGATTGTAACCCGAAGAATGAGATCAATATCAATCCAATATAAGCAAATGAATGAATGAATGAATGAATGAATGAATGAATGAATACGGGAGAAGGGACAAGTCTTCCTTACAGAAGATTTCCAATTAAAAATATAGAGAGGATAGGGAAAATAGTAAACCACAGTAATACTTCCCTCAAGCAGGATCCAATGATGAATACTAAAATTAATGGGTAAAATTTAAGCAGAAGTAGGATTTTGCCCAGTCACAAGATATCTCTCTCCAAATATTTAGTAATTACAAAGGGAAAACTAGCAACTTCACAATGGACAAACCTGGCAGATGTCAAGTGATTAAGGTTAACATCATCAATAATAAGACATATCAACATCATCTACCCCTGATATGATGCTTAATGCATTAATTAAGGCACGCCATCCCTGAATTATTCTTCTCAATGATGCAGAGCTTCAATATGATCAAGAAAAAAACCAAATGGAGAAAATTCTATAAAATAACTCGCCTATACTCTTCGAAAGTGTCAAGATTGTAAAAAAAAAAAACAAGGAAAGACTGAGAAATCATCTCAGATTTTAACAAACTGAAGTCTCATGGCAACTATATGCAGTGTGAGATTCTGTACTGGATTCTGGTACAAAGATACCGGAGTCCAGCTCCAGCAGGTCCAGGGGTTCCCAAAGGATGAAAGGTGTCGGCGAAAAAGTGAACATAAAACAAAACTAAAATAAAAACAAAAAATAAAAATGGACACAGACAACAGCAGTGTGTTGAACTGGCTGATTTATTGTAGCAAACGTGGCATTATATTTGCTAGTGGTTTCCTCGTAGCATACATCATCTATGTTTTTCTAACATTACCTAATTTTGAAAATGTTCCTATGTGTAAACAACCTTTAAGAAATAGCATGGCGATTTCTTGTAAAGTTCCCGCATACCCTTTGATTATTGATTAATTTCTTTCATTGTTTTTATTATGTATCTATGTTTATCTATAATCTATAAAGTATTTGCTTTGCTGTTTTCATGAAAGGTCATTTATCTCTCAACACCTCAAGTGGAACAGTTACAGGGACATGACCTCTTAGTTGTTTCCCTGAACCATTCGTGGTTTTGAAGAACAAAAGTGTTCTCCTGGGTCCTAGGTGTCAAGAAGGGGGCCAAGGGGGTCTTAGAAACCCACGCCTTATGCATTCTCAGAGAGACAATGCACCTAGGAACCAATGAACCATCTCTACTTTAACCGACTAGGTTCAATCATCATCTGGAATGCCTCCTGGGGGCCAAGTGGGCCTAGGGGTTAGAGTGACCTGTGTCCATAGATACACTCCTTAGTTACCAGAGTGGGGCTTTCAAATCCATGTCTCTCCTTTGTTGGCCGCCTTTGCTGGCAAATGCATGAGGCTATCCTTCCTGTAAGTAGAGGAGTCTCCATAGGGGATAGCAAAGGCTAAATGTAAGGCTGCACAATTTCTTGCAGAAACTTATTTTCTTTCCTAATGGTTCTTTTCCCAGAGGGCCTGTCGAGGGCAATTCCCCAACAGACAATACCCCAGGTAATTTTAAGACCAAACTACCTAAAAGCGGGAGTACAAGAAGCTTCACTGTTGGTGGGCCACCTTACAGTCACCAATCCGTCTACAGCCCGGGCCTTGCCATTCAAGCTGGGATAGCTTGGCTTCCAGCACAAAGAAGTGGGGTGGGGGGCAGTAGTGTGAAAACTGGTAGAATTCAAAGAGATTCTATAGTTTCATTAATATCATCATACCAAGATTAATTTCCCAGGTTTGATCATTTTTTTTCCTTGATCATGTAAAATATTGGCATAAGGCTAAGCTGGGTGACCAGTACATGGAAGCTTTTTGTAGTATTTTTGCAACTCTTCTATAAGTCTAAATTTACCTCAAAAGTATAAAAACATTAAGGCTGAAAATTTATTCATTGAATTCTAACTATATGCTAAGTATAGAATTAAAATCTAAGATTATTAAAAACATCACTCTGGTCTATAAATGTCTTATGCAATCAAAATTGTATTTAAGATACTACCTTATAGATAAGATAATTTTTAAGTGAAATTCACTTGTCATTATGAGGGTAAAAGGAGGATATACAACCCCTTTGGGGTCCAGTTCTAAAGCAGTTAGATAGAAGAACATCAAATGTAATGGTCTATCTCCCCTAGTATTGCATGACAGAAGTCTCAGGCCTCTATGAGAAGCCCAACATTTGACTTTACACCCAACTTGGCACAGAACCAATAACAACATCAATGCAGGGAGGTCTGAGCTAGATAAGTCTAAATAAATACCATAGATCTCCATGTGCTGTACATATGGATAGAGGAGTGTCCACATGATCTGAGATACAGAGTACTGAGAGGACCAATGGGCCAACAAAGGTTTGAAGGTCATGGCTAAAATACTCCAGGATTTCAACACTGACTGGAACCATTGATTTCCAAGTAGGTGCCAGCACTGGTCAGGGACTAGATAAGACACCACACTTTGCAGAAAACCAGCAAGGATTCACGTAACTCAATATGCCTCCCAAGCCCACCCCTACATCTCTCCTATGCCCACAAGCTCAAGTAAGTTTCCTCAAAACTCAGAAATTACCTGGAATTAGAGCAGGGGGAAGAAAAGGAAATTTTAAAGACTGGAAACTAACACCAAAAAGCCGGAAACAAGCCAAAGAGATTATTTGTGCTGGAAGAGATTTAAAGATGATTACTTTATATTCTAAAGTGTGGTATTTTATAGAAGATAAGTCACATTTTATTTGCATATGTGAGAATCAATTACTAAATTAGTGCATCTGTTTACTTTTATGTATTATTACACCAAAAATTCTATGGAAACTGGAACTGCATCTTTTTTTATCCTTGTATGCCTAGCATTATAATAAGTATTTGACAAATATTTGTCATATGAATGAATAAATGAATGAGGTTACTGCCCTGGAACTCAAAATGTGGAAAGGCAAGCAGACATGTAAATAGATACTTAAAATAAACCTAAATAGAAGATACAATACTACCCAATGACCTCTGCCTGTTACAGGAAAAAAAGGCTTCAGAGGTATAGATCTTAAAGAATTCACGGGAGTTTGATAATGATCTTCTGAACTACAAAGAACTTAGAAACTTTCTTGATGTTAAAACCATTGATTTTATACTTAATATTTTCTCTGTGCCCCAGCACAATAACAGGAATTCAGTAAATGTATTGATTTGACTTGAGTTTCAGCTTACAATCCATTAGTTAAAAGAAATTGCCATTTCCTGAAATATATTTCCAATTGATGATGTTAGATGGAATACTTTTTTTAAGCTAAATTGATCACTACAGGGGTCTCATGTAATTAATGACATTTATTTATGAAACGACTCACCATGGGATTAAATCAAATAATGATCATGAATAAACATACATCTACTCTCACCAGAATCTGACCATACTGGTACAGGTCACACGTGCAGCCTCCAGAACACTGATAAATTTTTGTTCTATGGTATTTTGTATGAATACAATCCAAACTAAGACAGTTGAACTATTTGCCTTTTTTTATTATTGAATTGTAAAGGTTCTTTATATATTCTGGATATGAGTCTTTTATCAGGTATATGATTTGCTAATATTTTCTCCCATTATGGGAGTTGTCATTTCACCTTCTTGATTTATTTCCTCTGAAACATAAACATTTTCAACTTTGGTAACATCTGTGTACCTTTTATTTTTTGGTTACTTGTGCTTTTGATGTTATATCTAACATTGCCTAAACCAAGGTCACAAAGATTTATCCCTATGTTGACTTCTAAGAGTTGTTTGTTTTTTAATCATTAAAACAAGCTTTTTTTATTATTTAATTTTTGAGAAACGGCACAAGCAGGGGAGGGACAGACAGAGGGGAGACACAAAATCCAAAGCAGGCTCCAGGCTCTGGGCTGTCAGCACAGAGCCCAATGCAGGGCTTGAACTCACGAACCATGAGATCGTGACCTGAACCAAAGTCAGACACTTAACCTACTGAGCCAGCTAGATGCCCCTAAAACAGTTTTTAAAAGGTGTTTTGCTCAAAGCTGTGTTTATTGGTTTTCCACACTGCCATTGTTGATTTGTGAGATTTCATAAGGTAATTATTGCCAGTTCCCTGATCACAGTTATAATAAGCTTCAAGAGAAAGGGATTGTTATGTCAATATATACTATTTTACAAATATTTCAAAGTTCAGAGACTATCTCTAAAATAAATGTTTGGAGATTCCTTTTTTAAAGTTACCTATGGTATTCCTTTTCTTTATTTTATTTTATTTTATTTTTTTGATTCACATCCAAATTAGTTAGCATATAGTGCAGCAATGATTTCAGGAGTAGATTCCTTAATGATCCTTACCCGTTTAGCCCATGCGACCCCCCCACCACACCTCCAGTCACCCTCTGTTTGTTCTCCATATTTAAGAGTCTCTTATGTTTTGCCCTCCTCCCTGTTTTTATATTATTTTTGCTTCCCTTCCTTTATGTTCATCCGTTCTGTGTCTTAAAGTCTTCATATGAGTGAAGTCATATGATATTCGTCTTTCTCTGGCTAATTTCGCTTAGCATAATACCCGCTAGTTCCATCCACGTAGTTGCAAATGGCAAGATTTCATTCTTTTGGATTGCTGAGTAATACTCCATTGTGTATGTATATATATATATATATATATATATATATATATACATATATATACATATATATATACATGTATATGTACATATGTACATATACATATATATGTGTGTGTGTGTATATATATATATACCACATCTTCTTTATCCATTCATCCATCCATGGACATTTGGGCTCCTTCCATACTTTGGCTATTGTTGATAGTGCTGCTACTGCTATAAACATTGGGTTTCATGTGCCCCTTCGAAACAGCACACCTGTATCCCTTGGATAAATACCTAGTAGTGCAATTGCTGGGTCATAGGGTAGTTATATTTTTAAATTTTTTTAATGTTTATTATTTATTTTTGAGAGAGAGAGAGAAACAGAGTGCTAGTGGGGATGGGGCAGAGACAGAGGGAGACACAGAATCCGAAGCAGGCTCTGGGATCCAAGCTGTCAGCACAGAGCCTGATGCAGGGCTTGACCTCATGGACAGAGAAATTAAAGACCTGAGCCGAAGTTGGCCGTTTAACCGACTGAGCTATCTGGGGGCCCCTACTTTTAATTTTTTGAGGAATCTCCATGCTGTTTTCCAGAGTGGCTGCACCAGTTTGCATTCCCATCAGCAATGCAAAAGAGATCCTCTTTCTCTGCATCCTCGCCAACATCTGTTGTTGCCTGAGTTGTTAATGTTAGCCATTCTGACAGGTGTAAGGTGGTATCTCATTGTGGTTTTGATTTGTATTTTCCTGATGATGAGTGATGTTGAGCAGTTTTTCATGTGTTGGTTCGCCATCTGGATGTCTTTGGAGAAGTGTCTGTTCATGTCTTTTGCCCATTTCTTCACTGGATTATTTGCTTTTTGGGTGTCGAGTTTGATAAGTTCTTTACAGATTTTGGATACTAACCCTTTATCTGATATTTCATTTGCAAATATCTTCTCCCATTCCATCAGTTGCCTTTTAGTTTTGCGGATTGTTTCCTTCACAGTGTAGAAGCTTTTTATTTTGATGATGTCCCAATAGTTCATTTTTGCTTTTGTTTCCTTTGCCTCTGGAGACATGTTGAGTAAGAAGTTGCTGCAACTAAGATCAAAAAGGTTTTGTCTGTTTTCTCCTTGAGGATTTTGATGGCTTCCTGTCTTACATTTAGGTCTTTCATCCATTTTGAGTTTATTTTTGTGTATGGTGTAAGAAAATGGTCCAGGCTCATTGTTCTGTATGTGACTGTCCAGTTTTCCCAGCACCACTTGCTGAAGAGACTGTCTTTATTCCATTAGATATTCTTTCCTGCTTTGTCAAAGATTAGTTGGCCATATGTTCGTGGGTCCATTTCTGGGTTCTCTATTCTGTTCCACTGATCTTTGGGTCTGTTTTTGTGCCAGAAGACTCATGATTTTTAAAAGCATCAATTATACAAACTGAAAACACATGACGAGTTGAATTTTTGTAGCTCTCTTAAGCTTCTCATTTCAATGGAACTTTTAAAACATTAACTAGTGTTTGATAAAAGGTTGACAGAAACATATGAATTAAACTTCTAAATACACAGGATTTTTTTAATTTGCAGAAAACATGGTAATTGCTAAATTATAATTTTGACCTATAACATTAGACATTGAATAAACCTAAAATGGAACTAAATTAATTTAAGGTAAAGAAAGTAAATGTAGAGATATGAAACTTTAAAAATACTTAAGTAGTATTTCTAAACAAACAAAAAGTAAATTATTTATACACATAATGTGAACAACTAGAGAATGACTTAATACCTTTAACTTTTTCAATCTAAAAAAAAAAAGGTAAAGCCCTGACTCTTATCTACAAGAAACTTATGAATAATATTTATTCTAAATATTCTATATATTCTTCTTTATAAAACTGAGGTATGGAGAAATTATAAAACAGTAAGTTATTTACACTGCTATATGTTATTAGAGTAAAGTATGTGGAACTAACCACACTGAGGCAAAAGAATAAGATATTGTGTCATACTTGCCAGTAAATCCTAAAGGATCCTTCTAAGCCACAAAGACTATTTCCATAAGCATTAATTGTATGTTACAATTAATATACTTACTTGGTTGGACCTTTTTAAGAGTAAATGTGTGTGGGGGAGTAGATTAAAAGTAAAAAGAAAGATAAATGCTTGTGTTGAAAATACAACACAATGCTTTTTTTGCATTTTTTTTTGTCAAAAGCTTTTTTTGCATCTCGATATGATCATGTGATTTTTCTTTTTAGCTTATTGATGTGATGGATTGTGGTAATTGATTTTTGGATGTTAAAATAGCCTTGTATACCTGGGCTAATGCCACTTGGTCATGGTATATAATTCCTTTTATACATTGTTGGATTCAATTTGCTAATATTTTGTTGAAGACTTGGCATCTATGTTCATGAGAAATAGTAATCTATAGGGTTTATTTCTAGTAATGCCTTTGTCAGATTTTTATATTTAGGGTAATTCTGGCCTTACAGAATGAATTAGGAAGTATTCCCCCTGCTTCTATATTCTGGAAGAGATTATAGAGAAACTGGAACAAATTATTTAAGTGTTTGTTAGAATTCACTAGTAGACCCAAGTGGGCCTCGTGTTTTCTATTTTATTTTTTTATTTTATTTTTTTTAATTTTAACGTTTATTTATTCTGAGAGACTGAGACACAGACACAGAGCATGAGCAGGGGAGGGATAGAGAGAGGGGGAGACATAGAATCCGAAGCAGGCTCCAGGCTCTGAGCTGTCAGCACAGAGCCCGATGCGGGGCTCAAACTCACAAACTGCAAAATCATGACCTGAGCTGAAGTTGGTCGCTTACCCGACTGAGCCACCCAGTAAAGTTTTCTACTTTAGAATAATGTTAAATATTTATTTGATCTCTTTAGTACACAAGGACAATTCAGATTTACCATTTCTTCTTGAGTTTTGGCAGATTGTGTCTTTCAAGAAATTTGTCCATTTCATCTAACTTATCAAATTTGTGGGCACTGAGTTGTTCATAGTATTCCTTTTTGAATCCTTTTAACATCCATGGGACCTGTAGTGATGTCCCTTCTGTCATTTCTGTATTAGCATTTATTGCTCTCCACTTGTCCAAACAAACTCTCCACTTAAAATAATCTCTGGGATGTCCTTCTATCTCAGACCAGGCTAATGTTTTCTTAGAGCCTCCTTACCTTGCTGATCTTTAAATTTGGAGCGCCCTTGGAGGTCTCTGACCTCCTATCTTTTATCTACACCTATTCTCAAAATAACATCTTTTAGTCTCAATTTTTAAATGCCATGTAGTTGCAAATGACTCCAATATGACCTCTGGCCTTGAATCTTTTGCTAAACTCCAGATTTTTATATCTGACTCTTGACTAGACATTTCTGCTTGAGTGTCTAATAGGCTTCTCAAACCCAACATTTTCTAAAGGGATTTCTTTGTTTAAGTAGAAGCAGCAGCCTGCCCACGCTCTCCCCCAAAAAAATTTTCCCCAGTTTTCCACCTTGTGGTATATGGCAACTCTATTTCCTATTCTTTATAGTTTCTTAGGCCAAAACATTGGAATAAATCTTTACACTTCTTTTCCTCCCACCTCATCTTAGTAAATTCTGTTGGCACTGTTTCTTCTCTTTTTTTTTCCTGTTGGCACTATCTTCTAAATAAACCCAGGTTTCAGACACTCATCAAACATCTCTACCACATTTGTTCAGTCACAATCATTAATCATTGGGACTACTGCAAGAAGCACCTAACTAGGCTCGCTGCCATTATTCTTTGCCCCCTCTGTTCTATTTTCAATGTAGCAGCTAGATTGATCATCCAAACATAAGCCAAATCATGTTGCTCTTCTTCTTATACCATACAAAGCCATCACAGTTTATTCAGAGACATTCCAAGGCCCATACAATAGTCTCCTGTTTGTACCACACCCTGAACAAGGCCCTAACCTATTCCCCCTCCAACCTGGATTCCCTTTGTTCACTTCTTCACTCACTCCATTCTACAATTCTTTCTTCAAGTCAAAATCCAAATTTCTCACCATCGTCTGTCTCCCCGTTCCCCTGAGTTTGTCTTCTAGTGTTCTCCTTGCTTGACTCCCTCACTTGGCTTGCCATATTTACCTTATTGCTCTTCCTCAAACAGCAAAAGAAAGTTGCATAGTACTCATTAAGTATTAACTGTCTCTCTTTCTTCCTGTTTTCTTCCCACTTCATATCCCTCTCTTTTCCCTTTCTCTCATCCTTTACTCATGGATGCTACTATGTCTTAAATAACAAGTTCATACATAAATAATAGAAATATTTGATTTTGAAAAAAAAACTCTCTCCAAACATGGAATTACAAAAATAATTCTTTGGTATGAGATAGTTAACATTTCCTGCTCTGCCTGGACTGCTCTTTCACCAGAAAGCTGCAAATTTTACTTCTAATCCCTTCAGGTGTCTGCTCAAATACTACTTGATCAGCAAGACCATTTTTGATGATCCTGTGCAAAATAACAACCCCGTCATCACTCTTTACCTTTCTCTATAGGAATTAATACCATCTGAATATGTATTTGTTTATTTCCTGTCCGTTGCTTGAGAAAGTGGTACTTCAGCTGATACATGAGTAGGAATAGACAGCAAATAATGGGAAGAAGACATTCAGGCAGAAGGATCAGAAAGTGTAAGACTCTGGATCTAGAAAAGGCAGATGTGGGAAATATCTGCATTGTAAAAGGAACATGTCAGTCATAAAAGGACTTTGCATCTTATCTCAAGCACAATGAAAGACTTAAGGAGTAGGATGATATTATTAGATTTTTATTTTGAGAAGGTGACTTTAGCTAGTTGGAAGAGGAGATGGATTCAAGGGAGGCTAAGCAGGTGTAAGAAAGTCAGTGAGTGGCTCGGAATGACTGATGTAGGTGTGAGATGTGGCAGCTTCTGGTATTTGTCTTCTGTAGTATTAACTATGAATCTGTTATAGCCTCTGGGTCCAAATTTCTCCTTCTACTAATTTTGAGAATGGTATGTTTTTCCTTGGTTTGATAGTAGCCATATATAATATCTTAAAGTACAGAATTAACATTTCTACAAATATATGATTTTTTTCCTATTTAAGTATACAAACACTAAACTGCTAAAACAATGTTTGTTTGTTTGTTTGTTTGTTCTTTCAATCAACTGAGATTTTGGATATGGGGTGTAGGCAGGAAACTTGTACCAGGATCCCTTTAAGAACATGAACTGCCACTGCAAAGAGAAACCAGTACAAATAGAAAGGGAAAAGATAGCATAGATTTTAAATTGCATGCATTTTGCTATGAATTTATTCAAGTCTGCAGTCCACAAAGGGAACAATTTTCTCTTACAGGATAATGACGTCCATGAGATGGAGCTGTAATGGGATATTTCTGTGATGAAACAAATAATTGTAAATGTTTCCATTCTTTTTTTTTAATAAATGAAAGTGACAAAATAATACCCTATGTCCTTGATCATTCCATCTCTCTTGCTTTAACTGGCAGTTCCTGTAATATGCACAGATTCTACTTGCTGCTTTCAAACTTGCATGTGCCTCTTTCAACTATCTGAATTCGATATTAGTCTGTCATGTTTTAAAACCATAAAATGGGCTATAGAACATCTATGAGGAACTACTTTATAATAACTGAACCAGTAACTGCCTCATCTGGTAAATGATTCCATATGGTTAGGATCTTAGCACGTGACCTTAAGTCAAGGTTGTTTTGATTTAGCAAGAGATTAGTTGAATTTTTGCTTTATCCCTTGTCTATTTTTACGTGTTGAAATTATCACTACACATAAAAGGCCCATTATAGGTAACAGTTAAGGCATGAAAAATTCTGAGAAATAAAGTTTTTTGCTTTACTGAGTCTGTGTGCATGTGTGTGTGTGTGTGTGTGTGTGTGTGGTAAATGTCTTTACCAGTTATAGTCTTTCATTCCATACTTAAAAAGGAAACTCAAGGGGCGCCTGGGTGGCGCAGTCGGTTAAGCGTCTGACTTCAGCCAGGTCACGATCTCGCGGTCCGTGAGTTCGAGCCCCGCGTCGGGCTCTGGGCTGATGGCTCAGAGCCTGGAGCCTGTTTCCGATTCTGTGTCTCCCTCTCTCTCTGCCCCTCCCCCGTTCATGCTCTGTCTCTCTCTGTCCCAAAAATAAATAAACGTTGAAAAAAAATTAAAAAAAAAAAAGGAAACTCAGGGCACCTGGGTGGCTCGGATGGTTAAGAGTCCAACTCTTAGTTTTGGCTCATGTTCTCATCTTGTGGTTTGTGGGCTCAAGCCACCTCAGGTTCTGTGTTCACAGTGAAAAGCCTGCTTGGGATTCTCTCTCCCTCCCTCTTCCTGCCCTCCCACACTCTCTCTTTCTCCTCTTCTCAAAACAAGTAACTTAAATTTCATATAGTCGTGGAAAAGCTAACTGTGGACTTAAACTCAGTGTATGTATTACCAAGCTGTGAAGTTAGAACACAACATAATTGACTTAGCTGCTAAAACTACACTGACCAGAATTTAGTCTTTTTTAAAATATAAATTGTATGGTAGACTTTAAAACTATGCTGTGTGCTATCCCAAGGGAGACGAAAAGGGTACCCGCTCCCTCAACTGCTCATCCAGAGCTATTTACCCAACAGTTACCTGCTTTGTCATAATGGTTTTCAGGTAAAATTTTATTTGAAAAATATATTCTACAGATTTAAATAATCTAGAATTATTTGGAAGATTAGATGGGATCATTTATATAAAGGAAAGTTGCACAGTACTAAGTAAATATTAACTCTCTCTTCCTTCTTTTTTCCTTCCCATTCCACATCCCTCTCTTTTCCCCTTTCTCTCATCCTTTATTCATGAATGCTGCCATATCCCACATATTAAGTTTCATATAAACAAAATAGAGAAATATAAATATTTGATATTGAAAAAAACTCCCTAAACTTGGCAAAAATCCTTTGCTATGATATAGTTTACAGATTACATTCCCCATAAATAATATATAGAAAAAATGTCTGATCACTTGATAAAAGTGGCTATAAAAATCAGTGGTTACTAGATTAGACTTTCATATCAAAATATGACAATAGAATTATGAATATGCAATCTTGATCTTGAACTTTCTTTTAATCATAAAAAACATTTATTGACAAGGGATACCATTGATGACAAATTACTGAAAAGAAAGACAGGATATAAATACTGTGTATGTGTCAGTTCTTTGACCTGTCAGCCTTCATTCTCCTCAATATTATTCATGTTATCTTACGATTTGTGGTGTTCACCAACTATTAGGGAAGATAAGAGAGCACAGATCCTCTCCTTTCTTCTTGTATTGGTGAGGGATGGACACATGACTGAAGGTAAGCCACTGGAAGCTCACCCTGGCACTTAGACTCTGGGTGTCTGACATAAGAACATGTCATGACAGTTAGATATCAGGGCATCTCAACGGCCATTATGAGGTCCCAGCATGGCTGGTGATTGCACCTGGACCTGACCCATCCTGCAGTGTAACCATGGGGAGTCTTGCTGGTTAATCTTCATGTCCCTTAGATACTGTTCATTCACCCTGTCTTATCCCTCAGATCCCGGGTGAATCTGTGGGGTCCATTTCATTCCAATAAACCGTCCTTCTTTTTCATACTTTTTTCTCCCCCTGTGAGATAACCATACTTAGTTTCTGTTGTTTGGCATTAATATGCTTGATACAGAAATTGGGACTAAGAGTAGGGTTAACATTAAGAGACTCTAAAATATGGTCTTAGCTCAAAGAGGCTGAGTAGAGGACAAAGAGACACCTTTATTCAGTGGTTAGAAGTTGCAATTTTTGTCAGACAGTAGTGAAGTAATAATCATGTATGTTTTTCTGTACCCTGAGAGCAAGATCATGTACATTTTGAGACTTTAGCATTAAGGAAGTTTGGAGGAAAGAATGCTAACTATTTTTTATGGCTTTCAATAAGTTCTTACATAAAAGAGATAAGATAGTTTTGATAGTGTCATCTGAAAGCAGAGAGAAGAAAATAAGACCTTGCTTAGAGAAATACTACCATTGATTTCTATTGAGTTGCCTGAGAATCAAGTACCTGGAACCTGGAAAGACTGGAAAAGCAGTTGTCTACTGTAAGTCAGAGTGCCAGCGGAGGAAAGGGGAGAGCAATTTAGGATGTAGTTGTGGCTCAGGAGAATACTGTTGCTTCCTGTCCCCCATGCAGGCCTCTGCTAATTAGCTCCTATTGGTAAGAAAAGAAAAAGACTAATCATTCCCCTTGAGAAGCCACTCACACACAGTCTGCTTGGAAATAGGATTTTAATAGCACTTTCTTGCCTCAGCTTATTGATTCAAATTGTCCCAAAATAAAAAAGGAAGGAAAGAAGAAAGAAAGAAAGAAAGAAAGAAAGAAAGAAAGAAAAGGAAAGAGAAAGTGGGAGAAAGAAAGAGAGGAAGGAAGAAAGAAAGAATCACTTTAAGGGCTTATTATACCATAGATCAGATAATATTGCTGGGCCCTGACCCCCAGATTTTCTGAACAAAGAAGAGAAATGGAGGCTTATTACCAAAGAAATTTTGAAGGCAAGAACTGGACTTCAAGATTGCAACTTATCCAGATCGCTGACTTTGGCTGCTGGACTATGAAACAAATAGCCTGGAAGACTCTAAACTCTAATTGAGCTTTATTTCCAATTAAATTTCAAGCCTGTGATTTCCTAGGCCCTGAATATAATCCCTAAGCTCCTTAACTCACAGCAGTTGGAGATGAACCTCTAAGCAGCATAGGGACACGGGTGATACACTATTGGATTGTAACCTCCTCAGGAGCTCCCTGGGTGTAATCTGAAACTGGTCCCCATGCATGGAAGGCAGGGAGAGACCAAAGGAAGATACATGCCACTCCAGGTGGCAGTTTTAATAAACAAAGGGAACTTACATACATGAGACTTGACTTGGCCACAAGTGGATCCGTGCAGCCGCCCACCAAATCTTTATAGTTTACATAGAGACCTTAACTAGCTTCATTCATATATACCATGCAGATGTTCTAAACACCACATCACTATCACCAGATCAAGGCTATGTCCTTGGAGTAGCCTCTGGAAGTGGAAAAAGCAAGCAGAACTCACATTTCAAGGACAAGAGAGAAGATAGGTAGCCTCTGATCATGTTTATTGCTTACCACAGTAAAGGAAACCATTTCCTTGATAGTAGCATTTCAGAATAACAAGGTCAAAGACAGGATATTTATTACGATTTAGTTCTTGTTCATTGTACCTGGAAATAGTTCAGTGTGAGCACCATATGGGGATTGGGCCAAGTTTGTTATTAATAGTTTAGGATCAGCAGATGTAGCAAGGGGAAAGTTTTGAAGCAAACAGTCTAATGACCACAGTTGAATGATCTATTGAGACACCTTGGAAAGAGCAAGTTAAAAAAAGTTTTTTGCCACTTCATCTTCTAGGCAAGAATCTTCCAGAATAATGTGGATAGTCTGTCAAATGTAAGTCATATTAATGTAGATAGTAAGCTGTGTGATATATAGGATTTTGATTCCTACCAAAGCTTCTAGAATTTCAGTCAGTAACTAGATCAGTCTGGGTTGTGTTTTTTGAGATGAGGTATATGCAATCCATGTCAGCTGGATCATGTTGAGAGTATGTATGGCTATTAGGTACCATAAGGAGTAGTAGACAAGGGTGGGCATTTGTGTCTGTCTCCAGAACCCATTCCCCTTTTACCAATAGTGCCTGATTTCCATTTGGGATCTATGTGGTTGTAGGGAAGCTGACTCTTCTCCTGGAGTTCTGTGGAGGATATGACAATAACTAAGTGATTAGCACATTTTATTTCCTTTACAGTGACAGACAGGTCCTCATGCAGATTGGTTAAGATGTATGATCGAAATCTCTCTCATCAGAATGGATCTTGGAACACTTGTGGAGAATGCTCCATCAAAAGCATTCTCTCAGGGTCTGATAGTGGATGTGAGCTATGACAAGAGCTGCCGCCATTTTGCTAGCCTGAGGGAAGCTAGTGTAAGGACAATGGCAACAACTCAGAGAAAAGGACAAAGCAGAGGGAAACCCTGAAGAATATAAAGCACACCTTTGACTCCTGGATTTCCCCCAAATTCTCAGTGTTTTAGATTCCTTTCTCAGTATTACTAAGGACAAAGAAACAACATCCAAATCAGATTTTTTTGCTTTGCTTTCCTCTTCCTCGTCTTTTTTCAGTTCCCTCCTCCAGCATGAGAAAGACCTTCTACTTCTTCCTATCAAATGGGAATTGCCCTGACATCAGAAACTCCTTTATAATCTACTGAATCTCTTATCATAAAATGCTATGATATGAGTCATATGCAGGTGTCTTGATATATGAAAGGAAAGTATTAGAACTCAAGAAAACTTTTCTTTCTCTAAATGTGCTCAAGGCAATTATTTTCCCAGGTGCTCAAAAATATCTAATTTGACATTCAAAACTAAGTAATGATTTCTTTATGTTAGGTGCTATCTACTCTCACCCCCAAGCAATTGAAGTCTAATCAATGCAGAGATACTTAGGACAATATCATTTATGGGGATTGAAACTAGATTACTTCATTTTGAAAATATCTCTGTTATGGACATAAACCGAAGTCTCACTACATGATCAGGAAATTTAATCTTCCTCTTTCCAGTGGTGACAACCAAAAATGTCTTCAGACATTATCAAAATTGCCCCAATAGAGAACCATAACCACTGTTCTCAGGTCTCAGGTTAAATGTCACATCTTCTCTGGCACCTTCTCACACACATACACTTGTGCTATTTGTCAGAGCACTCATTCTAATTTGTAATAAAAATTATTTGGATGATTATTTACTCTTAATCGTGTCCACTAGACTGTAAATTTGCTGACAGCAGAGACTGAGTTTTCCTTTCTTTTTTAAATCACTATTTACTAAGCAAATCTTTTCTATAAAAATAATTGTGTTAATATTTATTAGCAAGCATATGCTTGCTAAATAAATTAATTAAGATTTAGCTAAATAGAAGCAACTGAATGGCACAGTCAGTTAAGCATCCAACTCTTGATTTCAGCTCAGTTCATTATCTCATGGCCATGAGATTGAGCTCTGCATCTGCCCCTGCACTGGGCATGGAGAATGCTTGAGATTCTCTCTCTCCCTCTCCCTCTGCTCCTTCTCCACTGGTGTATGCTCTCACTCTCTCTCTCAAACAACAACAACAACAACAACAACAACAACAACAACAAAGAAATAAAGAAAAATATAGCTAAACAAAAAACACAAAGGCGTTAAATGTCTGGTAGTTTCAAACCTGAACTCACTCCCTTCTCTTATTTTGGGAACAATGTATAATTGTTAAGAGACAAAGAAAGAGGAAAGGAAAGAAGAAAAGGAAGGAGAAGGGGAGAAATTGAGGAAGAGGCAAAAGCAAGAGCATCAGTGAAGGTTGTGATCCCATAGAACTCAGTGTTGCTAGAATAAATAACATTATTGAGAAGCTAGACTACTATGGTCTATATGCATAGTAGTCCTATATGCAGGAATGAATATGGTTGCATATTGAAACAGATATTTGTTTGCAAGAGTCTGACTTTCCTAAGGTTAGAAATCTGTTGAATCAAATGTAAAACTATCTCTAGTTTCTCCTGCCTTCTTGTTCCTGATATTTGCAGCTATTCTCTGTGAAGTTTTGACCCTATCAATAGCTACCCTTAGCGTTTCTGACATCTCTCTAACTTTCCTCTAATTGTAAAAATGATTAAACAATGACTGATATCATCACACTGTTCCAGAAAATATGTTTTGTTGTCTGGTATTGCATATAGATCAGCTCAGGACAGTTCTCAGAATACCAAGAGATGCTCCAGAACTTGCCCACAAAGACACAACAATTTCTGTCAGCCATGCTATAGTTTCTAGTCAATAAGGGAAACTGAACCCTTGAAAATAGCATTTAGAAAATGACAAATGTGGAGTCATCAGGTTTACTGATTTCAACCTATATCACAAAGCTATAATAATCAAAACAGTATAGTACTGGCATAAAAACAGGCACCTAGACCAATGGAACAGAATTGAGAACTCAGAAAGAAATCCACACATATATGGTCAACTAATCTTTGATAAGGGCACCAAAAACACACAGTAGGGAGTGGATAATTCCTTCAATAAATGGTTTTGGGAAAACTGGATATCCACATGCAAATGAATGAAATTGGACCCTTATATTGCACACAAAAATTAACCTAAAATTGAGTATAGACTTAAGTGTAATATCTATGCAATTAAACTCCTAGAAGAAAACAGGGAAAAACTGCTTGGCATTGGGCTTGGAAATGGTTTTTTGTATATGACACCACATATATGAGCAACAAAAGTAAGCAAGTGGGACTACACCAAACTAAAAAGATTCTGCACAACAAAGGAAACAATCAACAAAGTGGAAAGGCAACCTACAGAATGGAAGAAAACATTTGCAAGTCATATGTCTGATCAGAGGTTAACATCCAAAATATATAAAGTTCAAGAGCAAAAATCCCCAAATAATCTGATTTTAAAAATGGGCAAAGGACCTGAATAGATGTTTATTCAAAGAAGACACACAAGTGGTTAATAGGCATATGAAGAGGTGCTCACAACCTCACTAAACATCAAGGAAATACAAATCAAAACCACAATAAGATAATACCTTACACCTGTTAGGATGGTTACTATCAAAAAGACAAGTTATAACAAGTGTTGGAGAGCATGTGGAGAAAAGGAAACCCTTATATACTGCTGGTGAAATGTAAATTGGTCCAGCCATTATTAAAGTATCACAAATGGTATTGAAGTATCACAAAAAATTTAAAATAGAACTACTATATGATCCAACAATCCCACAATTTTTACAGTGGGTAAATACACAAAGGAAATAAGGTCAGTATCTTAAACACATATCTAAAATCCCATGTTCATTGACACATTATTCACAATGCAACAACGTGGGTGAACCTGGAGGACATTATGCTATGTGAAACAAGCCAGATAGAAAAGATAAATACTATATGATCTCACTTATGGGTGAAATCTAAAGAAGTTGAATTCTTAGAGAGCAGAATGAGGGTTGTGAGGGGTAAGGAATGGGAGAGATGTTGGTTAAAGGGTACAAATTTTCAGTTGTAAGATGAATAAGTTCTGAGGGCACCTGGGTGGCTCAGTCAGTTAAGCATCCAACTCTTCATTTTGGCTCAGGTTGTGATCTCAGGGTTGTGGGATCAAGCCCCATGTGGGGCTCTGTGCTGAGCATGGAGCCTGCTTAAGATTCTTTCTCTCTTCCTCTGCCCCTTCCCCACTCGTGCTCCCTCTCTCTCTCTCAAAAATAAAAAATAAAAAATTAATTAGTTAAAAGATGAATAAGTTCTGGAGTCTAATATACAGCATGGTGATGATAGTTAATAATACTACGTTGTATGCTTGAAATTTACTGAGAATAGATCTTAGGTGTTCTCACCATTAAAAAAATTTGGCAACTATGTGAGGTGATGGATATGTTAATTAGTTTGATTGTGGGAATCATTTCACAATGTATATGCATATCAAGTCATGGCATACACTTTAAATACGTACAATTTTTATTTTGGCAATTATATTTCAATAAAGCTAGGGGGACAAAATTTAAAAAAATGACAAATGTAATGTTTGGGCATGAGTACATGAGAACTTTGGGCATGAGTACAAGAAATGCAGAATAAAACTATTAAAGAAAATCCAGAGATAACCTCTCCTTCTATGTGTATATGACTATACTTTTAAGAGATGTTTTATTATTATAAGTGCCTAAACATTACATGATTTTTTTTTACTCGCTTCCAGACTACTGCTTATATTCCTGTCAGATTCAAATCTTTGTTGTTTTTAAAATATAGAATGATGCCTGTGATTAAATCTCAGACAGATCAGAGACAATAAGGAATGTAAATACTATATATGGTACCTTTAAAAAATCTAGAGAAAAATTAAGAGACTTTTATTAATGTTATTCTCAAATACAGTAGTATCAAGTTGAACATTAAAAAGGAGTCAGAACCAAACAAGAAATCCCAAAGAACTGAGCTGCTTTCAAGTCTGCTCACTCAGGCTTTTAAATTCAAATGATGGATTAGACAAGTTTCCACATCTATACTCCCTCACTCCATCCTTACCCTCTCACACTACCCTCCAGCTGCATAATTCCCACAAATAACGCTTTTTTCTTATTTTTTTTAAGTTTATTTTATTTATTTTGAGAGAGAGAGAGAGCATGTACGGGGAGAGGGGCAGAAAGACAGGGAAAGAGAGAATCCCAAGCAGGTTCTGCAGCGTCAGCACAGAGCCCAAAGCAGGACTCCATCTCAGGAACCATGAAATCATGACCTAAGCCGAAATCAAGAATTGGGCGCTTAACAAACCGAGCCACCCAGGCTCCCCTCCCACAAATAATGCTTTTAAAGTACATTATTTTCTTTCATCTACTTAAGGCCTTGTACATTGTTGGTAAAATCTGTTGTGATGGAAAAGCTGGATCATCCAAGATATTTTCCTGATTTCCAAACTAGAGATCTTTTGAGTTTAATTAATTGAAGCTGGTGTCAAACATTTTATTTGATTGTCGTTAACTTGAGGATAACTCAACTTCACTCCATTAGAAAACACTCAGGTTCATAAAAGAATCATAGTTTAGGTCAATGAATAATTCTTCCTTGAGATTACTCAAAATAATTAGGATATTATTATTCATTTTCAAGGATTGAAATCGTTTGTCAACCTTTTTTTTTCAAGTTTTATATTTTTACTTAGTTAAAAAAATTTTTTTAACATTTATTTATTTATTTTTTGAGAGACAGAGACAGTGTGCGAGCAGGGGAGGGGCAGAGAGAGAGGGAAACACAGGATCCTTAACATTCTCCAGGCTCTGAGCTGTCAGCACAGAGCCCAGTGCGGGGCTCAAACCTATGAACCATAAGATCATAACCTGAGCCGAAGTTGGATGCTTAACCGACTGAGCCACCCAGGCGCCCCTAAATACACCTTTTTCATTATATCTGAGACTTCTATATACAAAGGCTCATTTGGTTATAATTGTCTCTTTCCTCTTTTCTCTATTTGAAAATGAATAATTTCTTTTATCTAGCTTGTACATGAAATTTCACACATAAGTAATTATCCCCCCCCCACAAGTATTTTGTTGTTGTTGTTAAGGTTTAATATTAATTAAAAGATTACTGGCTTCAGTTTCCTTAAGCCATTCATTCTAATAGTCAATTATGAAAGTAAACTCAAAATGCAAATATCTTAAACTCTATTGATAAGAAACTGAACACATCAAAGATTAGGTACAACAGGATCTTTGTAGAGCAATGCTTTTATCTGTTTATTCTTTTGCAAATGTATTTACCTTAGCCGTCTTATTTAAATTTTGTTTTCAGCCATTAGATTTTTGAGTTTTCTTTTTGGCCACTAGAGGTCTACCACACCTGTCTTCAAAACATCTTGGCCTTTGTCAGAGTTATACTGTTTCTGGACCTGCCTGGATATGTTTATCATTTATCTATCTTTTCATTCATTGAATTTCTTGGCATGTGCTTATCACTGCTCTGTGCAGTCATGGTGCAACTTTCAAAAGAGGAGGAAATTGTGAGTTTCTTTTATCTGCCTCTTTCCCTATCTTCCCTTGTATACAAGACTCTCAGCCTCCGCCTCCCCATGTTCTTGTTCTATCAGGCACCTTTCATCCTCTCTACCTTTAACCTTTGCATCTCTTGCTCATTCTCACCCATTAGCATTTCACTTTTGGAATGAGCCTCACATTCTAAAATCCTTCTTCCTTCTGATCTATCTCTGACTGCTTCTCTAGGGCTTACCACCCACTCATGGACAAGTTCTCATGGGTCATCTGTGTTCCCAGGGTCACCTCCCATTCTCCTCTTGCTGTAGTTGGGCTCCATCAAAGCTGCACTAAAAAAACCAATGACATCATGATGCTTCCTCTTTTTCCCCACATGGAATCATTTACGGATTCCTGAGATCCTACTGCTATAATTCTTCCAGAATCCGACTGTTCTCTTCCTTGCGTCACCCTTGGTCAGGCCCAAATCATTTCTCATCTAAACTACACCCACAACCTCTAACTGGTCTCATGGCATCTGTCTTGTTTGCTCCCAAATTCTCTATCTTCATGCCAGAGTGATCTTACTAACGCACATCAAATAATGTTTCTGCCCTGCTAAGACCTTTCCACCAGTCCCTGAACCTTCGGGAGAATCCCACATCCCTGAAAATACAAAGGTGGCCTGTCCCACCTCTGATTTCCTCTTCCCTACACCTCTCACCACCTCTTCCCCCAGACCTTCACCACACAAACTTCTAGTTTTCTCGTCCTTTGATCACCATTGATTTTTGCAGCCCTCTTTTCTTCTCTATTGAATTTCATCCTTTAGAATACTTTCTTCAAGAGCCCATGGGTAATAAACATTTAGTCTTTGTATATCCTGGGAGTGGCTTTCTTTCATCTTCTGAGTGATAACTTCTCTGAGAACACAGTTCTAGCCCGCTGCTTATTTTCCCACACTCCTTTGAAGATAAGATTCTAATGTTTTCCATCGTATTGTTAGAGAGAACTCTGCTGCTATCCAGTTGTTATTCCTTGGTAAATAACCCATTTTTCTTTACTACTTCCTTTTAAAAATTTTTCCTTGTTGCTCAGCTATTTCATTCTCATTCATGTGTGTGATTTACTAATTAGAACACAGTATGGGTTTTACATCTGAGGGCTTCATTAACTTTATTCTGGAAAAATCTGAGCTTTTATCTTTCCCCCATTCTTTCCATTCACCCTACCATTCACCATTTCACTCTACCTAAACATACGTAGAAGTTGATCCTTTATCCTCCCCATCTCTCACTTTCTCATGCTGCATTTTCATCTCTGCATCGTTCACTCTGTTGTATTCTGAGCAAGCATCTCACATCCATCTTCCAACTCATTTTCTTTTTTACTCTGCTATTTCTATGCTGTTGCTTACACTCATCTCTCCAAGAATCCTTCTTGAAACTTAAACCTGAATTAAGTTTTCTTTCTCTGCTTACTATGGCTCCATATACAAGTCAACACATAATACATTTTATTCTGTATTTTAATTACCTACTATTTTAATCTCTCCAGTTTCAAACTCTATTTTGTTTGCAAGCATATCTTTATATGCTCTGAACTTGAGGTTGTGCCTGGAGCATAAGAGGCATTTTGTAAACATTGATTAAACATTTCCCATCTTTAGCCTCAATATGCATACAAGTCTGGAGCTACTGATAGTCTATTTTCACTCTTCATCTACTTATACTTCTTACCCAGTAGATTCTGTAAGGGTAAGAGCAATATTTATTTTGTGCACTATTTTATACCAAGCACATAACAAACACCCAAATGTGCTTTCTTCATGATGTGTTTCTCATTACCTTGAAGAAAACTAAAGGAGTGATTTGCAATTTGAAAACATTTGCAACACTATTAGAGTTGAGGGGCCATTGAAAGATTGCCATTTTAAGAGCATAGCCCATGGGGCGCCTAGGTAGCACCCAGATGCCATGGAGTGCCTGGGTAGCTCAGTTGGTTAAGCATCCAACTTCAGCTCAAGTCATGATCTCACAGTTTGTGGGTTTGAGCCCTGCGTTGGGCTCTGTGCTGACAGCTGAGAGCCTGGGGCCTGCTTCAGATTCTGTGTCTCCCTCTCTCTCTGCCCCTCCCCCGCTCACTCTCTGTCTCTCAAATTGAATAAATGTTAAAAAAAAACAAATAAAGCATAGCCTTCTCCTGACTTTCCCATGACAGCTAATGGTTCCCATGACAGCTACCCCATTATAAACCCATCTCAGTTTTATATTTTGAGTAATTCTTTCTATTCCAAGCACTTTGACTGACTTTCATCTCTATGTGTTTACTGAAAGCAAAATTAACAATTCCAAATATCTGAGATATATTACTTTTAACCAAAATCATTTTTTTTCAACAGAGGAAAAATATAAATATCATTAGGAGACAATGCTTCTTTCCCATTCCCAGTGTTTTCTTCCATATGTGAAACCTCTCTCCATCCTTTCACCAATCCTTAACTGCCCCACCTCCAAGAAGGAAAGTCATTTGTGAATTTGGTAGGGGAAAATGTATGGATAGCTCAGTTCCTCCCTCTTTTCTTATTCTGGGGAGTGGGGATACTTCTTTGCTTCTCTGGGAACCCATTCTGCTCTTGTTGGGAAATATTGGCTATGGGCCAATACTGCAATATATTCATTCATTCATTCAAAAAGTACCTATTGTGCATCTATAATGTGCTAGGCCCTGAGAGTACATCAGTGAACATAATAGTCAAAATCCCTAATGTCATGAAGTTCACATTCTAGTAGAGGAGGCAGGGAGAAATAAAGATAATAATAAGTAAGTGCTACTACAGGGGGGTGGAGGGTCAGGTGGGAAAGAAGATTAAAGGATTGGAAGCGTCCAGCAGGAGTGTGGGTAAGATAAAGGGCAGCCTCATTGAGAACATAACATTGAGTTGAAAAAACAGTGAAAAACAATGAAAAAAACATAACATTGAGTTCAACAAAGAGTTGAAAAAAAGAAAGAGTAGGCCCTGGAGATATCTGGGAGAAGAGGAAAAAGCTCTGAGGCAGGAAGAGTGAGGAGGTCAGTGGGGCTGAAGAAGGACTAGAGGGAAGGATAGGGAGGTCACAAAGGTCAAAGAGGTGATGTGGAGAAGGAAGCAGGTCATGCAGAGCAGTGGAGGCTGTAGTAAGGATCTGAGCTTTCATTCAGAGTAATGAGGGCTACCATTGAAGGATTTCAGCAGAGTAACAACCTTACCTGACTTGTGTAAGGATTGTTCATGCAGCTGTGTTGGTAATGACCCTGATGTGTGTGTTGCAGCAGGAGCAGTACAGAAGCAGCGAAACCAATTGGAAGATTTTAGCTATAATCAAAGTGAGAGGTGATGTGCCCTGGAAAAGGGGGCACAAATAGTAATAAATTGTCAGACTCTGGATATATTTTTCAGGTTGAGCCAAGAAGAATTCCTGATGCGCTGGTAGTTGGATATGATAGCCTGTGCTATTAACTACTTTCCAGGGTAACTGTCTTTTAGAAAATACTGACTAAGCCTGGTAAAGCCCATCAGTGACCTCTGCCTCTGTGGATATCATATTTTCATAATTTAAAATGGAGGTTTGGCAGTTCAAGTTACTCCCAGTGTTACTGGGAAGTGAAGTCTGGGCCAGAAGGACTCATTTCGACATATCACTTGGTAGAAAAACTAAATTAAAATCTTTGCTCTCCAGTATTAATAAACACTTTTTAGATTATGTCATGTGTATATATAAAACATATAGTTTTAAAAGGAAAATTTATTGATAAGTTGACATCCAGCCTCATATCCAGAGTAACTGAAAAAAGGATAGCTCCTATGTATCGCGCCTGCAGTCCACTAAAAGGAACAATGCCTCTGACATTTTGTGAATTTCTGTTAAATTTTAATCTTTATATGTTGTCCAAAGTACCAGGAAAATGCATCATGCCCTCCTATTTATAGTCTTTGACATAGAAGGCAAAACGAGGATTAGCCCACTAGATAAGAATATATTAAAAGGTTGCTTTTAAAAATGTACAGGCCATTTAAATAAAATACAACTTGAACTCAACACATGAATGACAGTTCCAACAGTTCGAACAAGATTATGAAATAAAACTTCCACAGACTTTTCTTCAAAGACTATCAATTTGCTCATACTCTGCTATCTACGGGAAAGTTGTAAAACTGTCAATTTACCAATGTAAATAATAAAGTATTTAACCAACCATCTATCTTTTTCTTAATTATTACTCAGATGTAAGAAGGTAACAAGGCAAAAGGCAGCATTGTCTTCCCAGTACTATCATGGACTTTTGTTGGGAACAAAAGGAACATGCTAATTTTACCTATTTGCATAAGCTTATCAAAATTAGAACATGAAGAAACATAACCTACAGTCACAAACATGTGCAAATAGTGTGCTCTCTCCTCCCAATGGCACTGCCATCATGCAATTTAACATGTGGTTTCCTTTCATCTGCTACCATTCTGTGTTTGAAGAAACATCCAAGCAACAAGGCATGAATAACCTTTATTCCTACCTTCAGAGGCAAAGGTAACAAAGTAGATGTCAGCATCTTCTTAGCCCAACAGGAAGAATGTCAGGAACCCGCTTTTACAACAAAGTAATCTGAGGATTTTTCATTCAGAGATTCTATTGTTTTTTCCACTGCCATCTGTAACAAAACAGGGAAATGAGCTTTTAAAAAAATCAATGTTAAATGTAAACAAATCATTTGGGCTCCACTCGGCTCCATAGTGTTTTATGTTTACTTTACAGATGTAACCTTTCCAGGCATTGGCCAATTCCAGTGTGATAAATAAAATTATCTTTAAAATTGGACTATGACGTCACCACAAACATGGTATGATGGAAACAAAGATAGAGTCAGTGTCCATTTATCCAGAATGATAGGAAAATGGATAATTGACTGGTCTCATTAGGTAAGAATTATTGTACATAAATTAGCAATTTTCCAAGAAATAGAGTCAAAATAGGATATATTTAAATGATACTAATCCAAGTGAGTCCGTTTGGTTCACAATAATAATTATGCCATACTAATAATTACAAATATTAATTTAGGCTCTTAGATACTGAGTTGAATCACTGTTAGCTTTCTATTTGACCTGAAAGTTGTTAATTTCAACAAATTGAAATTGCCATGTGATTACATCATTATTTGTTTTTCTCATAAGAGGTATACAAAGGTACAGTTTTATAACTCTTGTAATATTTTTTTATTTTTTATTTTTTAAATTTATTTATTTGAGAGAGAGAGAGCACATGGGCAGAGGGAGGGGCAGAGAGAGGGAGAGCGAGAATCCCAGGCAGACTCTGCTATGTCAGTGCAGGGTCAGATGTGGGGCTCAATCTGACAAACCATGGGATCATGACCTGAGCCAAAATCAAGTCAGACACTTAACCGACTGAGCCACCCAGGCACCCTAGGTGTATTAACTTTTTAAATATTTTATTTCAGAGAAATAGGAAGAAAGGACAGAAAACCACTATAAATGATAAGCCTCATATAGGAATAATAGAGAAAAAGGCAAATGTTTTTTTATGTTACTTTTAATTACTAATCACATAATATAAATAAAAATCATGGTTTAAAATATTAAAATTCTATGGTTGAAGTTGTAAAAAATTATTTAAGCTGTATACCCTTGTCCTACACTCGTTTTTATATTATAACAAAAATAAGCTTTCTAATCAGAAAGATTGAATTTGGAGCACAATAAATCTGAATACAAAATATCCTGGAAATATTTTATCCTGTTTTTGATACTGACCAGGAAACAGCTTATGCTTTTCAAATCCAAAGATCAACCTTACCTTTCTTTTGTGCATATTAAAGTTTCAAAATTTGTATTCAACACAGAATGGTGTTTTAATATGAACCAAAAGCTCTCTGCTCATCTGGGATTTTACTGTCTCCTAAGCAGCAAGAACATCCTGTTTTTTTTTCTCATCCTTGAAGGGTCTATAGCTTCCCAGGAATGCAGGCATTTTGGGGGACGACATAACCCAGAGAACTCTAGTGGGAAGAAAAGGCTGAGGAGATTCCAGCACCTGATACATGCCTGCCCTCTAGGCATCGCAGGCATGAACATGGGGAAAATACAGTGTGAACCTGTAGAGGACACCGTATCTCCTCAGATTCCTTCTGACCCTCTTTCCCAGCATTCACCATCTTCTGGTTGCTGTGCTAACAGGTGAACCTATGTCTTTGAGAGTCTCTTCCTTGTATGCTGAGTTACCTAGCCTGCAAGTGCCTGGTATGTTAGATCCCCCATCACACAGACTACCAGGTCTACCCGTACCCAATGACTGATTCCTAGAAGGATACAAAATCCCAGCTCCTTCGCCTCTACATAAGACAATCTCTAAAATGTAATTTATACCTCAGAGCTCCCCATGGGCTGCATCTGGAGCTACACCTGCTTGGCTTCTTTCCCTCTTTCCCCTCACTTGTTTCTCCAGAGAGCGCTTCTATATAGATCACTCACACCTGATTCTTTAAAGTTCTACCTCAGGGACAGCTTGATCTACCACAGATGCAAAGCTCAGTATCCAAGACTCACAACCACAGTATCTCAGTTTAGGCAAATAGGTATCCAGGACAGAGAATAAATGCACAAATAGGGAATTTGGAGCAGGTGCCATTCAGAATGAGGATCTGGAAACAAAAGTCATCATCAGTAAATTCTAATGGCTACTATCAAAAAAGATTGATATTCAAGGGCAGAACTCAATTCTCCTGGGGGAGAATGGGACTTTGGCAAGTTATAAGAATAAAGATATGGGAAGAGAGACCAATACAGAGGCCCAGTTATAGAGGGTGTGGCAAACTTTTAATTTCTTTCATGCTTCTTTTTTTTTTTTTTGTCATTTCATCATTCTTTCCTCTCTGCCACCTCTATAATGGGTACATAACTCTATTATTGTAATTATCATCCAATGTTATTTTTGATGTTTCATCTGTTTTTTCTTTATAGATTATGATGAGGCTGGGTATGTCTTACCATTTTATCCCTAAAATCTGTCATGACATCAAAAGCACCTATCATGAATTGACAGGAATGGACCCTAGAACAGTTCAGAATCCCAATTACATGACAAGGGTGAAGATCAAAAGCTCATTGGAGTTTTTCAAATAGATCCCATTCAAGCTGGGCTGGCAAATAGGATCAAGGCTAGTAGCTGAGGACTAAGGGGCACACATAAGGGGATAAAAAAAGATGTTAACCATGATGGGGCAAAGAACCAGACTGGGTTGGAAAAGCATTTCTTTCTAGGTTCTTGCCTTTCATAGCCCCAAATTGAGGAACTGTATAAATATCTGGTTTTGTTCTTCTACACATGAAAGATCAGATTTCTTTTATGTATACACACACACACACACACACACACACACAGTATATACATAAACTATAAATATCCTATCAAGTAAACAGTTATCCTTTGTTTCCTTTTTCCTTTTGCTTCTGCAGCTTGGTGTTATTACATTTGTTGGATGGTTAAAGAAATGAAGTTTAAATCCTATTTGCTACCCAGTTCTATTAAATAATTTATTAAAGAATTCCTATTACCAATTTAAATAATGATTATAAATTATTTGTGCATTTTTCCCTATAACTTTAGGAAATAGATTTTTGTTTAAGAATCCTGTTTGTGAGGTGCCTGGGTGGTGCAGTCGGTTAAGCGTCCGACTTCAGCCAGGTCACGATCTCGCGGTCCGTGAGTTCGAGCCCCGCGTCAGGCTCTGGGCTGATGGCTCAGAGCCTGGAGCCTGTTTCCGATTCTGTGTCTCCCTCTCTCTCTGCCCCTCGCCCGTTCATGCTCTGTCTCTCTCTGTCCCAAAAAATAAATAAACGTTGAAAAAAAATTAAAAAAAAAAAAAAGAATCCTGTTTGTGTTTTTGGTACCTTGATTCATAAGATTATAACCAGTTTATCAATGTACTAAAAAAGTTAACCCCATTGAATTGCACTTAGTCTGTACCCCAGTTCAACAAATGTGGAAAAAAAATGATTATAGTTCATTCAGATTTCTGTTTTACAAACTCACTGCATTGGGAAGGATGATAGGGTAAGACCTCAACTGTTCATTTTATGGTGTAATTGTCAATTCAAAAGGTAGACTCTGGGAGAGATTTAGTTTTCTTTTTTTCACTGTCATGATTCCTATTCTCAACATTACAACCTCTCAATGTTAAAAGGTATAGTACAGGGGTGTCTGGGTGGCTGAGTCTGAACAAGCATGAGACTCTTGATCTCAGCTCAGGTCATGATCTCATGGTTTGTGGATTCAAGCCCAGCATCGGGCTCTGAACCGACAGCATGGAGCCTGCTTGGTATTCCCTCTCTCCCTCTCTCTTTGCCCCTCCCTCAAGTGCATGCACATACTCTGTCTTTCAAATAAAATTGAAAAAATGAAATTTCAATAAAATTGAAAACAAAAAGAAAGTTGAAAAATAAATAAATAAACAAACAAATAAATAAAAGATATAGTGCAAACAAGTAACATGTAATACGACACTCATTCCCATGACTCAAAAATGATTCATCTTGAAATACTTGAAGCTTGACATACATTCTGAGACAACTGTATCCAATCTGTGTTTTAACCATTTATCCCATTTCTCCCAGCCAAAAGGGGACCCATCTTTCATCCTGAATAGGTTCAACCCTTTCTTTCATATTTGGGAAGTGCTAGTGAATTGGAATCTTCCCATGGTGCTAGCTTTAGCTCACCCCTAACACTCATGCCATGTCCACATTTGTTATTCCTTCTCTTCTCATTATCTTAGTATTTGCTCTTCCTCTCCTCCACCATAATGAGTGTACTAGTTTAGTGTTTCATTGTCTTTCTTTGGAGTTATTTCCATACCATTCTTACCAGAATTCTCATTGACAACCTACTCCTGATACAGCCACCAAACTTAATTTCCTAAAACACAATTATATCATGTTATATCCACTGAAGGACTTTCAGTGCTTCACCATTGATTTTTTTTTCAAATGCTTAGTTATTTTTGAAAGAGAGAGAGACAGAGTGCAAGTGGGAAAAGGCCAAAGAGAGGGAGACACAGAATCCAAAGCAGGTTCCAAGTTCCAAGCTGTCAGCACAGAGCCTGATGCAGGGTTCGAACTCATGAACTATTAGATCATGATCTGAGCCAAAGTTGGATGCTTAACCAACTGAGCCACCTAGGTGCCCCCCCACCATTGCTTTTTGTTACAATAAGTATGTTGGCACCTTTCTTAGTAATTTAAGCTATAGCTTTCCCTGAATACTGCTCTCACAATAGACCACTTCCCCAGGCAGTATCTAAAACAGCAAACATTTCTACCCCTCTTTGGCTTTATTTATTCCCACAATACTCTCTACCAATCAGATTCCTATTCATCCCTCAGTGTCCTTTCAAATGCCATCTTCTGCATTAAACGCTCTTCTCTGAGTTTTCTAATCAGAATTCATTACATATTTCATGGGCATCCTAAATTTTAATCATCTTAAGTGTCAGAACAGTGTCTTAATCAATCCTGTCTTGATTACCAAATACTTGAAACAATCTGGCCCATAAAACATTTTCAGTTAATGTTTCTTTGAGTTAGAGTTTTCTGAGTCTTGGTCTTGGGAAATCATAAGATCCAACTCATAGTTTCCAGTCTGATCTTCTTTAAATCTAAACTTCAGACTATTGTTAGATTGACTAATCTAAGATGTATATGACCTTGTCATTCTGATCATTAAAATGTTTCAACAAACCTTTGTCATTCATTTAAGTCATCCAGTAAACATTCTTGGAGGACCTAGTATATGATGGACACTGGGAATAAAAAAGTAAAACAAATGGACATCATCCCTGTCTTCATGGATATTACAGTCTAGTACAAGATCCAGTTAAAAAACACACGGTTGTGATGTGCCTAGGTGGCTCAGTCTCAAGCTTCTGACTCTTGATTTCAGCTCAGCTCACAATCTCATGATTGAGTTCATGAGCTTGAGCCCTGTCAGGGCACATAAAGGCTCTACGGGCAGCAGGAGCCAGCTTGTGATCAGAACCTGCTTGGGATTTTCTCTCTGCCCCTCCGCTGCTTGTGCACACACACTCTTTCTTTCTTTCTCTCTCAATATAAATAAATAAACCTAAAATACACACAAACACACACACACACACACACACACACATTTGTACACACAAAGTATAAATTAGCCTAACTACTTAGAAGAAAGTACAAGAGGTACAAAAGAGAACAAAAAAAGATCTGAACTGATTGTATTTATTTTTCAATCTTCAGCGTCTTACAAAATTGCCAGTTACTGCCAAAGTTTATTACAAGTATGTTGAATGAAAGAGAATTCTTCCTGCTTTGTTGTTACACAGCAACAAACAAATGTGGGTAAAACTGTCGAGAGGTCTATTTATCTTACTCAGTTTATCCTTTTAGTTCATCAGAGGTGAAAAATCTTCAACACTGCTCATATGGGTACAAATAAATAGGTTTTCTATGCAACAAGTCCTTACGTTTTTATGTAAATTTCAAAATTTAAATATATGAGGGAAATACAAGACAGGTAAGCCAGAGATAAATGACAAGAGAAGATAGAAAAGAATAATAAAAATGAGTGGGGGGAAATATAAGCAGAATTATAAGAAAAGAAGAAAATTAGAGTAGACATACAAGAAAGTTTCTTCTACCTATCTTCACACATATTAAAATCCTTACCAAGTACCTGGGATTTTTTCATGTTCTTCTGCCAACACAAGAGTTAAATTGAATCCCATGTTATAAAATTGTTAAAATAGACAAGATTGTTTATATTTTGTTTTTTTTTATTATAGATACCATAACCATGTCTTTAGCTTCCTTTAGAGATTAGATAAATAGCTAGGGAAGTGTTTTACCAAAAATTTTTTGTGAGCCATATAGTCACTAATGAAACTCCTCAAGTTCACTTTGTAGTGTGAAAAAAATCTATAGACTACATACATAAACAAATGGGTACGTCTGTGCTTTATTAAACTTTTATTTGCAAAAACAAGCATCCTCACTGTGGCTGTAATTTGCCAAGCCCTTTCTTAGAGAACATTTGTTCTACTGAATACATACATACACACACCTCTGTGGAAAAGGCCATGTGTATATTTGGGTTATATAATGTGCCTTTTATGTGACCAAGGGTATATATTATTCTAGGATTTAGTCTGCATTAAATTATGTATAAAATATGATACGTATTTTAATTATGTTGTAATCTTCATCCTTTACTTTTTCTGAGACATTATCTGATTGATATATATACTAATCTTTTTATGATCCTCAAATTTTGGTAGTCTATGATTTTTTAATAATTATTTTTTATAATAATATGACCTCAATACACATAGTAAATTTGATATATTTGCGTGTGCATGTGTTTTATTCAAACTAAGCACTTCCCTCCCACTATAACTCTATAACTTCAACTATTAATGTTATTTTGCAGAA
The DNA here is from genome assembly GCF_022837055.1 of Prionailurus viverrinus. Classification (NCBI taxonomy): domain Eukaryota; kingdom Metazoa; phylum Chordata; class Mammalia; order Carnivora; family Felidae; genus Prionailurus; species Prionailurus viverrinus. Next base: position 132,079,048 of record NC_062564.1, read on the forward strand.
ATAAGTCCAGCCACCTAATCCTTTAAATTTATTGTTTTTATCATTGAGAGTTATATCCAAAAGATAGACCGATAGCAATCTTTTTCCTTATAGAAATGTACTGCTGAGTGATTACTATGTCCCCTTTCCAAGAGAGAGTGTAGACATTCCCAGGAGAATTACTTTAATGGGAAATGTTTTATGCCTTTTTTGAAGGTAGAAAATTTTAAGAAAAAAATACATTTAATTGTCTGAAGAAGGGCAATGTCTGACCCATTTTCTTATGCTTTATAGGTTTCCCACAACTCAGCAGATGACCCCTTTATGTTCTTTTTACTCAGTTTTGTATGCAGTTTCCATGAGTTAGTTCCCATGGCCCTTTCACTGGTTTACATGGCAGCACTAGAGGCTAAGCAAAGAAACTTGAATGGTAGGAAAGATGACTGGATATTTACAGAACGTAAGCCGAAATTGTGCTCTTCAGAAAAAGGAAAGGGAGTTCTGTTTTCCCATTTACAGAAACAGGCACGAAGCCAAATTAATTTCTTCTAAAATTGAAGTTTGTGTTACATGGTCATTAAGTCTGAGCTCACAGAAATGAAGTTGACAGCTAAATTATAGGCAAAAGTCACTGTTAAGTACTGATCTCATAGCCTTTACTCACCAATCTATGTAGGAGGCTATTTCTGTGTTTGATGTGTTAATCTGATCCTGCCGGCTCTACCCAGGTGGAACTCCAGATGAAGACTGAGAAATCAATGGAGGAGTTGTACACAGATGGAAAGGTAGGAAAGCAGGATGGGGCTTAGGGCCAGACAGCAGGTTTGAATTGAGCCTTTGATAGTATATCAATTAAGCCTGACTAGCATGACAGCCAACAACTTTCTTGTCCTAAATTTGTAGATTGAGCTATGTGTCCTATAACCACAAAATGAAAGAGTACAGGCAGCCTGTTCTTCAGGTATGGCAAATAACTGGTTGGTCAAGTTAAATTTTAGATCTCTCTCTAGGTATATATACAAACAGTGTAGCCTGGTAATCTCTAAATTTAGCAATCGGACTAAACGTATTACTATTACTGCAGTTTTAAAATCTTATTTCCGCTTGCATTCTTAGCAAGAATATCAGATAAGATTTAGCAATGCCAGCTAAATCTGAATTTTAGCTAAATAATGAAAAGTACCCCCTGCAATAGTTGGGACATAGTTATACTAAGAAATAATTCAATTTTTGTCTGAAACTTAAATTTAACCAGGTATCTTGCATTTTATCTGGAAGCTCTAATTCATAGTAAAGCATGGAAGATAGAAATGGGTGAAATTTCATTTTGGTATACATATTATTGGACGGAGAAATTGACACTAAGTCTTTCATGCTATGGTTCATTATTGATTGAACAAAATCAGTTTATTTTCTCTTACATAGACATACATAAATGATTCAGAATTTTTGGGGAAGTCTCATCTGAAATAGTAAAATATTTTAAAGCAAATGATACAATTTGAGGAAAGGAATCTGACAGAATTTACTCAATCTCCAGGGACTCAAAAATATTTATTCAAAGAATTATGCAACAAATTGTCCGTTGTCATACAGTTGGCATGGATGTTAATTAATTCTAATTAAGGCTAATAGAGTAGTGACTTTATTCCCTTGAAGTAAACGGATAATTGTCATTTAAAGCCTTTTGAGGGTTGGACCGCAACATAGAAAGAAAGAAATAACTACAGATACTTAGACAAAGATCAAAAGAAAAAAAACTCTCTCCTCGAAATTAACACAAGACAATAATAACAATAGTAGCTAACATTTTATTGAACGCATACTATTGTTCACATATTTTGCATCATCTCTTTTTGCCTTTTAATCTTCACAGTATTCCTATGAGAAAGATATTCCTACTGTCTCTGTTTCACAGATAAGGGAAATTGGGGTTTAAGACTAATTAAGATGATTCACACAGAGGCAGGACAGTCCTTAATCCACATTTCACTAATAGCATAAAATTTCATGCTCCTAGACATTAAGTAATATCAACCTTACAAGCAAAACACCTATCTGATGTATATTTGAAAATTAAAAATAGGTTAGAATAAAATAATAAATAACCTAAGGTTGAAAGACTCAGAAATCAAGCATAAAAAGTAATCAAAAAGACAAATTAAGAATCTATCCATCTGTTTGATTACTCTGACTGCAAGGTAGCTAGAATCTTGTCCTAGGGAAGGGAAGGATGCTCCTGTGCATTTTATAGAAGCTACCAAAGTGAATCAGATACACCCTCCTAGTGGAGACCATTGGTTTGAACAGATGCACCCTACTAATAGATACAAGTGATTCATTAGCCCGCCATATGTTGGGAATATTAATTGAGACACAGGGTTGAATGTGATGGGGATGGCAGTGTTGTCATTAATTACCACTATGAAAATTGGCTTCCAATTTGGGTGGCTACCAAGTATTCATTGGGCATGGATAGAGCACGTTAGCAAAACATCCTTTTGCAAAAATAGAACACTTTATTAAAGTTGCTAATGGCTTAGTCGGCTATACAGTGTAAGGAGGAAATAAAAATTTGAATATACAAGAGGATCAAGATAGCAAAGAAATAAACATCTAAATTTAGCAGTATACCTTTTATAAAGTGTTGAATTGCTTTGAAATTAAAACTTTAGTGCCACGGGGCGCCTGGGTGGCGCAGTCGGTTAAACGTTCGACTTCAGCCAGGTCATGATCTCGCGGTCCGTGAGTTCGAGCCCCGCGTTAGGCTCTGGGCTGATGGCTCGGAGCCTGGAGCCTGTTTCCGATTCTGTGTCTCCCTCTCTCTCTGCCCCTCCCCCGTTCATGCTCTGTCTCTCTCTGTCCCAAAAATAAATAAAAAAAAAAAAAGAAAGAAAAGAAAAAGAAAAAAAAAAAAAACTTTAGTGCCTTGTATGATTTTTAGCTCCCAAGACTTAGGAACTCACAAAAAAACCCTTCCCTTCCACTCCTGGATTCAAAACCAACTGAAAGACAGAGAGATCACAGAGATAGATATTAAAATATAGGTGTTTTTATAATAATTTCCTGATTGGAAGGCATGACTTGTCTTAGACTTACAGCCACAACAAGCCTCCTCTACTTCACTCCTGAATTAGAGAAATGTTCCCAGCAAGAAACAGGCTGCTCTGGATAATCATAGTTCTGACCTTGCAGGTTGATAACACAATGGAGTAAGGAATTCATACTTCCTGCAGGCAAGCTGGATCCAAAAAGTAAAGAGAGGAGAAAAGACAAAGTGACACATTCTAAGCTGTTTTTCCAAGTTCACTCCATAGATAAGCCCCTCCTCTCCTCTGGGGAGCAGATGCTTTGAGGGGCTTGGAAGAGGCCAGGAGTGTTATTCAAGCTGAAAAGGAATGGAAAAATATAAAACACAGACGTTTCTCTATCCTGTGCAATTTGAAGACTCAGTTGCTGAAGCTACTCAGCAACTTCTAAGAGTTCCAAAGACTTCTGGAAATTTTGGAATCAAGATTTTATAGTACTTTGAATGTAGTAATAAAAATAGCCACTATCCTTAATGCTTATCATATGTTAGGAACTGTCTAAACACTTTATTTATATATATATTAATGTAATCCTTCCAATTATCCTGAGGGAGATTCTAATATGATCCACATTTTACAATGGCGGAAACTGAGGTACAGAACAGTTGAAAATAATCTTACATACTTTTGCTGGTGGTTTCTTTACTGTTAGTCTCCTTACCTTCTACCTGTGCTAGATCAGAACCACAGGAAAATTTAGCACACCTGGCTGTATTTTTTCTCCAGGCGATAAGCCTTCATTTGGATCCTGTCCCCAAATATTGTATTCTGTGTAGGATTGGATAAACCTAAGGCCTTCTCTAAATTGAACAATTTATTTCTCTTGTCCTTGTATCTATTTCCCCATAGATGCTCCAACTGCTAAAACTTCCCTCAATAGAGAGGCTATATATCTGCCTTCTTTCTAGTCTTTCTGCATTAGTCAGTCTAACTTTTTTAGATTTCTTCTTCTCCATAAACATTTGCTCTGTAAGTCTCTCAAGTGAACTGAGCGCAGCAGGGAATATAAAGCCAGCACTTCTCTGTCTACCGTGCAGGACCCCATTCCCAGTGTGGTTAGCATTAAGGCCCAGCTACTTGGGAAGTAACCCACCTGTCCTTCCACTGGCTTTGAGGCTCTAAATGCACACATCAATTTGCTTCCTGAACTTTTTTTCTCTCTGTCCTACTTGTTTTGTTCAAGTCTCTATTGTTTGCACTTTGCCATCTGTTGTCCCCGACACCAACTTTGGTTTTTGGTTTTTCTTTCTTGGTTTGGCCCATTCCTATCTGCATAATGCTCAGACTTATAACCTAGTCTTTCCTTCTAGACCAGTGCTTTTCAACTGCAGTCCTCAAACTACTAGTAGGTATAGCCAGAATTTTAAAATGTAGAATATAGGGGTATCTGAGTGGCTCAGTTGGTTAAGTGTCTGACTCTTGATCTTTGCTCAGGTCATGATCTTGTCATGATCTTGTCATTGTCATGGTATCAAGCCTTATGCTGACCATGGAGCCTGCTTGGGATTCTCTCTCTCCCTCTCTCTCTGCCCCTCCCCAGCTCATGCATGCATGCTCTCTCTCTCTCAAAATAAACTTTAAAAAAAATAAAATAAAATGTAAAATATAATTAAGTGTAGTAATGTATAACAGAATACAATTCCCATTATAATTATGAGGTTTATGGGCTTTTTTTTCCAGTTGTGTGTGTGTGTGTGTGTGTGTGTGTGTGTGTGTTACAGACAGCAAGACCAGAGAGAAGTAGGTTGGCCTAATGAGACTATATTCAGGCAGAGGAGGATGGACGTATGATGAAGGTACAGAAGAAAGTCCAGGGCAATATTCTTTTTACACATTAGAAAGAAATGGAAATCATGAAGGTACATGTCCCAAAATATAGTTGAGGGTATAAAGGCAAAGCTACTGAGATATAAAGATACTGAATTGCAGAAGAAGGACTGTGGGTCCCAAAGGCCTCTAACTTCATGTAAAAGGATTTAGGTCATCTGTTAGAAGCACTGAGTATAAGTAGGGGATTTTGAAAAAGTCCGAGGTAGCTAACTTCCAAACTAGTAGCAATTTAAGAAGTCATCAGGGGCTGAATTTTTAGAAGGCTTGCTGAATAAGAGCAAACGCTCATTTGAAATTAGTACACTTCTTCATCTGTGCTAGCAACCTTGGGAAAAAAAAACTGAGAAAGTGGTAGCTCAGGATTGGCCGCAAGAGGATGTGGCAAAAAAAAAAAAAAAAAAGGCTGAGGTATAGGTGAGGGAGTCTAGCACGCTGGGTGGCAGGTGCCATTATCAAAAGTTTGCTTTATGCTAGGGATAATAGCACTGAAAACACTGTCCATCAGGTGCAGGCTGGGTATCTGTCCATGATGAGATGAAAGAGGGAATCGTAGGAAGACAATGACAGCATTTCTTGAGACTGATATATTCATTGCATATTAATAAATAGGATGGCTGAGGCAAGTCAGGTACAGGTTTGAGTATTCTTATTTAAATTTCTGAGCTCTGGTCTTCCCTAAATAAGTTGACTATTAAATGTCAGACTCAGAATTCCAAACCAACTTAGGTGATGGAGGAGAATGGGTGATTAGAGGTAGAAATAATTCTGAAACATAAATTCCTCTCCCTCCATTCTATAGTAGTTCATCAATCTGCTTTCTGCTTTCTGCTACATTACAATAGATTGATAATTGATTAATAAAAGTCTTTTTAGTGAATGCAAAGTGGCATTGATTAAATCTTGAAAAATGAAAACAAAATCAGCTTGTTCATTATTATTGTTTTGTGTTCCTATTACCTATTGCTGTGTGAGAAGCTCCAAACCTTATCGACTTAAAATTATTTACTTTGTTCCTAAATATGCAGTTTAGGCAAGGCTCAGTGGTGACATCTTAATTGACTCTACTATACTCAGCCTCAGTTGGAGTGGCTCCAAGGATGGGATCTGGAATCATCTAAAGATTTCATTACTCTCATGTTTGTCAGTCAGTGCTGGCTGTTGATGGGGACCTTAGCTGGGATTGTCTACCAAAGCAGCTACACATGGCCTCTCTATGTGGCCTGAGCTTCCTCCCAACAGGGTGGCTGAATTCTTAGGGCAAGTATCCTGAGAGAGACAGAGACAGAGAGAGAGAGAGAGAGAGAGAGAGAGAGAGAACACCAGGGAGAAGCTGTAGCACTTCTTATGACTGAGCCTCAGAAACATCACTTCACTGGGGCAGTCACAGATATCTGCCCCAAGTCCCAGGGAGAAAAGAAGAGGAGAGGAGAGGAGAGGAGAGGAGAGGAGAGGAGAGGAGAGGAGAAGAGGAGAAGAGAAGACATGCTAAATCTCTTGTACCACATTCTTTTTATCTGGGCATTCATAAAAGATTGCCAAGTTTCCAAGAAAAGAAAAATAGACTCTTCTTCTGGATGGGGAATGGCAAATTGCTAGAACATCTGGTCCTGGGCATATTGCTTTGGTCATTTTTGGAAAAGTTTGCCACATTTAGCAAACTTTTTTTCGAAAATAGTAAAGTATGAAAAGTAAGACTCAATTTCATTTAGTTACAAAGAAAAGAAAATCTGAAAGCTTTTTCAAGTAGAAGCAGAGAACTAGGAATTGTTACCCAAACCAGAGATTTCCTGAGGTTTTGCGTCAATGGGAATTTTATTCTAGCAGTCAAAGGTATAGTTTGACCCTAGAACTTTATGAGTGCATCTCAGCACAGACTCTGAGGATATAAGTAAAATGCTCTTCTGCTTGTGGCTTATTTTAGAAATAAGTAACGGATGAATCACTAAATAGCTTATGGTTATGTTTTTATTGATTTATGACTCACCATGTGCTCCTATCTCTCAGGCAAAAATAATGTCTTTCCATGTAGGTGATTTGCTCTATTAGACATGGGGGAAAAGAGTTCTTTGCTTTATGTTTTACTCTGACAAGGTAATGGCTCTTGTCCTGCTCTTGAGAAGTGACTAAGATGCCCAGTTGGGGAAAAGCATTAACTTTTCAAGCTATATAAGTTCCATTTATAAAATTATGTCTACTCAGGCATTATTTTCTGAAAGACTTAATGCTCTTTCTCAGCATAAAAATTTACTGCTAAGATCCAGGCCTCCCTGTATACACGGGATGCCACAAAAGGGAGATCATAGATCCATTCTGGGAAGTTGTGCTAAGGATCAAGGAAAGGGGGCAGATGACTTCTCAAGTGCTTAAGCATTTTTCTTCACTGTCAAAAACACAGAATGATCTCCTACATTTCATGGCTTTGTAGTTTTATTCACACCATTTCCTCCCTTCTGAGAGAGCCCTTCTTCCACCACAACCATCATCACCTCCAGGAATCCACCAAAAGCCTCTCCATGCTTCTCCAACATTATAATTACTGGAAGTCTATCAGCATCAGCTCAATGTCAGATTTAATTACTTATTTTTAAATTCAGTATCACATTTTATATGTCGTCTCTATTTGTATTGTTGGTACTTAGTACAATATGTTGAATTATTCTTTTGGGGGGGTTGGAAGACTTTTTTTAATGTTAGATTCATAATATAGATGTTTTAGAATGGTAGCACACTGATAGAAGAAATTTTCATTCACAGTACTTTTACATGTGATTTTGGCAATGGTTGTAGGTTTTTTATATCAATAGTATTGTCACAGGGGAATCATAAAATTGGAATACAAAGAAAAGTTTGGTAGTTGTGTCTTGAATTATTTTCTATATCCTTTCCTGTTGGAGACACTGATAACCTTTGTTCCTTTGGTGCCCAACATAAGGTCTGCCAGATAGAACTGGGATTTCCAGTGCTAACTAGCTTTATGTTAGAATCGGCAAGGGCACTTTTTAAAAATGCCATCCTCTGGAACTCACCCCACACCAATTAAACAGAATCTCTGAGGGAAGAACCCAGGTATCAGGGCATTAGGATTTTTTAAAAAGTTTTCTTGCATAATCCAGTGGTCAGCCAAGGTGAAGAACCACCAACATAGAGGCTATCCAATGATGACTTTCTGAATGAGGTTTGTCTATTGAGTGCTGACTTCACACTATAGACCCTTGAATCAGCATTCTGCAAAAATGCAAGTACTTTCCTTCTTCCTGAGCTAGAATAAGTAGGAATTTCATATACAAATGCATTTAAACTCTACACAAAGAGCTTTCTACCAAAATTACTTATACAAAAGAGTACAAAAATTTAGGTAATAATATAACCTGACACATAAGAATAAATTTAAAATATTCCAGATGTTATCATGGCCAACACGAGGCTAATTATAAGACATAATAATCCAGGCATAGTTTCCAAACTATGCTCAGGGAAAATGTTTAAGCCAAATTCCATGTTTTGTATATTTTTCTATAACTCAAATATGCCATAACCATGACTTAACATATTGGTGATTATTAACACATTAAGATATGTTGGTAGTTAAAATTAGTTTTGTGGTGCTTCTGTGATACCTATGCATGTATACATGTACATACACACACACACACACACACACACACACACGTTTTCTTGGAAATCAGACCTACCCACATCTGCTCACATAAAGCTATTTAAGAGAGTTCATTACTAAAGCATATGTGTGCTACTCTCAACCATATGCTGACAAGATTTAGGAACACTGGCTTAGAAAATGTACTTCTAGCCAAAAAAAAAAAAATCAGTTGTAAAACAAGCAAGTGACATATATATTATTGCATATATCACACTGCAATAATATAATGTCATCAATAATTTAATACTTTTACATTTTAGGTAAAATGACTTTCGCATTTATTACAGGGAATGCAAGCATTATTAAATATTATTGGTAATACAATTTTGACACAAACATGCCCAAATTCTGCTTTTTCAAGCTTCCAGATCAATGTGATAGAAAAGTATCTAATATTTTACAGTGATTTGTTATTTTTAACAATGATCATTTACCCTTTACAACTATTTATTTCTATGAATCTATTATATGAAACTAAAAGTGCATTAAGTAAATTGTATGTCGATGCTGATAAAGTGCAACGATTCTCATCTGTAACCATAGATTTTATTAGTAAATGTGTTTTAATAAATGAGCTGCATTAATTTCAGTAATTGAGTTTATTATAAGCAAATGCATACATGAACTTGCATATTACCATTTGTTAACAAAATAAAATTTATATAAGTATTTCAGATTAATTTTCTTAGAGAGGTGGAAGATTAAAATGTTTTAAAAGAAAAAAAAACTTGAAAATCCACTGATTTAAGAGACTGGAATTAAGTGTCTCTCAAATCTTTGCTCTCCTTTCCATCCTCATCATGGAAGCTTCGCTTCTATTCAACATTATCTCTCACCTACACTATTCCAATAACCCTTTAAATGCTCCCTTGTCTCTAGTATGACCACCAGAATTCCTGCTTTCTGTTGCCAGCTGAGTAGTCTTTCTAAAACCTTGATGTGATCATGTCACTCTACTGATTATAAACCTTTAGTGTTTCTGCACGGCCTATAAGTCAGGTCTGAACTCAGCGTGGCATACAAGACCCTTCAAGTTTCCTTTTCCAGATTGCCTTCAGACCCTAACCCCGGCATTCATCGCGGCTGGCCTTCACCTCATAGAACTCCACTACCACATCACCATGATTGACACCGGCTGTTCATCTACCCAGAATGTTTTTAGCCCTCCTCTTTCTTCCTTAGGAAGAAACACAAACTCATTCTTCAAAACCCTTATTAAGTGCCACTTCTTCTGTGAGGCTTTCCCTGCTCTCCTCTTAAACCCCTTATTTATGAGTCTGTTTCCCTTGCTAGACATGAACTCCTTAGGAGCTGAGATTGGACTCTATATAACTCAATTTACCATAGTAACTCCAGAAAATTATACATTTCTTAATATATAGTAAGTACTTAGTATCAGTTAAAGCATGCTACATCATAATTCTCAAAAGCTCTACCACCAACATTATGTGGGTTATTTAAAAATCAATTCTCAGTATAAAACAGACCTAAATTTCTGTAATGGTCCTCGACACAATTACAAGTCTAATATTACTGGATACTACATAGGGCTCCCAAGAAATTAGACACAAGCCAGAAGTAACTGCTTTCTGCTTTTCAAACACACACAGTTATTATAATGAGAAATATGTTTGCTAAGTGGATCCTGCTAGAAGAATCAAATTACCAGATTGAGACTCTAAGTGTTCATTTGGTATCTCAATAAAGTTCTATAGTTTGTTTGGAACTGTGTTTTCCCAGAAAAATCAAATGTCCTTCTTAGTAAGATATAGTTTTGTTTTGTTTTGTTTTGTTTTCAGATAAATCTCAGGGAGCATGAGAAAAGCCCATGCCATGTATATCAGCACCAAAATCCATGTTTCAAATGAAAACTAATTGAAGTTCCTTCAAGCCTATTATGTTGCAAGTAAAACGTTTGTCAGTTGCTCATTGTGTAATCCTCAAGACTTTGGATTTTTGTGCGGGGGTGGGGGGTAGTGGGAGCTGTTCCTTGCTTGGCCATATTCTCTTTGGTATATGTTCTAAGGTCATTTTTTTTAGAGATTTTAGTTCAGTTAGTGAACCCCTACGTCAGCTAATTGGGAAAGGTAACAATAATAACACATTAAGGGCCTGCACCCACATCAGCTAATTCAATCAATAATTCTCATGTCCTCTCCAGAGGCAAGAGTGGGAGTGACAAGGAACTGAATTCAGCATTCCTCATTACCCATTAGGAATAGGGTTTGGCCTCAAAATATCTCAAGTTTGGCTTGACTCTAAGGGCTCTTAGGTTTAGATGCTATTTTCCTGGGACCTGAGCAGCTTTGTAGTTCAGCATATGACACTACTGTAAAAGGCTCCTGAAAGCATCACTGGGGAGTTTAGAAACCAAACATTGTGTTCACCAGAATCTACCTTACAAAGGAATAGGTATAATAAAAGTAACACTGCAGAAAGCCGTTTGAGGGGATTGATGCAGGAACCCTGCCCCCCTCCAGTAAATGAGCATGCTGGAATAACAGATTATTTCAGAAGGCTGTGCCAAATGAGCTGCAGGGATTCATTTTGGTACCCAGGGGATTAGGCATTAGCATAGCCTTCCAGGGGACTTCTCTGCCCTTTGCTGGAGCAAACTTGGAGTACCTGAGAAATCCCTGTGGGGGCATATGGCTACGTAGGAGGAATATGGTGCTGAGCAAGTTACTTAACTTCTCATTCATTGCCTTTACTTTCTTATCTGAAAATAGCAGAACATTCTGCACTGGTATGTTGAGAAAGTTAAGTGAATCAACACACATAAAATACATAGAACAGTGTCTGGCACAAGTAAGAGTTCAATTAATCATGCTTACCTAAAAAAAATTTCAAGAATATTCTTTCAAAAGAGCGTCAAATTAATCTCTAGCCAGAGATGCCCATAAGCCCCTATGTTTACTTAACGTTGTCTTTGGGATCATTGCCACTTCTATTGTATTCTACATTTTTTAGACCTGAAGGACAAAGTAACTATGAATAAATTGCATAGATCACAAATCTAGAAATAAAATTAAATGTACACCTTTTCTTGGAGAAAGTCAGCTAATTACGGTTAAATATAGGGCAAAAGGATTTCTTCTTGAGAATACATTCCTCCCCCTCAACTTTTTTTTCCTTCTGGAAAATACAGTCCTAAAGGACCTATTAAATTCTGAGGTACTGATTTTAAAATGTCTGCTTATTCTTTTAATTCTTTCAGCAGAATCTTTACCAACACAAGTCCCTTTCTGACAGCAACCTAAGCTGAGCTCTGTAGCACGGGCAGCAGGCATCTCTGACTTTGGGACTCTGTGTCTTTGGCGTCTCTGTCACTCAGAAGACACACAACACAAACATACTCTCCATTTGTAACATTATAACAGCAAAGCCATGCTGGCTATAGAGTCATCCAGTGATGTAAATGGAAAAAACAGTTGCAAAAATAGGCTCTTGGCGAGTAAGATAAACTAGTCTCAGCAGTGACTTTGCAAAAGTTGAGAATACATCTACAAAACAAGATTATCTGTCTCTTGCTTTACAGAATGCAGTATAGTTTTCTTTCCACTATTTAGAAAGATCTTCAAGAGCAAGATGAAGTAGATATTTGGGATATAGTTGGATATTTTATTTAAAAATAAAAATACAGCACTATTGCCTGGCAGGTATTGGATTTATGCTGAATATACCATAGGGAACAAAATAGATATGGATCCTAACTAACTTCATGGAACTTAATTTAAGCATGGAGTTTGACTTAGTGTGAGTAAGAATTACCCAGAAAGTTTACTTAAAATGTAGGCTCTCAGGACTTGGATTCTGATTTTGATAATCTGGGGGGAGCCCTGAAATCTCTATTTTTCACACATGCCCCCACATGATTCTGGTGCATATCATCCAAGAACCACACACTAAGAACACTGGAGTAGTGAATATTCCAGGAAAATCTTGTTAAGAAATTAGTTTGGAAGAGAAGATGGCAGCATAGGATGCCGCTGGGCTCACCTCGTCCTGCTGATTGCTTAGATTCCACCCACATCTACCTAAATAACCCAGAAAACCGCCAGAAGACTAGCAGAACAGATTCTCTGGAGCCAAGCGTAGACAAGTGGCCCACGGAAGAGGGTAGGAAGGGCAGAGAGGCAGTGCACACTACATGGACTGGCAGGAGGGAGCCAGGGCGGCAGAGGGGCAGCCCGCCCCGCAAGGCAGAATCCCCGAGTATGGCTTGCAAAAGCGGAGGGGCCAGATGGAGTGTGTTCTGACAGCCATTGGGACTTAACATCTGGAATGTTAGAATCAACAGCTCTGCTCAGAGAGTGAGAGGGCTGGAGGACAATGGGAGGGAGAGTTGTTGAGCCCCGTAGGACAGAGCTCAACTTGTCGGGGAAAAAGGCGCTGGGAAGTGCCAACTCCCTCTCCCATCCCCAGCCAAAATCCCAAAGGGAACCAGTTCCCATCACTCAACTTGCTTGCACTGCACAAACACCCAATGCTGTGCTTCTGTGGATCCATCCCTCTGACAGGTCTGCCTCCTTCCTGGTGCTACAGGGCCGCTCCTGCAGAGGACCCCAGATGGCAAAGTGAGCTAAGCCTGCCCCCTCCACCCCTGTGCACCTTGAAGATCCACCCCGGCTAATATGCCAGATCCCATCAAAGCAGCACCACAAGCCTGGCAGTGTGCAAGTAGCCCAGACAGGGGCCACACCACTCCACAGTGAGTCCTGCCCCTGGGAGAGGGGTAGATAAGGTATACACCAGTCTGACAGCAGCCCCGCCCACCAACACAAGTTACTCCAGACAGCACAGGGGAAGTGCCCTGCAGTTCCACGCCACCCCAGGGACTATCCAAAATGACGAAATGGAAGAATTCTCCTCAAAAGAAACTCCTGGAAGTAGCGACATCTAACAAATCGGTCAAAAACGATTTAAGCAATATAATGGAACAAGAATTTAGAATAATAGTCATAAAATTAATCATTGGGCTTGAAAAAACTATAGAGGACAGCAGAGAATCTATTGATACAGAGATCAAGGGACTAAGAAATAGTCATGAGGAGCTAAAAAAAATGCTATGAATTAGGTGCAAAATAAAATGGAGGCGACCACATCTTGAATTGAAGAGGCAGATGAAGAGAATAGGTGAATTAGAAGATAAAATTATGGAAAAAGAGGAAGCTGAGAAAAAGACAGATAAAAAAATCCAGGAGTATGAGGGGAGAATTAGAGAACTAAGTGATGCAATCAAATGCAACAATATCCATACAATAGGAATTCCAGAAGAGAAAGAGAAAGAGAAAGGGGCTGAAAGTGTACTTGAACAAATCATAGCTGAGAACTTCCCTGATCTGGGGAAGGAAAAAGACATTGAAATCCAAGAGGCACAGAGAACTCCCTTCAGATGTAACTTGAATCGATCTTCTGCACGACATATCATAGTGAAACTGGCAAAATACAAGGATAAAGAGAAAATTCTGAAAGCAGCTAGGGATAAACATGCTCTAACATATAAAGGGAGACCGATAAGACTAGTGACAGACCTATCTACTAAAACTTGGCAAGCCAGAAAGGAATGGCAGGAAATCTTCAATGTTATGAACAGAAAAATGTGCGGCTAAGAATCCTTTATCAGGCAAGTCTGTCTTTCAGAATAGAAGGAGAGATAAAGGTCTTCCCAAACAAACAAAAACTGAAGGAATTCATCACCACTAAACCAGCCCTACAAGAGATCCTAAGGGGGATTCTGTGAGTGAAATGTTGTAAGGACCACAAAGTACCAGAGACATCATTACAAGCATGAAACCTACAGACAGCACAACGACTCTAAATCCATATCTTTCTATAATAACACTGAATGTCAATGGACTAAATGCTCCAACCAAAAGACATAGGGTATCAGAATGGATAAAAAAAGCAAGACCCATCTATTTGCTGTCTACAAGAGACTGATTTTAGACCTGAGGACACCTTCAGATTGAAAGTGAGGGGATGGGGAACTGTCTATCATGCTACTGGAAGTCAAAAGAAAGCTGGAGTAGCCATACTTCTATTAGACAAACTAGACTTTAAATTAAAGGCTGTCACAAGAGATGAAGAAGGGCATTATATAATGATTACAGGGTCTATCCATCAGGAAGAGCTAACAGTTATAAATGTCTATGTGCCAAATATTGGAGCCCCCAAATATATAAAACAATTAATCACAAACATAAGCAACCTTATTGATAAGAATGTGGTAATTGCAGGGGACTTTAATACTCCACTTACAACAATTGATAGATCATCTAGACACAGGAGCAATAAAGAAACAAGGGCCCTGAATGATACATTGGAACAGATGGACTTGACAGATATATTCAGAATTCTGCATCCCAAAGCAACAGAATACACTTTCTTCTCGAGTACACATGGAACGTTCTCCAAGATAGATCACATACTGGGTCACAAAACAGCCCTTCATAAGTATAAAAGAATTGAGATCATACCATGCACACAGACCACAATGCTATGAAACTTGAAATTAACCACAGGAAAAAGTCTGGAAAACCTCCAAAAGCATGGAGGTTAAAGAACAGACTACTAAAGAATGAATGGGTCAACCAGGCAATTACAGAAGAAATTTAAAAATATATGGAAACAAATGAAAATGAAAATACAACAATCCAAATGCTTTGGGATGCAGCGAAGGCAGTCCTGAGAGGAAAATACATTGCAATCCAGGCCTATCTCAAGAAACAAGAAAAATCCCAAATACAAAATCTAACAGCACACCTAAAGGAACTAGAAGCAGAACAGCAAAGACAGCCTAAACCCAGCAGAAGAAGAGAAATAATAAAGATCAGAGCAGAAATAAACAATATAGAATCTAAAAAAACTGTAGAGCAGATCAATGAAACCAAGAGTTAGTTTTTGAAAAAAATAAATGAAATTAATTAACCTCTAGCCAGGCTACTCAAAAAGAAAAGGGAGATGACCCAAATAGATAAAATCATGAATGAAAATTGAATTATTACAACCAACCCCTCAGAAATACAAGCAATTATCAGGATTACTATGAAAAGTTATATGCCAACAAACTGGACAACCTGGAAGGAATGGACAAATTCCTAAGCACCCACACACTTCCAAACTCAAACAGGAGGAAATAGAAAACTTGAACCGACCCATAACCAGCGAAGAAATGGAATCAGTTATCAAAAATCTCCCAACAAATAAGAGTCCAGGACCAGATGGCTTCCCTGGGGAATTCTACCAGACGTTTAAAGCAGAGATAATACCTATCCTTCTCAAGCTGTTCCAAAAAATAGAAAGGGAAGGAAAACTTCCAGACTCATTCTATGAAGCCAGCATTACTTTGATTCCTAAACCAGACAGAGACCCAGAAAAAAAAGAGAACTACAGGCCAATATCCCTGATGAATATGGATGCAAAAATTCTCAATAAGATACTAGCAAATCGAATTCAACAGTATATAAAAAGAATTATCTGCCATGATCAAGTGGGATTCATTCCTGGGCTGCAGGGCTGGTTCAACATTCGCAAATTAATCAATGTGATACATCACATAATAAAAGAAAAGATAAGAACCATATGATCCTGTCTATCGATGCAGAAAAACCATTTGACAAAATTCAGCATCCTTTCTTAATAAAAACCCTCGAGAAAGTTGGGAGAGAAGGAACATACTTAAACATCATAAAAGGCATTCATGAAAATCCCACAGCTAATATCCTCCTCAATGGGGAAAAACTGAGAGCTTTCCCCCTGAGATCAGGAACACGACAGGGATGTCCACTCTCACCGCTGTTGTTTAACATAGCGTTGGAAATTCTAGCATCAGCAAGCAGACAACAAAAGGAAATCAAAGACATCAAAATTGGCAAAGATGAATTCAAACTTTCACTTTTTGCAGATGACATGGTATTATACAAGGAAAACCCAATAGACCACACCAAAAGTCTCTTAGAACTGATACATGAATTCAGCAAAGTCACAGGATACGAAATCAATGTACAGAAATCAGTTGCATTCTTATACACTAATAATGAAGCAACAGAAAGACAAATAAAGAAACTGATCCCATTCACAATTGCACCAAAAGGCATAAAATACCTACGAATAAATCTAACCAAAGATGTAAAAGATCTGTATGCTGAAAACTATAGAAAGCTTATGAAGGAAATTGAAGAAGATATAAAGAAATGGAAAAACATTCCATGCTCATGGATTGGAATAATAAATATTGTTAAAATGTCAATACTACCCAAAGTGATCTACACATTCAATGCAATCCCAATCAAAACTGCACCAGCATTCTTCTCGAAACTAGAACAAGCAATCCTAAAATTTGTATGGAACCACAAAAGACCCAGAATAGCCAAAGTAATTTGGAAGAAGAAGACCAAAGTGGGAGGCATCATAATCCCAGACTTTAGCCTCTACTACAAAGCTGTAATCATCAAGATAGCATGGTATTGGCACAAAAGCAGACACATAGACCAATGGAATAGAATAGAAACCCCAGAACTAGACCCACAAAAGTATGGCCAACTAATCTTTGACAAAGCAGGAAAGAATATCCAATGGAAAAAAGACAGTCTCTTTAACAAATGATTTTGGGAGAACTGGACAGCAACATGCAGAAGAATGAAACTAGACCACTCTCTTACACCATTCACAAAAATAAATTAAAAATGGATGAAGGACCTGAGTGTGAGACAGGAAACCATCAAAACCCTAGAGGAGAAAGCAGGAAAAGACCTCTCTGACCTCAGCTGCAGCAATTTCTTACTTGACACATCCCCAAAGGCAAGGGAATTAAAAGCAAAAATGAACTACTGGGATCTTATGAAGATAAAAACTTCTGCACTGCAAAGGAAACAATCAACAAAACTAAAAGGCAACCAATGGAATGGGAAAAGATATTTGTAAATGAGATATCGGACAAAGGGCTAGTATCCAAAATCTATAAGGAGCTCACCAAACTCCATACCCAAAAAACAAATAATCCAGTGAAGAAATGGGCAGAAGACATGAATAGACACTTCTCTAAAGAAGACATCCGGATGGCCAACAGGCACATGAAAAGATGCTCAACGTCGCTCCTCATCAGGGAAATACAAATCAAAACCACACTCAGATACCACCTCATGCCAGTCAGAGTGGCTAAAAGGAACAAATCAGGAGACTACAAATACTGGCAAGGATGGAGAAATGGGAACCCTTTTGCACTGTTGGTGCAAATGAAAACTGGTGCAGCCGGTCTGGAAAACAGTGTGGAGGTTCATCAAACAATTAGAAATAGATCTACCCTATGACCCAGCAATAACACTGCTAGGAATTTACCCAAGGGATACAGGAGTGCTGATGTATAGGGGCACTTGTACCCCAATGTTTATAGCAGCACTTTCAACAATAGCCAAATTATGGAAAGAGCCTAAATGTCCATCAACTGACGAATGGATAAAGAAATTGTGGTTTATATATACAATGGAATACTACTTGGCAATGAGAAAGAATGAAATAGAGTCTTTTGCAGCAATGTGGATGGAACTGGAGGGTATGCTAAGTGAAGTAAGTCAGGCAGAGAAAGACAGATACCATATGTTTTCACTCATATGTGGATCCTGAGAAACTTAACAGAAGACCATGGGGGAGGGGAAGGGAAGAAAAAAAAAGAGGTTATAGAGGGAGGGAACCAAAACATAAGAGACTCTTAAAAACTGAGAATAAACTGAGGGTTGATGTTGGGGGTGGGGGGTGGGGGGTGGGGGGTGGGGGGGGTGGGTGATGGGCATTGAGGAGGGCTCCTGTTGGAATGAGCACTGGTGTTGTATGGAAACCAATTCAACAATAAATTTAATATTAAAAAAAAAGAAACAAGTTTGTTATTAACATTTTCCGTAGTAGTAATTTATGACGAAGGGACACAGAAGACGTGCGCCTGCCTTCCACATAACGTTGCAGGCACAGTAAAGTGTGTCTGTAAATGGAAGGCAGGATTCCACTTCACAGGGAAGTTTGCGTCAGACGCAAGCTGTGTGGTTATTTAGGCTCTTCCAGGCACTCGGTCTTCCAGCTGTAACCACGTCTCTCAGGACTCCGCAGTCTGTGTTCAGCCTCTTTCCCAAGCCCCTCTGCTACTCATCCAGCTGTGCAGCGAGCAAGCCAACTGAGTCAACAGGAGCTATATTTACCACAAGTGAAAGACTATCAATAGCAGCAGGGGATTCTGACATCTGGCAGCAGCAGATGATTAAGAAGGACATTTGGTAAATCAAAGTAGGGGAAGCTCAGGGAAGACAGCTGCTTTGTGAGATCAGGATTAAACCAAGCTGGTTAGGGAGAGAACTGTCCCAAATAAGAGCCGACTTGCCTGACGGTTTGCAAAACTGCTTCTTAATTCCCTGAGGGGTTCATCCTTACAGATGAATAAGTATGCAAAGCAACTTGTGTGACTGGATACTATTTTATATAAATAAGTACCATGTAAAATGGCATATCCATTCATAGATTATGTGTGTCTGCCTGAAGATTAAGAAGAAACATTTCTTAGCGGTGCAGAGAAATTCTGAATAGCTTTCATCAGTAAGTTTTCTGGTGAGAATTTTAATTTCTTTATCCTGTTGGGGCAGCTGCATAAACAAATAATATGCCCAACAGCGGTGTGATTTTTAGTAAGGCAAGGAAAGTAGCCTTCTCAATTTTTTGCTTAAACACATCTATCTAAAGGACCCTTCCAGGAAACATAGATCCCTATGTAATCATCCACTTTCGGTTAATATCTTGATGTCTCCGTTTCAAATGCTGATGGTACCTTCTATATTTGGGAGGTCAAGCAGCACAAAATGGGGAAAAGGTCTGCGGTTGAAGATCAGGAAGGGAAAAAAAAAACTTGCGTGTCAAGAAGACAGAAAATTGACACCACAGAAGTCACTAAGCAGGTTTCGGAAACCCAGTTGGTAGAGTTGAGCAGGAAATGTAACCACTGGCAATGGGTAAAGGGAGAAAGTTCAGTGTTTCCTGACATGACCTTAGGCTCTTTGTCATTAGGGTTTGCCTATACTTCATTCCCCCATTTATTCATTTCATTCCATGAGTATGTATTTCCCTGAAATGCCCACTGTGCTCTGTCCAGTGCTCAGTGCCGGGTATATCCAAGTGAGCAAAATGATGAACCCCCACACCCCGCCCTGCTTTACTTGCATTCCTCAAGATGAGCAGACTGTGCTAGACGATTCTCAGTTTAGGAGCATGAGCACAGTAGAACTGTGATGCGACAGTCCCTGAAATATGACCTGTTCAACTATCATACCTTTTGTCTTTGTGCTAATTACCAAGCATTCATTTTCATGAGTTGCACTAAAACACATCCATTTAAAAAAAAAAAAAAGCAGATTAGAGCCATTAAATAATTATGAAACAATTTAGTACAGCTTCAAGTACTTTAACTAAGGATATTTTATACCCTCAAAGACTGTTTCAATCTGAGTTTTCCCATTATCCAAATCATCTCCTGACAGACTGTTACTTAGTCATTAGTGAAGAATATTAAACCTTCTAATGCCACTAATGTGGCAATAATGTTGAACTAATACATTATAAAACATTCTAAAATGTCAGTGATAGATAATTTTTAAACATATGCTATGCAAGAGTGCTTATTTATTTTAAAGTTTGTCTCATCAGTGATGTTTCTTAACCAATTTAAACAGTTCAGATATTCTTTCTTAAGTCTTGTTCACTTACTTTCATTGTTGCCTTCTATTGATGGAATTATTTTCAAAGTTACCCCAGTAAAAAGGATGCAGAGATCTAGAAAGCCACCTATTTTTTATCTCCATACATATTGTTTAAATTCTCTACTATCCTAATTCTCAGATATTAACAATAACAATTACTATTGGCTAAGTGACAAAAACTTGCCAGGTGTTATGCTAAATCTTACATAAGCATTTACTCAAATAATATACCATATATTACATACAGCAGTCTGTAAGGTAGGCTTTATTCCACTTTCATGGTAAACTAAGGCTTAGAGAGGTGGGGTGTGCATAGTCAGTGAGTCAGAGTGACAGATCTGAGCTAGGAGACAAGACTCCTAAGTTTATCGCCTCCACCCCACTCCACCATACCATCACTGTATTAAAGTTTTCTGCTAGTTCTCGAAGACATGAGTAGTTTTTCTAAGTGTTCCAAAACTATAAGGAAAATAAGAACAAGTATTCTCTGTTTACCATCTGTAGAAATAGACATAGATTTGGGTGATCAATTTGCTCATTTTAGTATTCAAATTATTTATATGTGATGGGATTAAAATACGGCATGTTGGCACATTGAATATTTGAAACTGAAGGAATTTGAGAAAACAGCAGAAGCAAGCAGGTCACTCTAACCTTCTCTCCAAAACCCCTCACCCCTTCTGCTCTGAAATAACTCATAAAGCCTTCACATGAGAGGTGCCCTCCCTATATGGAGAGAAAAAGAATGTCCTTGTCTCCAGAGGTAAAGTCACGCTGAAAAGGATCCAAACAGGCCTTGCTAAGTTTCCCCAATTTACCACACTTACTCATATTCCTTAACCTATCATATCCCTCCATTACCACCCATTGTCCATCAAACCCAGCATAAGAATACCCAGATCTAACTGTTTCTTTGGGCCGTTATTCCTGATGAAGGCTCCAATGTCACATAAAACCTGTATTAAATAACCTGTGCACTTTTCTCCTGTTAATCTGTCTTTGTCAGTTTCATTTTCAGACTCGGCCAGGAACCCAAAGAGGGTGGAGACAAACTTTTTCCTCCCCTATATATGCTGACTTATTCTTTGGCTATGTGGTCTGTCAAATTCTCTCAGAAAATAAAGATGTTTTAAGTTCACATGATTTAAAAACACAAAGCTTTTTCAGTTCAGAATTTTTTTCTTTCTGTTATTGTATGAGTTATTGCTTCCCCTCCACCTGTTCTTTCTTCTCCTTTTAAACTTGCTATCATTTGCATATTAAACTGGATCTAGCTACCTTAACTCCTTATCTTTTAAGTCATTATTCCCATGTATTTTTGTTCCATATTGTGTGGTTGTATACCAATTTGATTTTACAGATTATTAATTTAACACAGCAAGATTCTTCCTCTTTTCATTTCCTCTGTTGTTTTTTAATTACATATTCATTCAAAAAACAGCAATGGAGCATCTACAGTCTTCCTGGCACTGGTCCAGGCTCTTGGGGTCTATGAATGAATAAAACAGATAACTGTCCCTACCTATGCAAAGGCATAATTTAGTGGGGAAAGACAGACATCAACAATAAGCATGATAATTAAGTTAATTATATAACATTTTAGAAAGTGATAAGTGCTATGGAAGACAAGGAAAAATTTAAGTAGGGTAAGGAAGATTAAGAATACATGAAGGTGGGAACAGATGGCTGTATTAAAGTAGAGGCCTACCCTGCCTCAGCGAGAATGAGGTTTGAGTGAGGACATGAAGGAGGTGGGTACTTATTTACACTAATATATGGAAGAAGGGCTTTCTAGGCAAGAAGAACAACTGAACTGACCTTGACCTTAAAGTGGCAGAATGTCTGCTTTGGATACTGATATAGCTGGAGCAGAGTGAGTGATGGGCAGTGTAATAGAAAATAAAGTCAGAAATAATTGGGGAGTGGCGCCTGGGTGGCTCAGTCAGTTGAATATCTGACTCTTGATTTCAGTACATGATCTTGCAGTTGTGAGATCCAGCCCACCTCTGGCTCAGTGCTGACAGCATAGAGCCTGCTTGGGTCTCTCTCTCTCTCTCTCTCTCTCTCTCTGTCTCTCTGCCCCTTCCCCGCTTGTGCTTTCTCTTCTGTCTCAAATTAAATAAATAAAACTAAAAAAAAATAATAATAACAGGAGAGAGTGGCATATATCATCTAAGACTTTGTAGTTACCTCTGGTAGCTTCTATCCTCAGTGAAATGTGGATACTGAGGATTTTGAGCAAAGGAGTCATATGACATAACAAATCTTTTAATGGGCTCATTCTGTCTACTCTGTTGATGACAAGCTCCAAGAGTCAAGTATTGAAAGAGGGAGACCCATAGTAAGGGTATTTCAGGAATTCAAGTGAAAGATAATGATAACTAGGACCAGAGTAGTGATATTGGTGAAGGGGAGACATGAATATAGAATGAAGATAGAACTCACACAAACTCCTGGCAGACAAACTATGGAGTGCATGAGAGCAAGAGAGGAATCAAGCATGACTCCAAGGTTTTTGGCCCAAACTATTAGAAAAATGAAGTTAACTGAGATGTGGAAGTCTGTGGGTATTTGGGGTAAGAACAAGAATTCAATTTTTTATATGCTGATTTTAAAATGTCTATTAAACATCTAAATGGAGATGTCAAGTTGGCCATTGAATATTAATGTTAGTTTTCTATTGCTGCCATATCAAATTACCACAAACTTAGTCATTTAAAAAAACACATCTATTATCTTACAATTCTTTAGTTGAGACGTCCAACACAAGTCTTACTGGGCTAACATCAAAGTGTGGCAGGGATGCATTTCTTTGTGTAGGCTCTAAGAATCAGTTTCCTGGGGGTACCTGGGTAGCTCAGTCGGTTAAGCATCTGACTTCAGCTCAGGTCATGATCTCACAGCTCATGGGTTCAAGCCCCACATTGGGATCTGTGCTGACACCTCAGAGCCTGGAGTCTGCTTCAGATTCTGTGTCTCCCTCTCTCTCTGCCCCTCCCTTGATATCTCTCTCTCTCTCTCAAAAATAAATAAACATTTAAAAAAAATCAGTTTCCTGCTAATCTGTTGTTGGCAGAATTCAGTCCCTTGCAGTTGCAGGACTGAGATCCTTGTTTGCTTTCTGGCTGTTATATGATGGCCAGTCCCCATTTCTAGAGGCCATTCATGTTCCGTGGTTTAGTTCTCCCTTTCTCTATCGCCAAAGTCAGCAAGGGTGGGTTAAGTCCTGACTCTTCAAATCTCTTCTTCTCCCCCCTCTGTCTTCCCCATATCTCTGACTCACTTTCTCTGCTTTCCTCTTCAACTTTTAAGGCCTCATGTGATTAGATTCAACCCACCTGAATAATCCAAGATACTCTCCCCATCTCAAGGTCCTTAATCTTAATCACATCCACAAAGTCCCTTTTACTATGTAAGCCAACATATTTACAGATTTGGAGATTACAGTATGAACATCATTGACTGACCATTATTCTGCCTACAGAATGTATTTCCTTACTTAGGTAAAGTCTGGAATTCAAGGGAGAGATTTAGGCAGATGATGTAAATTTGGCGGTAGTAGGCATACAAATGAGTCACATAGAGTTAGTTTAGATAAAGAGACAAAGGTTAGAACTCTGGGAGAAGAGAGGAATCCATCAAAAGAGAAAAAAGAAGTTAATGAGGTAGAAGGATAAACAAGACAGTATTATTTTCTGGAAGTTAAGTGAAGACATGTTTTTTGATTCTGGAAAATTCTATTTGTTTTCTCTCAGTAATCTTACCTCCTTTGTAATTTTCATTCACTTGGCATAGTGTGCTTCTGTTACTATTGTTAATTCTGTTTTACTAGCAGTTCTCTATTCTGATGTTTTTTGTCTTCTAAACTCCTTAAAAAAATCTCTGCTGGGGCACCTGGGTGGCTCAGTCAGTTAAGCATCTGACTCCTGATTTCAGCTCAAGTCATGATCTCACGGTTCATGAATGTAAGCCCCACATTAGGCACTGAGATTTCAGCGAGGAGCCTGCTTGGGATTCTCTCTCTCTCCCTCTGCCCCTCTGGTGCTCTTTCTCTCAAAAATAAGTAAGTTTTCTTTGGGGAGGGACCAACATGGTGGAGAAGTAGGGGAATCCTAAGTTCCTTCATGTCTCAAACATAGCAGTGTTGAGGCCAAAAGACTTTGAACTCCAAGAGTCTGGACAACAACCTGATGGGCCATAGGGCTACTTCAATGCCATAGGGCAAATCAAAGCACATCTGGCAGAGAGTTCAAAACATCACTATGAGTAGGGAGATAAAATAACCAAAATTACAACAAAAGAGAGCAAGTAACACTCTCCAAAAAACATCTCCTGAAGGCCCAGGCCCTGGACAGTGTATCACCCCTCTCTAATATACTAGTGTTCACAGGTGCAGGGCACATAACAAGCTTTTAAAACAGATAAGGGACAGAAAACTAGCCAAAATGAAACAGAATAATTCTCCTCAAAAGAAATGGCAGCTAAAGAATCAATCAAAAAATACATACACAATATAACTGAACAAGAATTTAGAATAATAATCATAAGATTAATCTCTGAGTTTGCAAAAGCATAAAAGACAGCAGAGAATCTATTGCTGCAGAGATAAAGGAATTAAAAAATAGGATGAATCCAAAAAATGCTGTAAATGAAGTGCAAAATAAACTAGAGGTGGTGACAGCCAGGATTGAAGAGGCAGAGTTAAATAGAAGATAAAATTATGTGAAGATTATGTGAAATAGAAGATTAAATTATGGAAAAAGAGAAAGAAAAAGAGAGAGAAAAAAATTCTGGAACACAAGGGGAGAATTAGAGAACTAAGTGATTCAATGAAACAGAACAATATCTGTATTATAGGAGTTCCAGGAGAAGAAGAAACAGAGAAAGAGGCTGAAGGTGTACTTGAACAAATCATAGCTGAGAACTTCCCTGATCTGGGTAAACAGACATTGAAATCCAGGAGGCACAGAGAACTCCCTTTAGATGTAACTTGAACCAATCTTCTGCAAGGCATATCATAGTGAAACTGAAAAAACACAAAGATAAAAAGAGAATTCTGAAAGAAGCTAGGGATAAATGGGCCTTAGACTACAAGGGTAGACACATAAGGGTAGTAGCAGACCTATCTACTGAAACTTGGCAGACCAGAAAGAAGTGGCAGGAAATGTTCAATGTGCTGAATAGGAAAAAATATGCAGCCAAGAATCCTTTATCCAGCAAGTCTGTCATTCAAAATAGAAGGAGAGGTAAAGGTTTTCCCAGGCAAACAAACTGAAGGAATTCATCACCACTAAAACAGCCCTACAAAAGATCCTAAGGGGGACTCTGTAAGTGGAATGTTACAAAGACCACTAAAGGAACAGAGACATCACAAGTGTGAAGACTACACATAACACAATAACTCTAAATCCATATCTTTCAGTAATAACACTGAATGTCAATGGACTAAATGCTCCAATCAAAAGACGTAGGGCATCAGAATGGATTAAAAAACAAGACCCATCTATTTTCTGAGACCCATTACAAAAGACCCATTTTAGACCTGAGGACACCTTCAGATTGAAAGTGTGGGGATGGAGAACCATCTGTCATGCTACTGAAAGTCAAAAGAAAGCTGGAGTAGCCATACTTATATCAGACAAACTAGATTTTAAACTAAAGACTGTAATAAGAGATAAAGAAGGGCATTATATTATAATTGTGGGATCTATACATCAAGAAGAGCTAACAATTACAAATGTTTATGCACCAAATTCGAAGCACCCAAATATATAAAGCAATTAATCACAAACATAAGCAATCGTACTGGTAAGAATGTAGTAATTGCAGAGGACTTTAATACTCCACTTATCACAATGGACAGATCATTGTTTCAATAAAGAAACAATGGCCCTGAATTATACAGTGGACCAGATGGACTTGAAAGATATATTCAGAACTTTTCATCCTAAAGCAGCAGAATGCTACATTCTTCTCAAGTGCACACAGAACATTCTCCAAGATAGATCACATACTGGGTCACAAAATAACCCTCAATAAATATAAAAGAACTGAGATCATACCATGCACACTTTCAGATAACAATGCTATGAAACATGAAATCGACCACAGGAAAAAGCTTGGAAAACCTCCAAATGCATGGAGGTTACAGAACATCCTACTAAAGAATTAATGGATCAACCAGGCAATTAGAGAAGAAATTAAAAAATATATGTAAACAAATGAAAATGAAAACACAACAAACCAAACCCTTTGGGATGCAGCAAAGGCAGTACTAAGAGGAAAATACATTGCAATCCAGGCCTATCTCAAGAAACAAGAAAAATCCCAACTACAAAATCTAACAGCACACGTAAAGGAACTAGAAGCAGAACAACAAAGAAACTCCAAAGCCAGTAGAAGAAGAGAAATAATAAAGACCAGAGCAGAAA
The DNA here is from genome assembly GCF_022837055.1 of Prionailurus viverrinus. Lineage (NCBI taxonomy): Eukaryota > Metazoa > Chordata > Mammalia > Carnivora > Felidae > Prionailurus > Prionailurus viverrinus. The sequence goes on from NC_062564.1 coordinate 132,105,770, forward strand.
TACAGAATCCGAAAACAGTAGAACAGATCAGTGAAACTAAGAGTTCATTTTTTGAAAAAATAAACAAATTGATAAACTCCCAGCCAGACTTGTCAAAAAGAAAAGAGAGAGGAAACAAATAGATAAAATAATGAATGAAAATGGATTCATCACAACCAATCCCTCAGAAATACAAGCAATTATCAGAGAAAACTATGAAAAATTATATGCCAACAAACTGGACAACCTGGACGAAATGGACAAATTCCTAGACAGCCATACACTACCAAAACTCAAACGGGAAAAAATAGAAAATTTGAACAGACCCATAACTAGTGAAGAAATTGAATCACTAATCAAAAATCTCCCAACAAATAAGAGTCCTGGGCCAGATGGCTTCCCAGGGGAATTCTACCAAACATTTAAAGCAGAGTTAATACCTATCCTTCTCAAGCTGTTTCAAAAAATAGAAATGGAAGGAAAACTTTCAGAGGCATTCTATGAAGCCAGCATTACCTTGATTCCCAAACCAGATAGAGACCCCACACACAAAAAAGAAGAATTACAGGCCAATATCCCTGATGAACATGAATGCAAAAATTCTCAATAAGATACTAGCAAATTGAATTCAACAGCATATAAAAAGAATTATTCACCATGATCAAGTGGGATTCATTCCTGGGCTGCAGGGCTGGTTCAATATTCACAAATCAATGTGATACATCACATTAATGAAAGAAAAGATAAGAATCATATGATCCTGTCAATAGATGCAGAAAAAGTATTTGACAAAATACAGCATCCTTTCTTAATAAAAACCCTTGAGAAAGTCAGGATACAAGGAACATACTTAACCATCATAAAAGCCACATATGAAAAGCCCACAGCTAATATCATCCTCAATGGGGAAAAACTGAGAGCTTTCCCCCTGAGATCAGGAACATGTCAGCGATGTCCACTCCCACCACTCTTGTTTAACATAGTGTTGAAAGTCCTAGCATCAGCAATCAGACAACAAAAGGAAATCAAAGGCATCAAAATTGGCAAAGAAGAAGTCAAACTTTCACTTTTTGCAGATGATGTGATACTCTACATGGAAAACCTGAAAGACTACACCAAAAGACTGCTAGAACTGATACACAAATTCAGCAAAGTCACAGGGTACACAATCAATGTACAGAAATTGGTTACATATTTATACATCAATAATGAAGCAACAGAAAGACAAATAAAGAAACTGATCCCGTTCACAATTGCAACCAAGAACCATAAAATACATAAGAATAAACCTAACCAAAGATGTAAAAGATTTGTGTGCTGAAAACTATAGAAAACTTATGAAGGAAATTGAAGAAGACACAAAGAAATGGAAAAACATTCTATGCTCATGGATTGGTAGAATAAATATTGTTAAAATGTCAGTACTACCCAAAGCAATCTACACATTCAATGCAATCCCAATCAAAAATTGCACTGGCGTTCTTCTCAAAGCTAGAACAAACAATCTTAAAATTTGTATAGAACCACAAAAGATCCTGAAGAGCCAAAGTAATATTGAAGAAGAAAACCAAAGCAGGAGTCATCACAATCCCAGACTTCAGCCTCTACTATAAATCTGTGGTCACCAAGAAAGTATGGTATTGGCACAAAAACAGACACATAGACCAATGGAATAGAATAGACAACTCAAAATTGGACCCACAAGTGTATGGCCAACTAGTCTTTGACAAAGCAGGAAAGAGTATCCAATGGAAAAAAAGACAGTATCTTTACCAGATGGTGCTGGGAGAACTGGGCAGCAACATGTAGAAGAATGAAACTAGACCACTTTCTTACACCATACACAAAAGTAAACTCAAAATGGAAGAAAGATCTAAATGTGAGATGGGAAACCATCAGAACCCTAGAGGAGAAAGCAGGCAACAACCTCTTTGACCTCATCCACAGCAATTTCTTGCTTGACACATCTCCAAAAGCAAGGGACTTAAAAGCAAAAATGAACTATTGGCACTTCATGAAGATAAAAGTCTTCTGCACTGCAAATGAAACAATCAACAAAACTAAAAGTCAACCGATGGAATGGGAAAAGATATTTGCAAATGACATATCGGATAAAGGGCTGGTATCCAAAATCTATAAAGAACTTACCAAACTCCACACCCGAAAAATAAATAATCCAGTGAAGAAATGCACAGAAGACATAAATAGACACTTTTCCAAAGAAGACATCCAGATGGCTAACAGACACATGAAAAGATGCTCAACATCACTCATCATCAGGGAAATACAAATCAAAATCACACTGACATACCACCTCACACCAGTCAAAGTGACTAAAATGAACAACTCAGGACACTACTAGTTGCTGGCGAGGATGCGGAGAAACGGAAATCCTCTTGTACTGTTGGTGGGAATGCAAACTGGTTCAGCTGCTCTGGAAAACAGTGTGGAAGTTCTTCAAAAAATTAAAAATAGAACTACCTTACAACTCAGCAATAGCAGTACTAGGAATTTATCAAAGGGATACAGGAGTGCTGATGCATAGGGGCACATGTACCCCCAATGTTTATAGCAGCACTTTCAACAATACCCAAATTATGGAAAGAGCCTAAATGTCCATGAACTGATGAATGGATAAAGAAGATGTGGTTAATATACACATGAAATACTACTTGGCAATGAGAAAGAATGAAATCTGGCCATTTGCAGCAACATGGATGGAACTGGAAGGTATTATGCCGAATTAAACAAGTCAGTCAGAGAAAAACAGATATCATATGTTTTCACTCATATGTGGATCTTGAGAAACTTAACAGAAGACCATGGGGGAAGGGAAGGGAAAACAAATAGGTACAGAGAGGGAAGGAGGCTAACCATAAGAGACTCTTAAATACAGAGAACAAACTGAGGGTGGACGGTGGCATGAGGTAAAGGGGAAAGTAGGTGATGAGGATTGAGGAGGGCACTTGTTGGGATGAGCACTGGGTGTTGTATGTAAGCAATGAACCACAAGAATCTACCTCAAAAACTAAGAGCACACTTCACACATTGTATGTTAGCCAATTTGACTATCCCAACACGGTTATCTCAGCATCTATGCAGACCAATCCAGAAATGGATTTGCAAATAATTCAGTTAAAACAGAAGTTTATTTTCCAGTGGGAAGATAAGCCAGCAAACTGAGGTTTTCCTTGAGGTATGAAGTTGATTTTCAACTTCCCTAGGTATGAGGAGACAATGGGATGAGTTCTCATCGAACCCTGTGAAATGGGACCAGTTTAACTCAACAATGCAAATGACTCCCAGCATTTCTAGGATCATCAAGCCCTTCCCCAAGGATGTTGATGTTAGAGTGATAATTCTGTTCTGAGTTCAGAAGTGAATTAAGTCACCTATTTGCTAAGTATCCCTCCTGGAAGGTGAGTCACCTTTGCCCCAGATTCTGCTGGAAAGGCAAACCTCCACCAAAGTTCATCAGTTCTTATTATCTCCTTCATGTTGATGAGGGATCATAAGGCAAGTTAAGGACACAAGCTAGCACAACCCTCTCACCCCCCTTGTGGGATATGTGTGACATTCCTCAGGCACTCCTGGCCTGCCCAAGAAACAAAGGAAAGGACAGAAACAAATGGTTAAACAGATAGATTCTCCATCAGTTTACAAATATCTTAGTAATATTACAAGAAAAGGGCAATCTTATCAATATCCTGATCTCTAGGAACTCCCTATTATCTTAATGATAATGCTTTGCTAGAGGGTAAAACAAGTTTGGCCTGACAATAGCTAGGCCTCCAGTCATCTGTGAGTCTCCTTTAGCAAATGGAAATATCCCTTTAAGAAACTTCCTCTTGACTTTACCTCCCCCAACTCCACTCTGTACAACCCCAGCGCAGCTCTTTCTGCCCATGGGTCCTGTCCTCATGCTTTAATCAAATCACCTTTTTGCACCAAAGATGTCTTCAACAATTCTTTCTTGGCCATTGGCTCTGAACCCCCACTACCATTCCAAAACCCCATAAATTTCATAAACAATTTGGCAGGGATTTTAAAAGGAAAAGAGATTATAGATAAGTAGGCAGGTTGCCATTCACCTTGCAGTTTAAAATAACACCTTTTCTGCTCTCATTAAAATGTTCAAAAAGCTTCATGCTCCAGCATAAAAATCGTATTATACCTGAAAAAAATTTGTAGGGAATTTTTTTCTTTACAATGGTCCTCAGACCAATCTCAGAATTCAAACCACAGAGGAGTGAATCAAGGGACATCTAGTTCTGGTCAAATACTGGGATGCCCGAGAAAGGACTTTCTAGTCACCTAGGTCCAGAAGAAGCTCTCAGCTACACCCCAGGCTTTTCTCTGTTCTTGAATATGGTTAGCAGGCAGACACTTCAGAGTGTCCCAAAATAATGAATTAGGACTGAAAACGGCAAAGGAGTCTTCTCAGAGGAGGGAAAATTACTCCTTCTTCCCATTTGAATAAGTTTCTGCATTCTTTCCTATTAAAACAAACAAACAAAAAACTACTTTATTTCCTCAATTGTACCAGTTTAGATTCTTTCCATCAATCCCAGTCTCACGGTGATTCCCAGAAAACTGGGCAGATCCAAGTTTTGTTAGGTCTGAAGCCAATACAATAAGACAAAGAATTGGGCTTTTTAAGAAAAAGAATACAAATTTATAAATGCAAAATTAAGGTAAAAGTTAATATTTATTTAGAATGAAAAATATATAAAATGAATTACTGGGAGCATGGAGATCTAGACCCTTATCTTCTATAACCTCTTTAAGGCATTTTACCAGAAATGCTTATATGGAAATTTTTCCCGGTGGCACTCTGAGTTCCCCTCCTTCTGTAACCAGAATCTAGAGCATTCTATAACTCCAAGTACCTGCAGTACTCAAAACTTTAAATTTCACCTTAAATCTTCCTTTACAATTTGTGATTGTTTCTGGCCCAATTTACCCCATAAATCTTTGTATTGAGAAGCCATTTTCTACCTTGGGGTTTACTATTGCTAGAAAGTTCGTTCTATAGAACTGCTTTAAGTGATTTTAAGTTATTTCTTCTTGATTTTTCTTGATCAATAGGTTATTAATACCCAGTTGAAAGAACATATGGGGTTAAACACTCCATAGCTTTATAATTTTCAAGACTTTGTGCGTGCATGTGGGGTTACTCACCAACCCATATGAGCAACTTAAGGGCAGATTTATCTCTGAATTTCTATAACCAAACCAACTGCCTGGCATATATGTTAATTTTTTTTTAATAAATAGTTGAAGGGCTGATTATTCACTGTATATTTCTTGTTGCCTTACATAATTAGAAAATCACAAAGAATTGAAATGATAGAACAGACACAATTTAGAATAGCCTGATGAAATTCCATTTAAGAGAAATAAGTAGTAATCCGTGGCAGACTTTTCTTCATCATTTAAGTGAAGAGTTAAAGTAACTTCTTCCTAAAGTTTGCCTATTATTAAAATTAACATCATCACATGATTTTTACTCAATGTTTTTTTTTTCAGCAAACAGAAAATAAATTGATGTCTTTTTCAATCTCTTCACTTTGGTTTCTTGTACCAGTGATTTCCTTAACTAAAAGGTATAGCCTTTTATCATAATTGGATCATTGTACTGTCATTTTGCTTTTCATATATTTACATCTTTTATATACTTCCACAATATGGCAAAATATTATTGAAGTCAGTTTTTGTTTGTGTTTTTTTTGGGGGGGTGGCAGGGAGGGAAGTGAAAGCTACTAATTTATACCATGATTTCCACTTTGCAGGTATTCAAAAAAAAGGTTAAAATTACTTTTATCTCTCCTTTACACAGGAGCCAGTTCTCTTCATTTAAGCAGCACCTCAAAGAAAAAAATCTATAAGGGCCAGACAGGTGATATAACTGAACTATGTGGACAAGGTGTCTGTGAGTAGTGAAATGGCATGTTCTTTCTAAACAGGATGGATGGCTGCTATTTAGTTCCAACTCCACAGGAATACAACCCCATAGTATGTACATTCCACATCTTCCAGCTTTCCATGAGAAGCCAGAAATATGTTAGTTCTTGCTTGTAATTTCAGCTTTGTTAATGTATAATTAACATACAAACTTGTAAGATAATTAAAGCCTGCACATTGGTATCAGGATCAAGATGGCAGAGTAGGCAGCTCCTGAGTTATCTTTCTCCCCTGGGCACACCAAAGCTGCAACTGCATATACAGCAAGTCTCTGTAACAATGACCCAGTAACTAGAAAAATATCTCCTCCACAGCCAAAGATTTACAGAAAAAGCCACATTGAGAAGAGCAGAAGGGGCAGAGGTGCAGCTGCACTTGTAGGCACAGTGACCCACACAAGGAAGGGATTTCACAGGCATGGAAGTCCTCCCTAAGGAGTGACGTGCTAAAGTCCTATATCAGGCACCCCTTGCCCTGGGTTTCTATATCAGGAAGATGAGTCCCCCTATCACAAAGCTTTGAAAATACCCACTTAACTCCAGAGCTTTGAAAAATCAATGACGATTAACTCCAAGAGAGACAGAGAGATATAGGAAACCAATACTTTTCCCTTAAAGTACCCACACACAAACACTCTCTCCTTTACACAGCACAGAGGCAGTTTGAAAAGTGCTTGGGGTATATGTAAAGATTTGTTGACTAATTCTAAGGCATCTGCAGAAGGGGCAGAGGTCTGTAGGAACTTTCTAGAGAAATGGAAGCACTAGTGGAAAACATTTTTCTTGCCCTCCTGCCTAGCTAACCTGACACAGGCAGGTGCCAGTTCTGACACTCCTCACTGCCTTGCTAGCAACACCCAACCCACGCTGGCATTCCCCTGCTGACCAGCCCTATCCAACCCACCCACTTCAGCAGGCACCCCCTAAACCACTTGAAGCCCCACCCACCAGCATGCCTATGACAGTTACCACCCAAGGGTGCCTGGGTAGCATAGTCGGTTAAGCATCCGACTTCAGCTCAGGTCATGATCTCATGGTCCGTGGGTTCAAGCCCTGCATCAGTCTCTGTGCTGACAGCTCAGAGTCTGGAGCCTGTTTTGCATTGTGTCTCCCTCTCTCTCTCTCTCTGCACCCCCTCTGCTCATGCTTTGTCTCTGTCTCTCAAAAAATAAATGTTAAAAAAAAATTAAAAACAAAACCAAAAACAAAAACAGTTACCACCCAGACACAAAAAGAGGGCACATGTAGTCCACACATGGGATATACCTAGAACACTTGGTTCTGGGGGCCAGGTGGGATTGCACTTCTAGGCCCCATAGGATACCTTATACATAAGGCCACTCCTTCAACAGCAGGAGACATAGATGATCTACCTAACATATAGAAACAAACACAGAGATTGGGGTGTTTGGGTGACTCAGTCGGTTAAGCGTCCCACTTCGACTCAGGTCATGATCTCACGGCTCGTGGGTTCAAGCCCCGCATTGGGCTCTGTGCTGACAGCTCAGAGCCTGGAGCCTGTTTCAGATTCTGTGTCTCCCTCTCTCTCTGCCCTCCCCAGTCGTGCTTTGTCTCTCTCTCAAAAATAAATACACATTTAAAAAAAATTTTTTTAAGTAATACTCCACTTGGCAAGGTTATCATTCAGAATTGTAAGAAAGATAAAGAGTTTCCTACACAGACATAAGTTAAAAGAGCTCATCATCATAAAACCAGCCTTTCAAGAAATGTTAAAGGAACTTCTTTAAGCAGAAAGGAAAAGGCCATAACCAGTAAGAAAAGAAAATTAATAACAAGATAGCCAAGATATAGAAGAAATCTAAATGTTCATTGGTAGATGAATGTATAAAGAATATGTGACATATATATATATGTGTGTGTGTGTGTGTGTGTGTGTGTTATTGGAGTATTTATGCTAATCTAATACTTACGTATAGCTGTATATATGCTATCAGAATATTTTTGCTAAATGAAATATCCAGACAAAGAAAGACAAATATTGCAGGATATTATTTACATGTGGATTCTAAAAAAGAAAAAAAAAGTCAAAAGTAGAGAAACAGAGAATAGAAAAGTGGTTTCCAGCAACTGGGGGTTGTGGTGAAGAGGGAGAGGTTGGTAAAAGGGTATAAACCTTTAACCATAAGATGAATAAGATCTGTGGATTTAATGTATAACATGTGTGACTATAGTTGATAACACTGTTTTATATATTTAAAATTTGCTAAGGGAATAGAACTTAAATGTTCTCATCAAAAAAAAGAAATTATATATGTATATATATATATATATATATAATTATTAATTAACTACATGAGGGAAATCTTTCACATACATGTAATCACCATGAGATGATGATGATGATGATGGTGGTTATACTTAAGCAAATGGAATCTACTAGCTTATAAAATTAAAGGGAGTATATCTGTCTTTAGAGATAGCTTGATACAGAGCTCAAGAGAGATCAGAAAGAGGTCAGCTTTCTTGGTGTCAGTATTCGCTTCATCCTGAGGCCCCAGTGGCAGTGAGATAGCTAGAGGCTCTTGCAGATTCCTATAGCACTGGAAATTGAGAGTTTTACAGAAATCTCGTTTCCTCTTGAGGTACCATGCATCTGCCCTTGCCCAACCTGTGTGTCCAGAACACTATAGTTTGTCTGTTCAGAACTAACTCACTTGCTCTACCCTGGGGCCCAAAGGTGGAGTTCAGGAGTCCACATCACAAAAGTGAAGAGGGAATGTGTTGGGAAGACAGTTGTAGATTTCCCACAGGGAAACCAGAGTATAGTTACTACTAGAGTGAAAACAAAAACACCCGGTGGACCACCATGTGCTCAGCACTTCCTGTGCTATGTTATGGTCACTTACGTTTATCTCTTTCTCTAACACCATGGTGAGCTGTTTGAGAAGAAGCATGTGTCCTGAATCTTTTTATATCTGAGATCTACTCAGTGTGCTAGATGATACAATGCCTGCACCAAGTCAGATCTATAAATATTTGTTGATTTCAATTCTTGAATACTGCACATACATGCATAAGTTTAGAGGGGCACATACACCAACACTGGTAATTACAGTATGTTCAAATTTTTCACAAGGCATCAAACTCTTTCTTAAAGTTTGACTGAAAGACTGTTCTCACACTACATCTACTTCAGTTGCTTCTTCTGTAATATCTTTGGTTTGTCTTAATATTTATTATTTCTACTATGAATTCATCCTTACTTATTTTCTCAGTCATATATTTCAGCCTACATTTAATTTATCACTTCCTAAGTGTTCTAATCCCTTCAAGTCTTCTCAAAGTGTGCTCTATGGAAGAACGGCATCAGCATCATCTGGGAGCTTGTAAGAAAAGTAGAACATCAGATCCCACCCCAGACTTGCTTGAACCATATTGGCATTATTTTTTTAATTTGCACTGTAGTTGACATACAATATTATATTAGTTTCAGGAGTACAACATAGTGATACAACACTTATATACATTGCAAAATGATCACCACAAGAAGTTTAGTTACCATTTGTAATCATACAAAGTTATTACAATATTATTGGCCATATTCCCTATGCTATGCTTTACAACTATGTGGATAATTTACAATTTACTTATCTTATAACTGGAAGCTTGTACCTCTTAACCTCCTTCACCTATTTTGCCCATGCCCCTATCCACCTCCCCTCTGGCAACCACCAGCTTGTTCTCTGTATTTATAAGCCTATTTCTGTTTTGTTTTTTAGATTCCACGTATAAGTGAAATCATATGGTATTTGTCTTTCTCTAACTTATTTCACTTTTAATACCCTTTAAATCCATTCATGTTGCCTCAAATGGCAAGATTTCATTCTTTTCTTGTGGCTAAGTATTATTCTGTTGTATATACGCCACATCTTTGTCCATTTATCTATCGGTGGACATTTGGGTTGCTTCCATATGTTGGCTACTGTGAATAATGCTGCAGTGAACATAGGGGTGTGTATATCTTTTCAATATCCTGTTTTCATTTTCTTTGGATATATATCCAGAAGTGGGATTACATATAGAGATTGGTGGATCATGGTTTTTGTTGTTTTTTTTTTCTTTTTTTTTTTTTTTCAATCTTGGAGTTCAATTTAGTTTGTAGTTCAATTTAGCAAACCACCACCACCACCCCCCAAAAACTTGCAAACCTAACAAAATACATCAGTGGATTTAGGTTGTCCACAGCTTCCAGTGTGTGACATCCAGTTTGACAATCACAATTTTCTTAATACTGGAGGAAATTAAAAATTCATTTTTGTTTTATTTTTCTGAAAGAAATTTAAAAAAATAACCCCTATACTTTGAGAGTTCAGGGTCCTATGAATAACAGAATGGAATTATCTCAGGATATGAGAATATAGAGATTGAAATTTGAAGGATTATTAAAGGGGAAAAAGTGGCATAAACCCAGAAAAGAATTGTTTCCCTAGACTGAGAGACACCACGGAGGCAAATTTCCAAATGGCAGAGCCTAGAGCCCTTCTATTATCTCCAGAGTCCTATTATTTCTAGAAGATGACACAGTTGGCTGCATGGATACATGGATGTCCATGAAATGAACACCAAAAAAGTAGAACAACGTATTTTCAGATGCACTGTATAAACTTGACCACCATCATTTCAGTGGTTACCATTATGGGCTTCAATCTAGAGCCCAGTTCCTAATTTTCATTGATTATAAAAGTGGCAAGGACTTCTAGTCATTTTCTATGCCCCTGTCCTACTTACATGGTTATAGGATTTTGAGTGAGGCACTCAGCCAATAACTACATTCCCAAATTCCCCTGCAACTAGATGTGGCCATGTGACCATTTTCTATTGAAGCAGAAATAATGTGTACAACCTTAAGGACATACCCACAAAAGGAGGTGGCCTCTTCTCTTTCTTTCCCTAAAATGGAATGTGGGCAGTAAACCATCTTGGATCAAGAACTGAAAACCTTGAGTTGACAAAAGCAAGTCAAAACACAGAAGGCAATCCCACTAACCCCTGGCCACCTGGCCAGAATTTAATGTGAGAAAATAAATGTTTTTAACTTGTATAAGGCGCTGAATTTATAGCTGCCTTTGTCACTTTAGACTAATTTACACATAACGAATTCAAGAAGCCCTGGAGTTTTTATAAAGATCCCAAAGAATACATCAAACCTCATAAAAAAAAAAAAAAGAATAAATGACTGAAAAAAAGGAAAGTCTATGCTTAAGAAATTCAAGGGCCAAGGGGAGTTGGTATCAGATTTAATTTTATTTAGAAAAATGTATGTACATACCCAAAGTAGGGAATTATTCATGCTGATTACCTGTTTTTGCCACTGAAAGAAGAAATAACACTGAATGTCTTGGCAGTTCTAGTCTTGAAGCATTTTCTTCTATAATCCACCTGGGCTAAGATCTGAGTACTTTGAGATGCTGCCCATGAAGATATTGGAAACTTTCCATAATGGATCTATTCCTACCCTCAAAGAAAGTATCATATATTTATTTATAGTAACTTGTTTTGATGACTAGTACTGACTATGATTTGTGCTTTGATTACTTTGGACAGGGGCCTGAAATTTTTATGACAACAAACGTTTAAAAGAAAATAATTTATTGTCTCTCAATAGCAAATTTAGGTACATGAATTTTTTTATCCACCACTTCATCATACTTGACGGTTTTTTATTCTTCTTTTCAAAATTAGACTCAAAGTTTTTTTATTTAATAGATTGATGAAATAAGGATGTAAGAAAATAAGTAGAAACCCAATTTGGTGAAAGAACATGGTAAGGAATGAGATCATATATATTTATGACAGCTTCAGCTTATTATTAGATGTATCATTTATGATAACAAGCCTCAAAGGTACAATTAACCCAAACATAATATTAGAATGAACATCAACAATCCCTTTAAATTATTATATAACTCTTAACAGAACCAAATATATTGCAGGGAGTTTTGTTATTGTTGCTCTAAAGCCCAGGGAACATTTCCTTTTATGGAAGAATAAAATCCAAGGTCTATTTCCTTGTCTGAGAGGTCTTTTAGCCTGCATAAGGATAAACAAAAAATCAGGCAGTTCCTATACTTTAACAAATATGTAAATGAATGTTCAAAGCTATTTGCTGAGCATGATTAAATATAATAAGTAATCTATATCAAAACATTTTCATCAGTTGAGATTGTATCCTGCATTACTTGGACTTCTTCCATCCCTGTGGTCTGGGGCAGTCTTTCATAACACACATCTTTCCCAGGACACCCTCTTTCACATCTGTGGAATAAATGAATGAGTGAAGGGAAGAATAAATGAACACCAGCCGAAATTCCCATCAAGTTGAAATATAGGGTATCTACCTATAACAACTTAATTTACTTGAATCATTTTGTTTGTCTATATTCTTAGTAAAATTTCCCTTCAAAATAGGGAGGCCATTTGAAGGTTTGCCAGGGTAAGTGTTAGATATTGCCACACTTTGGTTCATAGAGATATGTCACTGGGCATAACTAGGCTTTCCCTAACCTGGGAAATACATGGAAAGCTAAAATATATATTGAGAGAGAAAATCATGGAACATATTATGTATATAACACATAACTGGGCATTTCCTGAACTGGAAAATACCTGGAAGGCTGCCAATATAGCCCTGAAGCAATAGAGTTCAGGGCAATATAGAGCAACACTGTCCAATAGTGGTGTGAGCCACAAATGCAAATTACATATGTCATTTTAAATTGTCTAGTAGCCACACTAAAAAAATAAATAAAAATAAATAAGTGAAATTAATTTTAATGATTTATTTTATTTAGCTGAATATATCCTAATTGTTACACTTCAGTATGTAATCAAGAACAAAATTATTAATGAGATCTTTTATATTTTCACAAACTAAGTCTTCAAAACCTGGAGTGTATTTTACAATTAAACTACTATTCAATCTAGACTAGGTGTACCCAAAGTGCTCCATAGACTCATGAGGCCAGTGGCCACCATCCTGAGCAGCATAGACAGACTTCAGAACTTTTCCTTTTATTCTGAGTGATGTCCTTTTCAGAGAGTGGATGAGAAACATAATCCTCATTTTTGGATCTTTGTTTTATGAAAAGTATTATTGATATCTAAAATATTAGACACCAAGCACTCCAAAGTAGAATAGAAATTATTTGGAAGTTGTGCATATGTTAATGCTGCATAACTCTTAAAACTCAAAACCCAGAGGAAGTAAACTATGTAAAATGCAAACCTACAAACTGCTGTGATTAAAATTTGCAGAACTGACTCACTTAATCCCATGTTTCTTAATTTCATTATCTGCAGACAGGCTCTATTCTTGACTTTTGAATCTGTAACTCTGAACTTTCTGCAGATCACACAGGAGAATGAATATACCTTTGAAACCAAATAGACTTACACTTGACTTTTGTAAAATGGAGGTAGTAACACCTAGGTTGAGAGTATTTTCATATCAACCACACTAATATAGGTCAATTACTTTTTTCCCTTCCCCAATCTATTGCAATTTGTTCTTATTGCCTTTCATTTGCTCCCCTTGAATTGACTATCACCCATCACCAATCCTAACTCCCCTTCTTGCGCATTTGTATGCTTTCAGACCTTGTTCAGGGCCCCTTGGGTTATCAGCAGATTCAGGCCTAGACTGTGCTACCACCACACCCCTCATCACACAGGGTTATTTCCTCCAGCTCTCCAGGATAATGGACAAGACAAAAATCACATGTTAAGGGACAATTATCCAATTTCTACCTTATATACACCGTTTCCTTATTTTTCTCACTCTTGTGGCTTATTCTTTGTCAATATTTCACTTCCCATTAGCACCCGTCTCACTGGGGAGCATAGAATGAAAAGTAGTGAACACGAAGGAGTCTGCTTTAGGATTAACAAGATCATTTAAAAATACTATAGCATAAAGGATGCTTTAGCTGTTAAGAAAAGTAATTGCGGTAGAGCGATGGTTCAGAAATGTGCCACATGGGCAGAGGCGGGGGTGGAAATCAAACGATTTGTGAGAAAAGACTGAACAGGGGCACAGGCCAGCAGAGGAGTCATCACCACAGGCCTATAAAGGGAATCCGCATAAGAAAGTCTGAGTGTCAGAAGGAACAATTCTCACATCTTCAATCATCCCAATTAAGGCTTCAAACACTCTGCATGACAGAAATTTGTGTTCAGTGTGTGTGTGCATGCCATGTATGTGTGTGTTTTAAAGTTGGGGTAGGGAGAGAATTTGTCAATTATATATAGTATTCTAGGAGTAAATGTTAAATGTACTGTTTTAAGTTAAAGATATTAATATAAATCTAAGGTTAAAAAGTTCCATGTAAAATTGCAAATATTTCTAGGATTTCAAATAGGGTAAGTCTTTCATATTTCAAGGAAAGAAATAAGTTGACCATTAACATTGATAGTAAATAAGTGACTGAAAAAAAGTCATTCTGGCCTGTGATTTATTTAATGAAGTGTTTACTGAATGTTGGAAGACTAAACAGGGCTTACCATTGGAAAGCTTGGAGTCAAGCCAGGGGGAACAAATCTCACCGATATAGAACAATTCACAGGCAATAACATTAAGTTTAAAAAAGAAAGCAAATTTGTGCATTGCATATAATTTCTAGTTTAATTTTTCCTACTTTGCACCAAGCTTAGATTGAGAAAATCTAAGTTTTAGTTTTAGTACTGACTCTGCCAGTTCCTAGCTATACAATTTACATAACATTTCTGAGCCCACTTTCTATGTTATACAAGCTGGGAGATTATACAATCTCTTTTTTCAGTTCTTGTCAACTGTAACATTCTGAAATTCCAATTCTATTTACCAAAATGGTGTCCTATGGCTTACATTTTAAAAAATACACGAGAATAACAACAAAAAAACTTTTAAAAAATTTTTTGAGGAGTGCCTGGGTGGCTCAGTCAGTTGAACATCAGACTCCAGCTTAGATCATGATCTCACAGTTCATGATTTTGAGCCCCACATCAGGCTCTTTGCTATTACTGCAGAGCCTGCTTCAGATTCTCTGTCTACCTCTTTTTCTGCCCCTCCCCTGCTCTCTCTCTCTCTCAAAAATGAATAAACATTTTAAAAGACGAAATATTTGATACAAAATAAAATTCCAGGATGGGGACAGCAGACTCTAATTTATTAAAGAAATTAGAAATATTAAGCATCAAAATCTTCAAATTTATTTTTGAAGCCAAAACCAACACAAAAAGAAAATGGGTTCTAGCTTCCATTGTATAATAAAAGGCAGTTTCTCCTTTACATGGAAAAACTCAAAGAAACATTTTGTATGAGATACTTTTATTTATGATGGCATCACTCTCAATAAATTCAATACCAGCATTATAGAAAATACAGTTACTTCTCACTATTGTCATGTTTATGTGAAATCTCTATATATAAAAGTTCAGAGAAACTATTCATGACAACCTGTCTGACTTTTGGGTTATTGGTCCAGAAAGAGAGCTTATCGCTTGGATTTTTGCAAACAACAGAACAAGGAAAATGATTTGACTACCAGTAATTGATACATAAAGAAACAACTCTTGTCACATTTTCATTTCTCAAATTTCTTTTCCTCTAAAAAGGTTTTTTGAGTTAACTTGACTTAAAAAAAAATCCCTATCTACATTTTTGGTTAGGATTGGCAATAGCTTCCAATGGTTTCAGTTTTTATGGAATATATGGCATTGGATGACAGACTGGTCATATTCTAGTTTCCTCATGCTCTATAAATAGCTACGGAGGAAGGATATAAGAGAGAGAAGCTATTTATATACATTGAGAATGGAGCACCTCCTGGTTTTCATGACTGTCCTCTCTCAGGATATGTTAACCCTTGTGCTAAAAAAGTGTTGGGTTTCAGCTCAGTCTGTATAAAAGTGTGTCCTCTCTGATAAAAGAATCTGATTCAAGGCAGGTATGAGAAGGAAAGTAGCTATACAATACTGAATTGGAGTATTTGGTACTGGCAAAGCTCATGATAAAAACTTTTTATTTTTATTTTTTTGCTTCATGCTTACTCTAATCTTACAATCAATATGAAAACATAAGTATGAGACAAAAGCCAAAGTCAGTGTTCATGAATCTTTTCAGTTGAAAAGACTTTCTGCTCCTATCCTGAACAGAGAGAGAGCCAAAGGAACATCTAAGAGTTGGGAGAAGGCCAGATATTAGGTGTAATTGAATGGCTGATGAGGAGTTTGGGTTGTAAGCCAAAAATACAAAATGAAAAGTGCTTTCCATGCTTCTTAAAAGTGTAACAATCCAAAATGCATTGACATCCCAAATTATGTCTTCCTCTGAATCATTCAAAAATTTAATCAATACAATTTAGTCTTCTCTACCCAGTTAACTTATCTCCAGATGTCTTATTTTCCAGTATTGACATGAAAAAGAACACACTATATCTTTAGATGTTTTGTTTCAATACATGCAGCAGAGATGAAAGAATGCCCAATCACTTCTTTTTTTTTCAGTATTCCTATTTAACATCTCTCCCAGACTGTTTTCCTACCTCATGAAGCACCCCATTCACTGATTCGACTGCTTTTTCACTATCACCCCTGTCATAAGCTCACTTCCTTCATTAGCTAGAGTTTAGATTTCATGGTCCATCATTAAATTATCTATTGCTACAATCTTAACTATTTCTCCCATTTCTCTTGGCAACATATTCTCTTGGCAAAACCCCAGTTCTAATTAAATTCAACTAATACACTTAATCTCAGCCTGCAACCTATCTCTCTTGGGAAAAAACACACACTCTTACTGACTTTGAATGCACAGTGTGGCCACAAAACTCAAAGGGGCATACAACACTGCTCAGCAATGGGATTTGTCATATGACTCTTCAAAATGACCATTTCATGCATTGCTATCTTCAGTCCTCCTATATCCATCTCCTCTAGCCTTCTCTCGGTTAGCAACTTTGCCTCATAATTACCAAAAATTAGGACTATCAGACAATATCTCATGCATCTTTACAATGTGAAATAACCAGCCTACCCATATCTGTACCTTCATATGAATATGAAAGAAGCATCCCTTGGGTTATCCAAGGCCAATTTGTGCACTTGTGCTCCACAGCTCTCTCCTTTTGCTTTCAAGGACTCTGTTACTGTAATTACTTTCTTTTTATCCTGCATTGATTTCTGCTTCTCTGGTGAATTATGACCATTTATCTAAAACATGTTGAGTGTTTCCTTTCTTTAATAAAATAAATCCTTTCTTGAACCCCTTCCTATTCCAGCTTCCATTCTATTTCTCAGCTTGCATTCACAGCACAGGCTCTTCCTTAAAGAGTGGTCAATACCCACTCCCTTCCACATCTTCTTTCTTTCTTTCCACCTCATATTCTTTCATCATCTTTTCTGTCCCATTAGTTCACTATATCTGCACTAATCAAGGTTACTAATGACCTCCATATTGTCACATCCAGTGGTTACCTTTTTGTTCTTACCAGATGTTCTCATGAGCATTTGGTACATTGACCATTCTCTTATTTTTCTGGTTTTCCTCTCACTTCACAGCTCACTCCTAAGTCCCCCATCTATGTCCTGATAAACTTCAGAAGTTGACATTGCACAAGACCATATCTGGATCCCTCCTGTTCTCTATCTAAATATTCTTCCTTTATGTGTTTTCTCAAACCCAATACTTTAGATCTCATCTATTTGTGACAATTCCCAAAATTAGTTATCTAGCCTTAGTCTCTTTCTGAAACTATAGGTTTATACATCCAACTTCCACTCAATATCTCCATGAAGCTTTCTTTCTTTATTTTTTTAATGTTATTTTTTATTTTTTAAAATTTACATCCAAATTAGTTAGCATATAGTGAAGCAATGATTTCAGGAGTAGATTCCTTAATGCCCCTTCCTCATTTAGTCCATCCCCCCTCCCACAACCCCTCCAACAACCCTCAGTTTGTTCTCCATATTTATGAGTCTCTTCTCTTTTGTCCCCCTCCCTGTTTTTATATTATTTTTGTTTCCCTTCCCTTATGTTCATCTGTTTTGTCTCTTAAAGTCCTCATATGAATGAAGTCATATGATTTTTGTCTTTCTCTCACTGACTAATTTCACTTAGCATAATACCCTCCAGTTCCATCCACGTAGTTGCAAATGGCAAGATTTCATTCTTTTTGATTGCCGAGTAGTACTCCATTGTATATATATATACATTTTCTTTATCCATTCATCCAGCAATGGACATTTGGGCTCTTGCCATACTTTGACTATTGTTGATAGTGCTGCTATAAACATTGGGGTGCCTGTCTCCCTTCAACAGCACACCTGTATCCTGTGGATAAATGCCTAGTAGTGCAGTTGCTTGGCCATAGGGTAGTTCTATTTTCAGTTTTTTGAGGAACCTCCATACTGTTTTCCAGAGTGGCTGCGCCAGCTTGCATTGCCACCAACAATGCAAAAGAGATCCTCTTTCTCCACATCCTTGCCAACATCTGTTGTTGCCTGAATTGTTAAAGTTAGCCATTCTGACAGGTGTAAGGTGGTATCTCATTGTGATTTTGATTTGTATTTTCCTGATGATGAGTGATGTTGAGCATTTTTTCATGTGTTGATTGGCCATCTGGATGTCTTCTTTGGGGAAGTGTCTATTCATGTCTTTTGCCCATTTATTCACTGGATTATTTGTTTTTTGGGTGTTGAGTTTGAGAAGTTCTTTGTAGATTTTGGATACTGACCCTTTATCTGATATGTCATTTGCAAATATCTTCTCCCATTCCATCAGTTGCCTTTTAGTTTTGCTGATTGTTTACTTCATGGTGCAGAAACTTTTTATTTTGATGAGGTCCCAGTAGTTCATGTTTGGTTTTGTTTCCCTTGCCTCCAGAGACATGTTGAGTAAGAAGTTGCTGCAGGCAAGATCAAAGAGGTTTTTGCCTGCTTTTTCCTCGAGGATTTTGATGGCTTCCTGTCTTACATTGAGGTCTTTCATCCATTTTGAGTTTATTTTTGTGTATGGTGTAACAAAGTGTCCAGGTTCATTCTTCTGCATGTTGCTGTCCAGTTTTCCCAGCACCACTTGCTGAAGAGACTGTCTTTATGTCATTGGATATTCTTTCCTGCTTTGTCAAGACTAGTTGGCCATACGTTTGTGGGTTCATTTGTGGGTTCTCTATTCTGTTCCATGGATCTGAATGTCTGTTCTTGTGCCAGTACCATATTGTCTTGATGATTACAGCTTTATAGTATAGCTTGAAGTCTGGGATTGTGATGCCTCCTGCTTCGGTTTTCTTTTTCAAGATCGCTTTGGCTATTCGGGGTCATTTCTGATTCCATACAAATTTTAGGATTATTTGGTCTAGCTCTGTGAAGAATGCTGGTGTTACTTTGATAGGGATTGCATTGAGTATGTAGATTGCTTTGGGTAGTATCGACATTTTAACAATATTTGTTCTTCCTATCCAGGAGCATGGAATCTTTTTCATTTCTTTATGTCTTCTTCAATTTCTTCCATAAGCTTTCTATAGTTTTCAGTGTATAGATTTTTCACCTCTTTGGTTAGATTTATTCCTAGGTATTTCATGGTTTTTGGTGCAACTGTAAATGGGATCGATTCCTTGATTTCTCTTTCTGTCACTTCATTGTTGGTATATAGGAATGCAACCGATTTCTGTGCATTGATTTTATATCCTGCAACTTTGCTGAATTCATGGATCAGTTCTAGCGGTTTTTTGGTGGAATCTTTTGGGTTTTCTATATAGAGTATCATGTCATCTGAAAAGAGTGAAAGTTTGACCTCCTCCTGGTTGATTTGGATGCCTTTTATTTCTTTGTGTTGTCTGATTGCAAAGGCTAAGACTTCCAATACTGTGTTGAATAACAGTGGTGAGAGTGGATATCCCTGTCTTGTTCCTGACCTTAGGGGGAAAGCTGTCAGTTTTTCCCCATTGAGGATTATATTAGCATTGGGTAGTTCATATATGGCTTTTATGATCTCGAGTTATGCTCCTTCTATCCCTACTTTCTTGACGGTTTTTATAAAGAAAGTTGCTGTATTTTGTCAAATGCTTTCTCTGCATCTATTGAGAGGATCATATGGTTTTTGTCCTTTCTTTTATTGATGTGATGAATCACATTAATTGTTTTGCAGATATTGAACCAGCCCTGCATCCCAGGTATAAATCCCACTTGGTCGTGGTGAATAATTTTTTTAACGTATTGTTAGATCCAGTTGACTAATACCTTGTTGAGGATTTTTGCATCCATGTTCATCAGGGAAATTGGTCTATAGTTCTCCTTTTTAGTTGGGGTCTCTGTCTGGTTTTGGAATCAAGGTAATGCTGGCTTCATAGAAAGAGTTTGGAAGTTTTCCTTCCATTTCTATTTTTTGGAACAGTTTCAAGAGAATAAGTGTTAACTCTTCCTTAAATATTTGGTAGAATTCCCCTGGAAAGCCATCTGGCCCTGGACTCTTGTTTTTTGGCAGATTTTTGATTACTAATTCTATTTCCTTACTGGTTATGGGTCTGTTCAAATTTTCTATTTCTTCCTGTTTCAGTTTTGGTAGCATGTATGTTTCTAGGAATTTATCCATTTCTTCCAGATTGCCCATTTTATTGGCATATAATTGCTCATAATATTCTCTTATTGTTGTTTTTATTTCTGTTGTGTTGGTTGTGATCTCTCCTCTTTCATTCTTGATTTTACTTATTTGGGTCCTTTCATTTTTCTTCTTGATCAAACTGGCTAGTGGTTTATCGATTTTGTTCATTCTTTCAAAGAACCAGCTTCTGGTTTCATTGATCTGTTCTGTTTTTTTCCATTTTGATAACATTAATTTCTGCTCTAATCTTTATTATTTCCTGTCTTCTGCTGGTTTGGGGTTTTATTTGCTGGTCTTTTTCCAGCTCCTTAAGGCATAAGGTTAGGTCGTGTATCTGAGATCTTTCTTCCTTCTTTAGGAAGGCCTGGATTGCTATATACTTTCTCTTATGACTGGCTTTGCTGCATCCCAGAGGTTTGGGGTTGTGGTGCTATCATTTTCATTGACTTCCATATACTTTAACTTCTTCTTTAACTGCTTGGTTAGCCCATTCATTCTTTAGCAGGATGTTCTTCAGTCTCCAAAAGTATTTGTTACCTTTCCAAATTTTTTCTTGTGGTTGATGTAGAGTTTCATAGCATTGCGGTTTGAAAATATCTAATCTAATGGGGGTCCTCTGTGCTTCCTGGATTTTGATGTCTGTGTCTTTCCCCAGGTTAGGAAAGTTTTCCACTATGATTTGCTCACATAACCCTTCTACCCGTTTTTCTCTCTCTTCCTCCTCTGGGTCCCCTATGATTCTGATGTTGTTCCTTTTTAATGAGTCACTGATTTCTCTAATTTTTAAATCGTGCTCTTTTGCCTTAATCTCCCTCCTTTTATCTGCTTCATTATTCTCTATAAGTTTGTCCTCTATATTGTTGATTCTCTGTTTTGCCTTGTCCATCCTTGCCGCTGCTGCATCCATCTGTGATTGCAGCTCAGTTATAGCATTTTTAATTTCATTCTGGCTATTTTTTATTTCTTTTATCTCTGCAGAAAGGGATAATTCTAATCTATTTTCAACTCCAGCTAGTATTCTTATTATCGTGATTCTAAATTCTGGGTCAGACATCTTGCTTGTATCTGTGCTGGTTAAATCCCTGGCTGTTGTTTCTTTATGCTCTTTCTTTTGGGGTGAATTCCTTCATTTTTTCATTTTGAAGGGAGAAAAGGAATTAATGAGGTAGAAAAATTGAAATTTAAAAAATTAATATAAAAAATATTAAGATTAAAAATTAAACACACACACACACACACACAAATCAAATAGATGATGCTTGATCCTAGGTGTGTTCTGTTCTGGGTGTTGAAAGTGGTTTGACAGATTAGAGGAAAAAAAAAGGAAATTGAGAATTTGAAAAAATGAATACACTAAAGTAGACTAAAATGAGATGACGTGGGTAAAATAGAATTTGAAAAAATATACACAAAAGTAGAGAATATAGCAGAAAAAATTAAGGAAAAATATTTTTAATAAAAAATAAAAAGAAAAATGTTTTTTAGTTTTCTGTATTTAAGAAAAAGAAAAGAAATGAAAAAGAGAAAAAAACATACAAAAAAAGAAAAAAGAAAAGAAAAGAAAAGAAAAAAGAAATCGTTTGAAAATTTGAAAAAGTGAATGCACTGTAGTAGACTAAAATAAAATGATGGGAGTAAGATATAATTTTTAAAATTTACATAAAAGCAAAAAATATAGTAGTAAAAATTAAATAAAAATATTTTTAAAAGAAATTGAAAGTAAAAATGAAGTTTTTCTCTTTCTGCATTCAAGAAAAAGAAGAGAAATGAAACAGAAAAAAAGAAAAAGAAAGAAAAAAAGGAAATTGTAAATTTGAAAAGGTGAGTACACTGAAGTAGACTAAAATAAAATGATGAAAGTAAAGTAGAATTTGAAAAAATTTACACAAAAGTAAAAAATATAGTATAATTTAAAGACAGAAATTTTTAGAAAAGAATTGTAAAAGAGAAAAAGGAAAAAGAGAAAGAAAAAAATTGAATAAATGAGCCTGCTAACAGATTGAAGTAGGACTGAAATTGTTTCATTTTCCCCTAGAGGTCAGTCCATGTAGCTGTTTATAGTCCATAAATTAAGCCAGCAGTGAGGCTTGTGTTCTTGAAGAGCAAAGTTGGCCCAGTTGGGCGGGCTCGGTGTAACAGCTCTGCTCTCCACTGGATGGCACCTGCTAGCCTACTGGGGTGGATTGTTGTAGTGCTCATAGGTGTGTATGCGCATGCACAGGATCGGTGAAAATGGTGCCACCCAGCTACCCAGTGTGTTCTCCTGGATCAGCAATTGTGCACCAGTCCTCTGTCTTCAGCTCTCGTCCATGTCTGCTTTTCCACTCTCCGTAACCAGGCCCTAGGCAATACCTGTCTCCCAAGTTTTGTCTCAGTTGCAGCTGTTTTCCCTGGCCCCTTACTTCTGAAGGACTGCGGCTTTGACCCGATCTGCCCCTCTGCAGGAGGGTCTCACCAAGCAATGGCTGAATGAGCAATGGCCGAATGTCAGCTACACCCAGGAATGCCCAATGGACCCTGCTGTTGCCAGTGCCCTGAGACTGCGGCCAGGTGCCAGCCCTCCCCCCCAAAAAGTTCACAAGACAGTGTAGCATCAGCATCTCAGGGATTGTGGAAAATCACAACACACATCTGGCACCAGGCTTCACTGTCAATGACTTTGCCCCAGCACCAGCAAGTGTGGCTGCTTCCAGGATCTGCTGGGACCAGGTGGCTTCAACAGTCTCTACCAAATGTCCTTCCAGCAGTGGAACCGCTTTTCCCTGTGTGTCCCAAGAACCACCCGGGCCCTACTCTATTCCTGGGGATTCATCTTTCCCACCAGAGCACCGCCAGGTACCGAGCTGCAGAGTTGCAGCCTTTGCGCTCCCCTTGTTTACAGTCTTAATGGAATTTAAACCCTCTCCTTTCTCCTTTCTCCTTTCTCCCTTTTTAGTTTAGTCCCTGCAGCTATTTCTAATTTTCCACTTTCTCTCCAGCTGCTTTTGGGGAGAGGTGCTTTTCCTGTATGCTCCCCCACTCCCCAGTCTCCATCCACTCTCCACCCGCAAAAGGGGTTCCCTACGTTTCATGGATTCTTGCTCCCCAAGTTCAGCTCTCCGTGCCATGTACCTGCTGAATTCTGTTGTTTGGGTTGTGCATATTGTTGTGTTAATCTTCCAATCAGTTTTCTAGGTGTATAGGATGGTTCAGTGTTGGTCTGGCTGTATTTCATGGACACAAGACACAAAAAAAGCTTCCATGCTGTTCCACCATCTTGGCTCCTCCCCCCCATGAGGCTTTCTAATAAACATCTCAAAATTGATTTGGAAAAAGAGAACAATTCAATAGTTTTTCACAAACTTGCTTCACTCTCAATTTTTCCCCATTAAATTACATAACAATCCACCCAATTGCTTAAGTCAAAAATCTAGGCATTATCCTTCATAATCTACATTTAACCCATCAAGGCTTGTTGACTCCACCTCCAAGACTTATCCCAAGGCATCCACTTCTTTCCATATTCACTGTATTCATCCTATATCCTCTAACTGGTCCCTTGCTTTTTCTTTTACTCCTCTACAATTCTTCACATAGTAGTCAGAAGGGGTTTGAAATGTAAATCAAATAATGTCACTTCCTTCCTTTAAAATCTCTAGTGGCTTCCCATCACTCTAAAGTAATTCCAAACTCTTCAGCCACCTTATAAGTAACCTAGCCCCTTCCTACTCCTGTGACCTCTCAGAATCCCCTTTCCCTCATTCACTGCACCTACCACCACTAGCCTTTCTTGAACACCTTTAAGTGCATTTCTAGCCATAGGACACTTGCATTCATTCTGCCTAACTGAAAAGCTTTGTCTCTGATCTCTTCATACTTACTTTTTCTTTTTCTTTCAGATAATATAACTCCTTTAGAGCCATTCTACTACTTACTCAAAAGCAGGCCCCCAGTCCCCTATTTTAATTTCTTGCATTATGCTTGTTCTTACCATGTTTTTCTTTCTTTCTTTCTTTCTTTCTTTCTTTCTTCTTTTCTTTTTCTCTTTCTTTCTCTTTCTTTTCTTTTATTTCTTGCTTAATACATTTATCTGCTTTTCTATTAGTTGTCTTCCCACTACCACCAATAGAATCTCAATCCCACAAATGAGGAATCTTACCTTTCTGTTCTCAGCTTTATCCTTAGCATCTAGAACAGTGCCTGTTTGACACAAAGTCAGTGCTCCATAAATATTTTTAATGTATGAATAATTGAATGTTTCAGGTACATCCATGTTTGAATTAAAATTTGTCAGGAAATTTAGATCTAGAGCATTTCATTATAGTTTTAAAAGAAAAATAATCTTTTTCTGATTTCCTAAATGTATGACATCAGAAAGTTAATCATTGGCCAGTTTTATTGTTGAGAAGGATGAGAATAGCAGGCTTGAGTTTATAGGTCAGTTTTATAACACTCTAAGGTACAGTTTCTAGAACCAGCATATGATTCAGGATTTGCATATATTTCAGGGAAATGTAAAACCATTACAGTCTATGAAAGTCAAGTTGACTATCTACCTAGTTGCCATGGTTAAAAGATACTTTACTTGGGCAATGTCTACTTCTGGACCAGTGGGAGTAACATGGCCCAGACTTATCCTCTCATCCGAATCAACATTAAAGAATAGCCAAAGTATATAAAAACAATGTTCTATATACACATAGAACATCAAGGAGTGCAGTATAATGATTCCTGAGAGTCAGAAAATGAAGTAAGCCCTATAGTTGCTTCAGCTGATAACCTAGAGGGAATTTTCAGCCTGTGGGGTAGGGAGAGGGAATTTAAGTAAAGCTCAGTGGTCTCCCTTGAGTTGAAGAGATGGACTCAAGGGTCAGAAGTGATCATGGTGGCTAGTGTTCACACAGCAGAGTACAGGAAAGGAGACTGCTGCCCAGAAAGAGGAAGAGAAATAGAAAGATACAGTGATGGAGATATAGATAGAAGATAGATAGATAGATAGATAGATAGATAAAGAGAAAAAGAGAGATCTCTAGGTATCTGTTAAGGGTTCTGCTCAAGTCTTAGGCTAAATACTGACCAACACATGTGTGCAAAGAAATCTGGGAAAACTATTATATGAAAGGGGGAGTAGAGGGACAATCCTGAGGTTCACTCAGGGCTGCAATTTGTGTTTGCACTGAGTCACAGCTGAAGTCAGATAGTGTAGAGTCATCACCAAAAGAGAGACCACAGTAGCATCCAGGAATACAAAGATCTGATTTATATCAGACTTACTTTGTGATGTATACTTGTTTTATCAAAATAGCCCTATAAGCTAGCTGTTATTATAAACGTCATTTTACAGTGGTCTGTGTACCATTGTTCTGTGTACCATTACACAGAACATTGGTCTGTGTACCATTACAATGGTCTGTGACCATTGTTCAAGGTCACAGAGCTAACAACCAATAAAGCTAAGATTCAAAATCACGTACATCTAGGATCAGAACCTAGACCTTGAGACAATAGATTATACCATATCTTGCTAGAAGAAGCCATAGTCATAGGAATTTAAATGACGAACAGACTGGAATGATGGACTAAACTGAACAGAGGTTTCTTGGGGTAAGGTTCTAGGAGCATACCTGCCTCTCCTGCTGCATGTGGTTTGTTTAAAGCAACTATATTTACAAACCATTACCTGACAAAGTAACGCCTGAGCCTATTTTCTCAGAGTATCATATAGTAATCAAGACAATGTAGCTCTTACTTTTCAGTAGGGCTATTCTTAACCCAGTGACTCTTCATGATGATAATTATAGTAGCTCCTATCTTATTGAGTACTTATTATGTGCCAAGACCTGTGATTCACTTATACAAAATAGACTAAAATCTTATGGTATTTCTCAGGATTTTGTGTGTGTGTGTTTATGTGCATCTCCAATTGACATGGTTGAATTATCATAGTTAATTAAAATAGTTCTTCCTTATGGCCAGTGGAAAATTACTGCCAGCACAAATTACACACTAAAATCAATATATGCAAAATTATAGTTTTCAACATTACATCATAGGCTTATAAATTTACCACAGATAATGCAATTATACTCTTCCACAAGAAGCATGGCTTCTGAACTAGAATTTGGGATATTTATCTCTGTAATACAGCATTCTACTGGATGATAGAAATGTGAAAAGAAAAACAAAAGGAAGAATGTTTTATATTTTAGGCCTAACATAACTTCATGATATATGATGATAAGTTTATAAGTTTATATAAACATCATAAGTTTATGATAAGTTTATATAAACATTTCCCTATTTTAATAAATTGACAGAAATTAATTTTGTGATAGACCGAGTCCACAAATATTTCACATAAAATAACCTATTTAGAAGTCAAAGTGCCACCATCCTCACAGGAGTTAGCAGATGCTATACACTCTAGCCTTTCTATCTCTTATTGCCATTTCTTTCTAAGTCCCCTGTCCTCTGTCAAATTATTGCCATTTTTTTCCTATTCTTCCCAGAGGCTGCCAGTGATTGATGTGAAGGTTACTAGTGTCTGTATGGTGGCCATTGTTTCCATATTATTGCTCAAAAGGCCTAGAGAATGCCTCTTTTACATTACCCTTTTTACCTGGCCCCAAGAGAGTACTGCCTTGTTCTCTGTTTGTCTCAGAGACTTTAAGGAAATCGTTGTCTTGTTTTATTTTTCCCATTGAACTTCACTGTCAGGACTCGGGTGGTAGACATCCCTGGGTTTGTGTTGGGGAATCAAGAGATGTGTGTAACATAAGGGACAAGAAGAAAGGAGCAAACACTCTGATGACCCCACCATACGAGTCCATGAACCTTTCATGAATTCAACATCTTCTTTGGGATAAGTTTCTTTCTAGGAGTGTCCTCACACTCACAGAACAGAATTCTGGAATATCTGTCTCCACCCCCCACCAGATACTGCCTACACATGCCTAAATTCTACAATGAATCTATATCATCTAGAAACAAAGGCAACTTACCTACATTTAATCACAAAGCATTTTTCCAACAGCTGTTACATATTTAGCTAGTTCAAAGAATCATGGAAACTACAAATAGAGAAAAATGTATATGCTAGATATTGTCTTCTCCAACTTTGGCCAAGAAAGATTAAATGTCTATTTTGTTTTATAGCTTTTCTGCAATACACTGGAATAGCTAAACAGTAAAGATACATATAACATTGTTTAAATCAAGATTCAATTGATGTTCATTACAAACACTGATCTTTCCCAGGGACCATCCATGTTGTTCTGCAGCCAGTCACATGAGACACTGAGAGCCACAGCATTCTTTCAAATGAGACCTTCATTTAGTCATCATTGATAAATCAAAGGATTCATTTTACCATGATTTCTGCAACATTTTCTTATTCTCAACTGCTGGTGTTTCTTATTTCTCATCAAGATTCTGCTCTGACTCTATGTTTGCTTTTGTCTTATACACTGCCTCTGATTAAATCACCTACTTTCATGGTTTCTGTTGCTACTTGGCTTCAGATGGTGGTCAAATCTGCATTTCTAACTCTCTCCTCCACTGCTGCCTTATTTTGTCCTAGAAGCTTTCATATTTCTGCCCTGCCATCATTCAGTCTGAACCAAACCAAGCTTGTCTTCCAGCTTTAACAACCAAACTTCTGAATTTCCCTGACTGTGTCAGTAATGCTGTCAGTGTCTCAAGCTACTATCCTAGGAGTCAGGGTGAATAATCTGATTCAGTGTATTTTCTTCCTTCCTCAAAAAGCAGTTAAATTCTATAGATTATTCTTTAGGTTTGTTTCTGTATTTGTCCTCTTCTTTCAGTTCACATTTTCACCATTCCAATCTGTCTCCTCATAATTTCACAGCTAACTTTCTTCTATTGTCTCCAAAATGAATACTCTAACACCCTCCCTCACCATCTCATCAACCTAATAGCCCACTGCCAAATCAGTCTTCCTAAAACCTGCTTCCCCTCTACCATTACTGAGGAGGGAAAGAAAGGAAACTAATTTTATTGAGCAGCTAATCATGATTTGGGCACTTTACATGTTCCTAAAGTCCTCTCACCCAATACCAAGTGGTAGGTATTAGAGCTGGTATTTTACAGATGAAGTGAGGGTCAGATAAGTTAACACCCTGCTCAAGATCACCCACAGCTAGTCATCAGTGCAGCTGATAGTTGAGCCTATGTTATCTCAATTCCATCCTGCTCACTCTATAACTTTCAACTGTTCCTCATTATCTAGTACACTGTTTGTTAAATTTTTATGTTTTGACTATAGTGTACAAGGAACTACATGGGAAACAAAGATCAGCAAGGGCAATCTTTCCTTCAGGAGCTTATAGTCTAGGAGAAAAGATAACATATGAAGATAACTAAAAAATTAATCTATTTTGTTCCTGTTGTATCTCCAACATCCAAAATAGTTCTGTGTTGGTTTCCTAACTCTGACATAACAGAGTGCCACTAAGGAGGGAGCTTAAAACAGCAAAACTTTATTCTCTCACAGTTCTGGAAGCTAGGGTCAAAATCAAGATGTCAGCAGAGTAGGTTCCTTCTGGAGGCTCTAAGAAAAAATCCATTGCATGTATCTCTCCTAGCTTATGCATTTCTTTGCTCGTAGCTGCAATGCTCCAATCTCTGTATCTCGGTGTCTCTATGTTCCCAAATGTCACTCTCCTTATAAGGATACCAGTCACTGGATTTAGGGTTCTATCTTAATCCATACGACTGCACCTTTACATTGGCAAAGATCCTGTTTCCAAATAAGGTCACATTCACAGGTTACAAGTGAACTTGAATTTTGGGGAGGTACTACTCAGCTACCTTGTTACAGTATCTAACACAGAGTATCTACTCAAATATTTTTTGAATAAAGAAAGAGTATGAACTTGGAAGTGCTAAAAGAGAGGTAGGATTTTTTTTTAAATCACGTTGGTATATTTAGCACTGGGTTATATTTATATTGGTATATAGCACTGGGTGTTATATATAAGTGACGAATCACTAAATTCTACTCCTGACTAGCTTTTGAAGCTCTCCATAAAGAATTTTTAACCCTATAAATTCAATCTTATTTCTTACTACACTGCAACATAAGACTTATTTGTCAATTTTTTTCTAATTTCTTCCCTGACTCTCGTATTCCCATTCCTGATTCCCCAATTATATACATGGATGACTTATTCTTGCTTACTCAAGTTCATTTGCTTATGCTGTTTCTTTACCTTAGATACTGACTTCTTCCTCTTCAGCAACTTACCTCCTATTCAATTTTGAATACTAAGGTCTGAATGTGTCCCTCCAAAATACAAATTAAAACCATGATAAGATGCTACCTCACACTTATCAGAATGGCTAAAATTAACAACACAGGAAACAACAGGTGTTGGCAAGAATGCAGAGAAAGGAGAACACTCTTACACTGTTGGTGGGAACACAAACTGGTATAGCCACTCTGGAAAAACACTATGGAGGTTCCTCAAAAAGTTAAAAATAGAACTACCCTACAACCCAGCAATTGCACTACTAGAAATTTACCCAAAGGATACATAAATGCAGATTCAAAGGGGTACCTTCACCCCAATATTTATAGCAGCATTATCAACAATAGCCAAACTATGGAAAGAGCCCAAGTGTTCATCAACTGATGAAGTGATAAAGAAGATGTGGTATATATATATATATATATATATATATATCTGTGTGTGTGTACATACATACAGTGGAATACTATTTAGCCATCAAAAAGAATGAAATCTTGCCATTTGCAACACATGGATGGAGCTAGAGTATATTCTCCCAAGTGAAATAAGTCAGTCAGAGAAAGACAGATACCATATGATTTTACTCATATGTGAAACTTAAGAAACAAAACAGATGAACATATGGGAAGGGGGAAAAAAGATAGAGAGGGAAACAAACCATAAGAGACTCTTAACAATAGAGAACAAACTGAGGGTTGATAGAGGGAGGTGGGTGGGGGATGGGATAAGTAGGTGATGGGTGTTATGAAGATACTTGTTAGGATGAGCACTGGGTGTTATATGTAAGTGACGAATCACTAAATTCTACTCCTGAAACCAGTATTGCATTATATATTAACTAACTAGAATTTAAATAAAAATTTTAAAAAGAAAAAAAATGAATATGTCCTTCCAAAGTTCATATGTTGAACCGAACCCTGAAAGATGAGGTATTAGGAGGTAGGTCTTTGGGAGGCGATTAGGTCATGAAGATGAGTTCCTCATTAGTGGGTTTATTTAGTGCCTTATAAAAGAGGCTCCAGAGAGATCCCCACCCTCTTCCACTACATGAAGACACAGTGAGGTGCCAGTTAAATGTACAGTCATGTAATTCAATGTATATTAAGTATAGTTGACCCTTGATCAACACGAATTTGAAGTGTGCAAGTTCAATTATACATGGAATGTTTTATAAGTACAGTATAGTACTGTAAGTGTATTTTCTATTCCATATGTTTTATTAATAACATTCTATTTTCTCTAGCTTACTTTTCTGTAAGAATACAGTATATAATACATATAACGTGCAAAATATGTGTTAATTGACTATTTATGTTATTGGTAGGGCTTCTTGTCAACCATAGGTTATTTGTAGTTAAGTTTTTGGGCAGTCAAAAGTTATACTCACATTTTCTACTCTATGTTGGGGGAGGGGGTCAGTGCCCCTAATCCCTGTGCTGTTCAATGGCCAACTGAAATTCAATTCTCTCAATAACTGTATAAGTCTATTATCCCTATTTTACAAAGAAGGAAACTGAGGCAAAATAAGGGTAAGTGCTTTTCCCAGTGTCCATAACTATTAGGCTGGTAGTAAAACCCAGGCATTCTGGTTCTAGATTTCATGCTCTTAACCATTATGTTTTCTTTGTATTGATATAATAATACTAATTATCATTATAATTTTATAGCATATAAAATATATACTTATACTTTATATAAGTATAGTCCATTCAAAACTACCCAGAAAATGTTTCAGCATCATTGATATGGATGAATGGACAGAAAAGTCAAAGAACGTACTTTCAGGCAGGATGGATTTCTATCTAAAATAGTGAGTTTCTTTTCAAGAAAGTACATACAAATAAGTCTAATAATGACTGAAATCATACCTGAAGTTAAGGCTCCATTTTATTTCTCTCACCCTGGTCCTCTAAAATCTGTGATAATTATGTAAATACCTGGCTTTTTTGGTATATTTATAAGAAAAGCTTCGTTGGCCATGTCTTCAATGAACAATTCTGCTCTAAGCTTTGGTAATATCCTCCGCCATATTTGTAGGAAATTAGCACATGACACAAATAAAACCCATACCCATGTGGGGCAGTTAACATGCCACCATTTCATCTTCTTAACCTGATTGTTTTTAGTCACAAACAGGATTCAGGATGAGACACTAGAGCAGATCTGGTACATCTATCATTGCTTCTGGAAAAATCTTCAAAGTGCATGCATTTATAGTAGGACCGAAACTGTGCCTCCATAGGGTTAATAAGGTTGAAACTAGCACAAAGTTTAAAAGTTGTTTTTCAGAGCACTGCTGCCCCCAAATCAGCTATTGTGCTTGTCAAACCCCACTAATAAATCCACTAGCTGCCTCTGCAGAAGCCTGGATTCAAGGTCAGCTGATATGGCCCCAGTCTGTGAACTATCAGGGCCCTGCATTCCTTTGACCCTATCCAGTTTATACCAGCTCTTGGAGCATGTCCATAGCCCTTTCTCCTTGTCCTAAGATAACTTCTTCACATCAGGGACTGAATTTTGCTTTGTTCTGATATTGTCTCCACTCCAAAGTGAACATGGGCTATATGTTACATATATATTTGCTCAATGAGCATGCCCCATCTGTCCTCATGAACAGTAGTGTTTTCCTGCCCTTTTCATCAATATTTATGTAATTTCAACTGCTATGATTATTTAAAAACAACAACAACCTATTCTCTCCCACTTCAGGGAGGCAGATTTGAGGCTTGTACTCCCATATTCTTGTTTGACTACCTTTCCAATAAACTCTTTGTTTGCTACAAACCTGTCTGTGATTGGCTTTGTTATGCATCAGGCAGATGGACTTGGGTTCAGTTACCAGACAATTTTTAACACCTTCAATACTACATATGTTGTTTATTAAAACTTGAGGTGGCAGAGACCTGATGCTATGGATGCCAGAGTTTGAGTAAATCCAGAAAGTGTAACACTTCTGAATCTTCATCCTTCTTTTGTAGGTATTCAACATAACATGTTTTCCTCGATAAAAAATAGCCTTGATCTACTCAATATTTTTCTAATAGATATCCTATTTTGTTGTTGCTGTTTCCAGATAACTGTGAGGTCCCTGAAGCAGTTTTCTGTATGATTCCTACATATAAGCAAGGCTACATTTGGTACATGACATAAGGTGCTGGGAATGTAGACATGGTCTATTTAAGGATGTTTTAAACCATGGAATAATCAAGCAAACAAAACCCCTTGATAAAATAACAGTGGGAATTGAGAGGGGCCTTTAGAATTCATGGTAAAAGTTAGGTAAATCTCTCTTTCTCTAAATCAGGCATGGACAAGGTTGTTGTCTAGCTCTCTTGGCATGGTATAGGTGATGTTCTCATTAAAATCAAAGGATTTTCTCACAATATAGCTGTTTGGGGTTGAATTTTGTTCCCTCCAAAGTTGTTGAAGTCCTACCCCCATGC
Source organism: Prionailurus viverrinus (assembly GCF_022837055.1). NCBI lineage: Eukaryota > Metazoa > Chordata > Mammalia > Carnivora > Felidae > Prionailurus > Prionailurus viverrinus. The sequence goes on from NC_062564.1 coordinate 132,138,999, forward strand.
CTGTGAAAGTGACATTATTTGTAGATGATCAAGTTAAGATGAAGTTGTTACAGTGGACCCTAATCCAATAAGACTTATAAAAAGGGGAAATTTGGGCACAAAGATAGACATGCAGAGAGATGGAAGGTGACATGGAGAAGAAGGAAGAAGATTGCCATTTATCCAATGGAGCCCCAAAGAGTGCCAGCAAACCCCCAGATACTGGGAGAGAGGGATGGGGTACATTCTCCTTGGCAACCCTCAGAAAGAACTGAGTCTGTTGACATCCTTAACTGCAGACTTCTAGCTTCCAGAATTATGAGACAATGAATCTGTCTTGTTTGAGCCGCCTAGTTGTACTTCATTATGGCAGCCCCAGGAAACTAACACAGAAGACTCATACACCCTATAACTTCAGGCCCTAGGTGGCTACAGCTATCAGAGGATAAGTTCTGGCAGCAGTAACAGGACACAGACTATTTAGAAAACAAAGGGGCTATTTACCACAGGAAAAAAACATGATTTTCTTAACCTTATATTCATGCAAGTCATGGCTCTGCCCCCAATTTCAGGAGGGAGAACAATTTTCCATGGTTATCATTTAATGAACACATAACTTCATTTAATACTTGCCGTGTATCCCACACTCATTTAAGAAATATGTAAAAAGAGAGAATAAAGTCCTATCTTTAAGGAGTTTATAATTAGTTGGGGATAGGCAAGACACTAACCAAATTAAAAATAAATAAAAAGTGATGTCTAATAGATTTCTAAATTAAACAGTGTAAGGGTCTGTAAATTCAATGTTAATATAAAAATGTCATAGGAAGACTGTCTTTTTAAATTATGTATTTAATATGTGCAAGCATAATATGTGATACTTCAAAAGAGACATAAACTTTTAAAATCAGCTTTGTTTTGAAGGTTTTAGTTACTTGATCTCCCCACTCTCAATCTCCAACAACCTGGCTATGATTGTGATTTGGTGTCCACATAATCTAAATATCTACATATGGTATCTAGAGAGGTGTCCAGACTCTGGACTTAAACCAGCTAATAAGAAGGCTTAATTGAAAACAAATAAAACTATGATGTAGAATGTGAATTATGTGTGGTTTTCTTCTTTCCAGTTAACTTATTCTAGTATATATTATTATATACTAATTACCATAAAATATATATTAAAGCACAAATACTACCTTCACTATAAGTTCCTTAATGGCAGAGGATGTGTCTTACTCCAGTTTAGGATCTAGAGCTTTCAGGGGCGCCCAGGTGGCTCAATCAGTTGGGTGTTCGACTTCCACTCAGGTCATGATCTCATGGTTCATGGGTTCGAGTCCTACATTAGGCTCTGTGTTGATAGGTCAGAGCCTGGAGCCTGCTTTGGATTCTGTGTCTCCCTCTCTCTCCCCCTCCCCCACTCATGTGTGCACTCTCTCTCTTTCTCTCTCTCTCTCTCTCTCTCTCTCTCAAAAATAGGTAAACATTAAAAAAAAATAGTAACTAGAGCTTTCAAAAACATTGGTTCAATAAACAAACAAAAGAATAAATGGGTGTCTGATAATACCTCTTCACAAAGAAATGTATTTTTACTCCTAACCACTTGTTCTGGTACAATATACCTTACCTTCCTCTTGTGTTGATTAATTTCTATTGATTCTCTGGTGTATGGCCAACACTGCCCTTGTCTTAGACCATTAAGAGTTGGGTTATTGATTCCCTGCATCAGGATTCTTGTAACTATTTGCAGAACATTCTAAGTTTCTGCCAATGTGCCTGTTCAAAGTTCACTCTACGTGCCGAACTAATTATATTGTGAGAGAAACTCTGTTACTTAAAGTATGTTCTACATCAAAGTTTGTTTCTTTTTTGGTTTTGGGATTTTTTGGTAACTGCAAGTTAATTCCCATCAAAAGGTCAAGAAATTAACCCAGTGGGTTGAGACCAGCTATTTTGGAAAGGATAGTAAGGAGGGCAGAAAGAACAGAAAGTAAAGGAAGGGAAGGAAAAAGTGTATCTACGGTATGGATAAGTATTACCTTATAGAACTTGTGTTTCTTACTTAGTAGGACCATAGTAAAAAATAAAAAAATAAAAAGTCTTTTTTGAAAACCACTGTCTACTACCAATCTCCATCAATAACTTTTGGCTATCGAATAACTTTTAATATTTGCATGACCCCATAATTTAGATTATTTGAATTCATTGAGCATATGTCTAGCTTTTCCTGAATCCTGCTCACTTTGTAGAAATGGCACTTAAATGTCTATCTTTTTTGGCAAAAATGATTTCCAGAATATGGCTACTTTTAGAATGATCTCCTGAGTTGCCCAGGTCACCCACGTCGATTAGCTCAGGTTATTTGCTGTGTAATTTTTAATAGATGAGCAACACTAGCTCGGAGTAAGTATATTGTGTTAGACCACCTCTCCCCTTGAGCATGGCCTAGCCAGCCTCCACTTGCTGTCATCTGGGCTCAGAAGTCTGAGCACTTGCAGCATCCTATGAACTGCGAAGTGCCTACTGATCAGATAATACATTCAGCATTATGTGCCAAAACTCTACAAACTAAATGTTCTCAAGATTAGGATGTCCCTGCTAGAAACAAACAAAAGATTCTTCTGAGCTCCCAACAGGAAAGTGGTCCCAAATCAGTTGGAATGTGATCAGTTTATGTAATAAGATGCCTTAAAGATGTGACTCTTAAAGTTCCCAATGGGAAGCTCAAGACTGGGGCCAAATGATTGGTGACATGTCAAGGACTCTGGCTCACAAATCTGTTTCTGCAAAAGACAAAGACATTTATTTTTGTTTGCTAGGTTGGGGTGGGGGCGGGGGGACCTTGGATCCTGGCATTGAAGACAATCCTCCCCGCTAACCTAGATCTGTAGAATGATGTGCTCCTTAAATAATTTGAAAATAAAAATAATACTCTCAACCAGTTTTCCTAATACAAAGATGGTATTAAATAAAACAAAAAGATTTAAATAAAAGATCAATGTGACCTCTCTGTGTGGTGAATAGAGACTCAGCATCCCTCTACCCCCATGCCTATTCAGAACTCACTGCTATTTACTGCTATCTTTTCCATTCATCAATTCAAAATAAATGTTCAAAGCACATATGTGTGCATAGTGCTAAGGGCTCTAATCTGATCTCAAGGGTCTTACTCTCCAGTATGGGACACAGATATTAAATTAGTTAACCACTATATATACATATACATATAATTATATTATATATATATATATATATATATGTATGTATATAAAATACAAATAGATACCAAGAAAGAGGAACAAACCATGGTACTACAAAAAATGTAATAGCAAGGGAGATGAGTTACTGTGAATTAAGTCAAGATAGATTATGTTTAACCCAAGACTAAATGATAAGAAGAAGCCATCTATATAAAGGCAGAGGGAGCCTTCCAGTCAGGTTAGGGGTTGCTTTCAGGCAAGGAAGAGTTTGGCTGGATAGACACTAAAGAAGACACTGCACAAACAGATGGGACAGAGAGAACAGTGGGGAGGGTGGGGAGAGGAAACTGGGGGTATAAGTAAGAGGTGGTGAGAAAGCTGGATTTTATTCTAGGTGCAATAAGAAACCATTAAAGGGTTTTTAGCAGAAAAAGAACATGCTAAGATGGAAATTTAGTATGTATTGGATATAGAGACAAATGACCAAGAAGGCCCACAGGGATTCCACTTCGGGGCAGTTTCAATCTTCAGATGAAAGATGATGTGATTGGGACCAGGGCTGTGGTTGAGGAAATGGGCAGATGACGGAAAGTAGACTGACTAAACTCTGTGATGGATTATATTTAGAAGAAGAAAGTGGTAGAGGGATCAAGAATGACTCCAAAGATTGTGATTTCCATGTGTTTGTGGATAATTTTTGGTGTTTATTCAGATAGGAAAGCCTAGGGGAATAACTGGCTGTGGGGAAAAGATTAAGAGTTTTCTTTGGGAGTGGCTACTTGAGATGCCCAAGAAACTTCCAATGGACCTGAAAAGTCGAATTTGGACAGCAGGAAGAAACTCTAGAAGCACCTCTGCTATGATCATTCTTATGTTTCTGCTGCCTCATATAGTGGCCTGGAGTCCCACCTTCCAAATAGGGACATGTGGTCAGCTAAAGGATACTTGATATTTTCTTTAATCAAATTGCATGCACTCTCTTGCATTTAATTTAGCAACTCCAAGATGAATTGCTGCCAGTCAAATTTTTATCCAGATAATGAACTGTATTTATTGCTTCCACATCTGCTTCCTTCCTTCCTGTAAGCAGTAAAGTTACCACAAGGTAGAACAATAGGTCATATCTAAACTAGGAAGCAGCTGGTATTGGTTGCCCCAATAGTGAGAACTCTGAGATGGGAAAATGATACTTTTAAAAAAGTCAGAGAGGACTAATATTTAAGGTAAGAGTGCATCTCTTTTTCCAGAGATGCTTTTCAAGAGATATCAGTCAGTCAACATTAAGAAGAAAGCAGGAATTATGAGCTGTGTGGTTGATACGAGGTCAAGGCAATCAAGAACGGAGCTACCTGGCACACTTCAGAACTCCCCAGTGAGCCAGACTATGTTAACATCTAGGAACATCTGTTCTCTCTCTCCAAAGCACAATGTGTCTTTTTTACAGTGGGACAATAAAGCATTTGGATATCTTGGTGGCTTCAAACTTGCATTTGACTTATTGCCAAGTAGAAACATTCAATGCATACTGTACTTAACTCTTGCCATGACCCTATGTTTGTCACTCCCATTTTATGCTAAATACATTGAGGCTCAAGTTGAGAGGTGTGTCAGAAGTTACAGATCTAGTGAAGAGCAGAGGTAGAATTTAATCCAGCTTGATCTGATTTTTATACCAGTGTTACTAAAGAGAATGTGCCTCAAGTGAGCTGAGTAGAAAACTGAGTAGAAAACTGAGTAGAATAAGATCATTAATCAATGACTTTACTATGGTTTACCATTTTAGTAGCCACTTATATAACTTTGTTTTAATAATAATTTCTACCTTACACTCACTAAAAATATGCCACAAATATTATTTTAAAATTCACAAAGTTTACATACATAAAAAATTATGTCCAATGCTCAAAATGCAAAGTCAAGGGTATATATACATAGAATATGTACTTTAATTAGGTGATAGCAGGGGCACCTGGGTGGCTCAATTGGTTAAGCATCCGACTCTTGATTTTGGCTCAGGTCATGATCTCACAGTTTGTGAGATTGAGCCCCATGTTGGGCTCTGTGCTGACATAGGATTCTCTCTCTCCCCCTCTCTCTGCCCCTCCCTTGCTCACTGTCTTTCTCAAAATAAATAAACATTTTCTTTAATTAAGTGATGGCAGTGCCTTTGACATCTACAGTGAAGAATAAAATGTATACACTACTCATGTTTTTAGGACTGTAGGAAATTTAACACTTTTTTTTTCCAATAAATAAAAATTTCATGAAGATAGAACTAAAGAAATTTCAAGATTATACCTCCAGGCAGTTTATGTATCTGTCCAATTGTTCTATTTACCATTTCTTAAGCTCACAATATACTTGAATGCATTTGCTTTTACTCAAGCTATTTCTTCTCCCTATAAGGCCCATGGTCTTCTTTTACTTTATAACTCCAGGTACCAAAATCCCACCCATCCACAGCGACTGTTCAAATGCAACTTCTCCCATAAGCATTTCTAGTAATAACAGAAATAGAAGAACATTTCCATTATTTTTTTACCTTCCCATAACACTTTGTATTGTATGTGTCTTGACTGTTCTCTCTAATTCTAAAGCCTCTTCTTTGAGCAGAAGTAGTATGTTATGGATCTTTGTGTCCAACCCCTTTTGTGTAAATTTTAGGCATACTTCACCTCAGAGGGGTCTCAAAGAGTTCAGCATATGAAATTTTCTCATAAGAGCTTGAACCATTCTAAATGTTAGAATACACAGCAGGATTTTTCCAGAAATACTCTCAGATTCTCATTGGAACTAGTATCATTGCTCTCCTGCAGAAGTAATATAGCCTTGAGTCTCCTAAGTCATCCCAATTTAAGTTTAACTTGCTCTGTCATTATTTCTTAGATAAATAACTTTCAGAACAAGGCTCATCAAGGACTCAGAGAATCTCCTTTAGAATTATAGAAAGACCTATGAAGACATAACCAGAATATAAAAGGCGTCCAGTTTCCACTGTTTATCTTTAGAACTATTCCCCTTTCTCTGCTATTCCTATTTCCTTTTTTAAAAAGATCAAAGGCAAAATAAATTGGCAGATTATTTAGTAAAATAGATATAAGATAGTAAAAAAATGGCTATAGAAACAACCACTCCAACTTGATAAAATCATCACTAAGAATTTGACAAAATTCTCTATGTAAATTATAAATAATTAAATAAAATGGACCACATTCTTGGTAGCAAAATGAAATTTAATTCAAGCCTTACTCATGAGATAGAGTCGTAGGTAAAGATCCTTGAAGGCTAATATCCTTGGGCAGAAAGAAAGCAGGAGCAGAGTCCTGACCCTAGAGATATGCATATCTAGTGGTAACAGCACACCCAGAATTGGTGAGCACCTCGGGACTTCATGACATTGCCAGTGGAGAGGAAAACTAAGTGGAGAATGGTAATGGAAAGAACTAGAAGCATCTGGGATAACAGTAACCACTAAAATTCAATGAGCACTTACTGTGTACCAGACATTGGGTTAAGGGCTTTATTTGCATTGTTTCATTTAATTCCCACGACACTTCACAAAAGAGGTCCTATTTCCATTCCTCTCCTGTAATTAAAGAGAATAAAGTTTAGAAAGTTTATGTGACTCTCCTAAGGTCAGCATCTACCAAGTGGTGGCAACTGAGCTAGGTCCGGTGCACAAGGAAGTTGCCCTGCAATTAAAATCATTATGTCTAGTCAGGATCAATTAGGATGGCAAATACCTAAGTTAGTTTCTCCACAAGAACAGTCCTCAAACTGAAAGAGGATTAGGATGGTAACAGGTTCTCAGGGGGTCTGTGTGGTACAAAACCCAGTTTCCTGAGAATGCAAGTACTCAATGGGTTTCTAAGGAGCAAGCTGTGCAGTCCGAGATTCCTCAGTAGGTTCAATTTTGAACAAGGAACTGGAAGATGGAACAAAAGAATTATGCCTCATGCATCATCTCTTTGGCCCACCTACCATTTTAGCTGTAGCTGAGATGACTAATCCTTGTGCCTGCTGCCAAGATCCCACTTCATGTGCTCACTGTGTCTTTCCACTTTGCTATCTTGGAACTTTTCTTCAAGCCACAGGAGCTCAACCAGTCTGCTCACTCAGGGTGGCCCAGATGTTCAGAGAGTTACTGTCTCCAGGGATAGCCCTCAAATCAGTTGGGACAGAGACTGTCCCAGCCTCCTATTGTAAGGAGCTACCATCCTGAGGCTAATTCCCAAGGTTCCTCAGAAGCCCCAGAGAGCCTGAGCCCCAGTTTCTCATAGCAAGAAGGAGCTCAACGGTATACCCTGAGCTTTCTACCCTGTCCACTTCTTTGTACCTCACTTCTGCCTCCTAGGATCACTTCTGGTGCAGTAACTGCACAAGAGTTCTTAACAGGATCAGCTTTGGGGAAAACCAATACTAAGACACAGGGCCAACTAGAAAACCAAGGGAGAAAATATGCCTTGAACTCTGGGTGGACATGATAGGCAAAGGGAGAAAGGGTTGCAGCATGGTAGGTGCTGCCGTGTAGGTACCAAGCAACCATCACCTCTCCCTTCAACTATAACACTTGCTGTCTAACTCGTCTCTCTATTTCCCCCCTGACAATTTATTCTCCTCACAGAAGCCTGAGTGACCCTTTAAAATGTAACATGAACTTATTACTCCCTCAAACTCCTCCAAAGCCTTCCAATCCCAAGTGGAATAAAATCCCGAGTCTTTACCATGCCCTACAGGCATGTTATGATCTGGCTCCCAGATGTTTCTAAGCTCACCTTCTGCTCTGCTCTCAAATCTTGCAAGCTGGGAGAGATTTTCCCCATTGTCCTTTTTCAAATTAACAATTTTTCCATTCCTATCATATCCATCCCTCTCCTTCCTTACACTCCACATAGCATTTGTCAACATCTGACTTTATATAATATGCAGCCAATTCTTACCATTTATGGCAGGTATGCTCTATAACATCACTGTGAATGCTGAATTGGGGAATACTGAGCCACTGCTCCTAAGGGAAATATAGGGTCAGGTTCCTGCAAGCCTCCAGACATATTTTCACCACCTAATCAATATACAACCATGTTTTCTTTATTTCTGTTTAAAGACACCTTATTTAATATGTATTGTTGATTCATTTACACTGAACTCACAGCCAACAGCCATATAACTCACACCTGAACAAAGCTTAGCAAATACACATATTTTCTCCATAAGACACATCAAAGCTCTCTTGAGTTTAGGAAAACTAGATAGTACTTCAGCACTACCACTGGGAGCCATTGGAAACAACAAAATCACCCAAGAAACCCCTATACAAAAATGTAAAAAATGCAGCATGAGACAGACCACAAAAGGACATTTGTTTATAGTATGAGAGGAAAATAAGAAGAGTGTGACCTTTGAATTCAGCTGGGTATGTGCACGTAAGCTAACTAAAATTTTTTATCACTCTGCACATGTCTGAGAATGACTGCAAAAGTGCCACAAGTATTGATTTGGGAGCTTACAAATATATTTTAGCAAGCAGGCAAATTCACAAATATAGAACTGTAAATAATGAAGATTGACTATATTTGTTCATGTTGTATTATTTCATCGATCTTTTCTTCTTAATATGTAAGCTCTAAAACAAAGAAGATCTTTTGTATTTATTTTCCTACTTTGCTTCAGCATCTAGACCACTATTGTCAGGAGAAATGTAATGTGAGCCACAAATGTGAATAATTAATTTTCATAATATATTAATTTACCACAATGTATCTAAGATATTATTTCAACATCTAATCAATAGAAGAATATTAATGTGATATCTTGCATTCTTTTGTTTGTTGTTCCACATCTTTTTAGTCCAGCATATATTTTATACTTATAGCATACTTCAATTTTGCCTAGCCACATTTCAAGGGCTCAATAGCTACCTGTTGCCAGGGACCACCATATTAGACAGCTTAGGTCTAGAACAATGACTGGCACATGGTAAGTCTCCAATAAGCACTACTGAGTGAATTCCTTCATCCTTCGCTTTCTGTATCCCAGACACTGTACCAAGAAGTTTACATGCGTTAATCACTTAATTCACACAACTGCCCTTTTGTTAAGATGTTTGACGATGAGAGAAACCACATGGCTCTGGAAGCATTTCACATTTGGCTACATATAGCGTGCATGTTTTACCTTTTTAAGGCCCAGGTAATGCTAATTAATATAGTTATTATATGCCTAAGTGATTAAGCACACTGTCACCCCAGAGCCTGTCCATCAGCTGTCCTTATAACTTGCCAGAGATTCCCTGGGAAGGCTGGTGGAACTGCCGATGGGGCTTTGGAGCATGAAGCGTCACTCATCTTGTTATTGTTACTGACAATCTGAAAGGTTTGGCACTATTGCTAGGAGCAGTGTCAAAAAAGGCATCGTTATCCTTTGAAACCACATGGCACATAGTTAAGATTGAAGAAGCTATGGTGTGAATATGAAATATAGATCCTTCACCCCTCATTTTCCTATTGTGTGAAAGAAATGTTGCTATTTTTTCTCATCTGTGAGGCAAACGTTACTGCACTTTTACACCAACTTATGCAGGAAAAAATACTGCATGACACCTATTGAAAAGCAATGTAATAATCAATTCATAATATTTACCTTCTTGAGATTCCAAAAAGGACTTAGGTGGCTTAATCAATTAGTAAGAACAGCTCATGACTGATTAGCACAATTTATTCTTTCCTGCCCAAATTCTGCACCTATAAAAATCTGCAAAGAGGTAATTTGCTAAAGAACAAAAAAATGGCGATGAGAGAAGGATAATCAGTCAAAGCAGTCGTAGAATAATAAAGCTTATTTTGATTCTGTAAAAACTGAGGAGCCCTTAGTATCAGAATATAAACTGCAAATCATGTTTTCAGTATTCTTGAAGCCAGACTGTGATAACAGCCAATGTTGCACGATTGTATCCCCTCAGCTTGCAGTGTTTTACCCACTCACTTATACAGAAGGTAATTTGGACATGCCAGCACATGAAGAGGGCATCAGAAGCCATACTTCTGCAACGCAGGCCACTCTAGATCAGTAAGTGTGCTCCCTACATCATATATACCTACAGGAATAGAGCTTTTAAATAGAAAACAATCAGCACTTTTTTTTTTCTAATCCACTTATTGTCTCTGGGCTTTTGTTGTTGTTGTTCTTTAGTCTCTGAATGTGGAACTCACAAGAAATAACCATCCATGCGCATCTTATATCATCCCAGAGTAATTAGAGATGAACCACATACTTCCATTAAGGTTTAAAATACTCTAACATGATGAGAGAAAATGCCTCCGTCTTCTCCAAGAGGGTTGTAATGTTTGAGGGAAATTCATAAGAAACAAATGACTGGGGTGGCTTCTCTCTCAATGCAAATGTGAGGTATGCATTAGAAGCAGTAGCACTGAGAAAAAGAATTTATCCAGTATCAATTGCATGTTGATTCTCTTGATTCTGAAAAGTTCTCAGTAGCACACTAAAAATGAACCCCATGGAAGTTGTTTTAAAAACTTGAATTTTTATCAGGTAGAAAAATAGATGGTATAATGCGACCTGCAGTTCAATTGACAATTTTAGTCAGGAGACAGGCTGTAGAACAGGGTCCCAATAGGAGGAAGAAGATTGTTCTTTCAAAAGTCAGATAGTGAAGATGAAAAGGAAGGACAGGCTAGCATGGCCTCGGGCTATAGGGAAGCCAAAAAGGGAAATGAAAAGAAATAGCCCTAGAGGATGCAGCTTTGGCTGCAGAGTGACTAGCTGTATTGGCTACTTGACAGAATGCCCAATCTGTATTCCCTAATATGAAATGATGTTGGTGATATTCCTCACTCGGTAATTTGTGTTCTAATATTTTTCACCTCGAAAGACCTTCTATAATATCTTTCCTCAGTTCTATCTGTCAAAGTTATTATGTTCACTGAGATGGTTGATTATGTGTCAACCTGACTGGGCAAAGGCACGCACAGATAGCTGATAAAACATTATTTCTTCATGTGTCTGTGAGGGTGTCATCCATCAGAAGATATCAGCATTTGAATCCATAGACTGAGTAAAGATTGCCCTCACCAATGTGAGTGGGCATCATCTAATCCGCTGAGATCCTGAATAGAACAAAAAAACAGGAAGGATGAATTTGCTCTCTCTGCATGAGCCAAGGCATCTATCTACTTCTGCCCTTGGACCTCTGCACTCCCACTATCAGACCAAGACTTACATCACCAGCCCCCCAAGTTCTCAGGCCTTCAGATTTGAGTTGAATCACACCACTGGCTTTCCTACAGGTCCAGCTTGCAGACAGCAGAATGTGGGACTTAACTTCCATAACCACGTGAGTCATTTCTTACAATATATCTCTTATACCTATGTGTCTATATATGTATATCCTATTGGTTCTGTTTCTCTGGAGAACTCTAATGAATACAGTCATCATGCACATAGTTAAGATTGAAGAAGCTATGGTGTGAATATGAAATATAGATCCTTCACAGAAAGACTTCCATTCATTTAATCACCCATCATTTACTGAACACATATTTTTTTTTAAATGCTGACTATGTGCTGGGCACCGTACTAGGTAATTTGTACACCTAACAAAGCTCTTGACATCCTGGAACTTTATATCTAACTGGGAAAGATAAATATTAAATAAGACAACATATAAATAACATAATTTCAGATGATGAAAAAGCAGAGTAAAGATTTGGAGTCAGATGGGGAAATCTTGGGTGCAGTGAGACTAGCTGACATTATCTTGAATTCCCTAGAACCCTTGAGGCCTCCCACTGCACTGTAGCATGTGCCAGGTCTCGTCTGATCTAACTAGTATGTGAATATCTTGAATGTCTGTGCCAAGCCTAAGAAAATGGTGATACAAAGTAGCAGTAAGATGTACAGCAAAACAGATTTATGGTACATCGTCTGGGAGTGGGACAAGACATGGTAAGGGACCAGAGATCAACTGTGGTGGGTTATTCTAATCAGGGCAATCAAGGGAGGTTTCTGAAATATCAGTACTTAAGCAGAAGCCTTATGGGGCAAAGCTCTGGAGGAAAAGTGTTATAAGCAAAGGGAAGAATCTGAGCCCAGGTAGAGTTTTGGGTATTCAAGAGACTATAAGAAAGTCAGTGTGCTTAGAATATGGTAAGCAAGGATGATTAGTCAAGGAGATGAGGTCAGAAGGTTGGCAGCAGCATATCACACAGGATCCTGTAGATCATGGTAAGAAGTTAATGGTTTATTTTTAATGCAGTGGAATGTCATTGGAAGGCATTATACTGGGAGTAAGCTGAGGTGATTCAAAATTGTTAAACTTCTCAGAGGAAGACAACACAAAAGGAAGTCATAACCAACAATCAGGTCTCTGTTTCAGGTTGACACAGGCCTGGAAGGAGAGGAAATTAAAACAGGAGCAGGAAGGCTATATAAAAACAAGAGTAGAGAGGATTCAAAGGTTATCTGAAACAGGTAACCCAGGTGAAGCAAAAGGACAGTACTATGGACCAGACATGCTTATGCAAGAATGTGTAGTGCTCAGGTAAAATGATGGATTATCAACATGATAGAGCCTGCTGAGCCCTATCCAACCTACAGATCATTACTCTTGCTGCTTTTTCTGGGAAAAAAATGACACCTCCAGAGGAGACTTAGAAAAATTTCTTTAGTAACTATGATTGATAGCTTGGGTTCAGAAACTGGAATGTCTAAGTGAAAAGTATTGATTTTCTTACTGCCCCTCTGCAGTAGCTACGGTGGTATTTCCTTGGATCTTCCTTCAAGAGAGCCTGCTGCAAGTTTCTCTCTGGCTCCCAAGCCTTTAGGGCCCACTGCAGAGTCCACTCTCTCCTCAGATCACTGCCAGCCAATGGCATGCATATTGGGGGCACCTAGGCTTGGCAGTTTCTACCCAGTGAGGAAGTCCTCTAACAGCAACCTCCACTGGGCTGGCCAATTCACACTTGGACCGGCACCTCCATCAGTACCTCTTTCTACCCAATCCTCTCCTTTCACAGCATTCAGACCCAGCTTGCCTTCTGAAGCAATCACTTCTGGCCCCTCTCCTCTTAACCATGCAGAGGCATTATATGCAATAAATCTTTGTATTCCTACCTCCATCTTGACATCTGCTTCCCAAAGGACCTGAACTGACACAGAGACTGACAAGGTTCTACTAAACACTAGAAATGGAAGAGTGGAAAAGAAAGAAAAACATGTTTCCCATGGGCAGAAATGTGGCCTCATGGTGAAAAACCCACATGCCCTGTCTTCAACACCAGTATTGTGTTCTCCTTGACACAATTATACACAATTACACACACCAACAGGACAGAAGTTACAATGAGCTACAACGACTTTCAGATAATATATGTTTGATGCCTTCAGGGCCATATGAGAAGGCAGGACCTCTTATGGAAGCAAGAAGTAATCCATAGTGAGAAAAAGACTTAAAACGAAGACAATGGAGAAAAGAAACCAAATTAAAATGAGAAAATAACTTTTTTAAATCCCCAAATACAATGGGAAATTTTAAATCTGTTCTGGTGGCAATCAAGAAACAATGTTAAATGTTGGGGCACCTATATGGCTCAGTTGGCTAAGTATTTTACTCTTGATTTTGGCTCAGGTCATGATCTCACAGTTTGTGAGTTCGAGCCCTAAGTCAGGCTCTGCGCTGAAAGCGAGAAGCCTGCTAGGGACTCTCTCTCTCCCTCCTTCTCTGCCCCTCTCCCACTTGTGCATACACGTGCGCTCTTTCTCTCTCTCTCTCTCTCTCTCTCTCTCTCTCTCTCTCAAAATAAATAAATAAACTTTAAAAAAGTAAAACAAAAAAAGAAAAAAATTAAATGTGGTAATTGAATAAACAACACTAAGAACCAACTTAACAGGAAAAGTAAGATGATTGGAGGGAAAAGTAGAGATAGAGAGCCAACCTACAAATTTTGGGTGTTACTGAAGAATAAATATGAACAAATGGAAATGTAACAATAATAAATAGAGAAGAATTTTGCTAAATCAAACAGAAGTGTGAGAAGGTACAAGGAAAGGTTCCATTGTGTCTCATGAAAAAGCAATTTTAAAGTAGATATATTATGGCAATAATAATTGCAAAGATAAAAAAAAGTCAACAACCACCAAAGGAGAAAAAACATCTACCTACAAAGGCACAAAAACAAATCTGGCCTCAGCCTACTTATTTGCAACATTGAACATAATGAAGAAATTCCACATTGTCTCTCTCAGTTGCTTTCCTTAGTCCCTAGCTTGCTGGTCATATTCAAATGTGTGTAATGCTCTAATTACCACGCTCAGACCAAAACTAACCAAAGCCACTTGGATCCCTCTAATCCACGGTGTTCCTTGGGGTTCTTACTATAATTGCCACACTAGGAAACCACTCAGCTTCCCTAGAGTGTCACTCCCCAGAGCTGCCCCTGAGTAGCTCTGTTTTCACCAAAGCCATCAGGCCACTAACTACTTCTGTCACCCAAACCTACCAGAAATAAAACATCAACAGAAAAATACTCCATTCCTATATAAGAAAAGTAAGATTAATATATTTAGTAGACCCTCAAATTTGGAAGAATGACGAAAGAAGGAAATGAGATAACTAAAAATAAAAATAAAAATAATAATAATAATAATAATAAATACATGTAGTAGCTAGCCAACTGTTTCATAAAATATAATTACTCTTACTAGTAATGAAATAAACTGGGGCACCTGTGTAGCTCATTTGGTTGAGCATCTGACTTTGGTTCAGGTCATGATCTCGTGGCTCGTGAGTTCAAGCTCTGCATTGGGCTCTGTGCTGTCAGAGCAGAGCCTACTTCGGATCTTCTGTCCCCCTCTCTCTCTCTGCCCCTCCCAAGCTCTCTTTCTCTCAAAAATAAATACACATTAAAAAAATAAAATAAACTTACATCAGGTAGAAATTGTGTTTCTTTCTGTAGTTTTTAATGATGGAAAGGAATATGCTATGCATTCTCAAGACTGTTCTTGGAAATGGATTTTGTGCCAAATTTTTAAAATAATTTGGTTTCATTCATCACCATTTCACTTAATAATTCTACTTCTAGCAATCACATCCAATGAAATAATGTGAAATACAAGCCAATATTTACCATAAAGATGCTCACTGCTAAGTTATTTATCATAAAAAAAATGGAAGCAACGTCAACATCCAAAATAAAGAAAACTTTAAGTAAATAATCGTTTATAGTTACAAGGGAGTAGTGCACAGCCTTTAAAATAATATTCATAAGAAGTTTAAATAACAAGGAGATCCTTTAATATTATAATCTGACGTTAAGAGAGACAGCAGGATGTAAAGCTACTTAGATGCCTATCTATATGTAGGTATGTGTGTTTGTATATGAATACCTGCATGTATTTTATCAATGATCATTCATCTTAACTATAGAAAAAATCTACAGAATGTTATCTAATATAAGAATATAGCAGACTTTCTTGTTTCCAAATTTTTACGCTTTTCTGTACTTTCAAACTATTTGAAAAAAAATGTTAATGTTTATTTATTTTTCATGGAGAGAGAGAGAGACAGAGCGTGAGCAGGGAAGGGGCAAAGACAGATGGAGACACAGAATCCATAGCAGGCTCCAGGCTCTGAGCTGTCAGCACAGAGCCCAACACACGGTTCAAACCCATAAGCTGCAAGATCATGACCTGAGCTGAAGTCAGGTGCTTACCCAACTGAGCCACCCAGGCGCCCCTACTTTCAAGCTATTTTAAAAGAAGAATATGCTCATTCTATAATCAAAAATTATAAATCGCCACTTATTTATTGTATAAGGTTCTTGGATATTTTGAAAATGGTAGTATTGAGAAAATACTTATCAACTAAAGGTTGCAACTGGTTACCTGTGAGTCAAATTTGGACTACATATCTGATTTCGTTTGGTCCATTATGTGTTTTTGTACATTATTTTGTCACCAACATTGAAACGTAAGGAAACTTCATGTAAAAAATCCAGACATCTGGACTACTAGGAAAGTCAGAAGATCTCATAATTCTGGACCCACATTCCCTTGGAGCAGCAATGGCTGGAGGTGAGCAGCAGCTGGGTTTTTTAGGTGAGGCATGAGCTTTCCTCACCCAGCCTGCTTCTCCCATTCACATCATTTTCCCTGATCCTCATAAGCATTTGCCTTTGCTAGGAGTACTTTAGAAATATAAAACTCTATTAATACCACATTACTTTCCATAGTGAATGCCACCTCCCCGCCAGAGACCACTGAGCTCAGCTGTTTGGCAGTCTGGAGTGGAACACATTAACGCCCGCAAGGGCTTTGTGGTAGAACAGGTGCACTCTCCCCATCTCAACACTTCCAAACTGCTCTGCCGTCTGTCTTTCCTCTCCGCTGTCTGCACTGGTTACACATCATCAACAGCCGGTTCTAACATGTGCCTAAGTCGCTACCATCACGGCTGGCTTCTGTCACTCTGCTTCTTCTGCCACTTTATGTTCTTCGTTTTCTATTTCTTAAATTTCAATTTCTCCTGAAATGGTTTTCAATTATTACATCATCAGACTTTTATATATTTATATTTATATACAGTTATATTTTTATGTAACTAGGCTTTGATAGATGTCCCCAGCCCATTGAAACACTTTTTCCTTCATACAAGACTGTCCAATTACAGTTTATTTATTCATTCATTCAACAAATAGCAAAGTGATAGTGTTTAGAGATAGCAGGGATCAAACAGACACGCTCCTACTGTCCCCATGTCTGGTGCAGTCATATGTTAGAGAGACAGACGACTAAGAAGTGACCAAGTAAGATCACTTCAGAGAGTGTTACATGCTATTAAAACAAAATAAATTGTGATACGTTAACAACTAAAGGGCTATTTTATATTGACTGGATAAGGAAGGTCTCTCAGAGGTAGTGACTTTTGGGCTGAATGACAAGAAGCAGTAAGTCAGAAGAACTGGAAGAAGGGTATTGCAGGATGTGAGAAGAGCCATTCCGCAGGCACTAAAATGGGAAGATGCCTGGCAAGTCAGAGTAGCAGGAAGGCAAAGTGGCAAGCCCAGTATAGTTCGAGAAGGTGGAGATTTGCAGGCACTGCTAAAGAATTTAGCTTTTCTTCTAAATGCAATAGGAAGCTGCTGGAGGGTTTGCAGGGAGGCCACTGAGGAAGCAGGCTGTTGCAATAGTTCCAGTGGGAGATTATGGTGGTTTGGGCCAGGGTACTTGTAATAGGATTCATAAAGTTATCTTTAGATTTTTCTCAAATACAGTCATTTTTCTCTGGGTCCTCTGTTGCTGTTGAGTTGCTTCAGAAGAGATTTTTTTCCCTAGTTATATAGACATAAGTGTATAATTAGTCTGGAAGTCAGTTATGGAAGAGTGGGTTTTGAAGAGCTCATGTTTCACTGTACTTGAGGGAATAAATTACTGCATTTTCTTGACTCTAACATGTCATTTATTGAAGATGAGCCATTATGTTAGGTACCACTAACAAAAAAAAAATGTTCCCAGTAAACTGTGACACATAGGTTTTTTACCATATAAAATTTTTGTTTCACACATATTGAAAGGATTCTTTCAGCAGTATTTAGACATAATGTTTTAGTTGTCTTTTCTGCACATGCAATAAATTTTCATTGTAAAGCTAAAGCATATTGTGCTATTTTTGAAAAGATGTTAAACAACAATTGAAAGCAATATGTGTGATGCCAATAATACACATAACTCAAATAAAGTGGCCATGACAATACGTGAAGCTATTTCCTTATTCTTGTATTTAAAGGCAATGACAACCTTGTCCTAACTGCTCCCTGGCCAACAATCACAGTTGGAAGACATTATCATTTGTAACACACCCTGGTTTTAGAGATGCTAAAATATATATAAAATGTGCATCTTATAGCTGATGATGTAAAGTAGTAATAGGAAATTTTTTTAGTAAGCAAAAATATAAATAGGGCTAGAGTTGAACTTCTTGATTTATTGCTGTCCTACTCTGCAATTTGTCTTTCCATTAATCAGAAAACTTGCCCACACCACAAATTCCACATACACACACACACACACACACACACACACACACACACAGAGGCTTATATGCATGCCCATAAACACATACATTAGTATCATAAAGGGTTCTAAAAATGTGATTTTAATTAAAAACCCCAGTTTTTCTTCTTCCTCACTTAGTTCAATATCTAGTTGGGCCCCTAACTCAATGTTTCACCCTGCCATTTCTCTTTGCATATGTTCTTTTGAAAGTTGTTCAGGCTTATCAGCTGAGTTCTCCACCCTGTTACCACGTTCAGCAGGGAGGACAGATGGCCCGTGCAGTCTTGATGTGTCCCATCTTTTGGGTCACTCTCATGTCTTTGTCCTTGTAGAGAGAGGAGAGATTCTTGGTGGTGTCAGTACAACAGAGTATCTTTACTGGGCCAAAACTGACACCACTCTCCTCTTTTCTCCACTAACTTCTCTTGAAAAACAAACCTCCTTAATTTCTAAAGAATTCAACATTTTCATGGGATTCAGGATATCTATGCAATAAATATTCAACCCCTTCCACTACTAAAGAATGGACATAGAACAGTGTACCTGGTCTATGAATTCAGGGTGAAAGAGATCAGTGCAAGAGAAATTCAAGAGTTGCTGAAAGAGAAATCACTAAAAGTACAATGAAAATTTAATATTGTAGGATGGAAATCAGGAGGAAAAGATGATTTGTGGTGCTTAGGAGGCTTACCTTCATCACTCCCTGCCTCTGGTTGCTGGGGCAGTTAGTTTACTTGATGGCAAGAAAATAATTATTGTTTAAAAGAAAATTAAAGAGGGGTGCCTGGGTGACTCAGCTGGTTAAGTGTTCAACTCTCAATTTTGGCTCAGGTCATGATCCCAGTGTCATGGGATCAACCCCATATCAGGCTTCACATTGGGTGTGGAGCCTGCTTGAGATTATCTCCCTCTCTCCCTCTGCCCCTCTCCCCTCCTTGTGTTATCTCTCTCTCTCTGTCTCTCTCTCTCTTTAAAATAATTAAACTAAATTAAATTAACTTAAATTAAATTAAATTAAAGAAATAATTATATCACTGGTAGCCCAAGCAAGGATTCTGTTTGCTTGTTTGTTTGTCTATTGTGGTAAGGGGTTCTTCTAAAAGACCTAGACATAATGAGGGGAAAGTTCTCTCTATTTGTGAAAGAGAAGTTAGCTGAACAAAGGAGACCCATAAGTGGTCAGCAAGAAACTCTACAAAGCAGACTCAGTGCATCTGAGAACACTGGTGTGTACTTCGGGTTGAACTGTGTCCCCTTCAAAGACATGTTTGAGTCCTAACCCTCCATACCTATGATCGTGACCTTATTTGGAAATTGAGTCTTTGAAAATATAATCAAGTTGATATCATATTGGATTAGGTGTCTTTTTAAGACTGGTGTCTTTTTAAGAAGAGGGCAATTTGGACACAGGCTCAGAGAGAACACCATGTGACTCAAGAGGTAGAAATAGGATGAATGCATCTATAAATTAAGGCCAAGGATTCCTAGCAACCACCAGAGCTTTCAGAAAGAGCATAGCCCAACTGACACTTTGATTTTGAACTTCTAGCCTCCAGAATTGTGAGACAATTTCTGTTGTTTTAAACCATCTGTGTGGAAATTTGTTATGGCAACTCTAGGCAACTAATATAGAATATAAAGAAAGTTCTTTGCTCCAGGGTAGGAACCCCCAATGAGCATGGGTGGCACAGACAAACCACCTGAGCAGATCACCTAAGCAAGGCAGCAGCAGCTCTTCCCATGTGGTCCAGAGGAGGTGGGCAGCTATTGTGAACAGTCACCCTAGCAGGGGCAAAACTACAACAAACGTGGAGCAGTGGAGTTGAAAAGCAACAGGGGACGCCTTTAAATCCTTGGTTAATGACTTCTTACTTCTTATTTCCAGAGAGTGAACCTTGTGGACCACCTAATTTACTTTATATTCCTTCCTTTACACATTGCTATCTATTGTAGCCCAAACTTTTTACTTAGCAAGCCCCAAATTGTAACATTATTTTTCTCTCTCTTCTTCTAAACTATAAATTCCATAAAGCAAATGTCACCTCCATCTTGTCCATTATTGATCTCCAACACACAGGAAAAGTTTTGAAAATTAGTATGTTCTCAAAAGGTATTTCTTGAATAAATCAATAAATGAATGAAGACATCTATCACTTTGCGGGGATTTGAGAGCGACAAAATAAAAAAAAATAGCACTTTTGTCCTATGTCTTGGCAGGTAGAGTCCTATTAGTTCACAATATAATGGAAACTGGAAGATATTGGCTAATTCTGACCAATCTAGATGCTCCAACCATTCCTGGAATATGAGTTAATCTGACACCAGACTTTCAGAAGGACATGTACAAATGGATAATAATTAGCAGTTAGTGCTAACACAGAATGATGCCATGGGATGTCACAAAGAAAAGAAAAATCTTTTGAAGAATAAGATATTTGGGACCATGATAATTAACTCCAAATATTTAAAGGCTGTTCACATAGAAGATGCAATTGCTTTGTTTTTTTTTGATTGGCTTGGGTTGGGTTTGGTTTAGATTTGGTTTGTGTTGGGGAAGACATGACCACCAGTTCACCTGTGAGCTGGAGCTGGGCACTCAGAAGCTCCTTACCCCCTCTCCTGTCCTTAGAATGTGGGTTCTCTTACCTTTCCCGCTCCCAGAGGCTGCTCCAAAAACAGAGCCTTGAGGCAGTGATGTAGTGTTGAGAACACCTGCAAGGTATACATGAGTGAATCCAATTAAGGTCTCTTTAAAAACTTTCAAGATTTGGTAGACAGGCATGGGGATCCATCCAACTTGTTGCTGCCCAAGACAAGCCTGGTAGTAAGTTCTTTTGCTTATTAAACCAGCAGTCTACCAACCTAGAGTGGCTTGCCTCTTTCTTTGGTTTCTCTCTGACCTCTGCATGCTGGTTTCAGATTACACCTGGGAAGCTCCTGAGAGGGTGGTGAACCAACATTTTTTCGTTTTGTTTTGTTTTGTTTTGTTTTCCAGTTTTCTCAGTGTGCAAAACAGGTATCAATGAGTAGAACTTATAAGGAAGCAGACTTTGGAAGAATTTTCAAGCAGCTAAATGTAATTACTGAAGTGTGTGTGTCATTAGAGGTGTATCACTTGAAGCTAAATAATCTCTTGTTAAGGGTAATGCAGAAAGGATTTAAGTATCCCATGAGAGTGAGATGGAGATTGGACTCAATAGTTTCAGAAGCCCTTTCCAATCTTATGAATTTATACTTCTGTAAAGCTAGATCTACAAATAAGTTCTCTGACTATTCCTGGGTTATTTTATTAAAAAGTACAAATGGAATCCTGGTGGGTTTTTTTTTTGTTTTTGATTGTTTGTTTGTTTGTTTTATATCATATCTGCTTTTAAACCATTAGAATTTAGTATAAGTCAATACCATTTTTTTAGTACTACTCTACTCCTGTACTTGTAAAAATTTGATTATTTGCCTCTAGTGATATAATTTTAATGGAGTTCTTTTGCACTGTGCTGTTTTATTGATAAACATGAGGTACTTACAAAGCACAAAGTACTTCAAGTTTATTTTAGAGAGGTCAGGAAGTAATCTATTTAATAAATGAAGCTACACTGTAGTTTAATGACTTATGAACGTGGCTTAGCAAGTATTAAGTGGGGCTAGAATTAGAATCTGTGTCTGCAGATCTACTATACATTGCAAGGATTCTTTGCTTGGAAAGAAGAGAGCTTGGTTTACTGACTTGCCAATTTCAAGGGTGCACCAAAATGAGCCCTTCAAGACTCAAGACTTTCTTGAGACTTCAAGAAGGGTAAAACATTTTAATTTGCCAATTTTAAGAGAGCATATCTGGATGATCTTGAAAGTAAACCTGTCACTTGGCAAAAAAATAAAATCAAGATGTTCTGAGAAATGATGAAATTCCCTCTACTGCAAACCAGAATAACAGAATAAAAGTGATGAATGTCCTAATTATCTTGAAATGGAGTAAATAAGACTTTAAAAAAATATAATGATTTAGGTTACGTTTTTAGTCTGCATCCACATTTTAATTCTTGGATGGAGTACAGCTTATATAACCATGCAGCACTTGCTGGAGAGTAGACTATAGAAATAGGTATAATGTCACTTGGAAGTTTTGACATTTAAGACTAGCTATTGTTTAGAAGAAAATTTTTTCCTCTATCCTTCATGATTCTTCTGGCTGATCTAAGAATTAAATTGGCATGAGACAGATTAGCAGGAGAAAATCAAATTTAATTATTTACATATGAAAAATCCACATACACAGGACAGATTCCAAAGACAGGTGTATATGTCATCCTAAACTAAGAGGACAAGGGTTGGGGTCTAGGATTTCAAAGGCGAAGAAAGCAATTCACAGGAAGATGAGAAAAGCAATTCACTAGTAAATGTTAAATAAATGTTTGCTAGGCCATTCAGAAACAAGAGGACCTAGGGCACTTCGATCAAACAGGCCTTACTAGGTTCTTCCATGTCTACCATACCTAGTTCATATGATACAATAGTTATCTATGGTGATAGCTCCCTTCCTGGAGCAAGTCTTCTACCTAAATTCTTTTAGGCAGTCAGCAGGGAGGCAAAAAGAAAAACCTCCTGACCCTTCTGTTTTTTAAAAATAATCAGCCTGAAATAATTCACGTGACAAAGAGATGCATTTTGGGGTAGCACGTTTTGCTCCATTACATTATAAACATAAATCATTGCTGAGTTTTCTCTACATGTTTCAGCTCCCATTTAGTTGAAAAGGGACTCAAATCCTCTTCACGGAAATGTGCTTGCAGGTGAGCATATAAACAATTGTATGGTGCACAAAAGTTCACAGTGCCATACTGATGGGTGACAGAAAGAAAATATGTAAAAAGCCATCCACAAAATCTACACTTACAACAGTGTTAATTCTTGAATCATATCCTGGAGATCTTTTCACCTCAAACAAAAGTCCCCCTGGTTATTTACAGATTCCGATATTTGAAGCGCTATCAGTAGAGAATCCTTTCCCTAACAGAGACACCCCCCTCAATGCTTGTTTTTAATAACCACCATGAAATAATTGTGATGTCACTCCTACCCCAGTCAGCAAAGCCGCCAAATCCATTATTTGAGTAGTGCGTTTCAAACAAAATTAAACCTTAGTAATTCAAAGTGATTTATCACGTAGAAACAATGCTGAACATAAGTGAAATACTCTCATATCCAACAGCAGTGTGGGCTATCGCAGTCACATGAGCTTTCTAGTAAGAACCGTAGCAAGACCCAGGTGACTGGGACACAAAAGGTTATTTTGTTGTCGTCATTTCCTAAATGAGTTCCTTAGCTACATGTGATTCTCATAGGGCCACACAGTAAATCTTTGGGGTTGGAACGATGACTGATAAGCCTGCTGAGTCATATTTGTGTTTATTTCAAAAGCAATTATAATGATTTATACTTAGAGAATATAATAAAGAGAGACTCTCTCAGTTTGCCATCCCCCACAACCATAAATTTTAATTGCTTGTTATTATTTTGATTCAAAGGGCAATAAAGAACCTACGTATTTTCTCAAAGCTCAGCATACACATCAAAATCTAAAGTAACATGTTAAAATATTCTCGGAGGCAAATCTTTGTTCTGAATACACAATTCAATAATGCGATTAGGTCAAGTTAATTTGCTAGCTGCAAGCTCAGAAGCAAGACCTTTAGTTTTAAATAGTAGAGATGCTTTTTATGTGAATACTAAGCTATTAGATCTGTTTAAATTTTTGTTTGGATTAAAAGTGATTTAAAAAAAAAACCTTCCCTTTTCCCTGAGCCATTTATACTTGATGTAGCAGATAAATATATTTCATTCATTTACAGAACATTATTGAACAACTGTTATTTCTACAAAATTATTCTACTTACAGTTTTAAGGATGAAATTATAAGCACCGTTGAGGTATTCACAAGTCTAAATACAAGAGAAGTAAGAAATTCTAGAATCAAGACATTTGTATTGTCCTATAGGAGCACAAAACAGAAGAAATGTGCCAAAGACAGGCTGAAAATGGAATTAATCATGCCCAAGTCTCCATTCAAAGCCTTTTACTTGAGGTGCTACTCTGGGTATCCTATTCCAGAAACTCTTGGTGTTATTGTGGTCTTAGTCAGCTCAGGCTGCCATAACAAAATACCAAAAACTGTGTAGCTTAAACAACAGAAATGTATTTCTCACAGTTCCAAAAGCTGGGAAGTCCAAGGTCAAGGTGCTAGAAAGGTTGGTTTCATTCCAAGACTTCTTCTCTTGGCTTATAGTCAGCTGCCTTCTTGCTGTGTGCTCATAATGGAGAGAGGAAGTTCTGCTATCTTTTCCTCCTGTTATAAAGACATTACTCCCATCATGGGGCCTCCACACTCATGAATTTATCTAAACTAATTACCTTCCAAAGACTCTAACTCCTAATACCATCACGTTAGGGATTAGGGCTTCATCATATGAATTTGGATGGTACATATTCAGTCCATAACAATTGGCGTATCACATGGGCATTACAAGTTGGAAAGAAGCTAGCAAAAATACTGCATTAAAATTAAAAAAACTGACACTAATGTCTCAGTTTAGTCTGGGGAATAAAGAGATGATATCTGGAATGTGGTGCAAAAAAAATAGCATATTAGTAAATTGAAAATAAAAAGTGAAAAATTTTGGAACATTTACCTAAATACTTTAGAAGAATAAATCTTATTTTGGGAAAAAGTGATTTTAATCATTCAACCATAAAAAATACTTATTGTTCTGAGTTCTATGGAAAATATAGTCAAGTATATGACATGGTTTTTCAGTGCAAGAACTTATCTCATTTGCTTCTAATCATAGCACACAACACAATATAAGAGATGTATTGCTCCATTCTAAATTCTCGACTCAACACTTCTGGTTCAAGATGCCTGGCTTTATCTTTCTTACTTCAAAAAATCCCATTGAAATAACATAAAAACAAATCCTCAGCAATCCTGTCAAGCCAGGAAATGTGTCATCAGCACACCAGAACAGAAAAGCATTTCTGATGAGAATAAACTGATGAAAAAATGCAACAGAGCTGAATCATGAAGTAATACTAAGTTCAGAGGGAATAGGGCTAGAAAAAAGTTATGCCTTGTTGGCTATTCCAGTCTCCTGTTTCCAGAAGCAAACTTCAAGCAACTGCCTTTCACAAGTGGAACCCTTCAAAAATGGGAGCCCAGGGATGGAGAAGGACAGAGCTCTAGGTGACCTATTGCATCCAGAAAGGACACAAAACCTCTGCACATCGAAGATACCCAGCAAACATTTCCTAAAAGAAAGCCAACCGGGCCACATTTTTGCTACTTGTACACACACTCACACACATACATGCATACACACAGGAGTGAGCTCACATTGTCTTGAGTCTTTATTTGCTGCCAAGACAACAGAAACTTTCATTTGCACACTGAAATATTCTCCTGCTGCCAACAGCAATCTAAAATATCAACTATAGATATAACAGACAATGAATTTTAAGCAATCATTTGAAGAAAATCAACAACATAAAAGCTAATAAAATCGATAAACAAAAGAAACAAATGTCCCAAGCAACCAAGGAGCATTTGAAAATAAGCACAACTAGTAACTTCTAAAAGATTCAAAAGGATAACTCATCCATTAAGAATGAGGCTGCTAAGAAAAAGAAATTACTAAAACAATCAATAGGCGAGATGAATAGAAAATGAAACGCAGCTGAAAAATCAATCCTAGATATTGCTTTCGAATGCCATGCAAATAGGTAAAGAAATAAAAGCTAAATGATCAAAAGTATGAGAGAAGAGGAGGGGATAAGGTATAGAGTATAGATCTATGAACTCCAACATCCATCGACAAAGTGCTTCAGTGCAGAAGCACAGAAGGTATAGAGAGGTGGAGGAGAGAATAGGGAAAAACTTTTAAAAATGCTAAAATACCCTATTCTTCAAAAAAATGCTCTAGTTTATAGTTTGAATGGCCCCAACAACTCCGGTCAAAAAGTAAATCAGGCTGATCCCCAAATTTGTATAAACAAGTAAAGGGCTAAAAAGTAGGTAGGCAAACAAAATAGTTTGCCTTCTCAGATAGCAAGATATAATACACCTGAGTGGTTCCATGAAGGAACGACAGACAAGGCTATGGGACCTAGTATAGAGCACAGAAACAGGGAGATAGTTGCCTTTAGGAAAACTTGGTACACAACTACCGCATTAACGATCAGTGAAGCAGAAATGGACTAAGTAATAAATGGTGCTGGGACTACTGACTAGCAATATGAGAATAGGATCCCTGTCTCACTTCTTGCAAAGATAAAATCATTCCCATGAAAATTAAAGATTTAAATGTGAAAATCAAAACTTAGAACTTATAAAAGTACATTGGGATTAATATATGTTAATGAGGATATAAAAAACAGAATTTTTAAGGAAAAATTTATTTAGGTTAATTCTATTAACTTAACAAAAGAGGAACAAAATTCAGTTATAAAAGTAATATAGGGGTGCCTGGTGGCTGAGTTAGTTAAGCATCTGACTTCAGTTCAGATCATGATCTCCTAGTTTCTAGCCCTGCGTCAGGCTCTGTGCTGACAGCTCAGAGCCTGGAGCCTGCTTCGGATTCAGTGTCTCCCTCTCTCGCTGCCCTCCCCTTCTCACACTCTGTCTCTGTCTCTGTCTCTCAAAAATAAACATTAAAAAAATTTTTAAGTAATATTGTATAGTATAGTCATGACATAATGACACACGCACACACACATATATATCTTATAATATATTACACACACATGTAAATCTATGAAAGTTCTCTAGAGAAACATATGAAACTATTGCCACCAGAGGTGTCTGATTGAGAGGGGTAAAACGGCAAATAGCAAAAGCAACTTTAACATTTGACTCCATGTGTTTCTATTTTTTTTTAATATAAATGTATGACTTTGAAGTTTTTTTTAACATTTATTTATTTTTGAGAGACAGAGACAGGCAGAGCATGAGCAGAAGAGAGGGAGAGAGAGAGGGAGACACAGAATTCTAAGCAAGCTCCAGGCTCTGAGCTGTTTGTTAGCACAGAGCCCGACACGGGGCTTGAACCCGCGAACTGCAAGACCATGACCTGAGCTGAAGTCGGACGCTCAACCTACTGAGCCACCCAGGCGCCCCGAAGTATTTTCTAATTAAAGATTATGAAACTTTCAAAATACAAATTTCATGCATTGATTATTTGTAATAAACGAACGCATGTGTCATGGGCTTCATATTTTGAAGTCCCAAACCTCAGTCCCTCAGAATGTAACCTTAATTGGAGATAAGTTCTTTAAAGAGGTGATCAAGTTAAAATGAGTTCATTAGGATGGGCTCCTAATCCAATATGACTGGTGTTTTTATAAGGATTCAAAGAGACAGCAGGGATGGGCATGCACACAGGAAAGACCATATGGGGTCACAGTGAGAAGAAAGCTACCAACAAACCAAGGAGAGGGGCCTTAGAAGAAATAACCTCTGCTGGCTCCTTGATCTTGGACTTCTAGCCTCCAGAACTGTGAGAAAATTAAGTTCTGTTTAAATCATCCAGTCTGTGGTATTTTGTTATGGCAGCCAGAGCAAACTAATACACACTCTTAAGATTTCATTTGTCTTTTCCCATGCAGACATAATCTTAACAGATTAGTGGGAGAACAGTATGTGGGAGAATTTTAATGAAGCACTGAGGCTCGGTCTGGTTTGACCCTGTGACCTATTATTTACATTTCTTTCCTTGGATATAGTTAACTGGGCAAAGAAATGTCTTCCAAGGCAATACCAATAAGCGCTAAACTTTACTTGCAATATACTAACTGCAGTACATAAATTATCTCATTTATTCCTCACAATAACCTCTTGTACTTGGTACAAATTTTTTGTAAGTTTGTTTATTTTGAAAGAGAGACAGAGAAAGTGTCCACGTGTGTGAGTGGAGGAGGGGCAGAGAGAGAGGGAGAGAGAGAGAATCCAAAGCAGCCTCCACTTGGGAGGCTCTCTGCTCTGTCAGCACAGAGCCCAACAGGTGAGAGGCTCCATCTCATGAGCCATGAGATTACGACCTGAGCCAAAATCAAGAGTTGGGCGCTTAACCGACTGAGCCACCCAGGCATCCTTGTAATAGGTACAAATTTTATTCCCATTTAAAGACATAAACAAGAACACTAAGCTTAGAGAGATTAGGTGGGGTTGGAATCCAACCCAGCAGCCTGGCTCTAGGACTTGCTTTTTTAACTACTGCCCTCTGTAGCCTCCAGATTCCAAATCACATCTCTGCATCTACCCCCAGCCCGGACATACCTCTTCTATATTGTGTCTGCTGCCTTGGGAGCAGTTAGATATATTCAAGATCATATCAGTGTGTTATTAAATCACTTAAACCCTCAAATTTAATAGACTCTAGCAAAATTCAGAGTGAACTGGCCACTCATGATATTACTAATTTGCTCACTGTACCAGTAATAAATATTCCTTTGAATAGACTACATGTTATTGAGTTAAGACACTCTGTCAATTGTTATTTTGGTATTCTTTTCTTTTATTGACTACTCCGCAGCCATACTTCATTCAGAGTGACAGTAAGTACTACCTTACTTGTCTCTTTTGTTACAGAGCATCAATATTGATCTTTTTCCTAGCTCAACACTCTTAATGTAATTGAATACTTGCTGCTAGTCTTGACTAAAAGCATAAATGATGATAAGATATTAAATTCCAGAAAGTCATGAATTTTGGAAAAGATAAAAAATTTATTAGATTTAAAAGATATTAGTTTGAGGAGTTTTTCTTTCTCTCCGTTGAACTATCATCAGTCTCTTTCTTCCATTTTTATATTCTTCTATGTTAAGGGAAGAAAGAAGAGGTCTGTCTAGCATTTGTTCCTGTACCGTCTTTCTGCCAACTAGCTTCTCATCCATATCATATGCTCTGGTTACCTGTTTTGTTCTTTGGGGCCACAGATCATTCACTGATGGACCTGCTTTGAATTCTGAGCTACCATATAGACTTTCTGGCTGGACATCAGTAAAGAGGTAAATATGAGAGGTAAATATGAGCCTCATTTTTCTAAGTGACATACCTCTTAGTTGTCCACATCACCATCAGAATTTTATGGTGTACTGGAATGTATTAATTTGAATATAGAAAAGGAAAGAGGGAAACATTTTAAACTATATTCACAAACATGTGAATTTACTTTCTCCTTAGTAAATGGATGCCCAAGAGACAGGCATCAAAAAAAAAGTTGGCCTTTTACATTTGGTGTTTAGAATACCCAGTTATTCTCCACTGTCCTCAAGTTTTCACAGCATTAGAAAGAATGTCAGATAACGTGCAAGTCTCCCATCTATGATGATGAAACTCAGTCCCTGCCTCAAGGTTAGTTTTGCTTATAATATGCTCCTATCATCAGACAGTTCATGGAAATAGATTTCTGCAACAACAAATTTCCCAGCATTGTGATTATTTAGTCCAGACTAACTCTGGGCTGAGAAGAGGAAGTTCTTTTTAGACAGGCCAGAGGGCTTTGGCACACTTGAGTGTAAAGTGAGGAATCAAGGTTTTCCCTGGACTTCTAGGAGCATCAGTTTAATCAGACACAACTCTTCCAAAGACAAACATTCATTCCTCTGGAGAGTCCAGTGTAGGACTGGGATATGGGACTGGACTTCCCATATCTAGGAAGAACAGCACTTTTCTAAATGCAACATGATCTGCACAGGCCTCCCACACAATAAAGATCAGGCTGCATATAGTTAAAAGAAGATGCCAGTCCTGTCCACCCTTCTCAGCTTTTGGGTGGTTTAGAAAATAGCACAACTGCAAAACCATACAGCCACTGGTGCCTGGAAAAAGCAGTGCTGGTATTTCCAACTGCTCTGTGCCTTAGGACTGTTCACATTTTCCTGCTATTCTCTGTAATGGAATGAAGACTTAATAGTTATGAGTCTCCCAAGAACACCCAGGTTGACAAGAAGAGGGTGGTCCTTTCTTCTAGGGAGAGAAATAACAATGGCTTTTTCCTATCTTTCTGGTGTATAAAAGATGGGTGCTTTGGTTAGTTTTAAATGACTGGTTTTGTCTGTGTTAGGATATATTCATAAATTATTTAATGGGCTTTTAATCTTGAATGATCTCAAGCTTATTTTACTAATTCCTCAGGTTTATGAACAATCTAGAATTAAGACAAATTTTCAAAATATTGTTTTGTATACACAAATACCTCTCTATGGAGTACAAATTAAAGTATGAGTTTTGCTCAAGTAATTTCTTTCCTTACATTGATATTATCAAAGAAAATAGAATAATGACCTAGTAACTGAATTGCATTGCTTTTTAGAGAAAGAGATGTTTGTGGTTTTCTATTTGAAAATCTCTGTTGTCTGCTCTTCCCTCTGAATTAATGTACTTTCTTAGCTTTATTATTACACAGAAGACTTCTTGTTAAAAATGGTATTGATATATATTCAATTTATAATGTATGATATTTTTAGAGATGATTAGAAATGTGTGTTTCAGAACAAGTTATTTACATATTTAAGAAGAGCTGAGGCTTCTAAGCATACCACTGTTATTTTACAAATAAAGAAGATAATTCAGCATGGAGGACAAATTCTCCAGAACTTGAAGATTCTCCTGATTGAGCCAAATGACCTAGAAAGCAGATAGGAACATGAGTAAGCCCCATAAGGGCAGGAATCACTCTTCTGCTTACTGATGTACTCCAATTGCCTAGGACAGGCCTGAGTTGGTTAGCAATAAATACTTGTTAGATGATTCAATTTATTAAAGGTAAATATTTTCTTTATTTAAATGCTTATGTATTTATTTTGAGAGAGAAGAAGAGAGAGACAGAACAAGTGGGGGAGGGGCAGAGAGAGGGAGGGAGAGAGAGAGAATCCCAAGCAGGCTCCACACTGTCTGCGCAGAGTCTGATGCAGGACTCAAATTCACAAAACTGTGAAATCACGACCTGAGCTAGAGTTTGTTGCTTAACCACCTGACCCACCCACGTGCCCCAAGGGTAAGTATTTTAAATTTATATGTAGAGAACCAAACTGAAATGATTTGCCATTTAGCTTTCATACTATATTATCTAGGTCTCTGTCTTTTGTTCTTCTTACACACAATTAGGACAAATATCACAATGCTGGAGGTTGCTCCTTGGGTAGAAGGAACAATTATAAAATCAGAAAAATTGGGGACACTGTGGATTTAAAGGGTTGATCTAGGGGCTTTAAAATTTTTCATGTCTTGCATTTCTGACATTTTTAATTCAACATTCACTAAATAATTATTGAATACTCACTGTGTATCGAGCACAGTTTTAGGCACTGAAAATATAACAATGAATAGCACGAATGAAGATTCTTCTTCCATTCAATTGGGATGGAGAAGAGAGATACAGATGAGGAAACATAAGGAAGAATAGAAAAATTGATTAATTGATCGGCTGATTTCAGATAGTGGTAAATGCCAGAAAGTACATTTTAGGTGGAAGAGGCGGGTGTGCTAAGAGTGACAGGTGGGGGGCATGCACATATGTGAAAGGGAAGCCACGAGAACTTCTTGAGGAGGTGATCTAAGAGCTAAGATCTGAATGATAAGATGAACTCAGGGGTGCAGAGATATGGGAAATGTTTTGCATGAAGAGAGAGAGAGAGTAACTTCAAAGTCTCCTAGACAGATAAAGTCTTGGCAGGTTCAAGGATCAGATCTTATGCTAGAACAAGCCAGTAAAGATGAAGTAGTAGGGAATGAGATCAGAAAGGAACGGCATGCTGCCATTGAAATACCGTATTCCCAGTGTATTGGGAAGCCACCGAACACTTTAAAACAGAAAAGTAACACAAGATGACACTTTTAAGAAGATCATATTAGTTGTTCTTTCTTTGTTTTTGCTGTTGGTGCTGTATCTTTTGCCTAGAAAATCTTTAGCTCTAGGAGCACAAAGAGACGAGATCAAGACCCAGAAGAAAAGAAGTACTCAGAAAGGACACTTAGAGTGCTCTACTAGTTTAGAATTCTCAAGGATCACTAAGAGTGCTTGTTCATGATTCTTTAGGGCAACCAACCCAGTTCATCATTAGAGGAAAATAGCAGGAACTGGGTGAAGGTACTCTATCCGGAAAACAACTGGACCCTTACTAGAATTGGATGTCTGATGAAAAGTTTTCTGATGTTCCTTTAAAAGGAAGAGACAGAGAGACAGAATATATGAACATCAAGGATATGTGCTCAACAGTGTCTGGGTTCAGTCTGACCTGATGCTTTAAGCAGGGCCTCACATTAAAGCACCACATTTATTCAATGACTCAGTCTCCTAACCTGCCCCATGCCTTCCATATTTCAATCCTTGTCCTAATTCTCTTCACAGCTATGATTACAGTCCTCATTGCCCATTAAGCCCTTGCTTCTCCTCCTTCAATCATTGCAAGTCTTATCTCTCATGGTTACCGGTCTTTAATTCTGGCTTTTGCGTCTCTCTTACAGCAACACGCAAAAAAAGCTACAGTGGATAATGAGCACCCTGACTCTCCCCAGTTCTTCCTTCTCTGGCAATACTTAGGCTGACTTTTCTGATCTTTATAATTGAGGGGAGACCCAAAAAAAGACATTTCGCACATACAATAAGGGATTGCTTTCCTTTAAAACTGTACCCATTTCATTCTGCAACTGTGGTGGCAAGAAATTCAACCTGGCTTTCTGCTCTCCCCCTAAAAATAAAGAGGGCTGAATATGTTCACTGCAGAATTCCACTCTCTCACGAGATATGATCTAAAAGAATATTGCCTGAGCATATGGCTTCAAGAGAAGTTGGCAAGTTTCCTGGACATCACAGGCAGACAGCCAGGCTAAACTGTGGCATGTTATCCTTACCTGTAGGGCACACTGGGCAACAGCATATCTAAATAGCCAGTCAGGTCAAGGGTCCAAGCTGCCCACCACTAAATTTAAAAAGGAGCTAGTGCAAACAGAGAAACATCTATTGCCCACAGCCAAGCATGGGGCCTGAGAAGTGGTATGGGCTGGGGCCCAGAGAAGCTATCGTCCTTACTGTATCTACCAGGGGCCTGCACATATCCAAGGAGACAGCCCAGCCTGCCTGGAAAGAAGGAACTGATCGTGTCCATTCCTTCACTCCTTAACCCCTCAACATCATTCCTTCGTCAGAGAGAGGGAGTTAGAATGTCAGTGCTGGCAGTCTGGAATTACTATACTTAAAGAATAAACACAGGCTACTGATTTGATGATAGTGCTGAGACAGATTCTTAGACCCACTTCCATACATGCTTTCTAACCTGGATGTTTCACCCTTTCAGGTATAAATGCAATAGTTTCCATTATGTTCCCAGGCCATCCAACCTCTTTGTTCTAAGAGGGCAATGAGCTGGGTTGGCTGTAACTATTAAAATTGTTTCAATTATCATTGTTATTACAACAGTCATACATGTTTTAATAGGAATTTTAATAAAAAAAATTATTGCATGTTTACTTGTATTATTGCATGTTTCACCATCTGAAAGCTAATTCTCTTTTAAAAACCAGTGTCTACGCCTCTTGTAGCATTTTACCAATCAAATTTATAGAACTTCTGTCCCACTTCACCTGTAGGCAGGCAGGTCTGAGGGTGGCCCATCTGTAAGAATGTTCTACACAGTGCCTCACAGAAAGAAGGTACTCAAGTAAATAGTTACTGAATACATTTGAAGGAAGAGAGGTTTCTTTATAATGCTGAGGAGAGAGGAACATCTCTCCTTCCAGATGGGTATTTGGTGGTAATATCCAAGAATGTACTATTCGAAATACCCTTTGTCCCAACCTCTTCTGCCCTCAGGATTACTAGTGCTCCACTTCCCAAACAGTCATACTGACTCTGATTTCTCTGCTCAGATCTGTCCTCCAGACTGCCAACAGGATGTTATTTCTCACATGTAAAATTTATCATGTAATTATCCTTCCTAAAATAGTTTTGCCCTCATCAGGAATAAAAGCCAAATTTCTTTGTCTATGCACAGGTTCTTAGGGACCCTTCTCTCACACTTCTCACAAGCCACACCAAACTACTGTCATTTTCAAGTTCAGTGCTGCTTACTTCTGCACATGCTATTTGTCTTCCCTGAGATATCTCTTCTTCTTTTGTGCCTGGACAACACCTAGTCTCTCTTCAAGGCTGTTTAAGCAGTCAGCTGTCCCCAGAGATGTCTGTGAATTTGTCTGCCCAGAAGTATGTAATCACTGAAAGCACAACCCTTGGTTCACTCCTCTGATGTACTATGTTGTGCACAGTCATTAAGAAGCCAGCTGGAAAACCAAACTGCTTGCAGTGGAATTCTAGCTACCACTTGCTGTGTAAGCTGTGTGACCCTGGGCAAGTTACCTAACTGCTTGATGTTCCAGTTTATTCACTTATGAAACAAACCTAGAAGATAGCTGGTAGAAAAAGCAGAAGATAGTTGGGAAAGTTAAATGAGCTGATACATGTAAAGCGCCTGATACCATATATGTTCAATAAATGATGGTTATTATTACTATTAAGTGCACTTTATATTGGGCATAGCATTCATGAAGTTTACAATTCATAAGTGCAGAGCTTGATGAATTTTCTTATAGTGAAACACACCTGCATATCCACTCAGATAAAAAGAAACAGAACCTCACCAGCACTCTGAAAACCTCCTTTATGGCCCCTACTCATTACCCAACCCTTCAAGGTTTCCACAATGCTGACTTCAATCAGCATAGGTTGGTTTTGTTTATTTTTAACTGTAAAGTAGTATGGTACAATATGTAATTTTGTGTCTGGCTTCATTCACTCAACACTGTGCTTGAGTGATCTACTCACTTTGGTACATACCATGTAGCAATAACCCATTCATTTTCATTACTGTAGAGTAATGCATAATATTCTGTTTTCTGAATACATCCTCAGCTTAATTTTTTATTCTAATGACTTTTCTGTGTGTGTGTGTGTGTGCGTGTGTTTTAAAACACCCACATGAGATCTACCGTTGTTGTTAACTTTAAGCAGTGTTGTATAGCAGATCGCTAGAACTTTTACACCTTGCACAACTCAAATTTTATACACATGAAACATCAACTCCCCACTTCTCTCAAACCGCAGTCCTTGGCAACCACCATTTACTTTATTTTTCTATGAGTTTCAGTACTTCATATATCTCATATAAATGGAATCATGCAGTATTTGTCTTTCTGTGACTGATTGCATTTAGCATAATGTCCTCAAGATTCATCCATGTTGTCACATATGACAGGATTTCCTTCTTTTTAAAGAATGATCAATATTTCCTTATGTGTATATATCACATTTTCTTTATCCATTCATCTATTGATGGGCTTTTAGGTTGCTTCCACATCTTGGCTATTGTGAATAGTGCTGCAATAACCATGGGAGTGCAATGAACATTTGACAAATGCCCAGAAGTGGGATTTCTGGATCATATGGACAGTAGTTCTACTTTTTAATTTTTTGAGAAAACTTCCTACTGTTTCTCATAGTGGCCATTTTACATTCTCATTGACAATGCAAAAGGGTTTTAATTTCTCTACATTTTCACCAACACTTACAATTTTGTTTCTTTTTAATGATAGCCATCCTAACAAGTATGAGGTGATAGCTCATTGTGGTCTTGATTGCATTTCCTAATGATTAATGACATTGAGCACCTTTTCATGTTCCTATTGTCCATTTGTAAGTCTTCTGTGGAGAAAAATGTCTATTTGAGTCCTTTTCCCACTTTTTAATTGGGTTATTTGCTTTTTGCTATTGAATTGTAGAATTTCTTTCTATATTGCATTAACCCCTTATCATGAGATAGGTGGTTTGCAACTATTTTCTATCATTCTGTATGTTGCCTTTTCATTTTGTTAATTATTTCTTTGGCCGTGCAGAAGTTTTGAGTTTATTTTTACTTTTGTTGCTTGTGCTTCTGGAATCATATCCAGGAAATCACTGTCAACACTGATCTCGTGAGATTTTCCTCTATGTTTTCTTCTGGTAAGTTTACAATGTCTTACATTAACAGGTCTTACATTTAAATCTTTAATCCAGTTTGAGTGATTTTTGTATATGGTATAAGATAGGTCTATTTTCATTCTTTTCCATGTAGATGTTCAGTTTTCCCAGCACCATTTACTGAAGAGACTCTCCTCTCCCCCTGCTGTATTCTTCATCTGTATTCTTCATTCTACTTTTGATGAACAATTGGTTCATTTCTAGTTGTTTCTGTTTTTGTTTTTTTTTTTCTACTGGTGGTGGTGGTGGTGACTATAATGAGTATTAATATTAACATTCTTGTGCAAGTCATTTGGTAAACATGTATACATTTAACTTGTTTAGAAGTAGAATTGCAGGGTCTTTGGGTATTGTATGATTAGCTTTAATAACTGCCAGTTTTTTCAAATCATTCTTCACTGACACTTGGTATTGTCAATTTTTTGCTTAACTTTAGTTTTCTCATACATGTATTTTACTGTTATTTTAATTTGCATTTCCATGGTGACTAGTAATGCTGATTACATCTGCAAATGTGTATTGGTCTTTTGGATATTTTCTTTTGTGAAGTGCCTATTCAAGTGTTTTGCCCATTTATAATTATGTTTTCTGGGGTACTTTTCCTTATTGATGTATAAGTACTCTGGATATAATTCTTTACCAAATATATGTATTACAAATATTTAATCCTACTCTGTGGTTTGCTCCCTTACTGGTATCTTTTAGTGAACCAAAATTCTTAATTTTAGTGAAGTCCAATTTATCAGGCTTTTCCTTTATGTCTAATGCTTTTTGATGTCTGGTTTATAAAATCTTTTCCTGCCCAATGTAATGAAAATATTCACCTATGTTGTTTTCTAGAAGTTATTGCTTTAATTTTCACATATAAATCTACAATCCCTCTGGAATATTTTTTTTTAATATGTTGTGAGATGGTCAGTTAAATAGCCATTAACCCAGCACCACTTTTTAAAAAATCCTTCTCCCCATTATACTTCTATCATTATCATATCATAGTCACTATCATTAGCATTAGCATCAATATTACCATTTGTTTATAAATGGGTCTTCTTCACCAAACCATAAGCATCTTTGAATAAGATTGTGTTTTCTTCACCATTTTATCTGTATACATAAAACAGCTGCCAGTTAAGAGTTTATGTTCAATAAATGTTTATTTAATAATTATGCCCATGTCAGTCTATAATGTGGGTAGAGGTACTGTAAGAAAGCACATGATTATTTTCAGAGTTCAGCCATTCTGTCTTAGAATATTATATGAAAAGGTATTAACTGAATATGGAGGGCAGTGAGTCAGTATTGTAGCTCTACAGAGAGCTGCTGAAATACTGGCAATAGGTTGATGTTCTTTTGATTTTTCTCTACATTCTGGTGAGTTTGATGTGGATTCTCAGAAATACCATCAAATGGATTTTAAGAACATTTAAAAAATGAAATAAAGAATTCTAAAAGCCAGTATCAGTTAATTGAGAACAAGTCATGATAATAAATTCAGTTGCTCTTTTGTAGCATATTTAGCTTGATAGAGTAGGAAAATGTAGTTTATATATTTGAGAAATGCATCTGGTAAGCCCTCTCATGATACCCCAGTGACATCTACCCCAGTGACATGATACCCCAGTGACAGAAACCCTGACTTTTTAACTTTTTAACTGCTTGGCACCTAATACACCATAATAAATCACTGTTAGTGAATGACTTATAATGGAGTTAGGAAGATTCTTATACAGCAGAATGTCTTTGCTGAACATGAACTTGTACTCAAAATCTGACTGTATTTGATGACCTGGTAGTCTCGTCTCTTCATGTGATTTGATGATGTACAGAGCTCTTATTTGGGGTTGAAATAGAATAGAGAAGTTTGAAAGCCTGAGAAGAAAGATGAGGAGAACAGGGCTGGGTATGACGAGAGATGGCTTAAATCTACCTCTTTCTGGATTGAGGTCAGGATTTCAGTTCTGATGATGAGAGGGGGCAGAAAGTTTACAGATGTCTTTATAAAGGCCACTTGAGGCTATGGGCACAAACATTACTGCATTAGGTCCAGGTGAACAGTTCTCTCCAACTTTGCCGTAGCTTGCTGAGGGGCAGGCAGCTATGGGCTCAGAGGAGTAACCTTGGGACATTCTCACAGAGAACACAGGCGATAGGTTGTGGTGATTGACTCATTAAGAACATAAACCATTTCTCCTGGATACAAGTGACACATCCTGACATCCTAGAAATAAATAGGGGTGACTTTGACAGGAAATTGAAGAAGTCCTTCAGTATCAAAGATAGAGCCTAAGTCACTGTAACTTGGAAGTTAAGACTTCATTGTAACAGGTTGGTGAGACCGGTGGGAATTCCAGAACCCATAAGCACTAGATGACCATGTAGAAAACTTTAATTTATTGACATCTAATCAATCGCAAAATCTTTGTATACAATATTTTATTTAAACTTTTTAACAATCCAACTAAGTTTCATTAGCAATAAATTTAGTCCTTTTTGTCTATTTTTCTGGAAAAAAAACTTGGAAATATATGTGCCAACTATATTTCAATCAAAACAAAACAAAAGAGGGGCGCCAGGGTGGCTTAATAGGTTAAGCGTCCAATTCTTCATTTCAACTTAGGTCATGATCTCATGGTTTGTGGGTTCAAGCCCAACATCAGGCTCTATGCTGTTGGCATAGAGCCTGCTTGGGGTTTTCTCTCCCTCTCTCTCTCTGTCCCTCCCAAGCTCTCTCTCTCTCTCCCCCTCTCTCAAAATAAAATGAAATAAAATGAAATAAAATAAAATAAAATAAAATACCTTGGAAACATCTGTAAAGTTATTGATTTTTTAATCTCATTTGAATTTTCATTAGAATTATTTTCACATATGTATTTGAGATAAAATATCATCGTGATACTCAATTCCCTCATAATTAGAACATGTGTCTCCAAATATTCCAAAGGCATATTGTCTACCTATTTATAAAAAAATAGTTTACTTCCTGTAATCCCTGCAATCCTTGATAAGGTTATTTCTAACTTATTTTGTGTATTTTGCTAATACTATTAATGAGCTCGTTTTTTCATTATATTTTCTAAATGAGAATTGCTGGAATATCACAGTTATTATTAAACACTTTCCATAAATACCATTTTACTGAAATTTTTAAAATTACAATACTTTTTTTTTAGTTTAGTCACATACATTGTCTAGGTATATCTTCACATATGCAGATAATAATGTTGTCTTCACTTTTCCAAAATGTATGTACAGCTTATTTCTAGTTCAATCTTATTACATTAACCAGAACTTACAGAACATTGTTACATGATAATGTGGTTGTGGGCAGAATTATCTATTTTTAAACCCTTCCATGTGGCAAAATGGAAATAATTTAAGTGGCTCCTAACTCACTTATAAATTAAATTGAAAACCAGAAGAGAAATAACCCTAAGGGAAGAATGGAAGGTGGGAGGGAAACAGCATATTCACGAACCTACGTATGGGAAACTGAGAAGGAAGACAGGAAAAAAGCTGTGGTCTGGTAATGTTCTCATGAAATGAGTATACCAGACCCCTTCCCTGAAACCAGATCTTGAGAGACAGAAGTAAAGAATGAATGAGAGAGATGCCTGGGTGGCTCAGTTGGTTAAGCCTCCAACTCTTAGTTTCGGTTCAGGTCATGATCTCATGGTTCTGTGACTTTGAGCCCCACATCAGGCTCTGCACTGCTTGGGATTTTCTCTCTCTCTCTCTCTCTCTCTCTCTCTCTCTGTCCCTCTCTCTCTCTCTCTCTCTCTCAGAATATATAAAAACTTTAATTTTTTTTTTAATGAATTAGAATGTTATAGTGTTGTGAATGGGAGATAAAGGCAAGGCAACAGGTGCCAAGAAAGAAGAGAGTGGATTATATAAAACAAATTTTGTCTTCTTCATGCTTTCACTTGGGACCAAGCTTGAAAACTCACATGGCATCTTGTATGGTGCTAGTTTTCAATGTTAGCCAGAGTAACGAGTTCACATATTTGATCTCTCTGTTCCTATTTTGAAGTAAGATCAAAATTTTATTGTCACCATCTTAGAAATGATCAACATAATTCGTTCTGGGAAGGGGATGGACAGTTTTTTCTGAGGATTTTTTCATAAGAATAAAAATTATGCTTAGAGTCAAAGCAACAAATAATTGAGAGAGGTGGAATGAGGTTTTTCCACAAGGACAGCTTGAATTTTTTAAATAGAATCAATGTATTGGCAGAATTTACGGAAGAGGAGAGTTCATTAGAATGGAGTACACGATCTTATTGAGATAGACTTTCATAATAGATGTCAAACTTGCAGATAAAATCTGCACCTTAGATTTCTTTAGCTTCTGACAGAGGGAAAGCTCTAAAGATTGAGGAAGATGCTTCCCACAATAACACACCTCTGGCTGATGACGGAAACCTCTTCTTTACATAAAGATGTCATTTTCTCGTCAGATGTTTTCCTTTCTGAGAATTAAATTTTATGAAACAGGGGGTGGGGTGTCAAGAGCAGTGAGTGGAAAGAGAATGTCTTTTGGAAGCGAAACATCAGCTTGAATCATGGCCTATCCCTTATTATACTTAATAGTTCAGGCAAGTAACTTGAAATTCTGCAAACCTCAGAAATCAAACCCTCCATATAATAGAATAGTATAAAGTTGAAGCAATGTATATAGATTGCATGACCTGATACTGACACCCTTAAAGAAAATCAAAAGAATTGGTTCTCCTTTATTGTTATTTATGTAACATTTTTCAATAGGTTCTTACTTTAATATTTGTACTTTAAAAAAAAAATCTTTGTTCACTGTCTTCTCCTTATTAGCCAGAAGTATCCATCGCCTCAGAGAAGTTTAATGTCTTTATAGCTGAGATACAAGCATAAAGAAAAAGTTATGTCCGTTTCTGGACTTCCAGAACAGTCACTTACATCCGTCTCTGGACTTTACATTGTAACATCTGAGCCCTTTTTTTTTTTTAATGTGGTTTCATGCCCAATGTGGGGCTTGAATTCAGGACCCTGAGATTAAGAATCTCATGTTCTGGGGCTCCTGGGTGGCTCAGTCGGTTAAGTGTCTGACTCTCAATTTCAGCTCAGGTCACGAACCTGTGGTCTGGTAATGTTCTCATGAAATGAGAACACGGTTCTCATGGTTCTCATGGTTCTCATGGTTGGTGGGTTCGATCCCCATGTCTGGCTCCACACTGGCAGCATGGAGCCTGCTTGGGATTCTCTCTCTCTCTCCTTCTCTGTCTGCCACTCCTCTGCTTGCTCTCTCTCTCTCAAAACAAATAAACTTTATTTTGATAATAAGAAAATTAATAAAAAATTATTAAGGTGGTAAATTAAAAGAAGAAAAAGAATCTCATGGTCTATCAGCTGAGCCCACCAGGCACCTCTGGGCCTTTTTGATTAAAAAAAGGGGGGGGGATATTATAAATCCCAAAAGCTTCTCTTTACATATCAAGGATCAAAGGCTTGAAGGCCAGAGCATAGTGTTTTTAATGTGAGCCACCGGCCAGGAAAGATTCAGGATATAGTACAAGTGCATACCCTACAGTCAGGAGATTATAAGAGCTGAAACATATGCATTTTGTATTCCAAGAACTTTACATATGTTAAGTCACTCATCCACATAACAATCTTTGTACAAAGAAACTGATGCTCAGAGAGGTTAAGTAACTTATCCAAAGTCACACAGTTTGTAACTGACGGCTCTGGTATTTGATCCCATGCGATTTGGCTCCAGTCTGTGCTCTTGTTTATTGCACCATGGAGCCACACAAGCTCATCCAAGCACGGGAAGAGGTACTTGGAGGGTACTGGTAGGAACAATCTGAAATCCAAACACTTAAAGATGGCTTCACAGTGTATCTGCATGGCTCCACCACTATCCCTGCCACACCCACGCCAACACTGGAGCAGTAGACACGTTGGCATGAAATGTTTTCAGAAAGAGGACTTGCAGAGCAGCATCCCCACGTGGAGGTGGGAGACCAGGGCACAGGCTCCCAGGCTGAGCTCCTCTGAGAAGGCCTTTCTTGAGAATGGTCCAAAAGCACAAAGCACCTAAGAAGCCTCCCCCAGCTGATGCAGAAAGCCACCAGGCGATGTCCCCTGGCACCAGGGAGGGAGCCCTGCGGTTGGATCCGCTCTACCTGCATGCCCTTCCCCGGGTACCCCTGTTCCTGCTGACTGGGCTCAGCCCATGGCCGCCTTCCATAAGCAGTAGCTTTCCTTAAATGAAAACAAACAAACAAACAAACAAACAGGACTTGTAGTAGAAGGTAGGACACTTCTGTTTTCCGTATCTTACTTAAATGCTCCTGCATGCCCTTCGGGTATCACATACTCCCAGAATTCAGAAATGGGAGGAGGTGTGCTGAAATGCGCATGCTCAGGTCACACTGGTGTGGCGAGCGCTAGGGTCTGGACAACGGAAATGCAGAGTTGACTTCCCCGCTCTGGAATCCGGGTCCCTATTGGGCCAGCTTACAATGTTCAACACTCAAGGGGCGTAAGGACAGCCAGATAAGGTGTATAGGAAACCCTGAAGCTTGTAGGATTTGGGGAGCCCTTGAGAGAAAAGAAAACAAGGTGAAAAATACAATGCTAAGAATGAAGTGAATATTTCTTTAAATATTTGGGAAAAGAAAATAAGTTCTTTTTTTTCCCCCGATAGTTGGAAAGCATAAATCATATGGCTTCACACACAGTTGTACCTGCTGTTTGTGCCTGTACCTTACAAACACAGGAATTCTAAGTTCTATTTTGCATAATTTTCATCATAAAACTATATATATATATATATATATATATATGTGTGTGTGTGTCATATTTATAATGTATATGCTGCATTATTGAGTGTATTTCTGATCTGGAAAATTTCTATGTCAAGTTGTCAATGAGTAATAAATACTCTGCTTACAATTTTACCCCTCTGGTAACTGGAAGAATCTTCCCTAGGCTTTTTCCCAAGCTGTTTTCTCCTCTACTCCCCACATATTTCTGATGCCAGGCATCGTAGGCACTATATCCTGACACCACCCCAACTCTGTATGGTTTTGAGTTGGTACAGCAGGTGATAAGAATATTTCTAGAAGCCATTTCTACCCAACGTTGACCAGCATAGAATTTAACTATTCATAGAAGTGACTGTAAACCACATGAATATGTCACATTAATACAAACTGAATGTATCCTCATCTAGACTTCCCCTTAGATCCACAAAACCGCTATAGCCACTCCAAAGCTACTTTAAATTTTTTTTTTCAACGTTTATTTATTTTTGGGACAGAGAGAGACAGAGCATGAACGGGGGAGGGGCAGAGAGAGAGGGAGACACAGAATCGGAAACAGGCTCCAGGCTCTGAGCCATCAGCCCAGAGCCTGATGCGGGGCTCGAACTCACGGACCGCCAGATCGTGACCTGGCTGAAGTCGGACGCTTAACCGACTGCGCCACCCAGGCGCCCCTCCAAAGCTACTTTATACAAGGGAAAGTTTGGTGGAATGGAAATCAAGATGCAAGCAACAATGGTCTTTAATTGCTATTAAAATATTTTACTTCTACAAATGTTACAAAATCTATGACGATGTAAAACCCATCACTGCATCCCCTTCCAAGGGCTCAGAAGAACTCTGCCAATGAGAAGTCCTGGAGTTTAAGCTTCGTGAACTGTACAGTAAATCCAAAACCTAGGGCGACACCAAGGGAGACAGGAGGATGTCAGAACAAGGACCAGTGGCCTTCCCTGGGAATCTAGATCCCATCCTGGGGGCAGGGAGGGGAGCAGCAACACTGACTTACCCTGGAAAAGAGGAAAATTTCAACTGAAAGTGACCAAGAAAACAAGAAAGGGCAGCTTCAAGTACTCCCCAGTTCCTGACAAGATTGGGATATTCATGGGCAAGTTGAGTTCAGTCACAGAAAATAAAATTTAATTTCTGCATTTCTAAGCAGTGTTTTTAAATATAAACCCCAGGACGTATGAGAAGAAAATGACAGAAACAGAGAAGAGCCAAAGAATTTAACCCTCTGTCCTAAAAGGATTGTGAGTTAATATGAAATGCTAAAATAAGGAACAGATAACAGCTTGGATGGCTTTAAGTAACTTTATGTGGTAACCTCTAAATCCCCAAGGTTTTGAGTGAGTTTGACAGAGACACGGACCAAGAAAGGGTTTATTGTTTCTTGGTTTGAATGTGATGCTGACTTGTGATTGTTCCAGGTTGAGAACACCACCTGGTGACTGGCAAGGACCCTTCGAAGTTCACCCTTCTCTCACCAGGAAGAGTGATGGACACAGCTGGAACAAATTACCCCACCAAAAAATAATGCAAAGTAATAAATTCAGTCAGTCCCTATTACGAGCTAATTTGTATTCCTCCAAAATTCATATGTTGAACTCTTAACCACCAACCTCAGAATGTGACTGTATTTGGAGA
This sequence comes from Prionailurus viverrinus, assembly GCF_022837055.1. NCBI lineage: Eukaryota > Metazoa > Chordata > Mammalia > Carnivora > Felidae > Prionailurus > Prionailurus viverrinus. Next base: position 132,183,753 of record NC_062564.1, read on the forward strand.
TAAGACTTTTATTTATTTTTTTAAGTTTATTTTATTTCATTTTATTTTTCTTGAGAGAGAGAGAGAGAATGATCGGGAAGGGAGAGAGGGAGAGGGAGAGGGAGAGGGAGAGGGAGAGGGAGAGGGAGAGGGAGAGGGAGAGGGAGAGGGAGAGGGAGAGGGAGAGGGAGAGGGAGAGAGAGAGAGAGAGAGAGAGAGAGAGAGTCCCAAGCAGGCTACAGTGTGGGGCTCGATCTCACCAACCTTGAGATCATGACCTGAGCTGAAATCAAGAGTCAGATATTTGACTGAGCCACCCAGGTGCCCCCTGGAGATAGAGCTATCAAAGAGGTAATTAAGTTAAAATGAGGGCAGGTGAGTGGGCCCTAATCCAATATGGCTGGTATCCTTATAAAATGAGGAGATTAGGCCACAGACAACATAGAGGGAGGATCATGTGAGGACACGGTGAGAAGTCAGCTGTCTGTGAGCCAAGGAGAAAGACCTCAGAAAATACTAACCCTACTTAAACTTTGATCTTGGACTTCCAGCCTCCAGAAGAACAGTGAGAAAATTAATTTTCATTCCTTAAGCCACCCAGTCTGTAGTTATTTGTTATCACAGCACCAGCAAACGAATACAATCCCTGACTGAATTCTGAGTAGAGTGGAGGGTGCCCTTCATGCTCATAGATGACCATGATATTCATGGAAGTTTTAAAAAATAGTTTCACACTTATATCCACCATCTGTATCAAATCTTTCTCTCATATTTACCAAACCCTTCTGGGCACAGATGAGCCATTTTAAGGGGGAAAATGTCCTAAAAACTGATGTTGCAATAGGACCTATACCCCTGCTAGGTCCTGTCTTAAGCACGGAGTGTGGATCCCAGGGACTAGTGATAATTCCTATGTAAGAATTATCCCTTTTCAGTGATTTCTCTTGATTTCTCTGGGAATTCAATATTTCTCTGGAATCTAATATTTTTATCTTTGAAGTAAATTGCCGAGCCTATATTTGGGATGGGTTTTCTTCTATTTGTTAAAAAAATGTGTGCTGTGTAGGACTGTGTTTTATATAAAATATCAACACTTCACTTTATAGCCAAAAAGAGTTGTCAGCATTTGAGGATGAGCACATATTTTAAACATCCTAAATCTTGTATTTTGCAAGCTTTTGTGTAACATGAAGCCTCCTTACCTAGTAGAGAGTTATAATTTAAGCACAGGTAGTAGGACCATGCTGTCTATATGTGCCATGGCAACCATGAAGATTCATACTGGAAAAAAACCTACCAGGTCAGGCTAGCTGTCAGGGCCTGCTGTGTTTCCCCTGCATGAGTTTCTCCTGTTTCACAAAACAGGGAAGAATGGCCTCCCAAAGGAGCCCACATCCTAATCCCCAGGACCTGTGAATATGTCAGTTAAAATGGTAAAAGGGACTCTGCAGATGTGATTAAGTTAAGAATCTTCAGATGGGGAAATTATCCTGGGTTATCAGGTAGTAGGATATGATCACAAGGTCCTTATAAGTGAAAGAAGGAGGCAAAAGACAAGTAAGAGATGTGACCATGGGGGGGGGGGGGGGGCGGAGAGAGAGGCAGAGATTTGAAAATGCTACAGTTTTAACTTTGAAGATGGAGGAAGAAGCCACAAGCCAGAAAACACAGCTGGAAATGGCAAGGAAATAGATTTTCACATAGAGCTTCCTAAAGGAACGCAGCCCTGCAGACTCATTTTGCACTTCTTACCTCCTGAACTGTAAAATAATAAACTTGTGCTGTTTGAAGTCACTAAATTTGTGGCAATTTGTTATAGCAATAATAGAAAACTAATACTCATTGTATACTGTAAGATCCCCCGGTGAGCCCAACCCTTTTCCTGGTCCTGAAAACGACATGTAAAACACCAGGAAATGTATGAAGATTCTCAGTTCCATTCTCTAGTGGAACGTGAATTAAATTGTGCCCTCAGTGTGACCCATTAAAAGGTTCATTGGAAAGAAACACTATGATGTCTGTAGCCCTTGAATCCACACACTTCCTACCCCGTCCTCTTCCTCCCCTAATTTTTGTGGGCCTCTTGTGAACACTGAGCTACCTTGACTCCCATTGGTCCTATCTGGACCCAGGTCCCTAGGTTTCAGAACCATGACTGCCATAACTTGTGTAAACCTAGCCACAAAGCACACTGCGGAGGAGGGGCCCATATTTACTTAGAGCAGGGTCTGGAAAAAAAAAAAAGAACAGAGAAGCTAAACCCTTTGGGGGAAGAATCAACATCTTAAGCCACAAAGCTGAACTTCTTAAGGTCTGTTCTAGTGGAAAGACATAAACAATTATTTCTTTGAGTGCTCAATTTGTGTCAGGAACTTTACATGCATCTTATTTAATGCTCATGGCAATGTCGATGAGGGGATATTTTATTAGCCTCATTTTACACATGAGGAAACTGAGGGTTCAGGAACATAATTACTTTGCCTAACGTTACACAGCTGGGACTTGAGCCCAGGCAATCTAACTGGGAACATTTGCAGAGACTTCCAGCCAGCAATGCAGTAAGGTCTTGGGAGGATTTGTTTCAAGGCTACACAAGTAATCCTGTCAGCAGTTATCGCCTCCTAGGGGAAGGAAGCTTTAAAAAGCTAAGTGAAGAGAGGGTGAGAGTTTTAGGGCCCCAGCTAATGGGCGGGAGTCCAGGACAGGGCTCTCTTCCAAGAGAAGCAAAGAACAAAGGCAGAAGAGGAAACAGCAGAGAGGCCATTTCCAATAGGACCTGGAGCAGAGTGAAGCTTTAATCCTACGCTCACCTGGAGACCCAGGTAAACTAAGTTCCCGATGTGACCAAGGGGTGAGGGGTTGAGGAAGCAGCAAACTTCTTAAGATCTCAAGTACAAGAGAGAAAGAAGGTCCCCCTATATTTTCAGTGCTATTTTCATGGACATGAGGCACAAGAGGGCTGAAGCTTTTGGTGTTTGACCACTTTTTTGTTGGCCAAAGGAAAGAGCTAGGATAGGACAAGGTGGATAAGGAGGTATATTATGTAGTGGTGATGAGGGTGGGTAATGGAGCCCCTCTGCCTGGGTTCAAACTCTCCCCTGCTGCTTACTAGCTGTGAGACCTTGAGCAAGTCACTTCATTTCTCTGGCCTCAGTTTCTGGACTGCAAAATATAGGGGTAATCTAGAACCTACCTGATAAAGCTTTTGAAGGATTAAAGGAGTAAATACATAGAACATGTTTACAACTGTATACGACACGTAATAAGCCTGCACTAAATGTTGTCTATTATTACCTGCCCCTTGGAATGTTTCTTTTTACTTACCCACCCCTCCTCATTTACATATGGAATGTCCCTCACCAGCAAACTCCTCCTCTGAGGTGCAGCATGTAGGATCAGGTTGATTCTCTCACTCTCTTCCCCTGCCCCCACCCCCCCTTCCCCCCCCTCCCCCACCCCCCGCCATTGGATTCTGGCTTTGCTAGGTCAGACCCAGTTTCCACATTCTCAACACCTGTATTCACCAGCTGCCCATACATCACATGCAGGTAGCATGCTTCTCCAGCTTCCTTACTAACAAGGCTAGTCCTGGACAATAAAGTCACATGAACTCTCAGATTTAGAACATTGAACTAAGGATTTGACTGGCAAAGTGCAAACTCTAGACCGAATCACATTTCTTGATGATAGCATGTACGAGGTCATCCCAATAAGCCTGAAGGAACATTGAATTTAGCTTTTTTTAAAAAAAAATCTGAATAACAATACAAAATCATTTGAAGTATCTTATTCTGTGTTATATGAATAGGTCTTATTCTATGACATAAGATCCTTGCACTCTGCCTGGTAACACTGAACAAAAAAAAAAAAAAACCTTCTTGGATAGCTTACATGCTTATGAAAATCCTCTGCTAGAAAACACATATAAGCATATGCTTGAAATTTTACAGAGCATGTCAGAAAGTTCGCAGCACCCTTGATACTGGCCATGTACCCCAAGTTGATTTCTAATGGTTAGTTTAAAGTCCTTTTCCTTTTTATCATTCTCTAATCTTTCCCTCATTTTTCTGCCACCCCAATTCACTTACACTTACCCCAACTTGGTAATCAAACCACATATGAACACATACATGTATATTCCCCCTCCTTATTTCTAAACAAATATCCTAGAAATTCTTAACAGCTAATTGTGGGCTCAGCACAGGGCTACTGGACAGATAAAACAGTGAATAAGAAACATTCCCTACCCTTAAAAAGCTTACAGACAATCCTATTTATCAGTAGGAGATGTCCCTCTCTAAGAAAAAGAAGATCGAGAAGAGAGCCATACAGTTTCAGGATCATATCCCTCTTGGCTAATAAAATGAAACTTTAATTTAATGGATTTAATGGAGAGCAGCAGTGAAAGAAATCTTAGAAGAGTGCAAATTTCATGTTGGCAACATCGCTAGTCTGACCTCACTTTGCCTTTGGTTTATGTTCAATGAAAATTAACTTCAACCAGCATCAATACATTTAAAACTATTGGGGTTTTCCTCAGAGCTGAATTAATAAGAAGGTCTAATGGCTTCAGAACAAATTGATCAAAGTTTCATTTAAAGTCTGACATTTAAAGTGGAGCATTACAAGTAGCTTACTCACCCTCCAGGAAGACTTAAACATAGAAGTGCTGTAACTTAAACTGTGCCTCTGACAGTGACAAAAGTTGAGATTTATTAAAAGGATGATGACGATAGTGATATCTGCTCTTCATTGAACATCAGCTATATGCCAGACACTGTGGTGGAGTCTTCACATGCAATATCTATGGTCCCTGCACCAACTCCGAACAAGAGGGACTATTACTTTATTTTACATATGAGAAACAAGATTAAGTAATGTGCATAAAATCACATATCATAATGGAAGGGTGCACATAAATGTGCAATATTCAGGTAAGTCACTTTGGTTTACTCATGTAAATATTTTATTATGTACATTATACAAAGACCACCTGCTTCTGTTTCCTCTTTCTCTTGCAACTTCTAGTTTAATCTTTAGATATTAAGTCTCTACTTAGTAATTCCCCAGAGATCTGAGGAAGAATGGTAGACACCTGTTGTTTTTGCCTATCCAGCATTCACACCCCCTTCGAGCAATGGCACCTCCATCCACTCAGTCCCTGTGATTAAGGTGGGCTTACCCCATGCTTAGCCAATCAAAGCACTGCATTATCCTGACTACAACTTAACTGGTTACAAACAGAGTGAACTAAAATTATCTCCCAAACTTTCATTGGAAGTCTTGAGGAACCTTCCTTTTGACTGGGGTTGCTAGAATGATAGGGCAAAAGCTTAGACACAAAGAAACAACCTGCCTGAATTTGGAACTAGAGCAAAGGAATGATGTATCACATGATGAAGAAAATTCCTGGATCCATCTGTGTCTGAAGCCATTTGGACTTCTCCATTTAATAACCTAATGAATGTATTTTCTCGCCGTATCTCAATTTCTTGATCCAATAAAAGTCTTCTAATACAGAGCATAATCTTAGTCTGCAACTTTCTATTAGATGCAAGCCATCGTTTTGGAAATACCAAAACATGAAGAATCACTGAGCAGATTCTGTGGCAGGCAGAATAATGACCCCCCACCCCCCATCAAAGATGCACCCATGCTCATCCCTAGAACCTGGGAATATGTTATTTTACATGGAAAAAAAAGAAACATCTTTGCACATGTGGTTAAGGATAAAGACCTCCAGATTAGATGGCCCAATCTAATCGCATAAGTCCTTAAAAGCAGAAGAGGGAGGCAAAGACGTTAAGAAATGGAGTGGGAGAAGATTGAGGAAAGATTCTAAGCATGAGGAAGAGTCATCTGCCATTACCAACTTGGAGGATGGAGGAAACAGGCTATGAGCCAAAGAATGTTGTGTCCCCTAGGAGTTAGAAATGATCCCCAGCAGGCAGCAAAAGAAGAAACTCAGTCCTACAATTAAAGGAACTGTGTTCTGCCAACAGTCTGAATAGAAAAGGTGTTCTTCCCTACAGCATCCAAGAAGAAATCTAGCCTGCTGGCACCTTGATTTTTGCCTGGTAAGATCCATACCAGACTCCTGACCTATGAGCTATTAGGTAATAAATTTGTGCTTAATTAAGTTGCTACATTCGTGATAATTTGTTACAGTAGTAATAGAAAACTAATATGGATTCTGATCACTCCATTTGCTTTAGAGACTCTGGGGAATCAGACCATACTACCGAAAGCTCTATTAGGAGGACCCCCTGGGCATCAGGGGAGGAAACTGTGGGCCTAATCCTCAGGTTAAGTATGTTAGCACCCCCACACAAAGAGGGAGGAGAGGAAATATAGCATAAGAGAAGGCAGAGATACTAGGCTGATAAAATATGTGCCTCATTTTGTGTCACTGAGCAATCGTTACCAAGGAGCACATTTGCTGTGCTACCCTTGGGCTCTGGCAATCATGTTCAAAATTCCTAATTCAGCATTTGCAAGGAAAAAGCAGCCAAGCTGAGCCTTAGGGACCTAGAAAGCAGTCATCCATGATGAAGAAACTTCTCTCCAATGGCAAAGTTTCTGAGAGCGAGGGAAACTAGTGACAGGAAGAGAAAGCAATGAGAGTGTTGAATGAGAACCACAGGGACAGTAACACTGACAGGCCTAGAAAGATCTGGGCTTCTGTAGCAGCAAAGTTAGAGCAGCCACGGGAAAAGAACTTGAAGCCCCCAGAACCCTTGAAGGGAAAGTGGAAAGAAAGGAAAGAGTCAGGGTCCCACTGAGAATTCTGTGGAGGGGGCAGAGAAAATCAAGGAACGATGACTGGAATTTTTATACAAGCCCTCAGTGCCCCCCAAAACTCCCTAGCCCAAATATATGGGTTACCACACACACTAGTTTATATTTACAGAAACTTAGAATATTCTAAATGATATCATGTCCTTTTTTTTCAACGATGTCCTTGCGTTCAGGATGACGCATTAGAGGCCCTCTCAAGGTCCATCATTCAAGGCTCTGTTAATAATGGTTTTATGCTGCCAGGGCAAGTCAGGGAGGATCCCAGCTTTTGACCCATTTGTGGGGATTTGATACAATGAGGAGAAGGCCTACGTACTTGTGGCAGGATGATTTTCCACTCTCAGGTTACCTGGCTTCAGATGTCTTCTGAAGAGAATTCATCAGGGAGTTATTTAGTCATAAATCTCTGAAGAAAGTACTTGAGAAAAAGACACAGAATTTATAAAATGAGGATCTTCAGAAATATTTTCTTCATTCAAAGAAAATAGCATTTATTACTAAAGCATCCCAGCCAGCTTTCTCTCTTAGGTAAATCCTAATTTTATTTTCTTTCTTTTTTGTGATGTGCTACAATTATACTCTTAAAGTGAATGGTTATGTCATATGAAACAATATGCTATATTTGAAAAATCCTAAGAATTTTGAATTCTTCATTTAACTTTTAAATTTTTTAAGTGTATTTATTTATTTTGAGAGAGACAGAGACAGTGTGAGCAGGGGAGGGGCAGAGAGAGAGAGAGAGAGAGAGAGAGAGAGAATCCCAAGCAAGCTCTGTCAGCACAGAGCCCAATAAGGGGCTCTAACTCATGAAACCATGAGATCACGACTGAGCTAAAACAGAGAGTTGGATGCTTAACCTACTGAGCCACCCAGGGGCCCTGAATTATTCATTTAACTTTTAAAAAGTACTAGAATCCTAGTACTTCTAGCTATCTGGACTTAGATGTTGATGGGCCAAGAACAAAACAACAAAGAAATTAACAATAGTAATTGCAGCAAGAACTCGTTAGGGCCAGTGCTTACTATATGCTGAGGAATCATAAGGAATGCATAATGAGTTAAAACCATATTTTAAAAAGTCATAGCCTAGAGCTTTTATCCATGTAGTCTTTGGTTTATTTACTCATATATAGCTACAATATCTTTATCCACTAATGACTCAATTGAGCTGATCTCAGATAATCTATGAAACGGGGACTAGTTGACCTCTTGATACCCAATGGAAGAAAACATTCTAGTTCATATTTCATACAGTAGTCTGAGCTTGGGAAATTTTAAAGACAACTGGAAAGCGTTTTTTCTCTAAAGCTATATTTAGTTTTGTTTATCTTCCTTGCTGCTTAATTGCAATGTGAACATAAGATAGTCTGATTTCTGATTTACCAATCTACATCTACTAAACAGAAAACAATGGCATGTCCTTTCTAACCTCCAGGGTTTTCTGCGCTGGGAAGGACAGTTAATTGCAACCATACAAATTACCCCATTGTAAAGAGAAGTGCACTGCCTTTCTTTAATCATTAGGATTAATTTTTCTTCATAATTCTCAGAAATAGCAATCCATAAGATTAATAATATATAGTTACCCCATGCGGGTTTTTCTGTCCTTTGTTTTTCTTAACAAATAAGGGCAAGAATTTGAAGTAATATTAAGTGTTACTCATTAAACTCATGCACTCAATACAGTTGAACAAAACAAATAATTTTGTGGCTAAATCCTGATTGTCTATAAATCATTTTGATTCCTGGGTTTATAAGAAATCCTTCTATATTCTCAGGAAACTGGACTCTTTTTTTTTAAATTTTTTTAATGTTTATTTATTATCGAGAGACAGACACAGAGCATGAGCAGGGGAGGGGCAGAGAGAGGGAGACATAGAATCCAAAGCAGGCTCCAGGCTCTGAGCTGTCAGCACAGAGCCCAATACAGGGCTCAAACTCACAAACCACGATTTCATGACCTGAGCTGAAGTCGAAGTCGGACGCTTAACCGACTGAGCCACCCAAACGCCCCAGGAAACTGGACTTTTAAAATATTTTTAGGAATTGTGTTCTTCTTACTAGTCAGGTGGGGTTTTTTTTAATGTTTATTTTATTTATGTGTTTGTTTATTTATTTTTGAGAGAGACAGAGACAGCACCAGCAGGGGAGGGCAGAGAGAGAGGGAGACAGAATCCAAGGCAGGCTCCAGGCTCCGAGCTGTCAGCACAGAGCCAGATGTGGGGCTTGAACTCAGGAACAACAAGTTCATGACCTGAGCTGAAGCCAGACACTTAACTGACTGAGCCATCCAGGCTCCCTACTAGTCAGTCTTAAAAAAAAAAAAAATAACACAGAACAAAAACCAGGAATATAGTTTCCACGAAATCGTCTCTATTTGCTTTGCTTGAGTAATGGTAATGGTAAACAAATGTCTAAGATAACTCAGAGAATTTAAGAGGTGGAAAGAATCTTGACATCATCTGCTCTGTGCTGTCTTCCTTCACCTCTCAGCCCTGCTCTGTGGGTGAGAAAGATGTCTGCTTTGCTCTCCACTGAACCCCATTTCAGAAAAGAAAGTTGAGGCCCAGAGAGTGGTGACCATTATCCCTCCACTAGCCATTAAGACAACAGGACTCCTAGTTTCCTGTGCAGTTTTCATTTCCTGCACCCAGAGTCCCTGGAGGATGTGAAGGGTCAGAACAGTGATTCAAATATTGATGTTGATATCCTGTTAGGGCTATAAGGAATGTAGTCATGTAATCCTGCTTCCATATTTTCTAGATGAAAAATATGAGACCCAGACAGATTTTGATTTGTCTGAGGTCATATGCATTGTCAGAGGAAAAGCAGAACTGAGTGGTGTCGCTCCCCCACTCCCTCCATCTCAGAAGTGAACAAACTCTCTGTAGTGGGACCTGGCAAAGTAAGGCCAACTTCTGGGGACTTGATGGCTCTTTCACCATTTTGTCTCTCTTAGATGAGTCGTTCCTCCAAATGAAGTGAGTAAAACTATTTCAGAATGAAGATTCTCAAGATATTCCTAAATTCCTTGAGCTAATAACAGTGGCCATATAATTGACCTTTCAAAGAAAATACACTAGCCTACCTTTTACTTCTCCCTTCTTGTTGTACATCAAGGAACAGAGCCATTTTATGCCCTAATTTGGGGTTGAGCGTCATGATTACATTGTAGATACTCCAATAAAAAATAGAGGTTAGCAGGTGCCACTGACGCATGTTCTAATATGTCACTTTTTAGCTAAAAAAGAAAACATATCCTAGGGAAGGAGCAAGCAGTGCTTAATGGATCAAGAGAAAGAAACCATTGCTTTCGTTGTATTTGTTACTTAACCTATTTGTAATGGACTGAATGTCTGTTTCCTCCAAAATTCCTATGTCAGTATCAATGTAATGGTATTAAGAGATGGTGCCTTTGGAAGGCAATTGGGTCATGAGGACATCTCACAAATGGACGAATGCCATTATCTCACAAATGGACGAATGCCCACAGAGCTTTCTTGCCTTCTTCACCATGTGAGGATACAGCAGAAAGAAAGCTGTCTGTGAACCAGGAAATAAGCCCTCACCAGTCCTCGAATCTGCTGGCACCTTGATCTTGGATTTCCAAGTCTTCGGAACTGTGAGAAACAAATGTAGTCTATGGTATTTTTATCATAGCAGCCCAAACTAACACACCTGAAGTCTACATTTTCAATAGAAAGAACCGTGAAATCCATATTAGCAGACTCTCAGACGTGTCAGGGCATTTGGAGACGATGGTGAGAAGAGCACTGAGTGGGTGTGATGGTGGTAGCTTTCCAACTGTGTGCTGAAAACAAATCTTGTCACAGCAGAGCCCTTGAAACTCCCTCTCACATTCACTTGATACTCCAGTCTAAGTATGTGTTTGCCACAATGCCTCTGAAAATTTTAACTGTTTCTCAATTCCTTGATAAGCCCGGATCTCTCCGAAGTAAAAACTGATAACAAAACTGTCATTACATGAGTGCCACTTATGTGTGAGGGGCTGTGCTATGTGCTTTAAATGCATTATCCCCAGTCTCATGACAAACTTAAAAGAGAGATTTCATGATGTTCCCTTTACATAACATGGGTTTGAGAAGCCTAGAATTTGCCTAACAGGTCAGTGAACAGTTAACAGGTAGTTTAACAGGTCAGTTCAGGACAGAGCTTGCTTCCACTTGCAACCCTACAGATCCAGGTGTTCTTTGCAGATTCCTCTTCTTCTCCAATCCTACTCCGTTTCACAATCCCTATCCTCTGACCATATTACACCTGAACAGAAGGTTCAGAAATAATGCCCAACCCCAGAGAGACTGCCCCTGCTCTGGCAGTGAATATGACTTGCTCACTTCCCATCGTTAGAGTCTCAAGAATGAAGAAGAATTGGAGAGGGGCACCTGGGTGGCTCAGTTGGTTAAGTGTTGGACTTCAGCTCAGATCATGATCTCAAGGTTCGTGGGTTTGAGCATCGTGTCGGGCTCTGTGCTGACAGCTTGGAGCCTGGAGCCTGCTTCAGATTCTGTGTCTCCCTCTTTCTCTGTCCTCCCTTGTCTTTCTGGCCCTCAAAAATATATAAACATTAAAAAAAAATAAAGAAGATTTGAGGAAGGCCAAAATGAGACTGTTGTTTTCAGTTGTGCTTTGTACTTAACCTATAGTCTACATTGTCAATAGGAAAAGTGGTGAAATCCACAGTACTAGACGCTCAAACTCAGCAGGGCATTTGGGGACCTTGGTGAGATAAGCATTTGAGTGGGCTTAAGGAGATGTTTGAGCAAAGGAAAATTTGGAGATTGAATCTTGACACTTCTTAATCAGAATAATATTCAAATCCAAGAAGTGGAGCAAAAATAAGTACTAACTATGGGATAGAGTGGGAGAAGGAAACAATAAGATTAGAAAGGTTTTAGAAATACTAAGTAAGAGAGAAAGAATGTAGGAGGTGATGAGGGTGATAGTGTGGTTGGCAGGGGTGGAGTTTTGGCATAATTTTAAGTGTATACCTAATAAGATTTAAACATGAGCTGTCAGAGGAATCATTTCTAGGTTAGAACAAGGTATAGACAGAGACTCAGAACATCAGAGATTTGTTACTATTTCTTAACTTTTGTAAAATATTACATAATTATGTTGACTCTTTGTGGTTGATTCCAGCAATAAAAACTGACCCACCCTTAATGTTAACATGGAAGGTAAATCTTGTCCAGGTTTGTTCTGAGTTGTCTTGTATATTAAAGTTGTGTGAGAATAGTATTCTGAATCCAGTATCTTTTTCCTATTATGATGAATTAAACTCTCATCTTTACCCTGGTGGGAGTGGCATATTTATTCTCAAAGGGTATAATGGACCATAATGGAAAAAAGCTGATGAGTATATACATTGTAACCTGTAAGTAAAAAATGTATTATTGCTGTTACCCAGGACTCAACCGTGAAGCAACATATAAAGGAGGAAATATCATTGCTATTCACCTTATCCTTTACAGACCTCATTACTATTGTAATTATATTTTAAAAACATGCATTTTTAGCAACAAATATTCTGAAAAATTGCCATTTTCTATAGAACAATACATAGGTAGATAGGTAGATGATCAATACATAGATAGATAAATAGATGCAGGCAGACACATGCATGTCTGTAAGTATCTCTGTGTGATGCATGTATACTCTATTTTGATCAAATTTTTGTTAACTGAAAAATTTCTAGACTTCAGAAGTTTTAAATACCCATTACTAGGCTCATATGTGACTATTTGTGGTCTTTGGGTTTTTTGGCATTCAAATATCTCATAAATGACAAAATTAATCTATGTTGCTGCAATCAGAAAAAAAAATACCAATAAAAAGGGGAAAACGAATACCTCCTTCCAAGGGTCAAACCTACAGCCCATTCCTAGTCTGAAGTAACTTCTGTTTCTACTCACCTCTTTGTGTGGTAATCAGCTCAGGTTTAGGAGGAATTCCTTTTTCTTGATGCACCTGAGTTTTTAATGCTATTTCCTGGCCATCGGGTAACAGAAATGTGTCCCACATGGCCCAAGGTTTACATGCATGAATAAAGGTCTGAAATTTAACATCAAAGAGATGTCTTTCCCCTCAAGAAAGTCCTGTGAAAGCTTAGGTTTCTCTGTCACCAGGACAGGAGAATATCTAAGGAAATAGGTTCGTCAGATTTATGTCTTCATCCAATGACAAAATAGAGGATGAGGAGACTCTTCCAGCTAGAATCCAGGGAGGCACCAAAAAGAGAAACATTATAAACCCTTAATTCTCATCCATCTTAACCTCTGTGGTTAGTAATGCGCTCAACCAGTCCAAACTAAGACATCTCTCTCTGACCATTACCCAGCAAGGTTGTGCTGTACTCACTTTCATCTTAGCGGTTTATATATATTTTAGATAAAGGATGAAACATAAGGTACCACTCCATGCTACACAGATTTTTCTTCTCTCATTATTGATTATTTTGTTGCCAGGCAATACACTTTTAAAATAACTAAAAGCACAATAGAAAATCCGTAAGTATTTTATCCTTACCCCTTGGCATAATTTTCTGTTTTCCACAATGCCATTTTCTGGGCATTTTGCCCATTATGAAGATTCTCCTTTAATGAGCCCTGAAGCATCTACTTGTGCCGGAGCCGCAGTAAGACGCAAGTTAGGTATCTTCTGAATAACTTCAGTATGTACATGAAATACCCAGAAGAAGTCCTAGAAAAGATCACAAACAATAAACTTTGGTCAGATGCTTGGAGAAGAACACCCTTCACAAAGCAACAGTTACTGAGTACAGTTAAGGAAGCAAGCCAGCTATGATTCCTGCCCCCCAGAGGTCACATCTATTATTCCTGCCTTATGAAGAGTTCAACAATAAGGTGGCAGTTGGTGTAAGTGGGGATTAAGGATGAGCTGGGGAAGAATCAGTGAGAAGGAGTCGTATTTAAGGAAGTAATGTGGATAGAAATCTTCCCCATCCCAGAAGGTAACTTGTTGGGCATTTTCACCTAAGTCAACAGAGAACATTTTTTTGTAAAGGGCAAAATAGTAAATAATTTAGCCTTTGCAGTCCATACAGTCTCTGTCACAACTACTCAACTCTGCAATGTTCCAGTTGAATTTCAGACCCAGGTGGTAGCTGGGTTTGGCCTAAGGGTCATAGTTGTTGACCCCTGATATAAATGATCACAGTTTCAAACTTGGAAGTATGTTTAGAGGGTGATATAATTAATAGAAAAAGAAATAGAGGAAGATGTGGGTTTCATGGGAAAAAACAATGAGTTTGGCATTCAAAACTATTTAATTTAATACAACAAACATTTCCTAAGCACTTACTGTGTCTGAAGTGTGATACTGGGTAAAACAGATAAGGAAATGGATAAAATATGAGCTCTGCTCTCAAGGAGTTCACAGTCTATCATACAACGGATAAAAGCATGCCATGGAGTCACAGCTTTAGGGAAGTACTATGTCCTGAATTAAGCAAGCCATGTACACAGGCTCAATAAAGTGCCTCATTCGAATCCTATTAGTTCACAAAACACACTCATGGTTCAGTGAGTTGGACTGAGAAGGACAAGCAGAAAAAGTTCCAAGCTCACCTTGACAAAGGAAATAAGTTCTTTGGTTTTAGATACTGAAAAGTATGGTACGCTCAAAAGTGTGCCCCCTCCTGAAGATATCCACATCCTAATCCCTAGAAACCTGTGAATATGTTACCTTGCGTGGCAAAGGGACTATGCTAATGTGATTAAATTAATGATCTGTGACAGTGAGATTATCCTGGCAGGCCAAATAAAATCACAAGGATCCTTCTAAAAGGGATTTGGGGAGGGGCACCTGGGTGGTTCAGTCAGTTAAGCGTCTGACTTCAGCTCAGATCATGATCTCACAGCTTGTGGATTTGGGCCCCACGTCAGGCTCTGTGCTGACAGCTCGGAGCCTGGAGCCTGCTTCGGATTCTGTGTCTCCCTCTCTCTCTCTGCCCCTCCCTGCTCACACTCTGTCTCTCTCTCTCTCTTTCAAAAAAATAAACATTATTTATTTATTTATTTATTTATTCATTTATTTATTTAATAAATAAAAGGGACTTGGAGAGGTCAGAAAGAGAAGTTACTATGATGATAGAAATAGAAATTGGGGTGATTTGGCTGCCAGGCAAGGAATGTCAGCAAGCTCTAGAGACTGGAAGAGACAAGAAATAGATTCTCCCCTAGGGCCCCCAGAGGAACTGGCCTTGCCAATACCTTGATTTTAGCCCCATTAGTCTCCTTGTAGACTTCTAACCTCCAGAACGTAAGATTAAATTTGTGCGGTTTTCAGCTACTAAATTTGTGGTAATTTCTTAATATAGCAACTATAGAAACTAATACAAGAAGTAAAACCAAACTAAGTTGTACTGCAGTCAAATTTCATTTTTTTCCCGAGCTCCATGAGAGCAAAAGTTTTATATTCCTAACACTTAGAATAGTGCCAGAAGCAGAGTATATGCTCAATTATAAAGCAGTGAAACAATGAATGCCATAGTGGTACCATGATACTTCAGAAATATAGGAGAGTTTAAAACCTAGAGGAATGTTCCTATAGGGAGAAAAAAAAATTATCTAAAATATGCTGTTGGGAACTATAAAAATAACTGTGTCTTAGCCACATGTTTATACCTAAAAGATGCAGATGCAGAAGAATCATCTAAATTTTAAGGTAAATTATTGAGCCAAATTCTCCAATATACATTCCTCTTCTCATGTAACCTATTGTTCTTTTATAAATGAGGTGGTCTAAACTTCAATTCTATTTAATAAATGTTTTTGTCTATACTTCTGATTGTTCCGGCTATTCCTCTTGACACTGGGCAGAGAAAGAATTTGGAAATCCCCGCTGTTTCAGGGAGGAGGCTAAAACTGATGATTCCTACAAGCCTTGAAGTTCATGTCTACATCCCTCAACATCACTATGACAAGGAAGGGTGACTATTCCACCTGTCTTAAAAAGAAAAGCCTTCACACTGATCTTCTATGGCCACTTTGCTTCTTTAAAGTTTTCCTAACTTGAGGGGTGGTGGATGTAAGGTAAAGAATAAAGAAAAGAAAATGAACTCAAATATCAAATTCACTAGATGCCTTTTTTTCAAACCCCACCAACCACAAAGCTTTATTAGTGAGAGTCAATGATTACTGTAAGAAACTCCCAAATCCTGGTGGTTTAGCATAGTTTACTGAATCTTGTGCTTACATAAAAAAAAAAAAAAAAAAAAAAAAAAAAATCCAAAGTAAATGTTCCTAATCAGTGGTTAGTCCTCTGTGTGGTTAGTCAGAGATCCAGGACTTCCCAGGGCCTTGTAGTCCTCCATAAGATCAATAGAAGAGAGAAAATCATACAGAAGCTATGGAACTAGGAAGTAGAAAAAACAGATTTGGTAAGAATAAAGGCTCTACGTAAGCTGGCCTCTGGCCATTCCCACCAACTCATTTCCTGTTCTTCTTTCCCTCATTTCATGTATTCCAGCCATTTTAGTCTTCTTGCTGACCTTTAAATATACCAAGTCAAGGTCCTGCCTCAGAGCCTTTATTATCTGAAAAGCTATCTCGCTATTCACCAGACACACACAGCTTGCCCCCTAACTTCACTCTGCTCAAAACCACCTCTTGAGAGGATTTCTCTGATCACCTCCACCCATCTAAAATAGCACCCTGTCACTCCAGTCTCTTAACTCTTCTCTGCCCCTTTATGACATTCATCACTATCTGACATAACATATATTTGTTTATTCAGTTTTTATCTGTTTCCCTCAGCAGAGCGTAAGCTCCTGAAGTCAGAGACATTTGTCTGTTTTATTCATCCCTGTATTTGGAGCATCTAGAACATTGCCCAATACATAATATAACACTAAGTAAGCATTTTATTGACTGAACTATGTTTCTTAATAAGGACTTCAAATAGGTAAATACCACAGTGACTGTTTTCTAGTGACCTGTTTGGAGCACAGCACAGGATCCTCTTAAACGTCTCTTATACATCCCTCTTCGTCATCCCACTACCTCCTTTCCATCTTGAATTTAAGACTCATTACAAAGAACTGCTTTCTCAAAACTGCAGTTTCCCCGTGTTTCATAGTGTGTCATGTGTCGCTCGTGCCTATATGGAAATCAACTACTTATGCATCTGTCTGCCTCCCAGAACTATGAATTCCTCCTGGGCAGGGCTGTGTATTATTCAACTGTGTGTCCTCATTGCTTAGCATAGTGTCTAGCATATGGTAGAATCTTAACAAATATCTGCTTGTCAGAACAGTTTAATGATTTTGAAGACTTCTTGCTTCAGGAAAACTTTTCAAGAGAAAAAAAAAAAAATCCACTCAAACTTCCCTAAGCGGTGCTAGTAAGAATTTGGCAAAACATTATTCCTCCCAACTCCTTCTGAATTGTAAGAATGCAAGCAAAACTAGTCCTTGAATCATGTATAATTAGTGCAATGGTTTTTAGAGCTGGCTTGTTTTCAGTGTCATTATGATACAGTAATCTAATATAGTTATAATATGTTGCTATATATGTACATGGTAGTACATTGAGATCTCCTGAATAATGTACATATCCTATTTATGTAATTTTATAGAATTTAGAACATAATATTATTTTAAATGATTGTAGAGATTTTAGTATTTGTTTGTTTTTAACTCTGAATCATTTTGTTGTTGAATTCATGATCAGAAAAATCAGAACTAATGGTAGCATTATTGCTATAGGGAAAAAGATTCATTTCATACTAACACTTTCTTTTTTTTTAATGCCTATTTATTTATTTTGAGAAAAAGAAAGGGGGGGGAGGGGCAGTGAGGGAGGAAGAGAGAGACTCCCAAGCAGGCTCTGTGCTGTCTGCACAGAGCCCAACTTTGGGCTCAATTCCATGGTTCATGAGATCATGACCTGAGCCTGAGCCACCCAGGCACCCCCTAGTATGCTTTTTTTGTTGTTTATTTATTTATTTTGAGAGAGAGAGTGTGTGTAAGTTAGGAAGGGGCAGAGAGAGAGAATCCCAAGCAGGCTCCACACTGTTAGTGCAGAGCCCAATACAGGGCTCAAATCCACAAAGCGTGAGATCATGACCTGAGCCGAAGTCAGACGCTTAACTGACTGAGCCACCCAAGTGCCCCAATATGCTTTCTGACATAACTTCTAGAACTATCTTATATAGAGAGAAACAGAGAATCCTTATAGTAAATGAATAATTAGGGAGATAAGTCATCCTGGAAATTACAAATAGAAGCAATAACCCATTTGGTGATTAGGAAAATCTAATAGTCTTCTTAACTAAAGAAGTCTTTTTGCATTCATATTTCTTATGTATAAAAAGTTTCCACCAGTGCCTGGGTGGCTCAGTCGGTTGAGCATCTGACTCGATTTTGGCTCAGGTCATGATTTCAGGGTGGTGGGATCAAGCCCCGCCTAGGGCTTTGCACTGAGCATGGAGCCTGCTTAAGATTCTCTCTCCTCCTCTCTCTCTCTGCCCCTTCTCTCTCTCTCTCTCTCTCTCTAAAATAAAAAAAATTGTTTTCAGAAAATCTGATAATACTTAGAGGAATATTATCTCATCAGAGGTGCTTTCAATCTATAAAAAATTAAAACATACTATTGATATATCTAGGCTTTATGGATCCCCTCTGTAAATTCATATGTTTTCTGATATATACACACATATATTCATATTTAGACACACATTATATATAAATATATAATAACACTGTGTGTTTATATATATGTATGTGTGTATATATATATGTATGTGTGTATATATGTGTATGTATATATGTATGTGTGCATATATGTACACGTGCATACATATGTATACATGTATAACATGTACATATATGTATATGTATGTATATGTGTGTATGTATGTGTATATGTATGTATACATGTACATGTGTATGTGTACATTTACATGTATGTATATGTGTGTATACGTGTGCATATATGTACATGTATATACATGTACATATATGTGTATGTGTATATATACATGTATATATATGTATATGTATGTGTATGCATATGTTTACCATGGTCAATAACCATGTCTCCCAGGAAAGGGAATCATGTCTTTTAGAAATTCTGTTCCACCATATTATTTGCACTTTATGGACTGATTAGATGTTTGGTTCTGTCTTTACCCATGCAAAAGAGTCAATTTAGGATATAAGATATGGCAGCCAAACAGGATGTAAATCCGTAAAATGCATTTCACCCGTTTCTATTTGGATCCTTACCTAAAAATCAGTAATATCTAATCTACCACATCATGGTGAATATCAGCCATAGAAAATTAAGCCAACTGAATATTATAATGTTAATATAATTATCAATGAATATGAGTCTATAAATCCATAAGAACTAAATATAACCTAAATTTCTCTGGGATCTTAATAGGCATCAAACTGATTGAGTTGACAATAAGGAGTGCTTTGGTGGCTTCAAGTTTCAGGAAGTAAAGTGGGACACCTAGTACAATTCTACCTTTAGGAGAGGTAAGGGGAAAGATAAGATAGGAAGACCCATTTTTCCTTTGATTTTCCAGGTTTCACTACCATTCTGGAAGAGCTGTTAGATAAATCAGATTTTCCGTTTTGCACAAATCCAGAAGACACCGTTTACATAGGATACAATTTTATTCATTGAGTTGTGCAATTTCATAACTACATCAACTTAACCAGTCTGGGAAAACTGAATATATTCATCAATCCACAAACAATATGATAACGTGAGTTTATTCATTCATTAATTCAGTCCTTATTAACGACTGATGCAGTGGTGATGCAAAATGCCAAATCACTGTTTATTTTTGCAACGGCTTCATATCCATTGCAGAAAACAAAATCAGGAACTATATCTTATTTTTTAAATTTATTTCTGCTCTATTTTTCTTTTGTGATATGATACTGCACATTTCCATCAGGAATCTTTACAGTTCCTCATTGAAAAAGAACATTCCATCCAATATATTGTAGGTTAGACCTGTCAAAAAGAAAGAGCAAGAGGCCAGCTAGCTGGCTGTCTGGTTGGCTATTTTAGGCAGAGTCTCTTGGGGATGTAGTACCTGTATGAGGCTAACACAGGCCAGGTGTTTAGCTTTGCAGTTTGCTAAAATCCATTCTATCTGTTCACCCTAAGTGTGATCAAACTCTGGGGAAATTATCTGGGCTAAAAACGACTCACAAGAGATGGATATGCAAACCAAAGTATCAATTTATTTGCACAGGTTGACATATTTGCACAGGTTGACAGTATCATTGATCAGGATAATGCATTAAGGAAACAGACATGAAAAGGTTACTCGTGAGCTCATTCTTAGAATAACAGAAGTTGAGAACTTTAAAAAATATTCAATTGGACTTAAGCTATCTGTTAAAATATTTTAAGCAGCTTTATTAAGACATAATTAATGGGGTGCCTGAGTGGCTCAGTCTGTTAAGTATACCTGACTGTTGATTTCAGATCAGGTCATGATTTTGTAGCCACGAGATTGAGCCTCAGCACGAAGCCTGCTTAATATTCTCTTTCTCCCTCTGCCCCTCTCCTCTGCTCGCTCTCCAATTCTCAAAAAAAAAAAAAAAAGATAAAATTCACATAGCATACAATTCACTATTTTAAATTGTACAATGTTTTTAGTATATTCACAGTGTCATGCAGCCATCACCCCTATCTAATCTTAGAACATTTTCATCATCCCAAAAAGAAACCCCATACCCATTAGCAGTCACTCCACATTCTCTCCTTTTTCCTGCTTTACAGCCCTAATTAGGCAATCACTAATCTACTTTCCATTTCTATAGATTTTTGTATTCTGGACATTTTCTATCAATGGGATCCTACAAAATGTGATCTTTTGTGACTTCTTTCACTTTACATGTTTTCAGAGTTTTTCCGTGCTGTATCATGTGTCAATACTTTTTTATTTCCAAATAAAATTCTATTTTATGGCTGTTTGTACTACAGTTGATGGATATTTGGGTTTTTCTACTTTTTAGCTGCTATGAATAATGCTGTTATGAACATTTGTGTACATATTCTTTTGTGGGCATATGTTTTCATTTCTCTTGGGATATACTTAAGGTACAATTGCTGGGTCATGTGGTAACTCCATGTTTAACCTTTTGGGGACCTACCAAACTGTTTCCCAAAGGAGCTGTACCATATCTAATTCCCTTTTGCAGTTATGAGTATTCCAATTTCTCCACATCTTTGCCAGCATTTATTTTCTGTTGCATGATAGTAGACATTCTAATGCGTATGAGGTAGTATCTCATTGTGGTTTTGATTTGCATTCTCCTTCTGACTAATGATATTGAACATTTTTTCATGTGCTTATTGACCATTTGTATATCTTCTTGGGAGAAATGTCTATTCAGATCCTTTGTTTTTTAACTAGAACATATATAATTTTTTTTATTGACAAGTAATATTACATTGTACAATATGCCATATTTTATGTATCCATTCATCAGTTGATGAGCATTGTTAAATAACTTTTTGTGTTTTGTGTTTTTATGGAGGATGTTGGTGATCTCAGCAGATGGAGAAGGCTGGGAATTTGGACTAGGGAAACTACCTTGGTTTATGGGCCTGACTCAGAAAAAAAGTAATAGTGTCTGAAAGAATGGGCAAATTTTATTACATAGAGCTCACATCTTTAAAGTGGAGGGAAGGTAGAACAGACTTAGAAGTGAATGAGGCAAGGCAGTCTCTAGATGGTGGTTCTATTTGAATTTTTTTTATTTGAGAGAGAAAGAGAGAGATAGAATGCATGAGTGGGGGAGAGTGGTAGAGAGAGAGAGAGAGAGAAAATCTTAATCAGGCTCCATACTCAGTGCGAGTCCATTGCATGACTGTGGGATCATGACCTGGGCCAAAATCAAAGTCAGATGCTCAACTGACTGAGGATGGTGGTTATATTTAAAACTACATGCTAGTTGCATTCTCTTTCCAGGAGATCTATCTAATTTAGAGCTGGACTCCACCCAATTACCAGAAAAAATTGCACCTAAGTACCATCATCCCACTGCCATTGGATAAAAAGGGTTGGCAAGAGCTAAGAAGGGTCAGTGTCTCAAACAAGCATGCTGGAGTGCCAGCAAATGCAGCTTTACTAAAAAACCAGGCAGAAGTAGGACCATATGAACGAAGAGAACATGATAGAGAACAGAGAGGAAGGTTGATCATCATTGCAGATATGGTGCTCATGGTCCACCTTAGTCATTCCATGTCAAATGTGGAAATTCAGTGAGATTATTTCCACATGTCACCAGCTACAGGATGTGAGTCTACTGCCTGTCTTGATCAGAGCTGGCTTCAGGACTAGAGAGCTGGAGGGTATGTAGTGAAAAGCCTGAGTTCTGTAGCAACATGGAGCAAGAAAAGGCAAAGACTTCAAACCTCTCCAGTCAAAATATATATTCGACACTAGCTTATCTGTCTATCAATAATCTTTTTTTTTTTTTCATTAGAAGAAAGTACTAACTCCTCCTTTGGTTCCCTTATTCCAGCATTAGAACAGATTTCTGAGCCTTTGGTCTAATACCAAATGAAATGGTTAATTGATGTTTAGGCATCATTGTGTTTAGTGGTCATATGAAAAAAAGTACCTTCAAACACCAGAATCATCCCCGGTGATAATGACCCTGTTATGAGAGCTGCCATGAGGGAACAGCTCCCAGGTCAAATGCAAAATGGTGAAATGTCATGCCAAATGCATACTATATGCATTGTTATTTCTGTATTTCTCTCACTACCTCTCCCCAATACTATGTATTTATGTTGATGTAAATTAAATGTATATATGAACTGTTGGCACTCTACTGCTTTCGTTTCATTAGTTATATTCGAATTCCTTTTCCTGATGTTACACCCTAGATAAGTTAAGAGAACCAACTCTGGAGACCCATTGCTAGTTTGGTCAATGAGATTTTTAATAGAGACTTAGGATAGACCATAATCTCATTGGCAAATATTTTTTCAATACTTAGCCAATATTGTTTTTTGTATCTACCATGTGCTAGGAACTGTGCCAGGTGCTCAACATAAACCAAGAAAAAATTCCTGTTCAGAAAGAAATTACAGTCTAAGAGTGGTAAGTGGAGAGGCACACAAGTAAATAGGCAATGAAATATCAAGTGATGAACAGGAAGGTGTTTTATGAACACAAAGTAGAAGTACTTAACTCAATCCTGGGGACTCAAATAACCTTTCCAGGAGAAGTGGCTTTACCGGAGACATGAAAATTAAGTAAGTATTAGCCAAATGAAGGAGGTAGATATGGGGCAGTAAATCATACCAGAGGGAACAACTTGTAAGAAAGCACTCCCTACATTTAAGGGACTATATCAAGCAGTCAGTGGAATGTATCAAGCAGTCAATCAAATTCTCTTTCCTGGGAAGTTTGAATGCAATTTGTGCAGAGGAAAAAAAAGGGTTCAGATAATAGTTGTGTAGGCAGAGAAGCAGAAAAGAAGCATTTAGAAAGTTCTTCAGAGTCTTCAGAAGGAGAAGCAACAGCGGATGGCTGCTTCTAAAGGGACAATGTGACCAAGTCACCAGAGAGCTTCACACTGGACCAGAAGCATCACTGTTGATCACAGGGTCTGCTGCTGTATCCTGAGCAATATATACCGTTTTCCATGCAGCTATTACAAGAGCCTATAAGAACTCTTCAGTTGTGGGAGGCAATCCCAACTTGAAAATAATTAACCAATGTAAAATTCAGTGGTGGAGCTTGAATTCAAGCATGGCTGAATGTAATGGTTTAAATTATATCACCAGAAAAAGAACTCCTCACTTTCTCTCCATCTCCCAGCTCTGCTTTCCTTTCCTTTCCTTTGTCTTCATGTCTCCCTCATACAAACTGTCCACAAATGGCCTCCATTAACAGTTCCAGTTTTACATTATACCTAGTCAAGAGACCCATCTTTCCCAAGAGTTCTAGTAATAGTTTGGGTCTTGTACCCACCCATGAACCAATTACTGTGACCAGGAACAGGTGGTTCTCCTACTGCTCTAAGACATACTATTTACCCCTTGGTCAGGGTCAGCCCCACCTAGTCACATGGACTGAGTTATGTAGCTCTTCAATGGAAAATTGAGATGTAGTCATTAGCAAGGGGTGAATGGAAGTCAAGAAGACGGAAACAGCAGGTGTCTTGCATAGATGGTTCCCTGCATCCTTATTTCCTGGTCCACTTTAAACAAGTTTTCAGTAGCTGAGGTGAACTGAGCATGATTTTTGTTCCTTATAGCCCAAAAGCACCTAGCAAAAATAACCACTGGAACACAGTCCTGTATGAAATAGACTTTCACATGTATGACATGCAGGTTTTAAATAGAAGGTGGCTATCCGCAAGTGTACATGGCTAAAATGGCCAGATGAAGAACCAAATCCTTCCACATTGCATACCCATGACAACAGTGTAGACACAACCCCAGTTTTCAGAGCCTGAAGCCATTTAGGACTCTTCCTTCGTCTTAAAGTTAGCTAGAAATCTTTTGTGATGAAATGATTGCTTCATCTTCTCTCACTTTAATTAGAGTAGTTGATTTTCAAAATGCCTAGCACAACAGCTGGAGCAGAGTCAGTTCTTTAAAAAACTGTTGGCCTTAAATTCCACAAATGTTAACAATCAACAGGTGGTGTGCTACGTTTGATAATAAAAAATGGTATAATACAAAGACTTGGTTCTCATGAAACTCTGAGTGTATTCAGGAGAAAAAACATGAATTGTAGTACAGTGTTTTATTAACTACAACAAGGATGGATACTTCATACAGATGTATCACAGAGGAGGAAGTAATTAAATAGAAGAAGGGGTGGTTTTGGCAAGTGTTCCTGAAGGAAGCGAAAGCTAACTCAAATTTTGATAGGTGAATAGGAATTTGATAAGCGGCTATGAGGAAAGGGCACTTCCAGGGGAGGGTGGGTGGAGGGCACAATCAAAGCAAAGTCATGGTGTCGCAGAACAATCTACTAGTGATACAAAACTATTACAGAAATAGAAAATGTGAGTTTAGGGAGCAGCAAGAGATGATGTCAGTAGGACAAGCAGTGATCCGAGTGTCTCTTATGCAATCAATTGAACAAGCCTAGCTTAAGAATATTCCAGATAGAGATAATCTAAACATTTGGCAATAGGACATTGATTAAATATACAGTGGAATACTAAGTAGGCAAAAGATGATGCTGCAGAAGGCTACTTAGCATCAGAAGAGGGGGAACGGGAAGTTGGGTAGGGAGGGATGGAAGGAGGAGAGGGGGGAGGGAGGGAGGAAAATAAGCAGGAACCTAACTTATACGGCTTGCTATGGTTTTCCAGAAATCCAGATGCAGGCAGGGAACCTGCAAACAGACCTGAATGTGAGTCACAGTCACTTTCAGTGTCGGTGAAAGATATTGCTAAGGGATGACCCTAGGGCCAACCTTCCTTCTCCCTTACTAACAGAACCTCAATTTTGATTGGGGCACCAGGATGTCTAGCCTAGAAAAATCAAGGCAGGTCCATTCCTCCTTGCTAGGGGCTCATTTTCAGAGTCTTCCTGGGTGATTTGGTGACTAAATTCTGGCCAACTATTTGGGACTAGGAGAGTGGGTTCTGGAAAATGTTTTTCTTCCATGAAAAAAAATGGAGGTTCCCTTTTCCACAGGAATTCTTTTCTTCCTGTTGTAGAGGAGGAAAAAAAATCTTTTCCTTCTATCCTCCTAACTTCTCCAGCTGAAGCCCTATAGACAGACAAAGACAAATTAAGACAGGAAAAAGAAACCGAATTTATTTACCTGTGCATTGTGCATAGATCCAGTAGAAACTCAGTGATGTATGACTCAAATGGGTGGGTTTATCTTAATAAAGAGCAATCATTTTGTAGAGAAATGACCAGACAAAGGAAAAGGGGGTATAGGCTTTTAGGGGCAGCAAACTGTGGCAAGGTAAATGTATGAGGGGAACCTAATGAAAGCCAAGGGTTATTTTAGTAAGATTGGTTCGCAGACCCATCTTGGGGCTGGCTCTCCATCTTTCTCATGGCCACAAGACTTCCCAGGAAAGGGGCTTAGAGCAGCCCTCATTTCTCAGAAGTTTTCTTTTAGTCAGATAAGGAAAGCTCCAAGAAGGCTTTCTTATGCATCTGTTGACTCCTATTTGCCTCCAGCTCAAAACAATCCTTAATGACAAAATGGCATATTTTGCAGTGGCATATTCAGATCCCCTACATTGTTTTGAATGTGGTTTGTAATGATAGAATTTTTTTTTTAGTTTAGTTATTTTTAGAGAGAGAGTACATGCATGCGCACGAGCAGGGGAGGGGCAGAGGGAGAGGAAGACAGAGGATCCCAAGCAGGTTCCACACTGTCAGCACAGAGCCTGATGTGGGTCTCAGTCTGACAAACCTGTGAGATCATGACCTGAGCCAAGATGAAGAGTCGGATGCTTAAGAGACTGAGCCACTCTGGTGCTCTGTAATAAAATAATTTTTGTAGTGATGGCAGCCTTCTTGTAACCATGCAGTGGTAAGTCTATTTAGAACCCAGTACTGGGCAGAATGCACGGATATAAAAGAAATAAGGGTGCCTGGGTGGCTCAGTTGGTTAAGTGTCTGATTTCAGCTCAGGTCATGATCTCATGGTTCATGGGTTTGAGCCCCACATTGGTCTCTTTGCTGACAGCTCAGAGCCTGGAGCCTACTTCATATTCTGTGTCTCCCTCTCTCTCTTTCCCTCCCCCACATGTGCTCTCTCTATCAAAAATAAACATTAAAAAAAGATTTTCTAATAAATAAATAAAAGAAATAGAAGTTATAGTCCCTGAGACCAAAAGCCTATAATCCAGAGTGTCAAGACATGTGCACATGAATTAACAGAACACTTACAAAACAACTTACAGTATTAGTCAGTGCTAACTAACATGGAATTGACGGCAGCCCTCCAGAATTCACTGTTGGTAACTCTGTCCTGCCAATGTTTCTTGCCAATCCAGCTAGATGGATGAAGCTTTTAGGAAAGATGTGACATTTAGAGAGGATTCTACTCTCAAATTCTTATCTTTTTAAAATACATTGCTGCCCCTGTTTAAACATGACTAAGCTTTCACTCAGAAAGGGAATAGTCTATCAAAAAAAAAGCATCGGGCCAGACATTGGGCTTCAGTCTTGGTAAAGGCACTTTTAGCTGTTGGACATCATGAAGGTCACTTAAACATCTGGGATTTTCGTTCCTGATTTCTAAATTGGAGATAATGATCCATCCGACAATATTTCCTGAGCACTTAATAAGTGTTGGACACTATTTTAGGCGATAAGGATATAGCAGTGAACTAGAGATGAAGTCCCTGCCCTCATAAACAGTAGTTATCAATAAACAAATATATACTCTATCAAGATGCAGTAGTGGGCCCAATGGAAAAACATAGAGCAGGGGTAAGGAAGATAAAAGAATGGCAGCATGTAAGTGGGAAGGGGAGCTGCAATTTTACATAGAATGGTCAAGAACACCACTTTGATAAGAGACTTGCATTTCCTTCCTTGTGTGTTGCATGCGCATGCACAGGCCTGCTTTTCTGGGGGCTTACGGGAGGAAGTCAAGTGACTGAAAATATGTAAAAAGTGCTTGGTAAATTATTCTATGTGAACATAAGGTGTTATTATCAGTGTTATTATTGCAGGGGAAGTCTAAACTCCTTAGTTTGACATTTAAGATCCTAAGCAACACAACCTTTCCAACCCACCTTTCCAGTTTTGTATCTACTCTCCAGTATAAGCCTAACTTCCAGATTTATCTAATTCACTTGGCAATTAATCATATACCACCTCATGTTGCTTCTCCTATTATTTCTTCTGTTTAAATCCTTTATTATTTCACTTTTCAGAAATTCTGTGTCCCAATAAAATGATAAACTTCTCTATATCAGAGTTTTTCTATAAACGTCTTGAGCATAAAAGGTGTTCAATAATTTCTATTGATTTTGTTTGACATACTGGTTTACTGTTTCTCATCACTTCAAAAACCATCACTTGGTTTGGAATTGAAGTTACACTCGATTTTGTCTGAGTTTTGAATTGCATTATTTATCCTAGAAGCAGATATTTGAGAAGCAGAATTTTGAAAAATTCTGCATTGTTAAAGAGGGTCTTTAACAGCGGTTAGGACTTCCCCTAAGTATTACCTCAGTGTCATTCAGACCAATAAGGTATGGTAGAAACTGTTAAGTACCAATCAAGGTTTCAGTAGGCATAATAATAATAATCCTCCAAAAATATCTACATCCTAATCTCTGGGACCTATGAATATGTTACCTTACATGACAAAAGGCCCTTCATGGATGTGATTAAGTTAAGGATCTTGAAATGGAGAGATTCTTCTGGATTATCTAGGTGTACCCAAGGTAATCACAATGGTTACAAGCCAGGGAATATAGGCTGTCTCCAGAAGCTGGGACCAATAAGGAAGGAAAAAATTATCCCCTCAGAGACTCCAGAAGGAATGCATAGCCCTGCTGGTCCTTTGATTTTAGCCCTGTAAGACCTATTTTCAGACTTTCAATTTCCAGAACTGTAAGCTAATACATTTGTGTTATATCAAGCTACTGAATTTGTGGTAATTTGTTACAGCATCAGTAGGAACTACCCACGTGGTATAGTAAAAACAACCTTGAATTAGAGATCTGTCACAGTCTAGCCACTACTGCCTGCATATTAATTGTTAACCTCAGGAAACTCAGTCCACCTCAGTTTTCTTTCCTGTAACATGAAATTATTCTTGCCTTACAGTGTTGTTATAAAGACAGATAAAATTATTTAGGTGCACGCTTTGTAAAGTGTTTTGTGTTACATACGTCAGGTGTAAAACTTTAAGCTTTTCTTAATGAGGGTGAGAACTGGAATGAAGATATCTGTCCTTGGTGCATCAACGCCTTCAATATTATACCATAGCCACCCCTGTTGTTTTAGAAGGGGACAGCCACCCAGCACATTGTCACAACCATCTCTCCACAACCAAATTGAACATGATGAACTGATTACAGTATTCTCTGACCAGGAGCCAAGACACAACCATAGAGTCCTTCTTAACCCACCTTCAGAGAGTTGCTATGGGGCGCCTGGGTGGCTCAGTCGGTTAGGCATCTGACTTCAGCTCAGGTCATGATTTCACGGTCCTTGGGTTCGAGCCCCGCGTCGGGCTCTGTGCTGACAGCTCAGAGCCTGGTGCCTGTTTCGGATTCTGTGTCTCCCTCTCTCTCTGCCCCTCCCCTGCTTGTGCTCTGTCGTGCTCTGTCTCAAAAATAAAAAAGAATTTAAAAAAAGTTGTTATCAACCAACTAGAGCTAGGGTGAAATAATTTAATTCAAATCCCTGGTCTAGTAGGTTAGAAAGTTTGGTTCCTTGGCCAACAGCATGGACATCACTGTGAGCTTCTTAGCAATGCCCACATAAGACCTACATAATCAGAATCTTCATTACAACAAGATCCTTGGGTGAGTCCTGTGTACTAGTTCAGAGGACATATTTTGGAGTGGGTTGAATCCCGGTTGTGCAGGTTACTAAGGTGTGGCCTCAACCAAAGTGTCTAAATCACGGAAGCCTGTTTTCTTGCCTATACAGTGGAGAACAATACCCACCCCCCCTGAGTTGCTGTGGAAATCAGAGAAGGCACATATAAGGCCTTTTACATAGTGCCTGCCAACAATATTCAGTTAATAACAGTTATTTTCCTTGTATCATTTGCAGCATCTCTAGCTGTTAACCATACTACACATCCATATAGTACTACTGGAGCCACTTGGCAGGGACGATTTTCAAAGCCATCCACGCCCATCAGTGGGGGTGGGGGAGAGGGAAGAAGGACAAGAAAACCGTCCGCAATGCCATCTCCAAATACGCAGGATACTGTCCGTTTTGCAACACATGTGAAACGTCGGGGAGTTCCTTGTTCTCAGATTTTCGCTGCACGTGGCTTTATTAGAAACCGTCTGCTAGAGTCTAGACACATACATGGAGTCTGGTGACCTGTGGGAAGGAGCAAGGGCCAGAATTCCTGCCCAGTCGCTCTGGGCCCTAGTCCTCTACCTTAGTCTCCTTAACTTTCCACCTGCCGCTGGTCACCTTGCAGCAGAACGCTGACCCTCCAGCCCCTGCCCCGCTACCCACCCCCCACCCCCCTGCCGCGCGGCAAGTAGCCGCTGCAAACCCTTCCCGGGGGACCTGGAAGGCTGGGCTGGGGTGCGGCGGGGGCGGAGCTCGGCGCCCTGCTGCCGCCGCCACCGCCGCCGCTGCCTGCGAAGCTGCAGCCCCTTCCCCGGATGCTCCGGCCCGGCGGCGCTGCCCTCCGTGGACAGGTGGGCGCATCCCGGGCCTGACGGAGGAGCAGTCGGGCACGTGAACTCCCACCTCCAATTTGGCTCCGTGCCGGGCGGCGGCGGCTGCAGCCCCGCGGTGGGGGCGGCCCCCGCGGTCTCCGCCCGGCTCCTGCGCGCCGCCTCTGCTCTTTGCATAGTAATTTCAGTTCCTGCGAGCACCCAGCTAGCTCCCGGAACGGGGCGAAAAAGGACCGCCGCTCCGGAGCCCGCCGGAGCTATCCGTGTGGCGCCGAGAGCCGCCGCTTGGGATATGCGACGGGAAACCCCCGCCACAGCGCAGGCAGCGGCCCCGCGGCGCCGGGGAGAGCCCAGCGAGAGCAGGTAGGCGACCGGCGGCCGCGGGAGGAGACGCCCCCCTGCGCCACCTCTGCCCGGCGTCCAGCCCGGGAGACCGGAGCTTTGTGGTGTGCTCGGTACCGCCGGGGGTATGGATTCGGTCCCACATTTTGCCCGCTGATCGTTTGCCTGTTGCTCTTGTCCCCATCCCGTCCTGCGCTCCAGGAGGGGCCGTCTTTCTCGCAGGTGATGAATTTCTCTGCAAGGTCATTGCTCCCTTAGGCTCTGGCTTTGAAGGTAAATGGGAGACGAAGCCTGCTGTTCTTGTTCTTGGGCTGGGAGGCGTGGGGATTATAATCCATCAGGTCTGCACACTGTGAATATCCAAACAGGGGTGTGTGTGTGTGGTGTGTGTGTGTGTGTGTGTGTGTGTGTGTGTGTGTTTGGCAATACTATACTTGTAATTTTCTCATTTTCCCATGTCTATTTTCTTTAGAGTCAAAACACTGTGGTTTTCATATATTTCATATGTGTGTGTATATACATGTATATGTGCGTTTACCCACATACACACTTGCATATATAGTTTATCTTGAGAGAGGTGGAGAGAGGAGGGGAGGCAGAGGCTGATAAAGGGAAATCATTGTAGAGACCTGTTCAGTATGTAGAGGTGAACTTTGGAACCACATTAAGTCAGGGTAGAGACTAGAGGCTATCAAGGTTCTGCAGAGATGGATCTTAGGAAAAAATCTGAAGAACACTGCCAGCCGATATACACACAACAGATTTTCACGCTATCCAGGCAGATCTAAAAGATAGATGCAAAATTTCAGACACAACAGTGGACTATAAAAGAGGAGGTGCAGGGGAAGAGGGGTTCTTGGACACTGGGAAGTGAATTTTGGGTGGTGGGAAGGCAGCAGACAGCCGTCAGGTTTGAAGGGCCTCCTGGAGAAGCAGTGGGAGAAATCTCTGCTTGGAGTGTAGGCAGTTCAAGGTTAAGATGATGTGAATGTCCAGAAAGCAGCAGAGGCGGTGGGGAAAAGGCAAGGGTTGGAGGAGGGGAGAAAGCAGCTCAGAGTCACCGAGAAGCAAGCACCTTTTATTAAGGGGATCTTCCTGTTAAAGCAAACCTGGATATGCTCCATCGCAATATTTTTCACAACACATTTGTGAAAGAACCATCAGTCCGTGTCTTCATTTTATTTTTGCGGGGAATCTGGGTCATGATGGGACTGAAAGAAACTGAAGTGTTTACAACCCCAGCAAGATTTGGGGAGAGAGTTGATTAAGGCTTAGTCTCATGAAATATTTACACATCTCTTGCGTGGGCTTTTGTTTGCTCTTGTTGGTGCTGCTGCATATTTTACTTCGATAATGCTTTGAGTGTACTTCTCTTGAATGTGCTTATTTTCCAGTTATAAACTATTCTTTCTTTTCCATTGTGTTCACCATTGGCCTGCCCTGAGCCTGGGAATAAAGACACATGAGTCACAGCATAAAGAAGAAAATCTGGTCTGTTGCTATCTGCGAATGACAGGAGTTTGTATTAGAGAATGTTCTTTAAATAGAATCACCAAGAGCACTTTTTAAGTTTTTATGTGTTGGGGGAGGGGAGGAAATGGGTTGTTGATTCACAAACAGGAAAAAAGAGTAGTAATCGCCATTGCAAGTCTAGATGTTATATCACTGGGATTTATTTTGGAAACAGAGCAGAGGAACTCACGCTGAGCCACGTACAGTGTGTTGTGGTGTGGTGAGGCTTCACCTAATCATTAACTAGACTTTTATGAAAATGATGAGGGAAAAAAAAAAAAAGCATGGCTTCATATGGGAAGTGGAGGCCTGAAACATGACCTGAATCGGATCAGTCTCAACTGGAGGTCGGGGTGAGGTCCAACAAGCCATTTTGAAATTTGGGTATTTTTTAATTGCCTCAATACACTTGCCTTAATTATTTGTCCCTGCAACATTTTCTTGACTGTGCCTCAAATATACTTATGAGATATAGGTCTCCTTCACTGTATGAATTCCCAGTCAAAAAACCTACAACTTATGGGGAAGCATTAAAATGTCCGTCATGGAATCCAAAATCATAAAAGATTGGGAGTCAGGACACGCAGTTCCAGCCCCAGCTCACGCATGAGTTCTTTCAGTGCTAGCAATTTCTGCCCTCTGTGCACTCATTCATTGATTCATTCATGCAATCAACCTTGTTTATCTAGAACTCACCATGGTCCTCGTCTGTGGAATAGAAGACTGAGCGAGACACAGCCTCTGCTGGCAGAACTGGGCAGGGAGTGAGTACCACCTGGTTCAGTGCTCTGACAGGGCCTGTAGACCATGCTGCAGAAGTCAGGTCGTGGAGGTAGAGAGGACGAGGACTGTGTGCAGAGACCTGAAGAACAAGAGGAACTAGTTTGGTAAAGAGGAGAGAGAGGAGCAGTCCTGGTACAGGGGCCAAAACGTGAAGAGGCTCAGGAATAACAGGTAGCTCTGGGTGGGTGAAAAACTGAGAGAAGATGGAGACGGAAAGATATATGTGAAAGGAAGCAGACCCACCCTCACACTGAAGTCCGGCAGGGCCACTAACTCATCTGGTCATGACTGTAAACTGTTTGACCTGGGTAAGTTAGGTACATGCATATCCAGGGAGGCTCTATGTTGTTCACATCACCCAATGTTATACCCTTCAAATATCTAGAAACACTATTCACTATTTTTTTTTAACGTTTATTTATTATTGAGAGACAGAGCGTGAGCGGGGGAGGAGCAGAGAGAAAGAGGGGGACATAGAATCTGAAGCAGGTTCCAGGACCAAGGTGTCAGCACAGAGCCCGACGCAGGGCTCGAACTCACAAACCACGAGATCATGACCTGAGCCGAAGTGAGACGCTTAACCGACTGAGCCACCCAGGTGCCCCCCTATTCGCTAATTTGTAATAACCTGATTAAAAAGGAGATGTACCCTTGAAAAAGTCATAATCCTCTATGTCTCAATTTCTTCATCCATGAAATGTCTGCCCCCTACTTTGCCTATTGTGAGAATAAAAGGGAATGAGAGAACGGAGATTGGAGTTTTATAGGAGGCAGGGGATCTTATTTTTATGACAACAGTGCTCAGGGCAAAAAGATGGAAAGTACTGTATATGCCAGGGATTAATTGTCCCCAATGACCCAAAAGGCAAAAGTATGATGGTTTGAAAAAGTGGATGAAAAAAAAAAAAAGTAACTCAGAAACATGTACTAAAGAGAGCCAAAAGGTCTCACACAATTCTTAAATTATGTCTTAAGTGAGGGAAATGTATATAGCAACCCCATGGCAATCAATAAGTGCCCTTCTAGAACTGGTCACAACCCATTGTGAAGTCAGTTTACTGGGTCTGATGGCATTTTTATTTTCAAAAAAATGAAGTAGAGTAAAACAGAATAGAAGGGTAAGTAAGTATAGTTCATGGAACTTTTTGATTAAATATATGTTTATATGTATATATACACATCCGACTATGATGTAGATTGTATATCTTATTATGCATCATGTTCCAAAAAGTCCAAAAGCCAGTGCTTTAAGTGACACAAAGAAGAGATGCTTCCCGTTTGTCAGACCCCAAGAGTCAACAGGAAATCTGATACACAAGCATTTACACAATATTCTGAAAGGCAGAACTGCCTTGAGAAAGGCAAGACATTATGACTTACCATTAATTCATGACACTAAAGTCAGATGAGAAGGAGGTCCTTGGGGACTGCATTAATCTAGAAAGGCTTCAAGGAGAAGGTAGAATGTGAGCTAGTTTATGAAAGATGAATGGATCTGGGTGGGCAGTGTGGAAGGAGTGGTGATATAGAAGGAAGAAGTAAAGAATGAGGCAGGGTAGTGTGAGCTTTATTTAAGAAACATTTAGAAAAGAAAATGAGTATCGAGGTGGGGGGAGAGAATCACCGCAGGATTTCCGTTTAGACTAAAATATTAGCCAAGAGTTGTTATTTTGTATATAAGATTTCTTTTCCTAATACTACTCCATTAAGAAAATCTAGTCATGGGGCGCCTGGGTGGCGCAGTCGGTTAAGCGTCCGACTTCAGCCAGGTCACGATCTCGCGGTCCATGAGTTCGAGCCCCGCGTCGGGCTCTGGGCTGATGGCTCAGAGCCTGGAGCCTGTTTCTGATTCTGTGTCTCCCTCTCTCTCAGCCCCTCCCCCGTTCATGCTCTGTCTCTGTCTGTCCCAAAAATAAATAAACGTTGAAAAAAAAAATTAAAAAAAAAAAAAAGAAAGAAAATCTAGTCAGCATGGCCATAACATCATAAATCTGTCATTTCCTCCCTTTAAAAAACTCTCATTTGCAATAATTCACTGGCTAGGCCTTGTTTCAGTTGAATTCAATGAACTATTGAAATTACGCCATATACCACATTGTAGCATGAGCATTTCGTTTCCCAGAACACAAGTACCATCATTGGCACAGAGGGGCAAGGGTGATCAAGTGACTATCACAAATCCAGCAAACCTTTCTATTCTCTCCTACAAGTCTCCTTTCCTGTGTGCCTCGTAGGTAAAAACCCCCGTGTTAGAAACCAACAGCTTCTTGAAGATGAATCAGACCACTTGGTACTCATAACCCCAAAAGAAAGGGCAGAACCTGCCAGATTTTATTTTTTCAGTTGCTCTATGACTTGTCCGGCATTTTAGTAAAATGTTTGAGTATGTTTGCATGCATTTTGAGAAATTAACATCAGTGTGTTTTGCTGCAACCCGAGCTATTAGGAGATAAAATCAGAGGAGAATGTCTTCACTTGTGTTTCTTAAAATGTTTGGTGGGCTTCTTTCAGCTCTTGCTACCTTTCCTATGGAATAGAACAACATTATGATATTAATACCCTTTTGAAAACAGGTATACCTTCAACCAGAAGAACAGTGCCAGTTAAAACAGAGACTCGGGTACCCAAATTAGTTGATTTGGAGTTCAGTCAAATATGGAGATTCACTTTTCTATAAAGATGTCCTGGACTCCTTTTTCATCTTCCTTCATCAGAATCTTTAGATTACTGATAAGCTAGCTTAGTTGCATAAGAGTCAAGTCCGGAATAACAAAAACACTTAGAGGCTGCATTTGAATTGAAAAGACTTTATTGAATTTCATGGGGGAAAATGTATATGAGCTTACAATTTAGATTACTTACTGTCTTGAATGCCAGTGAGAAAAATTTTCACAGCTTTTTATTTGGGCTTATTGGAGTTGCCAGCACAATAACAGCTTTCTGATTTTTCATGTCTATAATTAGATCGTCGGCTTTATTTTAAAGCTGTCAGCATAATTGGGGGCCTGAATTATTATTACCAGGTAATAATAACGGACCCTTAGCTGGAAGGCTAAATGCTGTGACCTATTGAATCTGAATCCGAATCTAAATGTAGGGCTTGGAAATCTATATTTTTTGATGGTCCTAAAATGATTCCAATAGCCAGACTTGAACACCACTGTTCAGTCTTGCCTTTACTTACAGGGGAGAAAAAAAGATAACAGGTGAGCCCCAGATGAGTGAATAATGTGTCCTCATGATTGTTAGAGCTGGGGCTAAAACCTAGACCTCTTCTTTCTAATTCTCTACTGATTCTCTGCTGAGGGGGGAAGGAATGGGGTCTGAAGAGAGGATATGAATGGCTCCAGAGTGGTGGGGGTAAGGGAATCTAATTATTCCTGCAGCCCTTCCTCCAAAATTGAGAGTCAATGCTGTGAGCCTTTCTAAGTGACAACGCAGTGATCTCTCTCCCAGAGGTCTGATGTGGCAGAAAAATTGTGGGCATCAGCTGTGCAATCTGAGGCAGGGAGCCTTCTTGGACTTACTTACACACCAGATTCCACTTAAACATGTTAATTCTTGGGTCTTAAACCCGGTGGATACCCAAGCCAACCCTACTGCTTTAGTCAGTAGTCACAGCTTGTGACACTTGCAGAACCAAGCAAACCTTGAAAATACTCAAGGCTAGAGAGTAACAGTTCACAGTCACAGGCACCTCCAGGGACCTCAGCACTCTTGCTAATTCAGTAACAGACAGCTGGACAGAGAGCTCCAGTGCTCCTTAAAAGACCACATTTCCATCTACTAATTTTCTAGAGAAAAGGAGTTGCAGAGGATCCTTTTTTAAGCCTGAATTGCAAATGGTCCAGCAAAGTGGAAGATCTAGTTCAGGGGGAGTAATCAAGATGTTTTATGGGGATAGACTCTTGATTGTTTTTTCAGCATATTGATTTCTAAATAGTCTAAAATTAAAACAATCATATTGTGTCTATGGGAGACTCTTCTCTTTCTTTATAATGTACAACTTTGGGTAAATTAAATGCTTGAGGGAGCTAAACATTTGTGTTCACTATATTTTCTGAGTAATCAGAGCATCTTTTTTTGTTTCAATTCTTGTTGACAATTTTTTTTCTAAAATGTTATAGTCTGTGCCTTATAGTCTGCCTTAATGAGTACACTATAGCAGATATCATCGGGATTCAGAATTTTGCATCAGCTCCAGATTTTTATTCCAAATTATGTCTGTGTAGGACAGGGCTGCTGAATATAATATAGACATTTTTAATCATCTTTCTTCTTTTTTAGTCTGATATGAATTTGCTTTCTCCCGATACACTTCTCAAAAATTGTTGTTCAAGGGGCACCTGGGTGGCTCAGTCAATTAAGCGTCCAACTTCGGCTCAGGTCATGATCTCACAGTTCATGAGTTCAAGCCCCACAATCAGGTTCTCTGCTGTCAGCACAGAACCTGCTTCAGATCTTCTGTTCCCCTCTCTCTCTGCCCCTACCCCGCTCTCTCTCTCAAAAATAAACATTAATTTTTTTTAATTGTTCAAAATGCAAGATATAATTGATTCATCATGGAGTCCACTTTGTTGGACTTTGGTCATTGCCTTTGCCATTACATCATTTTGGAATGCTCAATCCTTCATCCTAAATTAGCTTCTCAATCCCCTCAAAACATGGTTTAGAGATCAATTATTTCAGTGAACCCTCCGTGATTCTTATGCCCTGTCTCTAACTACTTTCTTATACAGAGCATGAATTTTTAATTTACACTTGGTAATATTTTTTTTCTAAGCACGGCTTTCTTTGAATACTATAAATTATTTCTCCTTGAAAAATGCAGGTAAAAATGAAGCAACTAGAATTTTAATGCTAATGAGGATTTTAATCAGTGCGAAGGTTAATAAATGGATATGCATTTTCCCTTGCATCCTTGAATGAGTAGAAATTGCTTCTGACAAATGAGTGTGGAGGTTTGGTCTTGTTTTCATGTTGAACATGTTCCGAAAGCAGTCACCGAGCAGAAATCTGTCAATGTCAGGGTTAGGGGCTGAGCTCTCATTAAGTGAAAATGCCTATGCAATCTCCTTTCACATGGGGATGATTTTGTGTCTACACGTATAGATACTCAGAGCAGAAGAATCCTTTGCTGTGAGCATCTGAGAGACCCGATACATTTCACTTAATGTGGCCAGACCTCAGGTTTGAAGATGTATATACCAGGTCAGAAATTAAAAACTGGCACAGTTTGTGGGCCCAGCAGGAAGATCATGTTTTATTTGACTTGCAGGTATTTATTTTTCATTAAGGCAATATTTAAAACTTAAGAGATATATTATAAAAAATGAGACACTGATACATACTCTCTGGGTAGAAGCTAAGTAACAGTATGTGCTACATCTTTATTTCATTATAGTCTCCACTACTCCCTACTGTCTCTCTGACACTGAGGCTTCATAGAAGCCACTTGTGCTCAGCAACTTCAGTTAATAGGGATTGAGTTTGTGATGTTTTCTAAATATCCCTGGGCCCTCCAGTGCTGTGACTGTACTCATGAAACTGATGTGACTCTACAAAGTAGAGAGATCATTGTGGTCAATGTCATTGACTCCCGTAAACTATCACGAGAGTCTAAAAAGTTTCCATCATCAAAACATGCAGATGCTGCAAAAGGTTAATGAATACAAACTGGGTTGATGTGGTCTGTTAGTAAGAGAAGAGTGAATTTTTCAGTTTGCTTATTTTTTACCGTACCACTTTTGGCAGCAAGCAAACAAAATCAACCGTCCGTAGAACAGTTCATTTCTTCTTTAACCAATAACTACAATTTTACATCAGATTGCTTTATGTGTGTTTAAATACACCATATCTTTATGTTACATACGACTCTTTAGCTATATGCCAAACTTGCCTAGCCTCCTGAACGCCCAAAGCATATCTCAGTCTTTCAGGTAATGGTGAGGTCTATTTCATAGGCTTGGCAATTGAGAACCAACTGTCAGAAGTAGTATCAACTCTTATCCCAGTTTGTGTCTGTGTCTGTACAGCTGAGAAATGTGCATCTAACAATGGCAGTTGGCTGTGCTTTTAACTCATCCCTGAGATCACTACATAGTGTGGCCACTGGATTGTTTGGAACTCGTCTGTTACTAGGGCTGACAATAAGCTGACTGTGTCACAGTTGATCATTCACATTAGAAGTAAAGACATATGCCCTTCTGAGACAATAGGATGAAAACCTCAGGCAGATCTCAAAAATAGAGAAAGCTCTTAATTAATAGCTCTCTGAAATCACTTTCTTTCTCAACTACCGCTGCCACTTTCCTTCCTCGTGCACACTTTGCTGCGTACCACCCCCACACTGTGCCTCCCACCTCGCTTCTAAAAACATCCTCACATCAAATTATTAATCCCAAAGTGTCGGTGCTTCACCATCTTCACTCTAAGAAGACGGGGCTGAGAATAGTATCAGTGGAAGCCAACAGAGGACACGGGGCTACATTGACTCTGTGCTTTCTTTGGACAGAGCGCATTTCCATGTAGAATGATGTCCGCATCTTCATAACACCTAAAATGTATTGATAACTTGTAAGAGACCATAGGTGTTAAAATTCTTTAGGGGTCAGGGGCGCCTGGGTGGCGCAGTCGGTTAAGCGTCCGACTTCAGCCAGGTCACGATCTCGCGGTCCGTGAGTTCGAGCCCCGCGTCAGGCTCTGGGCTGATGGCTCGGAGCCTGGAGCCTGTTTCCTATTCTGTGTCTCCCTCTCTCTCTGCCCCTCCCCCGTTCATGCTCTGTCTCTCTCTGTCCCAAAAATAAATAAAAATGTTGAAAAAAAAATTTAAAAAAATAAAATTCTTTAGGGGTCAAGGTAATTTTTTTCTTAGTGATTTGAAATAACATAAACTTAGTTACACTAAAACTTTCATGCTCTTATGAAGAACTGTTCTATTTCCCTGGCGGTTATTTGGATGTCTAAAATTGTAATGATGAGTTTTTAAAGATCATCCCTCACTACTTTTGAGTAGTGAGTCTAACTCTCAGAGAGGGATGATAAAAGTTAATAATGTGAGCTTGATGGATTGGGGATATGTCAGCTACTTCTGCTTTGCAAATGAAATAAAAGCATTCCTCAAACTGGAAATAGGATTTTATTTAGGAGATGAAGTATAGAATGTGAAAGGGGACCGGCTGAAGCTCTGATTTGAGGAAGATAGATGCTTGGATCATTTAATAAATTTGTATCGAGTACTTGATATATATGTTAGGCCCTTTGCTATGTGCTAGGGATTCAAAAATGAATAAAACATAATCTGAACTCTCAAATAATTCCCAGACTCCTGGCCTACATAAACATATTAATAAATATGCTCAGCAGCATTAGAGTGGGTTCTTTTCCTGGTGAGGTTCCTTGGGAATTCCCCTACAGCCTAACAACCAGGCTTCTTTCTCTGTCCCAAACAGACCTCTCTCTTCCTTCCTCTAGGCCCTAGCAATTCACTTAATTTCCGTTCCCCTTCAGAGCTTCGCCACCTGCTCACCACACCTGGGTTCCTTTCTTCCAGCCAGGCCAGCTTGAAAACTGGAGGAAGCCTTTCCCACACCACACTTCCTTAATGTCGTCAAAAATGAAATGGTAGACATATGTATTTTCAACTTCATCTTGTTAAAAACAACGAAGAAACAGAGGGGAGCAAATGTGACCAAGATAGGGAAGGTGTAAGATTAAGAAATCTTCCAGGTTTCTGTGGGCAGGTAGTTTATATACTGTAGGAAATTTCCTCCCCATGAAAATACCAGAACCTCAATGTAACTTCATCGCCCCTCATTTTTTTCTATTCAAGAAAACATCTACAAATGCAAGTGAGATAAATGAGAGTAACATTATTATAAAAATTACTTTATCATTGAGATCAACATAACTGACATTACAGAAAACTGCTCTAAATTAGTCTTTTAATAAATCATTTGTTGTCATTGGTACTTTACCATTGCTTATAAATGGTTTGTAATATGCTAGTGTATTTTAAGACAAGTGAAAGGCCGCCATTTGGGATTATTAGACTCGCAAGGATCACCTTCTCCCTTGGAAGATGATCTTGAATCAGAGCATTATTGGGTAATATACCCATTTCGGAGTACTGAAAACACTTGGGGTTTTCTTAGTTGTTGGGTTAAATATCCCCTGCCTTCATGCTATCCTTTTTTCCTAACATGGTGCTTATCACTCTTCCCTGGTCTTCCTCTTCAGGGTTAAGACCCTAGAGTTTAAGTGGTAAATCACATCTCTGGATTGCCTGGTGAGTGATTCCATTTTTGTGTATTCACTCCTGCTGAGAAGAGAACTTTCTTGCTTTGCTGCCCAGAAGGTAGCAGCACAGGGGAAATAAGAGAAGAGGCAGTACCTAGATTTCAGAACTAAGGATGGTAAGTGAAAAAGAATGAAAAACCAACCAAACACGTGGGGAAGAGGAATTTAGTTGAGGTAAATGAGGATCAAGAGCCTAAGGGAACCACTCAGGGCACTTTTGCTATCTTGGTTCTAGGGCATAAGAGAACCCTAGTACATTTCTCTTCATCCATTTGCTTTCCACTGTAAGGAAATGGGTGATGAGTAGACTACAAATCTGTCCAGTTAATGAGCTCAGATTCTTTCAAAACTTCATTCTTTAGCCTTTTCTGCTAGTGACATCCTGCTAAACCCATTTCTCATTTAAACAAATCTATGAGATTTGTACTTTTACTTCCCCCATTTTAGAGATGAGGAAACAGATTAAAAACTTGCCAAAGGTCCCTCAGATAGTATCTGACTCAACTGTGTGTAGATTCAGAGTTGTCTAACTTCAAAGGTCACAAGCTTCACTTCACTACTATACCACACTGTAATGTATTAACATTATTATTATTACCACTGGGTCAAAAGCAGAGGAATAGGTTGGATTTTATAGCCTGATTTCTCCTATCTCAAATTTCATTTTGTGTTGCTGAAAAACCAAACTGAAAGCTTATAAATCAGAGATAAGACTTTTTTTTTTTAAGCAAACAGAGTGAGTTCAAGGACAAACAAACATTTTAGGTTAAAACTTTATAAATCATTGTATAGGCGGTTAAATTGAAAAATAAAAATGTTTATCAAAATATC
Organism: Prionailurus viverrinus; assembly: GCF_022837055.1. Classification (NCBI taxonomy): domain Eukaryota; kingdom Metazoa; phylum Chordata; class Mammalia; order Carnivora; family Felidae; genus Prionailurus; species Prionailurus viverrinus. The sequence goes on from NC_062564.1 coordinate 132,225,640, forward strand.
CAGGTGACACATATGTTCAGCAAACAACATTTCTTTGTTTCTCAAGAGAAAAACTAAATACCGATCAGATAGTCACGTGCATACACATGTGCGCACACACACACATAGAAGGAGAAAAACAAAGCATGTGTCTGTGTTTAGCCCTACCTGTGGACTTTGGACTTAGACACTATTTATAGAACTAGTGTTTCCGTGATTGATGTTTTAATCATAGATACTCATTTACTTATGAAAGTTGAGCAATTCCTCATTTTAGCTGGCAGCTAAGTGTTCTAGTTCAAATTAAAGGCTGAAAAAAAAAGACAGTCTATGTACAGAAGGCTCATTTGAGACAAGCTCCTTCTTAAAACCATATTCCTAATAAATTAATGATAGTTGACAGGTAGATGAATATATATTATCTCTATCCATTTTAAAGACGAAAATCTAATTGTTTTTAAAGCCATGACTTCTGCCTTAATTTATTTTTTGTTCCTTAATAAGCAATTGATTTTTTTCTAGTTAAAAAAAAAATAGGCAGAAGTCACCTGCAGGCATTGATCTTATTACTGGACTCTTGTCATCAATCTGGAATGTGTTTACCACAAACAACACTTCATGTTGTTTCAGAATCCAAATGCTTTGTTCCAGGGGATGGCATGGCAAAGTGCACTAGTTTTCAAAATGCAGAAGATTTTGATCAGTGACCTGTAAGATGATCTTAGATAGTATACAGGTTTGCTTTTTATTTTAATAGTTACGAATTTGTTTTATTTCAGAAATGTATTGGGGCGCCTGGGTGGCTCAGTCAGTTAAGCGTCTGACTTTGGCTCAGGTCATGATCTTGCGGCTTGTGGGTTTGAGCCCCGCATCGGGCTCTGTGCTGACAGCATGGAGCCTGGAGCCTGCTTCAGATTCTGTGTTTCCCTCTCTCTCTCTACCCCTCCTCATTCACAGTCTGTCTCTCTCTCTCTCAAAAATAAATAGACATTAAAAAAAAATTGAAATATACTAAGAATAAATTTAAAGTATATTTTAAAAATATAGCCTATAATGTATTTAGCATATGGTATATTTTTAAATTTATTTTAAAATAAATTTATATTTAATATTTTTTAAATATACCATATACTAAATACACCATATGCTGCTATATGTAAAATACATTACTAGCACATCAAAACTGTTACTTTGCAGAGAGAGCATTTCTTAAGACTAGGTTAATATTTTCAGCTAGTGCACCAATTAAAGTCAATTGAATAAAAAGCATTAAGTAAAAAATAGTTTAGATAAGAAGCACCATAAGGCAAAAATCATGAAAGTGACACACACATCACAATCTGTGAAAATGGTACTTGAAGTCATGTCATTGCTCAAGGGACCTCAGTTTCTTTTTAGAAATGAACAGTTTGGTCCAGAAATTCCTAAGAACAATTCTAGTTTTAATGTCCAGGTTTTTAAAACGGTCTTTCATTTTTTTCTTCTCTCTTGGGCCTCTTTTTTTTTTTTCTGGATTTGGGGTCTCTTCAGCCTTTTCTGGAACTTGGAGATGCCCTTCTTATCTCCCCCCTCTCCATTGCCACCAGTAATTTATGCATTCAGTTGTTCACACATGTATTCATGGAACAAACATACTGTGGAGAATTTCCATAGTAGGTTTTGTTGTAGACATGCAAGAAAGCTACAGGTCTGTACTCTCTGACTTCTGTGTAAATGAGTCTACATGTCTGTGGTTCCCATTAAAATGAAAGTCATTGAAAGCCCTGGACTTCTGCCATATTTTTTTCTTTGTATTTCCTAAATGATTAAGAGATCTTCGTTAGAAAGTCCCTTCATTGATAAAACACATTGTCAAGGCTCATATTACAAATTTAAAACATGTGTTCTCCAAATCCTAAATAGGATTATACATGAGAGTGGACAAAAGGGGTTTGTACATTTCATAGTTAGAAAGGTCCAATTCTTGGGCTATTTTGAATACAAAGGGAAAAATTAGTATGGTCATAATTTTTTTTAAAGTTTATTTTTGAGAAAGAGAGAGAGACAGAGACAGAGAGAGTGTGAACAGGGGAAGGCAGAGATAGAGGGAGACACAGAATCCGATGCAGGCTACAGGCTCTGAGCTATCAGCCCAGAGACCAACACAGGGCTTGAACTCCCAAACCGTGAGATCATGACCTGAGCTGATCATGACACTTAACTAACTAAGCCACCCAGGAGCCCCAGTACTGATTTTTGAGTACAGGCTAATGCATCTTTGGTCAGTTAGAAATTTTTACAAATTTGAGTGAAATGCAAAATTTTAGCACTTATCAGTTTTTTTTAAAATCAGTTACTTCAAGGGAGGAGTTGAGTTTCAGCGGCATTTATTGGTTTTCTATATAGTTTACCCCCTGGCAAGTGGTTAAGGTATAACTATTATTATGCCTACTTTTCTCTGGAATTTGTCCTTGAGAAACATTGTGAAAATGTTGTAAAGCACCTGGATGTGGTGAGTATAAATTGTCACCACTATCTCTGTAATGTCAATAGAGCTGTTTTATGCTTGCCAACAATTCATAAGATTTTTCTATACTGATGAAAAGGATATAGCTGTGGTTTCCTGCTGGAGTTTCTATATAATAGTGAGACAAGCATCAGAGGATGCAGTTGGTTGTGGTCGCTTGCTCACACACTGCTGTTCTTTTCTTTTTTGTAAAAAAACAGGAAGCTGAAATTTGCTCTTTACGTAGTTCAGCCAGTGTTTAATAAGGTCTTATCTATGTGCTAATATGTAAGGATGTAAAGATGAAAAGAGGCTTCTCCACCTTTAAAGACCACAAAATCTTACTATTAAGAAATATTAAAGAGTTTGAAACACTTGGAACAGTATTTATCTTCTCTCAATACACATACAATGTGATAAAAATGGATTACTTGAAATCGTTTCCAGATTTGTAGTTTATGTTTTACTATGAGTAGATCCAACTTTCCAAGTGTCACATTAAAACGTATTTTGAAGAAACAACTAGTTGGCTCAGGTGGGGTTTTTTTTGTTGTTGGTGGTGGTGTTGTTTTGAGAGACCATGCATGAGAACCGGGAGGAGGGGCGGAAGGGGAAAGAGAGAGAGAGAGAGAGAGAGAGAGAGAGAGAGTCTTAAACAGGCTCCACGCTCAGTGCAGAGCCAACGTGGGGCTCCATCCCACGAACCTGGGATCATGATCTGAGCTGAAATCAAGAGTCATACCCTCAACCAACTAAACCACCCAGGCACCCCATCATAATTTTTTTTAATGTTTATTTATTTTTGAGACAATGCGAGAGACAGAGTGCAACCAGTGGAGGGGCAGACAGAGGGAGACACAGAATCTGAAGCAGGCTCCAGGCTCTGAGCTGTCAGCCCAGAGCCCGACGCGGGGCTCAAACTCACGAACCGTGAGATCATGAGATCATGACCCAAGCCAAAGTCAGATGCTTAACCACTTAACTGACTGAACCACTCAGGTGCCTCTGTCATAATTTTTTTTTTAAGTCAGGCACAAAAAGACCATTTGTAACCAAGTGCATATTCTGAATAGAAACAATTTATGGTAGCGATATCAGTTAGGAAAGCAGTAACGGTACGGTGGATGTAGAATAATGGATTTATCATAAGTGTTAGACCTTACATAATCATGGGAGCTTATAAAAAGGTCTATGGGAAGCAGTTGTTCTGCATCTGATATTGGGCCTGCGGTGATCGTAGGCTAACAGAGCCAGCAGTGGGAAAGAAAAGCTGGATGTGAAGTGGAGCAGGGACAATCTGGAACCCGCAAGACAAACTGGAACACAGAAAGACAAAACAATCCCCGCTGGACTCCTGTCTCCTCCAACCACAGCCACCTGGGAGAACCATGAAAGGGGCTCACCCTTCTCACTGCAGAGCTGTTGACAGACCTTGGGCAGAGGCTGAGAGAGAGGGTCTGGTGGGAGGTGCGGACCTGCGGCCTGGCTGCTGCCTGAGGTCACTGAGGTGAGCCAGGAGATCAGCGCCCAGCCGCTCAGCCGCTGTTGCACCACAGGGCTCTTCCAAGCCGAATAATGCTAATGCCCCACTTCTGCCACCAAATATCACAGAGGTTTCCCTTGTAGCCAACTATACTGAAGGAGTATTTAGCGAAGGGAATCCCGGGAATGGATTTCCATCTGAGCTAAGCTTCGTACAAAACCACCCCGGAAACTAGCCAATAGAAAGAGAAATGTCTAAGGTTAGAAAGCCCCTTGTTTTTGAGTTCTGCAAGAATGCTTTCCATTAAAGGGCTCAGAGTCCAGTCTACGCATAGATTATACTTAAGACATTTTCTTCTATAGACTTATACAAATTTTCTTCTCTATGTACAACTGTAAGTTGTTGGTTTACTTCCATTCAAAAACTAAAGTTGCAGAAAGAGTGATATATAAAAACAGGTTCCAAGATTCATGTCGTTTACGCCTCTGAGTTCATCTCTTCAAAATATAAATCATCTTGCATTATAAAAGTTAATGAGATTAATTCTGCTCGTGGCTGGATGATGCAAGGTGAACATCTTTCTGCCACAATAGACTCCACACTCCATGTTTAGATTTCTGTAGGTGCTACGGAAAGTTAATATGATACAAAGTTACAGAACAACAGAAGCTGGTTAGAAAGAAGCTGCTTTCCCAATGTTTTGTATTTATTTTGTTTTGAGACTCTTGCACGCAAGGATGTATGCACTGGTGCCATATGAAGTGGTGAGCTTTCTAATGGTGCAACTATTCAACCAGATGTTATAGTCAGGTTCTGGCAATGACTGGGAGGTTGGCCCGTGGCACTTCAAAGACACATTCACTTTTGAAATTGAGTCTTTATCAGTGACTCTCAACCTCTTTTTTTTGCCCCAACTCACCTCATAAATGATTACAGTTTCCCCCTGTAATTCCAATTTTTCCTCTCACCTAAAAAGCACACTGAAGTGCAAGTAAGTGACAAAAACAAAAACCCATTTTTAAAAAAATGGGCAGAGGGTCTGAAAAGACATTTTTCCAAAGAAGAGATACAGATGACTGACAGGTGCTAGTCATGACTAATCATTAGGGAAATACAAACCACAATGAGATGACGTCACACCTGTTAGAATGGCTATTATCAAAAAAGACAAGCAATAACAAACATTGGTAAGGATGCAGAGAAAAGGAAACCCTTGTGCAGCATTAGTGAGAATGTAAACTGGTGCAGTCCCTGTGGAAAACACTATGGAGCTTCCTCAAAACTTTAAATTAAAAATAGAAGTACCATATGACCCAGCAATTCCACTTCTGAGTATTTATCTGAAGGAAATGAAAACACTTGAAAAGATATTTGCACTGCCATGGTCACTACAGCGTTATTTGCAATAGTCAAGGTAAGAAACTTAAGTGTCATTAATGGATGAATGGATAAAGCAAATGTGATTACACACACACACACACACACACACACACAAACTTGTAGTTATGAAATAAATTGGCTCCAGGGGTATAATGTACAGCATGGTGACTATAGTGAATAACACTGTGTTGAATATTTGAAAGTTGGTGAGAGAGTAAGTATCTTAAAAGTTCTCATCACAAGAAAGAAATTGTAACAGTATGGCGATGGACGTTAACTAGACACTGTTGTGATCATTTTCACATTATATACAAAATATCGAATCATTTATGTTGTACATCTGAAATGATTATAATGATATATGTCAATTATAGCTCATTTTTTTAAAAAAAATGCAAGTAAGTGATATAATTTGTAAAATAAATAGGTCATAATCTCTTACTAAAGTACTAGTAAGAAAAATCTCGTTTTTCATGTTGGCACAAGAAATCTGTTACTCAAATATTTCACCATCCTAACCATATTTTCTAATTTGCCCTTTGATAAACTGAAATCCATAATTTAGACAAATATCCTCCAAAACAAATGAAAGTTTTGGGGGATATACAATATCTGTGAGAAGGGAGGAAAGTGCACAATTTTATTAAAATTCCTATGGCATAAAACAATTGATAAAATTGGGCAAACGATATTATGTTTTGGATACATTAGTTGTGTCATTATGTGTTGATCAAATCTGATCATATAGGAGCATTTATTTAAGTAGCATGTGTTATTTCCTGTTGTTGCAAATCCCCACACTTGGGGTGGGTTGGCAGCACATCATATATACGAAAATGGCTAAGTCTTGTTCCTTACCCACAAAGGAATCCTTAATCTAGTGGGAGGGATAATACAAAGATCCAAGTGAAGGGGGAGGAGGACATATTGAGTGTTGCCTTAGTGTGGAAGTGGAAATATTATGGTTCTAAAAGATGAAATCTTAAAATCCTATCTCACGCTATATAGATCTAGAAGGGCAAAGAAAAAAAAAGAAAAAAACAAGTCTTGAGAAAACCAAGCGTTGGTAAGGATGTGAAGCAACTAGACCTCTGACTCATTCTGTGGAAAGCATTTTGGCAGTTTCTTATAAAACTGAACATTCACTTACCATGTGACCCGGCAATTTCACTCCCATTTACCTAAGCGATACGAAAACCTATGGTAACCCAAGAACGTATTTTGTAGTGGCTTTATTCACAATCGCCAAAACCAGAACATAACCGAAATGTCCCTCAGGGAGTGAATAAATAAACAGTGGCACACTTTTGCAATGGAATACCACTCTTCCATAAAAAGGAACAAACTATTAATAACACACAACAACACAGATGAATTGCAAGTATGTGACGCTAATTAAAGAAACCAGACCGAAACAACTATGTACTTTTATATTTATAGGACATCCTGGAAAAGGCAAAACTACAGGAGTGGAGAACAGATGAGTGGTTAAGAGCGGAGGAGGGTTTGACTACAAAGGAATAGTCAAGGGGTATGTCTCTAGGGGGATGATGAGACTGTTCTATATCTTGATTGTGGCGGCGGTCATACAACCATGCATTTGTAAAATTCCTAGAACTGTACCCCAGAAGAGTAAATATAACTGTACATGATTATTTTTAATTTTCATGAAACAAATTCAGCCTAGAATCATGGTCCAGAGTTTAGCAGCCTTCTGGTTCTGGAGTCGGAAAAACAGACCATATGGGGAAGATGCTAATCCTATTTCCTGCTTATTGACACAGAAAAATGTGCAGACTGAACAGATCTGCGCTCTGATGACCAGAAATCTTGAGTTAGTTTTGGTCTCAAAACTCTCTTTAAATGGATAAAGGCAAGTATCATGGGGCCCTGGATATCAGCTGACAATTCTGTTGACCAAAATAATGTTATGTTAACCATCTGGTGGGGGTGTGTGAGAGGAGTGTGAGCTTACTGTCCTCTCCTGACTGTGTGTGAATGGAGTGTGCTGCTCTCCCTGCCCAATCTCGTAGTCACAGACTCTGAGAGACATTGTTTATTCCAATATCATTTATTGAGGTCTTCTATGTGGAGCTCTGTACTATGTGCTATGAGGGCTAAATATTGAGCTACTTAGAGTCTCCATCAAAAAGAAAGCTTACAACCTAGGGTGAGAGATAAGACTCAATAACTGTAATTCAATCAGATTATGATAAATCCTGCAATAGGTTTTCTCCCTGTGCTATGGCTGTTGGGAGGAGAAGTCATCACTTTCTGCCACGGGTATCAGGAAAGACATTTTGCAAAGAGTGTGGCATCTGTCCCGAAATTTAAGAACTCAGTAGATCCTAATGTCCCTGAGAAATGGATCCTTTCAATCTTATTCACTAGCTTCCTCCCTTGTCTAGCACAGACCGTGATACACTGTTGTTGATACATCAATGTTTTGGAATTAATGAATGAAAGAAAGAAAAGACAGCATTTTCAAAGGCAGGGAGCCCATTCCAAGAGGCCATAGCCTGAGCAGAGGAATGCAGGCAAATGCTTCAAGCATGTTTGAGACACTGAGAGTAGTTCCATTTGGCTGGAGAATAGAGGGGGTTGTGGGAAGCAGTATTCCAAAATTGTGTGGAAATCAAACCGGAGGATGTCTACGGTGCCAGGTTAAGTAATGAGAACATTTTTCAGTAGAGGAAGGCACTGAAGGAGCATGAGGTGATCAGATCTGTGTTTTAAAATGAGGTCATTTGTCAGTGATTATGAGGCAGTGACTATTAGTGCTTATATAAGCTGTGTTGGAACCAAGTAGAGAGACCATGCCTGAGGCACCTGGACCAGCTCAAGCAGGGCCTGGAGACACAGTTGTTGCAATATTCCCCCCTTGGAAAAAACAGGAGTCAGAAACCCTGGGATCAAGTCCTAACTCCGCTTCAAAACTGTGGGACAAATCACATAAGTCTCTGTGTATTTTTAAAAGCTGTAGAAGGTGAGAGGTATGTTATTTGAGTCCCAGTTATTGGAAGGAAAGTTGCAAATATTTCTAGCCAGAGATGTGACAAGAATTGGGACTGCATAAACATAGGGGGTGAGGGAGTCGGAGCTGTCCAAATGACTCCAGGATTTTAAGCCAGACCTCACCCGGAGAACACTGGTGCCATTAAAAGAAATAGAGATGTCGGAAGGAGAAGTTCATTTTGACACAATGATGTTGAATCCCGAGTTGGGCATTGTTTGGGATACCGGCCATGACATGCACATCAGATATCTGGCCTGCAGGTATGAAAGTGGAGGAGGATGGGAACATGGGGAGAGGCTGATGCCAGGACTTACAGCTACTAGATCAGCACCATTAGATATCCCAAGTGTGAAAGAGATTTCCAAGGACAGGAAAGAAGAGGACAGAGGAGGAAAATTCCTGATAAACTCAGATTTAGGGGTCAGAAAAGGAATAAGTTTGATCAAAGACTACAAAAACACTGTCCAAAAGTAGAAAGGAAAGTCTCAGAGTGTCAGGCAGAGGGGATCAGTGGTGAAAACAAAGCTGGAGTTCAAAGGGGATGAGGAATAAAATTGAGTTTCCTCATTTTAAAATTGAGAAAATGATACCTTCCTTGCTGGTGTGTTGTGGAGAGTAAATAAGAGATAATACTTAATCTAATGTCTTAGGCTTAAAAATTGGAGCTATTATTAGCATTGTTATTGGAAATTAATTCTCATTTTCAATATCTTCTAGAATTTTTTTAAAATGTAACCCAAACCTTGTGGGTTTTGTATGTGTGTGATGCTGCCTTTCTAAAAGATAAATCATAGGCTCAATTTGCTGCATAATAATATCTCCTGACCTTTAAAGGGTAAAACGTAGCTCCATCCCAGTTTTAGAAGAGCTCCACACTGTTCTGACAAGAGCACATTGTTTTTCAGTAACTCTCATTAGGGAGCCCTGCATGGAAACACAAAATTCTCCTCTCCAGGCCAATGTTGAATAATACCAGGTTACACAGAGTAAGAAGAACTTGCTCATCTGCTTCCTTCTGCCCTAATGTGGAATATATCATTTTTATGAAATTAATGCTAACTTTCAGTCTTAAGGGTGGCACTGAAAACTTAATTGACCCAGAAAATCATTAAGGAAGGGGGGAAAGAGCACTGCTCTGATATACACACTTTTACATCATCTTAGGAATAAGTAGTGCCCAAGACAACATTATACAATTATCAAACGTATTTGTATTGTGATTATTTTTTAATTTTTTATCTAAGAGACTGAGAATTTATGTTTTGATTCACATAAGAACCAGTTTGCCTTTTTTTTTAAGTTTATTTATTTATTTTGGCAGAGACAGAGAGAGCAGCAGGGAGGGACAGAGAGACAGGGAGAGAGAGAACCCCAGGCAGGCTCTGCACTGTCAGCGCAGAGCCCAGTGCAGGGCTTGAACTCAGGAATTTTGAGATCATGACCTGAGCTGAAACCAAGAGTCGGATGCTTAACTGACTGAGCCACCCAGATGCCCCAGAACCAGTTGGTTTTTTAAAGGGGAGGGGGGGAAACACCTCCCTTCCAGGATCATACCTTGTGTCTCACCTCAAATCAGCCACCTTGAAAATGTCTTCAGTTGGGACGCCTGGGTGGCTCAGTCGTTAAGCGGCCGACTTCGGCCCAGGTGGTGATCTCGCGGTCCGTGAGTTCCAGCCCCGCGTCGGGCTCTGTGCTGACAGCTCAGAGCCTGGAGCCTGTTTCAGATTCTGTGTCTCCCTCTCTCTGACCCTCCCCCATTCATGCTCTGTCTCTCTCTGTCTCAAAAATAAATAAACGTTAAAAAAAATTAAAAAAAAAAAAAAAAAAAAAAGAAAATGTATTCAGTTAAGGACACACAGTGAAAAAGCAGAAAAGGCTCCGGGACCACCGCAGTTACTCTGGGGAAACCCATCCAAGGCACGGAGAAGGGTTCTGTGACCATTAAAGACCCGTGTGGCTCTGAAATTCGATGGCCCTTTATTCTGCATGCTCAAATCATTAATCAAAAGTGTGGGATCTCCCAAGGAAATTGATAAAACTGTTCTCTTGTCATCAATTGATATATTTACTGGCCCAACACTGAAACCAGAGCAAACTTTCTTCCATGTTTGCAGTAATTACCAAAATTATCATGAAATATGCCTACCACATCTTTCTTACCTTCAGGCTTCATTATGATTTTCCTACAATTCAAAAACAGTTCAAAACACAAACATTTCTTTTTTCTCTTTCATTTCACATTTTAGCTGATGGAATCATTCATTTTTCACTCATTTCAAGGCATAGAACTTGGAAATAATTTCTGAAATAAAATTCAATTTCTTAACCTGGCATTGAAGTCTATTCGTAATAGGCTTGGGCCTAGAGCCATATCTCCCAGCAAGTATCTCAATCCGAACCCCATCTACACCCCTTCCCAGCTCTCCTCCTTCATACATTCTTAAGCTCCAGGTACAATGGACCATCATGGACAATAGTAAGTCTATGAGTTGCTGTCTGTGAATCTTTGCCTGGGCTCTCCTCCTCTGCCCCAAACACTCAGCTTTTAAAACCCAACTCAAATTTTACTCCAAACTGGGAAACAGTACGTGGTCCAATTTGATCAGTCTGGATGTAGTAACCACAGTAGCCTAACTTCTAATGATATAATAAACTCCAAACGTCCATGGCTTAAGGAAATAAAGTGTATGTGTATAGTTTTAAAAAATCTTTACCACCTCCAAAAATTATTTTAAGTTCACCCTAGTGGTAATTGAACGTTTGCTCTCCTGCATTCCCACAGCACTTTTCCTCTACATGATTCGTACAAGTTGTTTTTAGGGCTATATCTTCTCTAAAATGTTCAATTTTGAAACACATAGCCAGCTTTTATAAATTTTTACATATCTTTGCATAGCCCCACAAAGCTTAGCGCAATGTCCAATACATGGCAATCCTCAGTACATGTTTACTGAATTCAGTTCAGTTTTCCATTGAATTCAGTATTGAATTCTTTAAGAATTTGAGGCTGGAGTAGTAGATTTTAGAAATAATTTGCTTTGGGACCCCTGGGTGGCTCAGTCAGGTGAGCGTCCAGCCCTTGATTTCGGCTCAGGTTATGATCTCACAATTCTGTGGGTTTGAGCATGGTATCAGACTCTATGATGATAGCACAGAGTCTGCTTGGGACTCTCTCTCCCTCCTCTCTCTCTCTCTGTCTCTCTCTCTGTCTCTCTGTCTCTCTCCCTTCCCCTTCCCCACTCACTTGCATGTGCAGTCTCTCTCTCAAAATAAACTTAAAAAAAATAATTTGCTTTGTAAGTATTCGTGTGCTACTGTCTTCCAAATCCTTGTAGAGTTAAAAATTGTTTAAGTGTCTTTATTGTATTTAAGGTATTTATGTTATGTCATATCATGAGAGAAAGCACATAGTTTTCCCGTGAGTGCTTAGTGACTTTTCTTCTTTGAGATTTTTGTTTTCTAATCATCCTGAAAGTCAAGAAGCTTCTAGAAGTAATGACAAAAAAAAAATACATGAAAAATAAGAAATTAATGTATAAGAAGCGATGTACATAGAGGGTGGAGATAAATTGAAATTGGAATCACATTTTTTTTAAATTTTTTTTTTCAACGTTTATTTATTTTTGAGACAGAGAGAGACAGAGCATGAACGGGGGAGGGCCAGAGAGAGGGAGACACAGAATAGGAAACAGGCTCCAGGCTCTGAGCTATCAGCCCAGAGCCTGACGCGGGGCTCGAACTCGCGGACTGCGAGATCGTGACCTGGCTGAAGTCGGATGCTTAACCGACTGCGCCACCCAGGCACCCCTGGAATCACATTTTTTAAAAGTTATTTATTTTGGGCGCCTGGGTAGCTCATTGGTTAAGCGTCCAACTGCGGCTCAGGTTGTGATCTCACAGTTCATGAGTTGGAGCTCAGAGCCTGAAGCCTGCTTCGGATTCTGTCTCCCTCTCTCTTTGCCCCTCCCCCACTTACGCTCTGTCTCTGTCTCTCAAAAACAAATAAATGTTAAAAAAACATTTTAAAGTTATTTATTTTGTGGGAGAAAAAGCACCACTGGGGGAGGGGCAGAGAGAGAGGGAGAAAGAGAATCCCAAGCAGGCTCTGCATTGTCAGCACATAGCCTGACACAGGGCTCAATGCCACAAACCGTGAGATCATGACCTAAGGCAAAAGCAAAAGTTGGATGCTAACCCAATGGAGCCAGCCAGGCACTCCTGAATTGGAGTCACATTTTAAAAATACAAAGATGAAAGATGAGAAAACTATAACATTTTTAAAGTAAGCTTCTGAATATGAATGTGGATTCTCACATGAAAACAAGGCATATCCGATGTGATTAAAACAGAATATAATAAAGCAACACTGAAAGGTAAATTTGGCTGAAAGGGAAATATCACAGCTGTTCTGAAGCAGGCCCCAGACAGAGGATAAGAAATAAAAAAGTTGAGTACAAGATTTGGGGTATTATTATTAGTATTCAGTGGTTATACTGAGCATCACCCACCTGACATTATCATCTGTACAACTTTAACAATATCAGCAAAAACCATACTTTTGTTGAGGCAAGTTGGCTTCTGAAGTGAACACTTTTATATTTTGCAAATTAGTGCTTCACCTAACTTCTACTTCCTCCTAAAACATTCAGAGAATATGACAACTTCTCAAGCATTGTGTTCCCTTAAATTTTTATGTCTATGTGCATAAGGAAAACATTCCTTCTATCTAAGAAGAAATAAGTGTAGTCGAGCAACCTCTAGAAAAAGGGAAATGTCTAAAAGTTAAGGGGAAAATTATGGTCTGAAAAAGAAAAAGGGAGAGAGGGAGAATATGAGCAACTGATGAAGTCAAGCAGAAAATGATGAATTTAACTGAAAAACTAGTGTATTACTTCTTTTTCCATTGGATATAAATTAAGCGGTTGGGACAGCAGAGTTACGGATTTAGGTAAAGAGTGGACATTCTAACAAGCTTCTTGTCCATAATGGTCTCCACCCAAACACCCAGTCCTCTGTTGTTCTTCTTGGATACACTGATTTCCTTCACCTGTCTCTTCCCCATCAGCATCAATTGTGGTTTGCATACAGGTGAATCTTGAGTAGCTTGTTTTAGGAATGTCTATAGAGAAAGGAGATAGTTATATTTAAGAAAGATAGAAAGAAGTGAATTGTATGACAGAGTAGAGAATTGAGATTTTCACAATGCAGCCCGAGGTTTCCAACACATTTTTTCTTTCAGAATTAAAATTTTAAGTTATGGACCTTTGATTATTCCATAGCTATGACGTGGATGGGATGAGAAGAGGGGTATAGCAGGGGCAGGAGACTTGCAAGGTGGAGCTGGTGGTAAGTTTGTATTAGTAAGAAAAGCCAAGTTTTCTACTACCACTATCACCAATGCTACCGCTGCCTGCTAGCCAACACTGGGTGCCAAGCTTTCTTCTGAGTGCCTACAGCAACCCTATGAAGTAGATGCTGTTTTCATCTGTGTTGCAAGTGTTACATGCGGTAGGCACTGAGGAGTTAAGTAATTTCCCCAAGGCCACGCAGCTAGTAAGTGGCAAGCCAGGTGTGAATCCAAACCATCTGATCCTAGAAGCACACTTTAACCACCTGTCAATATATAGCCTGTCACACAGAGAAATGTTTCCAGAAGGTAAGGGACATAGGAATTCTGCACTGCTGATCATTCTCTGATGTATTGTTTTCAGTCTCCTGCCTCTGTTTGTGCTGTTTCCCTTGCCTTGGGTGGCCTCCTTTCCTCCACCCTTTCCTTCTGATGTATTACTCCACATCCTTCAGATCTCAGCTCAGGGGTCATTTTGCTCAGCACAGCTTTCCAGAACTCCCTTCAAGGTGGTCTGGGTCCCTTCCCTCACTGACTTATGTTGGGTACTGTGTAAATACCTCTATTGTTACACTGATCACAACATCCTATTACCTTCCTGCCTCATCTAGAAGCCTTGGATATTCCCTCTGTCTCATCCTTTACATTCAGTCAATCACAGTGCACAGGTGATTCGATCTCTTCAGTATTTCTAGATTCATCCCTTCCTGTCTATTCCTATGATCACTGCCCTGGTTCTCACAGTACCTCCTGCAGTAGCCTTCCCATAGGTCCTTCTTTCTCAGGCTTCCACACACCTGCCCCATCAAGCCCTCAGTGACTGCCCATGACCTGGGGAAAAGACATACTCGGCCCGGCACAGCCTCACTCAGTTGCTGCCCTTAGCCCCATCGCTTGACAGATGGCTGCTTTATGCTGTCAGCCTTGCATCTGGAGCTTTAGCGGTGCTCACTTATTGTTCCAACCCCACCCCACCCTCAACCACTCCTCCCAACAGGCTGTCTCTTGCTTCTGCACAGCTGCTCACACGTTTTTGTTCATGTGCACCTGAAATGCTCTGTCCTTCTCACTGGCAAACTCCTGCTGGATTTTCAAGGCCGCTTTGCTGTCGCTTACACTCAGAGGCCTTGGGTGGCTCCTCTGTCAGATGCACTAACACTGAGCTTTCATGACACCTGTACCTCCCTCTTTCAAGAGGCTCACTAACTTGTTTCCAATCAGTCCTTTAGGTTTCTGCCTCCCTGACTGGATAAGAACTTCCTGGGGCGGAGGGGCGGTGCGCCTGGTTGACTCAGTCGGTTAAGCGTCCAACTCTTGCTTTGGGCTCAGGTCATGATCTCCTGGTGTGTGAGTTTGAGCCCAGCATGAGGCTCTGTGCTGCCAATATAGAGCCTGCTTGGGATTCTCTCTCTCTCTCTCTCTCTCTCTCTCTCTCTCTCTCTGTCTCTCTGTTTCTCTCTCAAAATTAAACCTAAAAAAAGAACTTCCTGAAGGGGAAGACTGGTATATTGACCATTATAGCCTCAGTGCCTGGAACATACCAACTACCCAATGTTTAATGAGTGAATTAAGGAGTTAGTTATATAGATAATATTATCTCCACGTTTGGGGCCTGACGCCTTACTATTTCTCCTCCCTCCTCACTCTTCATTAAACTCGGAGCTGTTCCCAAAGCCCATCTTGTGTGTCCCATGATCTGTGTGATTATTTACCTTGTTTCTGATGAATTTTCCTTCTCAGCACTGCAGCAGATCACAGCTTCCCCAGGAAGCCTTCCCTGACTACACAAGATGGAATGAGTCAGCCTCCTCTTACGTTACTGTTGAAATTTCTGGCACTGAAATTGCCTTTGTCTTCAGCAGACACCAGCCTCTGAAGGCAGGGATTGAGTCTTGCTCATCTTTGTGGCTCTCTTGTACCTACCACAGGCCCAGCACCTGTCTGTGTTAAATAATTTGACATAGCCACAAAGTGTAACATGTTTGTTTCATGGTGCTTCAGGTCTTTTGCTTAGCTGCATAACAGTTGAGTGAATAAGAAAATAATCATTGTAAAGGCCCTGTTTTAATCTCATCACATAGCCTTCAATAAGGCAAGATCTTCTGCAGTCAAAATGCTAAAGCCCTTGGCAACTTTTGTTAATTTTAATAACAGGTGGTCTTCTGAGGCCTGAGTGGATGTGGCTACTATTGTTACCACTTTTAGAAACAATGGCCTGTGTTACCATCTGAGGGGAATATAATTGTATGTATGGCAAACAATTAATGAATTCTTAAAAGGAAACAAGTTCATTTTTTTATAGCTTAATTAGGCAGATTTCCACATGTTGGTGAGATCTTTAACATAAACACTGAGACTGTTTTATAATTCCCATAATAATGAAGAGGGTACAGCCCACTAAGCCACTTCAGGCCATGAAGAGGTTATTTTTAGTGAATAAAGTGCCAACACTTCTGACAAGTGAGTTTCAGGCTAACATCCTACACACTTTGGATTGATCCTTCCCTAATGAGCTCCTACAAACCTGAGGAAGTTTACCCAATAAAGAGTGAACGCCACGGGAGCAAGTGAGAGATCACAGCTGCCCAATGGTCAGGCATAATGTAAACTTCCCTGACTTCCATTTATTTTATTGTTTGTGAAGGATATTTCTATTACTTCGATACTCATATGATACATTTTTCATTATGAGCTGGTAGTCAGAACTTCTAGTAAAAAAATGCAAAGCAAACAATTCATAATTTGGAACAGCGTGCACACAATTCTCATCAGCACTAGTGAATAAAATTAACCTCAGTAATCCAAACAACTCTTCTTTTATTTTAAAGTTATTTCATTGTCAGCGCATCGCACATTGTTGGCCTAATGTGAGATCTTATTTTTCCCATTTACTTATCTCCTCTCTACCTGATGGTTTGTGATATTCCATTTGAAAGAAATAAAATCACACGTCTTTTGAGGCATGCTAACAGTCACTGAATGTTAACTGCACATGCAGGATCCTGACACTGTCAGGTAGGCACCCTCTCAACAGTCTTAGAGCTTATCACCCGACAAAGAAAACACAAAGAACAGAAACCTACTGATGACAGCATAGCACTGCATTTTAATAAGAGGTACATACAGATACAATGGGAAAACAGAAGAAGGGCATCCAAGGCTGGCGGGTGGGGAAGCACCAGGAAGGCCTGCCAGAGAGATGCTAAGCTGAATTCACGTTAGCAAGGGAAAAGAGTAGGAAGGGTATATTAGTTTCCGAGAGCCACCATTATAAAATACCATAAACTGTGTGGCTCACAAAACAGGAAGTCTGAAACCAACATGTCAGCAGGGTTGGTTTTTTCCAGTGGCTCTGGGGAAGAAACTTCACATCCTTCTCCTTGCTTCTGATGGTTTTCAGCAATCCTCAGTATTCCTTGTTTTTAGATGTGCCACTCTAATCTCTGCTTGTGTCTTCACAGGACCTTCTCCCCTGTGTGTGTATGTCTATGTCCAAATTTCCTTCTTATGACACCAGTATATTGGACTTAGGGCCCACCCTAACCCAGTATGACCTCACTTTCACATGATTATATCTACAATGACCCTATTTATAGGTTAGGTCACATTCCCAGGTTCCAGGTGGACCTAAATTTTAGGAGACAGTATGCACCCCAGTATAGAGGGCATTCAAGAAACACAAAGCACTATGGATGAAGGTGAAGAGACTTGACATGTTTGGGTAACCACAGATCCTTCTTAATGGCTGGATTGAAACACTCTGGGGATCCTACCAAGCTATGTGTCTGAAGAGGTAACAGGAGTCTCATCACAAGGAACCTGTGTGCTAAGCTCAGGAATTTGAATTTTCTCATGAAGCGTGTGGCTGTCATTGAAGGATTTTAATTCTGGAAGCTACATGATCATATTTGCATTTTAGAAAAATCTCTGTGGCAGCAGTGTGGAAAACTGAAGAAGGTACAGATTGGAAGCAGAGAGATTATATAGGAAGTCCTTGAAATAATTCTGGCAAGAAATGGTAAGTGCCTACATTATACCAGCGGTAGGGAAACTAGAGAAGAGGTGGTAGACAGAGAAGATATTAAAAAAGAATTGTCTACAAGACAAATCTCACTGGTTAGTGAGATGTGAGAAAGGAGAAGAGAGAAGCAAGAGTGGTTTTGAAGTATCTGGCTCAAGTGAGAAACGGAGGTAACACTGGCTGAGATAATTAAGAGGGAGGAATGTGTTTAGAGGTAAGAGTGGATGAGTTTTGGTCCATATCCAATTAGAGGCATCAGTAACACTTCTAAGAGGAGAGCTGCTCTTTTGGAGACTGGTACAGTTCTGGCTGGGGATGCATTTGAGATTGATGAATATATAAGTAATTGGTTCCCCAGGTTGAATGTATAAAGTGAGAAGAGCAGAACTTCTAGAAATGCCAACATTTTGAAAGGAACTGAGGAAAAAAGAGCCAAAGAGTGGTATTAAGAAGGACTTCTGTAGAGAAAAGAGGAAAACCAAGTGAGCATATCACAGATAAGAGAGCTTCTAGAAGGACAGAGTGCTCAGAATGCAAAATGCTGCATGCAGAGAAGTCAAGATAAGAAGGGGGGGCGGTTATTTGTTTTGGCAAAATCCAGTCATTGGTGACTTTAGCAAGGGCAGTGTTAGTAGAATGCAGGAATGACAGAGGAAAGTAGATGATAGTAGATTGGGGAGTAACTGTGCAGAAAGGGAGATTTAGGGACTGTAGACTGTCTTTTTAAGAAGTTAGACTATGAGGGAAGCACAGCTGTGTAAGAATTAGATAGGAATCAATAGCTATATGGGGTCAGGGAAGAGTGTTTCAACGATGATAGATATTTGAGCATGCTGTGATCCAACTCAAGTGGGAAAACATGGACTCTACAGAGAGGGCTTGGAGTGGAGTTAGTAGCAGGAAAGGGGTACAGATATCTCTTCCAACTAAAGTTGTCTACTGAGTGCATGTTCTTAAAGCAGTTGAGAGATCTCTCACACAAATGTCACTGTGAACATTTTGTTAATATGAATAAAAATATTTCCTTCATGCTCCATATAGTGGGCATTGTTTTGCTGCCCACTCTTTCCAAATTCCCTTCCTTTTATAACAACACTTCCATTTCCTCTTAGGGAATTGATTTTTTCCCTTTGCATGCAGCCTTAGTAGAACTTCAGTTAAGGTGCCCTGCCCTCTCCTATGTAAGGACTAATTGGGCCTGTCTCCCAGGACTTTGAATCTGGAGCCTTTAAGTGAGACAGGTGTTTGAGGGGTGATTAGAATTCATTTATCCCTGATTAGGGATACCCTGGTTTCTAACCTCTTCTGAACCTGCCTTTGTAGCCTTCCCTTTCATTTTATGACTTCCCCATAATCTTAGATATGCTGTAGTGTCTAAGACTCTGGAGCCACAGAGCTTGGATTCAAATCCAGGTTTGGCAACATCCTAACTGTGTGATCTGGGACAACTTACTTAATATCTCTGTGCCTCAGTTTCTACGTCTGTAAAGTGCCTACATATAGGGTTTCCCAGGAATTAATTAGCCCAATGCTTAGAACAGTGCCTAATCAGAGTAAATGTGTATGGGTGTTTGTTATTATTACTCCAACAAAGTCCTCTTCTCTATAAATTATCCTAGATCATTTGTTGCTATGTGCCACCCAGGAATCCTAATGGATACCTCCTTTATCCCAAATGAGTACCATTTTATTATACCGAACTTGAAAATGTAGATATGATGAATCATTTCATAGGGATTGGCCATTTACAATAATTTGAAGAGAGAAGGAGAATTTGCATATATTATAGTTGTGGCAAATGGACGAAAGTTCTCATTTAAGAATTAAATAAGGAACATTAACAAGAGACATTAAAGGCATATTTGTACAGAATTTTGGAGAACTAAAATATGGGAGAGTTTTTAAAAATTATTTTGAAACGTGATTGTTCTGCAATGGCTCCTGGTAGAAATGAGGTGGCTATAATGGTTCCTGTCTTTCTAAGTTCTTAATACAGTGGAAAGTGCAATAACCTAGGAATCAGGTTTAGAGGCTCATGTCACTTATGTCATCTAGAAGTTAATTTTTTTCATGGAGGCTCAATTTTCTCACTCTGAAATTACTCACTGCTACCTGACACTGAATTACATAGCAATATTGCAGCAACAGGTAACTGATAAGGTGGGCTATAAAGCTGTAGGATTAGGTATGATCACCCAGGGGGGAAGGGGGTACTGAAAAAGGCAGGGGAATAAATCTGCTCAACTCTGGCATTCTGAGCTGAGGACAAAAAGCTACCCAAGATGGGCAAGGCAGAAAGACAGAAGAAAACAAATAGATTGTGGGTCATGGAAGCCAAGAAAGACATGTATTTCAAAAAGGAAACCAGGCATGTGTTGAATATGGCTAAGAAGTCAACTAAGATAAAAGCAGAAAGAAAGTCTTTTGGATTCATCCACATCAAGGTTACCAATGATTGCAGCATGACACTGGGTGGAATCCAGTGATGAAGGCTGGGCCTTATGAGTCAAATAATGGGCATCAGGTGACAAGATAATGTATCCTAGGGCCTCAGACACCCAAGGGCAGATGATGGAAGAAGATATTTGGAATGACTCAGATGTCCATGTCAGGTGGCCCCAGAGTCGGTGGACAGGACAGACATGACAATCTCCTTCTTGCAGACAAGTAATCTGAAGGTCAGTATTGTTGACTAACTCTACAAGGTTTCATGATAAAGGGAGCAAAGCTAAGCTGTAGATCTGATGAGAGGAGTAAGAATGGGCAGGCAGCCATATGGAGTGACATCTGGCTCAGCACAAGCAAAGCACAGTGGTTCTGAAGCAAGAAAGAGTCCAGTACCAATTCCTCCAGGGGCCCCTGAGGCCCCAATACTCCCATTAAATTTAATGGCTCTAGGAGAAATATTCTTTGTTTGAGCTGAGGGTCCATCCCAAGATGTGTGAGAAACTCATGTATTAGAATGAATTGTTGAACAGAAAAAAAAGACATTAAAAATTGTTATAATGGAAAATTTTTATATTTAGGTCCATCTAAACAAGCTTATTGGACACATAGCCTTATGAGCTGTCATTTCATAAACATATTCTCCCTGCCATGGGAATATTAATTATGAGTTCCATTTAGAGCTTCAGGAGCCCATCTTCTGGATTTTCAGTAGGCAGAGCGCTGCCCAGCCAACATGCCCAATTTACAAATGAGGGTAGGAGAAATGACACTTCTGCCTTTGAACTCCCATCATGGGAATAATAGAGAAGAAGCTGGGAACACTGCACAATGTCAATATGCCTGACAATAATAATCTGTAACTTTTTCCTCATTTCTTTACACTTTGCAGTGCACTCACATTATCTTTTAATGCATTTCTATTTCTTTGCTTTTATTTTTAAAGGCTTTGGGGTGGGTGAAGGGAGGATATACTACATGTATAGCAGATTAGTGTGATTTCTGTAAAGGAACATAAGACAGATGTCTAGCCTTTTTTTTTTTTTAATTTAAATCCAAGTTAGTTAACATATAGTGTAGTAACGGTTTCAGGAATAGAATTTAGTGATTCATCACTACATATCACACCCAGTGCTCATTCCAGCAAGTGCCCTCCTTAATGCCCAGCACCCCACCCACCTCCCCTCCAGGAATCCTCAGTTTGTTCTTTGTATTTCAGAGTCTCTTATGGTTTGCCTCCCTCTTTGTTTTTATCTTATTTTTCCTTCCCTTCCCCTATGTTCATCTGTTGTGTTTCTTAAATTCCACATATGAATAAAGCCCTATAATATTTGTCTTTCTCTGACTGACATCTCGCTTAGCATAATACACTCTAATTCCATTCATGTTGTTGAAAATGGCAAGATTTCATTCTTTTTGGTCTTCAAGTAATATTCTATTGTGTGTGTGTGTATATATATATATATATATATATATATATATATATATATCTTCTTTATCCATTCATCAGTCTATGGACATTTGGGTTCTTTCTATAATTTGGCTATAGATGTCTATCTTTTTAAAAGAAATTAACTGCCATTTACATTAGCACCCCAAATAAGTGAAATAACTTAGTGAAATACTTAAGTGAAATCTAACAAAATATGTAGAATATCTATATGTAGAAAACTAAAAAATTGATGAGCAAAATCCAAAAACTGAATAAAAGGAGAGATAGTCCGTATTCATGGATAGGAAGACTTAACATCGTCAAGATGTCAGTTCTCAATCTGATCTATAGATACAATGTAATCCCAATCAAAATCTCAGCAAGTTATTGTGTGGATATTGACAAACTGATTCTAAAGTTTATATGGAGAGGTAAAAGACCTAGAATAACCAACACAGTATTGAGGGAGAACAAATTTGGAGGACTAACTCTACCCAAATTTAAGACTTACTACAGTAATCAAGATAGTCTGATATTGGTGACTGAATAGACAGATCAATGAAAAATTGTTATGTTGTCAGAGTCTAGAAATAGGCCCACATAATTATAGTCAGCTGATCTTTGACAAAAGAACAAAGGAAATACAGTAGAGCAAAGATAATCTTTTCAACAAATGATGCTGGAACAGCTGGACATCCATGTGCAAAGGAAGGAGAAGGAGAAAAGAAAATAAATTATACACAGACCTTTCACCCTTTACAAAAATTAACTTAAAATAGGGCATAGACCTAAATGTTAAATGCAAAGCTACAAAATTCCTAGAAGAAAACCTAGGCGACGTTGGGTATAACAATGACATTTTAGATACAACACCAAAGGCAACATCTATGAAAAAATTGATAAGCTGAACCTCATTAAAATTAAAAACTTCTGCTATTCAAAACACAATGTCAAAGGAACTAGAAGACAAGCTACAGACTGGCAAAATATATTTAGAAAGATGCATTTGATAAAATACTGTTGTTCAAAATATACAAAGAATTCTTAAAGACTCAACAATAAGAAAACAAACAACCAGATTTAAAAAAAAAAAAATTGGCCAAATAGCTGAACAGACACTTCACCAAAGATATACAGAGAGCAAAAAAGCTATGAGAAGATGCCCCCCATTGTATGTCATCAGGAAAATGCAAATTAAAACAAAAATGAGATACCACCGTATACTAATTAGAATGGCTAAAATCCAAAACAATGACAACACTATATGCTGACAAGGATATGGAGCAGTGAGACCTTATTCATTGTTGGTAACACAAAATGGTACAGCCACTTTGAAAGACAATTTGGCATATTTTTACCATACAATCTAGCAGTTGCACTGCTTGGTATTTCCCCAAAGGAGTTGGAAATTTATATCCACACGAAAACCTGCACATGGATGTTTATAGAAAATTTATTCATGATTACCAAAACTTGGAAGAAACCAAAACACTTTTCAACAGGTAGATGGATAAATAAACCCTGGTATATCTAGACAATAGAGTGTTATTCAGTGCTAAGAAGAAATGAAATCGCATGAAAGTCAGATGAATGTTAAATGCATACTACTAAGTGAAAGAAGCCAATTTGAAGAGGACACCTACTGTGTGATTTTGACCATCTGACATTTTGGGAAAAACAAAATAATGGAAAAAGTAAAAAGATCAGTTGTTTTCTAGGAGTTGGTGGGGCAGAGGAGAGGTAAAGAGGGAGATGAAGAGATGGAGCACAGATCTTTAGGGCAGTGAAAATACCCTGTATTTTGATATTTGTATTATGATACCATAATGATGGATATATGTCTTTATACATTTGTCCAAACCCATAGAATGTACAACACCAAGAATGAACCCTTATGTAAACTATTGTCATTGAGTAATTTCGATGCATCAATTTAGGTTCATCAGCTGTAACAAATGTACCACTCTGGTGGGTAATATTAATAGTTGGGGAGGCTGTGGGGCACCTGGGTGGCTCAGTCAGTTAGGCATCCAACTTCAGCTCAGGTCATGATCTCCCTGTCTGTGAGTTCAGGCCCCACGTCAGGCTCTGTGCTAACAAATCAGAGCCTGGAGCCTGCTTGAGATTCTGTGTTTCCCTCTCTCTCTGCCCTTTCCCTGCTCACGCTCTGTCTCTCTCTGTCTTTGAAAAACAAATAAGCCTTAAAAAAATTTTTTTTAAATAGTAGGGGAGGCTGTGCATGTGTGGGGCAGGGGTATATGGGAAATCTCCGAACCTTCCCCTCATTTTGCTGAGGGTTGAATTAGTCATATTTCTCAACTAAGTTTATGAGTACTGCTCTATAAAGGACCCTATATGTTTAGTTAATTAAATAATAATTAATTTCTCCTTATCTGTCTACTCACTTCTATCCCTCTTCTGATGGGCCACCGTGGCTAGTGCAATACTAATTAATGAAGGGGATCTATAATTAAGAAAGATTGCATTAAAATATGAATTAGAATACAAATAGCAAAAGCTACAATAATAGAAATAAAATAAATACTCCAAAGGGTTCTAAAGATCAGCATATAGACAATTCATAGAATAAATAAGAGTAAAAGTTGTATAAAATACAATTATATATGATCATACCTGGTGCATAGTAGGTGACCAGTAAATATTTGTGAAACAATGGTTGGTGTTTTCAAAATTCATTGACAGTATCAAAAAATATCCTCTATTATTTTCTATGTGGCCAAGGGAAAAGATAGTTTTAAGCGTCAAAACAGGGCACACTTTATATCCTGTTCTACTAATTTAAGCAAGAATTTCCTGGAATCAATTCTGTTGAGGCAGGTATGGCTGCCAGAACTTTCCCTTGAAATTGTCTGCCTGGCCTAGGTTAACTGTAGACATTATTCATTATAGAACTGAGAGAGCTCTACATAAAACTGGCCCACTGTTAAGATCAGTTAGGCAGATCGGGGTTTTGTTTTTCTTTCTTCTTTATGAAATGTATCGGCAAATATTAACCAGTCTGATTAGGATCCCATATTGCATTAGAGTGATGATGTTACAGTTCGTCATTACTGGTGACGTGGACAAGGAGGCAAACAAAGGTCTATTTCATCAAGGAAGGAATAAATAACAACCAAGGAAGGGTTTGCACATGTTTTCTGCAGCTCTTTGCAGAGCTGGTAGGAAATGAGTGAAGAGGAAGGAGGGCTAAATTTTGCTCCTCCTCCAAAAGTGGAGGCAATTATTATCATGTTAGCTGGGGCAGAAAACTGCCAGAGCAAATCTGTTCCAACTGTCACGGAATCTGTTCTGAAGAAGGAAGAAGAAAGTTGTCCCTTAGTCTCTTATCTCTCTTTTGCTTCCTTTTTTCTACTGATTCCAACATACTCAAATACAACCAAAGGTCAAAGAATGTGCTAATTCCATCTAGCATTAAGTGGCTGCTGGCTGTAAGCAGGATGTTATTATTTTATTATTGATTATACTACTTTAATAGTACAACATAGACATCACTGGTAAAAATTTTAAATTAGATATCCAGCTTCTGTTCTAATTTCAAATCAGAGAGCCAACCCTGTCTTGTATTCAAGCTCTCTTCTTAGACAAAGGCACTGTTTCACTCTTAGATGAGTTGCCCCTATAGCCCCAAGTATGAGTGCTCACCACACAGTGCACATGCATGTACGCGCACCCATGCACACACAAACACACATACGCACAGTTTGCCTGGTCTCTTACTGAAATGTGGCAGTCACCAGGACATGGTGCTTGCCAGAGAGCTACAGCTCCTATAGCCACATCTATAACTCCCATGCTGTCCATAACCTTCTGGAGATTTAAAGCTCAATGTGTAGTGATTGTTGGATTAATGTTAAAATTGAGATTATCCATTAACTTGAATTTAAGACTCGGGAACAAATTTACTAAATTTGTAGATGAAATAAACTGAGTAAAATTGCCATGTAATGGATTTACCAAATCTTTTTTAAATTGAGAAAAATAAATGACCTACCAAAAAGATGTGATTCCCTCCCTCTTTCTTGTTTTCAGCATTTCTAAAGCTCTACATGTTAGATTCTGTGCTAGGTACCAGAGGCCCAAGTTAACCACCTGGTTATCTTTTCTATGGATCTCTGAGTTAATCTCCCTGTTTTTCAGTCTGTTCCTCACTATGGGTACCAATTTGGTAGGTTTTAGTTAGCATTTTTAAATGTAATGGAATTGAACAGAAAATATCAAAAGATAAGTATTGTTTTTAGTAACATTTTATTTTAGTAGACTAAACAGTTGGATATGAATGGGTTGTGATATGAATGGATATGTCCTGAGTTGTGATGTAATTTTTTATACACCGGAATGTGTCCGAAAAGCTTGAAATCCACTGGTATAGCTGATATATTTACAGGAAAAAAAAAAGTGATACACTAAATATTCCATTGAAGCAAAATTCCCACTAACCACACTTATTTTTTTTTAATTTTTTTTTTAACATTTATTTATTTTTGAGACAGAGAGAGACAGAGCATGAACGGGGGAGGGTCAGAGAGAGAGAGGGAGACACAGAATCTGAAACAGGCTCCGGGCTCTGAGCTGTCAGCACAGAGCCCGACGCGGGGCTCGAACTCACGGACCGCGAGATCATGATCTGAGCTGGAGTCGGACGCTCAACCGACTGAGCCACCCAGGCGCCCCTAACCACACTTATTTTAAAATAATTACAAACATGCCATCAGAAAAGTACCAAACAAAATCAGAGAAAATGGAAGTTTGAGTTGAATACCCCAAAAATAATTGCGAATGTGAAAAGAGAATTTCATTCTTATAAATCTTAAAATAGTAAGTGCTGTCATTACCATGACCACCCTAACAGCTCATATCATGAACACCATATACATAAGATGTCTGTGGTATGGTACAGTATGACCCATCTCAGTACCCAACACCAGCAATTTCCATTTTGTGACTTTACTGCCTTCTCTTCTCCACCCACTTCCTGCAAACTTCCATTAAAAACAACTTTTGCAGCCTTCCCACCAACATTCAGGCCCAGGCTACAGGTCGTTTTTTTCTCCATCATCCTCCCTAACCAGTTACAGTCCCACTCCCTTACCCTTTTTTATGGTGAATAAATTGACCACCTCCCTTTCTTCACTTTTTTAATACTCTTTAATGTCACTGTCTGTTCTGTTTTGGTAATTTTAAAATGATAATCAGTCAACAAATCTTGCTAAATACTTTTCCCCAAGTGAGAAATAAAGATACTCAAGATGACTAAGAGAATGAATAAATGCTCAAGATTCACATGCTATTGATTAAATTTATCTGACAATTCTAAAATAATATTTCAAGCAAAAGGGACCTTTATTCCTTTAGTGCTTCAAATATTTGTTTAAAGTTTACTGCAGTGGAGCCCTACTGCTACCGAAACAATATTCCTTTCTTTCCAGAAGTATTTTTGAGCACCAATTATGCTTCAAACCACATAGCAAGAGACTGGATTCTTTTGTAGAGCCTAATAATTGCCATGAGAATAACATGGGAATCTCTGTTGCACAATCTATAGTTTTTTCCAATATATGAGTAGGCTTGAAGAGATGTATTTTGCTCTGTATAGGAGAATATATCTCTCAATAATGGGTATCTTAACCTTAATCCAACCAAAATGTCATTCAGGCATAATCACTTCTTGTATCCTGCCTGCTCTAGTTAACAATTTCTGTAATAAATTTCACAGTTGAGGGATTAAGCCTTAGAAATGATTCATTATAAAAAGAGTGAATACAAACTACAGTGGCATTTTGGAGAAGGGAGGAGAAGATCCGGCAAATGAGGTTGTATTGGGGTGGGGTTGACATTTGAACACAGACATAGTTCCAGAAAGGTGCCCTGAAAAAGTTTAGTGGCCTACAGTATTGAGGGGATTTGCTCTTTAAAAACTGTTTCACACATTCAGCATGCTAGCCTGATGAAAAATTTATTACCACTCTGTTGAATTGTTAACCAAATTTGTAGAGGAAATCCAGCAGGACCGTTGCACCAGGGAGCATGAAAGCAGGAACCACCCACAGTGGTCATTTTGAAAAACATAATTTGTGCCAGAGTACTCTAAGCAGTATTTCATACTGTTTGAAAAATCAGAAGTTTTTCCCTCAAGGAACCAACGACTAACTTAGAAATGTTTAGAGATCCCCCTGGGTGGAAAAAAATCTTGCCATCCCACCTGTCTTGAATCTTGATAGCCATGTGTAACAAGTGTACCTCAAAATCGTACGTGCTGCTCTTCCTTCTCCTTCCAACTGATATTGTTAAATGTTGCTTCATAATCATTCAAGAGCTTTTATAAAATTTCACTTCTTTAAAATTTTCATAGCCAGTTTCTCAAGAGAGGTATAAATATTCAACAACAGGTTCTCTGGGAGAAAAACATCCATATTCGCAGAGTTTGCCTATTTCTGTGGTGTAAATATTCCCACCACCATGGCCAATTTCAGGCTACCTACATGATGTTCCTGATCACAGAGTAGGGAAGAGATGAACACAACCAGCCATGTGAGCCAGCTCCCGCACACTCTGGCTGTAAGCCTACAATTTCCATCGTTCACTACTCATACACCTTAGTAATGGTTCCAGAATTTTTATATAAAAGAGAGTTGCAGGACCAACGTAATTAGAAATGGAGGCTGGATATTAAGTGCACTATTTTTATTGGATTATATGTTTATTGGGAGTGAGTTGGACACAGAGAGAGAGAGATGGCAGTGGCAGGAGTAGCTACAGCTCCTCATGCATGCCATTGCCCCACCCTCAGCACAGACACCCACTAGGAATCTAGTCCAGCTTTGTTTCCCATTCTTGTTCTTGAGTCATCTTGACAGCCTCCCCCCAAAAATCACTCTGATTTGAAATCTTGGAATCGTCCTTGATTTTTTCCCCCCAGCCTTGCTCCCTACATTGGAGCACATTAGACGCTCCAGGACCACCTCAGCCATAGTTTTCATGTCCCTTTTTTCTTTATATTCTTTCTACTGGCAACATAGATGGATTCCTCCTTACCTGCTCTGTAGCAGTAGCCTCATAACTGATCTACCTACCTGTGGATTCTTCCCTGCTAGCCAGTACAGATTAAAACCTGCTTCCTTTATAAACTTCCTAATTGTTTCACTGGCTTGTTGGAAATCAGGTAGTAGCTTCCTACTGCCTACCAGAAAGCCCAAATTTGTTAACACCATTAAGACTTTCCTTTCTCAGCCAGTCTACCATCTCAGCTTTTGGTTCCCAGTAGCCACTTTTATGTAACTACATACCAGAATCAGTTGTTTTACAAGTAGCATCCAAACTGATAAAGTCAAGCACATCCAGGTATGTACTAGCTGATAAACATTTTCAGTGATACCCCTGCTTATGAGTACACTATGTGTAAACTTCCAGGACAACCCACCCTTCCCTGAGTGAATAGTATATTCTCCCTATATCTTCACCTTTCTCTTTGTGAGTTTCTCTGAATTCCTTCCCCCTGTACAGCTGAAATATTCCCATTCAAGGTCAAAGCTTGTAGCATTTATAGGCATTAAAAAAGCAGAAAGAAAAGATAATACTTCTTAAAGCCAGAAGTAGAAAAGAAATGACTGTGGCATTTAAATGGCTTAAACCAGATGCCAGAGACTGACTGGGGCCCAGATAGAAAAGAATGTCAAGGACCAATGAGAAGCAATGATAAGCAACTCCCAGAAAAGGCATGTTAATGCTCTTGAATCAGAGCCATCATGTGCTTCTAGGTCAGGGTGATTGTTGACCTTCTAAAGCTGGTTAAGTACTCTAAAGCAGCACCATATAGGACTACCTCAGCTGGGCGAGCTTAACCCCAGATTTCTTCCCACATACCTGGTGGAGTCTAATCATGTACTTGGGACTCACTGTGCAGAGCTGATTTAGGCAAAGAACTGGTGTAATATCTGAAAACTGAGACAGAGCATTGAGATAAAACAAAATCTAGAAGTGCAGCTTCATAGAGAAACACCCTTCCCACTTTCTGCACTATAAATATGCTTAGCATGGGGAAATGCAGAGATTTAACATGAATTATAAAATGGGAAACCTTGGAGCTGTGGGGTTCAATTTGGTAGGAATCTTGTTTCCCCATTCTTAATCTTCCTCACATTTTTTTTGCTACATTTTACATTGTTAAAATAAGCCTACGTTTACAAGGTTTTAAAAATAAAAAAGAATAGGAGGGCACCTTTTGGGAAGAGCACTGGGTGTTGTATGGAAACCAACTTGACAATAAACATCATATATTGAAAAAAAACTAAAAACCACTCAAAAGAGAACTTTAAAAAATAATAAAAATAAAAAAATAAAAAAGAATAAAGAATAAAATTTTTAAAATCACCCATAATCCCACCATATATCGACCCTGTATATTTTAGTACATTTCCTTCTAATATTTTTTCTACATATATATTTCCTACATACTCTATGTTAGATGTATATTTCTTGCAGCCTATAGCATCATAATTTGTTGAACCAATTGATAAAAAGTTAGAGAAAACAAGGAATTATAAAATGATACATATATTCTTAAGATTTTTCTTCCAACTGAAAACATTTGAATTTGCATCGTTCACTAGCCTTGTGATACAGGGCAGATATTTTCTTTGAGAATGGAACCCCTGGTTGAAGTTTTGCATCCTCTTTCTTACATAAATTCATCACGGACCCTCAATATTTTCCTACTTCACTTTTGTTACACTGAAGCAAAGCATCCCTAATTAAGAATAAGAATGTTAAGTGTTTATAATTATTTTCCTCTTTGACAGCTGTCTCACACACTTCTCATTCAATAACTACATTTTTTTAGGGACCCACCGTCGTCAGGGCTTATCTAAGCATTCAACTTAGTTTCAAAGAAACAAAAACACGTTTGCACTCAAGTTTCATCTTTTTTTATGTAATATAGTTAAATTATGCAGTGACAAGAACAAAGACAACTGGCGTGAACAAGTTCAGAAGGAGCCACTGACTCTTGGTTTTCATACTGCATGAGTAACAGGAGCAAACCAGGCAGGCTTACCAGCTGCCAAGGTTCCATGAGTCATGGGTTCCATCAGTAAATCTTACACTGGGAGTGGAAAGCTCATCAGCTAGGTGGAGGTTATGTAGAGAGCGTACAACCCTATGATGAAACCCACTGGTCATAAACCCTTACCAGTTATTTTGTTTGCTTTCTTAGGCTCAGTTCCCAGAAGTAGAATTATTGGTTCAAAAGGTATAGATATTTGTAGTTTTCTTCATCAATTTGTGCACCTATAACATGACCGAGAATGCCATTCTCACCCCACCCTTGCAAATGTTGACCATTATTTTTAATCTCTGCCACAGAAATAAGCAAATATGGTGTATTATTAATTTATCTGAAGATGGTTTTATATAATATGGTGGTTCTCAACTCTGTGAACTTGTCAGCTTCACCTAGGAAACTTCTGAAAACTTTTCATATCTTATAATTTTAGCTGCAAAGTATATAAAATGGTTACAATATAAGTAATGAAAAGCAGCGTATCAATTTATGTTCATGCTTTACAATTTATTATAAAGTATTGGCAAATAAATCATATTAGGCTTATACCAACTAAAAAAAGGTGGGAGGGGGAAGAAGAGGAGAGAAAAAGGGAAAGAAGGAAGGAAGGAAGGTTGGTTCAACGAAAGTATAGTAAATAAACATCAGCTGAAATGTTATTGGAAATCAAACAACATTTTAATGTTTAGACTCGTACCAAATCATAGTAATCTGGGATTTTAGTGTATGTTCCTAGCCACTATTACCTTGATGAATTCATCACAAAGTTTTAAAATGTTTTAAATGTTCCAAAAAAGATAGTAAGAGCAGAGAGAAGAATTTCCTAGGTTGGAAAGACATATCTGAAACAATTTTGTTTAATGCTTGGTATTTTTCTATAAATTTATTTATATATTACAAGTTCTCCTAAGTATTTTAAGCAAAAAGAGACATTGCAATCAGTTATTTACAAGCTGCCAGATAAGATGAACCCCTTCTAGGGATGGAATTAGAAGTTGCCCATCTCCATACATAGCAGATGTCTTTGGAGGAATAGAATCTGTTGTCTAAATTAGCCAATAGGAAAAAAGAACAAAAGACATATACGTGTGTGTGTGTGTGTGTGTGTGTGTGTATGTGTGTGTGTGTGTGTCCCTTTCTGTTAGGACCATATCTTAAATGAAAATTGAGGCATGTATGGAATATTTATGGTGGAAATATAACTCAGTATCTTTAAAATATACTCCTCCCCAAAACATCCAGAATATATGGTTACCTTGGCTATATATGTATGTCCTCAAGGAAAAATCGACCTTCAAATGCCAGTAAAAACTAAATGAAAATCATAGAAACTATGGCATATGATGAAAGTAGGCTAAAATGCAAAAGGCAACATTCATTCATTCAACACATGTTTGCTGTGAGCTTTTTATAGGCCATTCCTTTCACTAGGCACTTGGGGTATATAAATGAGTAAAAGTAGATAAAAGCTGCCCTCTTAGAGCCTGCATTCCAGCAGGGGAAGATAATCAATATCTAATACTCATAATAAGTGGGTAAATGTTGCAGTATTTTAATCACTAAAAGGTGATCACCTTTTAATCACTAAAAGGTGATTAGTGCTATGGAAAAACAAGTAAGCATAATAGAACATTTGAAGTGACAGAGAGTAGAAGTCAGAAGACTTGCAATTTAACAGTAGCCTCGTCTAGAGGGACCTCACTCCTGCACAAAGACCTCAAGAAGCCCTGTGTGATCACCTTACTTCTCTAACCTCCCCTCCTACTCAGCTCCAGCTGTGAAGCTGAACTCTTCACTCTTCCCCACAAGCTCCTGCCTTTGCCCGGGCTGTGCCCTCTGCCTGGAGAATCAAGAATGAGGCAAAATGTTCCAAGTGCCCTGAGGTCGGTAAAACAAAAAACAAGCTGGGGCAGGAGATGAGAGACTGCACAGTGACTTTTGGTTAATGTTATCAGGGACGGTCTTAGGGAGGAATTACCTTTCAAAAATGCTTTTCAGATGTGCTCACTAGCTGTCTTTTATCTGCATACATAATGAGTTCATCTGTACCTCCCATTCTCGTGCTCTGAGAGGCAGTAGAATTTGGGAATCAGACTCACTTGGTTTTGAATTCTAGCTCTTCCACTTATTGAACATGAACCTTGGGCATCCTGCATTTTTCTGAGTGTCAGTTTTCTCATCTGTAAAAATGAAGATAAACCTTCTTTGAGGCTTGTAAGAAAAGTGACATACAGGTGTAGCAAATGATAATGAAGACAGGACACCAGTCTTGACAGGGAAACGAATGAGATAATGAAGCACATTTTTTAAACTGTGCTAAGGAGAGTGTATCTTATTTTACAGGTAATGGAGAACCATTAAATTGTTTGGCACAGAGAAGTGTCATACCTATATGTTTGTTTTAGGAAGATAACATTAGCGGCAAGTGGAGGGTAAGTTTTTGGAATCGATGAATCAAGAACAGGTACGGTAGTGTGATAATGCACTGCTGTGAAATACGATTAATTCAGGAAAGCCTGAAGAGGCGGCTTTGATAATCGGCAATTAAAATATGTATTCTAAATTTTATATCTTTACATTTAGCTAATTCTCATCATATAGACAAAATTAATTAATTAATCATTTTCATCGATGTTTGACCCAGTTTCATAGATTTGGCTTTGGCCATCCTTGGATTTATTGTTGAAGGGATGTTTATAATATGAGGACCAGCTGGTAGAGCTACCAGGAATAGGAAAGGGGAGGGGGGAAGAATTCAGCTGATAAACAGGAGTCAGAGAGTCTGGGAAAAGAAACTTAAGTAAACTTTTTTTTTAGTGGCCCAACAGACATCACTTTAGAAAGCATTTTTCAGCTGCTGACTTTGAAAAATGATTACATTGCCTAGCTTGGAGCTTGTAGATAACCAACATGGATAAGGAAATTATGGTTTCCTTTATCTAATTTCATGGCCAGGCTAACCTCTTGCTTAGCAAAGAGCAGATGGAAAGAGTGTAGAAGGATAAATCAGCATAAATCCATCATCACTGATAGAAAAGCTTCAGCACATGTGAATGTTCAGTTTTGCCTAGTTGAGGGGCACCAGCTTTTAATTTCTTGATTACTTGTGAATAGTTAATACATTTACAGAGTTTAAAATTCAAAAAGTACAAAAAGGCTATAGAGTGAAAAGTCTTCCATCCATCCAATCCCCCAAACACCCAGTTCCCCTCCTCTGATAGTAATTTCTTATTTATTGTTGCAGAGATAGTGTTTGTATATACAAGCAAAAGCCTTTTCCCCTCTTAATACAAATGCATGTTAAACATACTGCTTTGCATCTTAAGACTTTATAAATTATTGCTGACTTTTTGTTGTTTAATTGTTGTTTTACTTAATATATTTTGGAGATTGTTTCATATCAATACATAAAGATTTTCTCCTTATTAAATATGGGTGCTTAGTACACCATTATATGAAAGTACCATAAGTTTTATAACTGACCCTCTCCCTTCTAGTGGACATTTAGATTGTTTCTAATCTTTTATTTCATGCTGTGAATAACCTTGCACATATATCAATGAGTACATTTATTTATTTTACTCATAAGGTTAGTGCCTAACATGGAATTGCTGAGTCAAGGTGTATGTGACCTTATATTTTTGACAAGTATTGGCAAAGTGTTCTCTATAGACGTTGTACCAATTTGCATTTTCACAGGCAGAATATGAAGAGCACTATCTCTAACAGGAGAACAGAAAACTATATCATTAATTCCTACCTAGCTGGAATAAGTCCAAAGTCTCTTCCATCGATTCACAGGTATTCATTCTAAAGATGTTCCCTACTATCAAAGGTGAATATGCTCATCTCCTAGATCAGTGGTTCTCACCTGGCAACAGTTTTGCCTCCCAGGAGCCATTGGCAATGTCTGGAGACATGTTTGTCACAAATGGAGGGTGATGATGTTGCTGACATCTTGTGGGTAGAGGCCAGAGATGCTGTGAAATATCTTACAGTGCACAAGACAGTCCACCCCCCTTTCCCTCCCCCACAAAGTTACCTGGTCTAAAAAAGTCAGTGGTGCCAAGGTAAGAAACTCTGATCTACTTCTTGTCGATCACATTAAATACGTCTTATAAACTTTAGGATTCTTCACTCTCTCTAACCTAAGGTCTATGCCAAATAAAATGATGTGCTTCCATCATGCATTTGTTTTTTATTTTTGGTTTCTGTTACATCTATTGTATTGAAATTAATGATTTTCAGGAACCTTAAGCTCCTCAAAACCATGACTCTATCTTATTTATATTTGTATCCTGAATATCTGTCACAAAGAAGGCACTCAGCTTATTAAATGAGTGAATGAATTTAACAGTACTTCCTAATTATCTCAGTCTGACTTAAGAGATTATTATCTTTTCAATCAAAGACCATTCTTTTTTACTCTTACTTGCTTCACCTTTCTCTTAATTTCTAAATGTCCATTTTTTTTCTTTAGACTTAACAGGCAGTATTTTCTAGCCTACAAAAAAAAAAAACAAACTACCAGGAAATGTCAATTGAATAAAAAATATTGGCCTTTCCCCTGATTTGAAGCACTGTATGGTTTATTACCACAGCATTAGTCACTTAATTATATAGTATCTTGCTCATTTTTAACTTCTGACTGAATTGTCCATCCTCAAATGTATTAAAATCTCCTTAGGCCAAAATTAAAATTTTAAGTACCTCATGATACCTGAAACAGTGTTTTACAGACTGTAAAGCAGGAGAGTGACCCATTGTTTATTTCTTTTTTGTTTTTTATGTGTTTTTTTGTTTGTTTGTTTTTTGTTTTTTGTTTTTGAGAAAGAGTGTGCCTGCGCCTGCGCTTACCAGCAGGGGGCGGGGCAGAGAGAGAGGGAAACCCAGAATCCCAAGCAGGCTCCAGGCTCTGAGCTGTCTGCACAGAGGCCCATGCAGGGCTGAACCTAGGAAGCTAGAGATCATGACCTGAGCAGATGTCCCGGGGTCGTTTAAGCGACTGAGCCACCCAGGCGCCCCCAAAGAATGTGTATGATTCCTTCAGCAGAAAGGCAGCACTGTGCACAAGGTCCAGATGCCAGGCCCTGAGGAATCTATCTACTTCCTAATTTGCCTTCTCCGGGGTTTCCCTGCTCTCTAGGAGCAGAACAGCCCCAACTGACCGGCTCCACGTACGGCTTTTTTCCTGTTTCCTTCACCACAGGTACTGCCACCAGGCACGTTCCCATCGTTCAAAATGATTAAAGAAGCAAGTGTGCAAGGAGAGGTTCCTGGCCCGTGTCTGACGTGAGCTAAAAGCAGAAATCACTAAAAGCTTTCCGCCTGCAGCTGGGCAGCCAGGGTCTCCGTTTAGGCCCCCACTCGCCTTTGCCGGAGGGAAAGCAGGTGGAGCGGAGGCCTGGTTTTAATGAGCTCGACTTGGCGTGTGAGGGGAAGTGCGGCAGCCAGGGGAAAAGGCGGCCGGCTATCAGCAAGGTCAGGGAGGAACCGAGCAAGGACAAGAATACTTGTTTGTAAGGCTGAGTGGCGCTAAATATATCCTGAGAAAATTGGGATGCGGGCAGCTTAGATCATATCTCACCCAGGATTTTAAAATGCAAATGCAGAGCTCTTATTTTATTGCTAATAGGGTGTTGTTTAACCATTCGTTAGCCCAGAGATCCTGTTGCATTCTCTTTGCAATTAAAATACGCTCGCAATTGAAATCCTTCAGAGCCGAGTTGCGAAAGAAGAGGAAAACATTCAGATCAGAATATCCATCAGGCAAACAGAGTAAATGAGAAGAGCCAGCTTGATTAGACAAGGGAGGAAATAACAAAACAATTATTTTATTCATGTTTCCCCAGAAGAGTTCAAATTAAAAAAAAAAAAAACAACTTATTTTAAGCATTTTTAAATAGAAACGTTGATATTTAGCTATGAGTTATCTCCACAGGTAGGAAAATGGTGCTTTTGAGGGGTTAATTTTTCAAGGTCATTAAAACCTGAGTCTTGATTTTGCTGAGAAAGAACCCAAAAGTTCATGTGTCACCCATGACCTAAAAAGAATAGACCTCATTTTTGTGCTAATTTTTGAATGAGCTAAAAGTTTCCTCTTCAAATAATAGTCTTTAGATGGGTTGGGGAGAATATAAAAAGCAAACATTTCTGCTGGACCACTTAAGACAGAGTCATTTTGAAATATATCGCATAATGCATGCCTCCTCGGGTAAATGATGCCAAAATAATTTTTTTAAATAATAATAATTCATGATTATCTGTTATCTTCCCAAAACTATGCTAAGTATTTAGCTTATTTCCTTTAAATGCTATAACAACAATGTGAGGCAGGTAAATATAATTTTGTGGCGATGTTGCAGGGGTTGGCTTGTTTGTTGTTTTTATCTCAATACCCGGATTCGTTGTCTAGCACTTCAAAGAACAAAGACGTGGACACAAAATAAAATGAGCAGCAGGCAAAAGTTTATCAGAGTAGAAGATCAAAATGTAAGAAGTAAGAATAGTATGAAAGCTCTCTTTATAGAGAGGGGACATTAGAAAGTGAATGCCCACAATAGGCAAAGGACTTTGTTCTGTAAAATTCTGATCACCCCCCACCTTCCTTTCCCCCTTGCTCCTTCTCAGGTCCTACCCTTATAGGCTGGATCACTCTGGGAGCTGGGTTGTCCGTTCCTCATTGGCTCGATGCCATTGTATGAGGGGTGGTCTATGGCCATACTGAAGTTGTTTTTATGGTCTACTAATTTTTAGTTAGGTCTTTTGTCAAATTAGGGGAACCTGAAGGGGAGTAGGTGGTGTCTGCTATGGTCTTAAGAAGAACCTTACTCCAAGGGGATTTGCTGTGGTCAGAAGCTCCCGGCTTTGTTCCCAAATACCTGTTTTGCCCCACCCCGGGACCTCAGGTCTTAACCTTTCCCTCTTTGCCTACTGAATCCTATCTTTTCCTATCATAAAATTTTTTTCTTAGATAAAAAGATATTAATGGATGGTCTGGGAATGGTTTCCAGGCAGGAACCCCCTAAAGTTATCTGCAAACACATGTGTGTGCAAGTTTGTGTTTCTAGAGAGAAGGTCCCTAGTTTTCATCAGCTTCCCAGAAAAGTCTGTGGCCCTTAAAATGTCCAAATTGGATTAATCATTATGAAGAACAGGAATTTTTGTGTAGTCTAGTTTACCTCTGTTCATCCGAATCAGTGAGAGGGGTTTAAGGCTATGTGGGTTTTTTTTTGTTTTTTGTGTTTTTTTTGAGTTTTCCATTGTTTCCTATATTGTCTGATGAGGCTTCCTGCGCAGGTCATTGAGCTTGCCTCCATGAAAAGTGCCCTATTTCTCCCCTGTGTAAAACTGGTTAACAACATGGACTCTGTACTCAGAGGGTCTGGATTTAAATTGGGTCTTTAACCTTGATTGCTTGTGTGGTCTTGCCGCAGCTTCCAGATCTGCAAAGTGGAACTCATAGTAGGTTCATCCTTATGGAGTTATTCTGAGGATTAACTAAGTTCACCTGCAGAACTGTGTCTGAAATACAGAAAGTAAAAACGTAAGCACTCGCTGAGCCGTGTGATTCTATCTGTGGTGAATTTAGAAGCCGCCTGTTCACATTTTGTGTTTGACAAAAGATGGGGATCTGCTTGGGGTTTCATGCTTCTTAAAGCCCTTGTTTACTTCTTAAGAGATTTTTACCTGGCCCTACTTACAGTGGAAATCAATGAGATAATAAACCATGCATTTGTTTTTCTAGAATAGCATGGAACAAATGACTTGAATGGGGAGAAGGATGCGGCTTGTTTCTCCTGTGCCTTTATTAAAGTAACCATTAGGGTTAAAAGTCTACCGGGCACTGTCAGTGGCACTGAGCAAAACAGCCTTTTTGTCTCTTCAGCCATTCTGATTTGCTTTAGATGCAGTTCGAAGGGAAGAACCAATTTTTCAGCGAATATCTTTGAAGTGCATTTGAGGCAGCTGTTACTGCGAAGGTATGAATTTTTAAAGAAAGAACGAACTGCTTTTCCTAGCTTGTGGGTGTTTCTTGGGATTGAATCACCTCTCCTTAAAACTGTGCACTGGCACAATCTGCTGGGCTCAGAATGCAAATATCTAGGCAAAGTTTCTCGATTAAAGGGAGCAAAAAAAAAATCAGGTTGAATAGGATGCCAGATGACATTTTTTTTCTTTATCCTTTTCTTAAGGATTAATAGTCTCTTACCTCTTGCCTCACTGTTCTTCAAGGGTCTTTGCATCATCCATCTGAAAGCTAAAAACTGCTGTCAGATATCTGCAGACAGAGGTATCACTGAGGTCCCTGTAACACTTACCTAGAATGTCACTAAAAGAGATGCGATGACATCCTGAAGTCCTTGTTCTAGCAATGCGGCAGTTCTGAAGTAGGCAAAGGTAATTGCTGTGCACAAGATTATCGCCATGACCTGCAATGTACTAGCATCCTGCCGGTCCAGGACTGCCAAGCCTCTCTCTGTTCTTTCTGTCTAATGCTCTTCCCACCAGAGCAGCTCTGGAGCAAATCACAAAGGGCTGAGGTTCCCTGCTGCTTGTCTTATTAAGCGTGGGTGTCTGTTATGAAAATAGGCAGCGTGGCATAGTAGTGGAACCCACTATTTTCAGGATGAATGGTGGCAGTGTCAGCCTTCGGCAAGGCAGGCTTTTCATAAAGTGACCAGTTATGAATGTCATGGTAGTCTGTGTTAATGCCATGCAGGCTGCCCTTGGGTTGCAGATCACTTGCAAAAAGAAGTCTCTCTCTCTCTCCTCTAGATAGATAGATAGATAGATAGATAGATAGATAGATAGATTTCTCTTGCTTTGCATTTTCTTTCCAGAGTTACAGATAATAAGGAAGCTCACAGAAAGAGCCCAGGCATTTGCACCCATAAAAATTCAGTTCAATAGGAATTATAGGTATTCAGCTGTGAGTAGGTTACTTAACCTCTGGACCTCAGTTTCCTTCCCTGTAAAAGGTGGATAATATTTACCTTGCAGGCTTGCTGCATTGCTGCAATAAGGCCTTAAATCCTTGCTCATGATTTTAAGAGGAGAAGGACCAAAGACACCTGCTACTAAGAATCTAGTTCCTATCAAACTAAAAGACAAAATCAGAGATACCATTTGCTCCTGTGCAATTTATGGCCAATTCAGAAAGAATTCATATTGCTGCAGAGAGTATTATAAGAAAATCCATATTCACCAGTACATATGACAAAGACTCTCTCTTTGACCAACCTTAGGCTCCTCTGAGCCCTCTTATTGACTAGGCCTCGGTCTTGGGCTTCCATGCCTGTTCTTGTAGAGTCCAGTTTTAGCAAGAATCTTGCTAAGGCAGTTTAGAGAGAATCCTCCCACCCTTAATATCTGATATCCTCAATAACAGATTAAATTTCCCACTCTCCCACCATCCCCTAGTTGGTGTCTGATCACTTGGCCTGCATTCATCAAGAGTCCCTGTACCTTTGATTTCTCCTCTTAGTAATGTTTTATCCACTGACGCCCCCCCCCCTTAACTGCTCTTTAGTTAAAAATCCCCACTTATTACTGCAATTGTATTTGGAGTTGAACTTGATCGTTCTCTCTTTATGCAGTAGTCTTGACACATATCCCAATAGTCCTAAGTAAAGTCTTCCTTACCATTTTCACAAGTGTCAGAATAGTTTTTTTCTTTAACACAGATCAAAGCCTAATATCAAGGTTTTCAAAAGAAGCTAGTACTCATAAGATGTTTAATATATGCCAAGATGTTGTTTGTTCTAAATGTTAAATCTACTCCTCACAACATCCCACTGAGGCAGTACCATGATTATTATCCTCAATTTATAGATGAAATGGGTTCCTTGAGCGGTTAAGTTAACTTGCCCAAGCACACAGAGTTAGAGTTAGCTAGCGGAACTGATACTATAATCTAGGAATTCTGGCCCAGGGTCCATGTTCTTAAAGACAATGCTGAACTGCTCTCAGAGGACTAAAAATTAGGTTGGGAAGTCTACTCTCTCAGTATTCTTAGACCAAAGTTCTCAAATTTGACTGCCCACACAAGCCCAGGTAAGTAATAACAAACCAGGAAAGCAAGGTCATGGGGAATGGGCCATGTGGAAAGTCCATGCTCAACAAGGTAGCCAGCCCTCATCATCACTACCTGGTGGTTGCTGCCTAGAAATGCATACCTTCTGAGTTTTTAAAAATTAACAAAAAGAGGGAAATCTGGCTTTTTATGAAAGATCTCTTCAATTCATAAAACAAAAAAGAAAGGAAAAGGAAGGGGGAAGGAGGAAAGAGAGGAGGGGGAAGAAAGGGAGAGAAGAGAAGGGGAAACCATGCAGTTCTCTCTCTCTCTCACACACACACGCACACACATATGCATGCACACGCACACACACACACACACACACACACACACTTGCAGGGATTCATTCATTCTGTGGACTACCTGTTAGCAATTTGATTTGTAGAGGTTATTAAATCTTATCATAATGGACTCAGCTTGATTTTAAAGACATACACTCCCCACTTTCAACCACCAAGTAATTACACTTTTAAAATACCCTATCTGTCTAACCTATTGGAGACTATAGATTTCTGCTTCTAGTTGGAGAGGGGAGGGGAAAATATTCCTGGACACATGGAGATGCTGTAACAATTACTTTAGCAGATATGATTGAGAAAAGTCTTGATTTCCTATCTATCCATGAATCAAGAGTTTCAGATCACAAGTATGAGCCAAGAATCTGTTTTTTCTTCTTGATTCTTTTTTTTTTTAAGTGTATTTATTTTGAGAGAGAGGGGAAAAAACACAAATAAGAGGGAGAGAGAATCCCAAGCAGACTCCACACTGTCAGCACAGAGTCCTACTCGGGGCTCAGTCTGAGGAACCTGGAGACCATGACCTAAGGCAAAATCAAGAATCGGGCTCAACCTGCTGAGCCTCCCAGGGGCCCCTTTCTTCTTGATTCTTGAATTGATGGATTTTGCCTCTATTAACAAAGTAAACAAAAGGAAACACCTTTTAAAGTTAAACTAGTATAATCAACTAGGTATCTGTGGAAAATGGAAGTAAACACAGCGAATTCTGAGAGCTTTATGAAATGTCTTTTTCTAAGTCTTTCAGCTTCAGTTGCTGAACTTTGAGCTGCTTGTATTTCACAGTCCTCTTTGCAAACAAGGTTTCTTGGCTCCAGCTATATAACACAGGAGATGTTCTATACTCCTGGCTTTATGAAACCTTCCCGCTTTTGTAGCAGGTGTCCAATGTACTTGTTTTTAATTGCCTAACACTGAATTACAGATAAAGTTTCATAAATAAGATACAACCTTTTTTTTTTACTTTTAAAAATAGCACTCTTTTAAATTGTGTGTTTTGATTAATATTCCATGTCATGGGTTAACATCTCCTATTATTTTGAAGTTTGGCAAGGCTTTAATAATAGCCATTTGGGAGGGAAGTTGGGATCAATTAACACCTTTTTATGCACAAGACTTTGCACTATCTCCTGTGGAGTGAACAGAAAAGAATCAATAAGCTTGTCCCCTTCCCTCCTGGAACTTGAAGTACTTTTGGAGAAATAAGACATTTACACGAGTAACAAAGGTACAAAAACAGCACATGCGAAGGACCCAGATGACCACAGCTGTACAATTTTTAAAAGAGAGAAAGACTTTATGACTTGAAAGCTTTAGAGGCCTTCAGAAAGGAAATGAGATTTAAGTGGAGCCTTGAAGAATGGGTAGGCTTTTTGAGGATGAGGAGGGCAGAGAGTGGGAGGAAAGGCATAATAAAGGCAGATGAGAAAGGGGCAGAGGGGAAGACAGGTTTGGTGCCCAGTAAGTGACTGCGACAGAAAACTCCAATAAGGAAGAAATGGAATATACACCTGGACAAAGGGTTTTAGCAGAAAACAGTCAAGACCAAGGATGGGAAGGGGCGCCTGGGTGGCTCAGTCTGTTGAACATCCATCTCTTGATTTCGGCTCAGGTCATGATCCTAGGGGTCATGGGGTAGAGCCCTGTGTCGGACTCCACACTGAGCATGGAGCTTGCTTAAGATTCTCTTGCTCTCCCTTTGCCCCTCCCTCCCATGCTTGCTCGCTCTCTCTCTCTCTCTCTCTCAAAGATATAAGTAGGGGCGCCTGGGTGGCGCAGTCGGTTAAGCATCCGACTTCAGCCAGGTCATGATCTCGTGGTCCGTGAGTTCGAGCCCCGCATCAGGCTCTGGGCTGATGGCTCGGAGCCTGGAGCCTATTTCCGATTCTGTGTCTCCCTCTCTCTCTGCCCCTCCCCCGTTCATGCTCTCTCTCTGTCCCAAAATAAATTTTAAAAAAACGTTGAAAAAAATATATATAAGTAAATAAAATTCAGATTTAAAAAATTAAGTTTTTTCCCACCGTTCAGTACCTCCATCTCTCTTTTACTGTCTTCTACTCCTCACATTCCCTCCATTTAAGACCTAATATGTCTCAGTCTAAATATTTTTAGAATTTATATAATCATAGACAAACATGTCTGTACACATACACAGTCTGTTTTAGGTCATTGTGTGTTTAGGTCACTGTGTATTTTAGGTCACTGTTTCACAAAAAGGAAAATGTATATATTCTTTTCTCTACCTTGCTTTTCTCACTCAGCCATACCTTGGAGAAATCCCTCCCAAGTGAAAAGTTACAGCCCAATTAACTGTTTGTTTTGATGGTTGCATTATGCTCTACAGTAGAGATATGTCTTGATCTATTCTACTACTCCCCCTTTTCATGGAAATCAGTTTGCATCCAGTTTTTCTGCCCCTACAAATAGTACTTCAGTAAACATACTTGTATCCCTATCTATATATGCTGGTATTTTACATCTGTTGATAGAGTTAGGATCACAGAGTCGAGGACATGTGTATTTTTAGCTTTAAAAACTAAACTGCTTCCCTAAGAAAGCTGTAACAATACACAATATGCACCTACAATTAATAAAAATACTTCCTTTCTCTAGGTCTCCCCAGGCCATAATGTTACAGCTCTTTTTAAAAAAAGTTTTTGCAGGTAGAAGTATTGTAAACTAAAATCTCGTTGTTACTTTATTTGCATTTTCTTTGACTACAGATGAATTTGATCATTTTTCCAAAAGCTTGTTGACGGTCATGTTTCCTATGTTGCAGGCTGCATTTTCATGTTCTGTGTCCATTTTTCCAAAGACCTATTTTCTGTCCCTGAAAATTTTTAAGAGCTTCTGCTATATGATAGATATTTTTGCCTGTCCTCTAGGATTTTAAACATTTGTGTTTCAAATCTATTGTATTTGTTTATGGTATCTTTTGCCATACGAAACTTTTGGGTTTTATTCAATCCCTTATGTTTTTCTTAGTTTGTGTGTTTTCTCCCTTGCCAAGAGAAGCCTACCCTCTCTGCCCCTAGATTATATTTATGGTTCCTAGATTTTCTTACACGATTTTATTTAATTACTTATTTTACATTTTTAACCTTTAATCTATCTAAATCCATCTAGGATTTATTTTTGGAGTTGGTATAAGATAAAGATCTAGCTTTATTTTCTTCCAGATGCATAAACAGTTTGCCAGCTCCTTATATTAAATAATCCATCATTTTGCCACTAAATTGAAATGCCTCTCTTGTCATATATTAAATCTTCATTTATATGTGGATCTATTTCTAGATATTCTATTTCACGTATCTGTTTAGGCCTATTTCAATACTTACTGATTTGATTACAGTAGCTTTATAGGATTTTCAGATATCTGGTAAATCAGACTACACAAATGACTTTTGGGTAGTTATCAAATGCTTAGGTAAATACATTAAAAACCTATTTGCAGAAAGAAATGGGATGCAAGCAGAAACTAATGTACCAAATAATACTTGTATAATTAAAATATTTTTTTCAAAGTCTTTCTTCCCAAGATCTATGTTTTATAGCAACGAATACGCAAGGAAAAGGTTTAGTGTGCTTATAAGATCTTGTACAAATTAGTTTGCTGTATTTTCAACCCCTAAATGCTGTACCGAGTTAATCATACTATTTCCTTGATTCACAGATTGATCCTTCAGAGGAATCGTCCCTGACTCCGTCCCTACACTGAGCTAAAACTGCTTCCCAGGTGGAACACTGTTCCGGGGAGAGCTCTGAGGATTTCCTGAAGAAGAATTCCATGGGGACTGTACCTGACCCTTTGAGATCAGCTAAAACTTCCTTGATCACAGCTTCTGGAAAAGAAGAGGATCTAGGAGAAGTGCAGCCTGCCTCCCCTC
This sequence comes from Prionailurus viverrinus, assembly GCF_022837055.1. Taxonomy (NCBI): domain Eukaryota; kingdom Metazoa; phylum Chordata; class Mammalia; order Carnivora; family Felidae; genus Prionailurus; species Prionailurus viverrinus. The sequence continues at coordinate 132,270,562 of NC_062564.1, forward strand.
GGTCTCCACCAGCCGTCTTGTGTGAGAACACCAATGGCCTTTCCAGCACTCCTGCAGAGCCAGACCTCAGCCCCAGTGCAGCTGCTGAGGTCCTGATGCAGGCCTTTGAGCATGAGACCACCCAGCCAGACATGTCTTCTCCTGGTGTCTTCAATGAGGTGGAAAAAGTGTCTCCTCCATGCAGTTCTGACAATACCCAGCTGCCAGGAAGCAGTGAGCCCACAGCACCAGCCCCATGTTCTGCAGCAGGAAAGGATCTCATAGATGAAGCATTTACAATGCCAGCCAACCAACACACCCACCAGGCGACCCCAAGTGACCAGCTCAATGCCAGCCCCTTATCAGGACCTGAAGATACTCTGCTGAAAACACAGAGAACCTCGGATGGGGAGATTCTTGAAAAACCTGAAAAGTCACATTGCCCTGTGGGAAGCACCCAGAGCAACAGCAAAGACCAAGTGCCCTGTGATTTTTCTTCTCAGAAAACAATCCAGGGAATGCTGCAGACTGCAAATACAGCAGCCAAGGTGTTCAGTCACCCCTCGTCTCCTGTAGGCCAACCCAAAGGGGCAAGGCCAGGAGCCATATGCGACTCCCAGACAAGGTCCTCTGACTCTCCCGCAAAAGAAGGATGTTCAGGGAACAAACACACTTCAGCCACCACCTCAGACAGCCAGTCCGTGACTACTGTGACACCTCAACCACCCCACCTCACTAGCAAAGTCTCCACACGTCCTCCAGATCAGGTGTCAAGGTTCAAAGAAGCAAGTACAATGACCAACGAAGCTGCAAGTGAGGTCACGGAAGCTCCCGACAGGGCTCGGCAAGATGCTGGGGTGCAGGCAGTGGCAAGTGTGGAGAGCAGATCGGTCTCCACCAGCCCCAGCATCCTCGCTGCATTCTTAAAGGAAACCCCAATTCCTGAGCGTTTGGAACAAGAGCAGCTGCGTGTCATTTGCAATGGCAGCGGCAGTGGGAGCCACACGCTGGAGCTATCTGACAACATCCACTCCCCCCAAGGGCCAGGTCCGTGCCCCAGCATCATGCCAGAAGTGCACATCCAGGCAGCTGCCGCTGTTTCCACAGCTCTCCAAGGGGAATGCAAATTGGTGAGCTTACCGAGTGAGGTCCTTAAGATCTCATCCATCACCGTGGCATCCGGTAATACTCAGGATCTGTGTAAGAAAGATACAGGGTCTGCGGGAATGACCCCAGCAAGGGAAGAGCCCACCTCTAAACAGCTTTCAGGTGTGAATTCCAGGTCCCTGAAAGCCAGCCCCACTGACCAGATTTCTTTCAGCGCGGGAAGTCAAACCGAAACAAATCATGAATTGAGGAAAGTTGAAACCAAGCCATCTGAGTTTGCAGTGAAAACCACAGATGGTCACGAAACAAACCCAGACTGCCAACTCTCTGACTCTTGTAGTCCTGCCAACAAAGCCGACCAGCTCGGGAGCCTGGATCCCACTGACAAAGGAGATGCAAGAGAGAAGCAGCCGGCATCTCCTCAGATAGTAAAACAAGAATGTAGAGGCACCGATATCCTTGATGCCAGGGCCAGGGCAGAGGCCAAAACCCTGCTGCTCAATCCTAAATCTCAAGAAAGTGGAGGCACTGGGTCAGCTGCTAGTCCTACGCCCTCCCCAGTGAGAAAGAACCAGGAGGGTACCCTGGAGGAAAATAGACAGACCAAGACAGCCACCAGCCTGAGTCTCCCATCCGATTCCATGGGTGACTCCAGTCCAGGTTCTGGCAAGAGGACCCCTTCTCGCCTGGTCAAAGCCAGTCCACGGCGGGCCAGCCGAGTCAGCGAGTTCCTCAAGGAGCAAAAGTTAAATGTGACCGCGGCTGCCGCCCAGGTGGGACTCACCCCAGGAGAGAAGAAAAAGCAGCTGGGCGCCGACTCCAAGCTGCAGTTGAAACAGTCCAAGCGTGTCAGGGACGTCGTGTGGGATGAGCAGGGCATGACCTGGGAAGTGTATGGTGCCTCCCTGGACCCAGAGTCCCTGGGTATCGCAATCCAGAACCATCTACAAAGACAAATCAGGGAACATGAGAAATTAATCAAAGCTCAAAACAGCCAGACCCGGAGATCCATTTCCTCAGATACTTCTTCAAATAAAAAGCTCAAAGGAAGGCAGCACAGTGTTTTACAGTCCATGCTGCAGAACTTTCGACGCCCCAACTGCTGTGTTCGTCCTGCCCCTTCTTCTGTGCTAGACTGAAAGAGAATGTGTATGGGAACCCTTGTGTATATTTATGGTATTCCTAAGTGTCTCTATTTGTCAAAGCTTACTTAGTTTTGGTTTTTGGTTTTTGGTTTTTGGTTTTTTTTGGAGAGACCAGGAAGACAAGCAAGAATTAACTATTGGAAGTTGCTATTAAGAATTGTTGGGTCCTTTGATTGGGGCTCCATAAATAAAAATATCATTTCAATTTGAAAGAACAAAAGAAAAGAAGAAAGCTCCACTGAAGGTTAATGACCCTAATTAAGAGGAAATAACATTCACTGGATTTTTTAATATGATGTTACTTATAGAACTAGCACTATCATTAAATACGTGTCACTTTGTATTACTGCCTCGACATATCACACTGTGGTGTTTCCACTAAAATCCCTGCTTAATATTAAAACTAGCAAAAATACTGTTATACTTTCTAGTCATATTGCAATAAGAATGCTATTACCACACAGAATTTAAGTAGACGATAAGAACTATAATGTAAAACTGTGAAATAAATTCGACTTGCTCTTCAGCCAGATGATATTAAGGAAAAGCATTTAAATGCATACAATACCAAATGAATTAATATTTGTCAACATCTGCAGATAACTGTTTTGGTAAACCTTGTTATATCGTCAATAAATGTAAGAAAGTTATGTTAGGAAAATTAGCTGAGCTTTTGAATATGAATACTGCCCACATAAAACTTGAATTTATATCTACAGATTTTCCTGCACTGAAGGCAAGGGGCATCTCTGATTCTGACGAGATGAAATTCCTATTTCTTTAGAGGAAGTACATGCAACTGAATTCTTGGAAAGAGTCATCAAGTTATTAAGTATACTAAAGTTTATGTAGTACAGGTGTTCTCCAAAAACATTCTGCTGAGTGTGTTAAGGTTTGAAACCTTAACACCTGAAAGGTGTTGAAACCTTTTCTGTGTCAAAAAAAAGGAAGTAACAAAAGCAATGGGTCTAATTTCAACTCCTATAAACAGGATGCAGTTTGTGTTTTCCTTTTGACTTGCTTGTGCAGTAGCTTCTAATAGAAAATGTAGTGAACACCAAATAGAACACAAACTTCCTCATGTTTTTGTAGGTAGACTAATATCATCTAGTTGCTTAAATTTCTCATCTGTAGTAAAAAGGTAGCCTCTGTCAACTTACTGATTTTAACAGAAATACCATTGTGTCTCATCCTTCAAACCCAGTAAAAAAAAAAAAAAAAAAAATAGAGGCCCTTACTAAAACCTGGTTTGAGCTTCCAGTGGGCTATAGATTTTGAAACCATAGGCACCTGTTTGAGCTCGGTGCTCACCTGCCTCCAGAAGAGGAGGTTTTCATTTGTACCCATGAGTGTCTTGCAGGGCACTGGGCTGGGATGACCAGTAGTGGCTTGAGAGTTGGAGGGGTGTGGAAAAGGGAGATGAGGCAGGGCCCTGGAAAAGTTTCCCCTCCTAGATTCATGTAGAGAGATTGCTCGTCTCCACCTTGCATTTAGAAAGTCAGATTGTTAAACGTGGAAGGGGTACTCCCTGGTTGCCTTCTCTGAGCTCATTCCTCTCGATGAGCCAGAAAAGAGCCTCTATCCATGTATTCTCTCTCTCTGATGATGCATAAATGGTGTTTGTGCAGCAAACTCAAAACCTCTGTTTTGGCTTCTATTTTTGTTAATTCTCTTTTGCAGATTCTGAGCATATAGGGAAAAATCTTTTGTGCCTGAGCTTTAACACCACATGCTAAACGGAGCACAACCCAAATTAGTAAATAGCCCCTGGTTTCTTTGAAAGCAATAGGACTGTAGATGACAACTGCATAAATGGACTGCAGCCCCAGTACTCTTAGAGCCTAAGAATGGTAAAATCACAGTGGTTACATTTGGAGCCACCCTTTGAATTTTTTAATTAGGCACATTTTCCCATTTCTTACCAACTGGCCCCTATTAAGAATACTACCTACAGTAGAAATTGCCATCAGATTATCAATCAAATTACTGTTAAGGATCAGAGATGTAGTCTAAAACTCTCTCTTTGGCCTCGAATACCCGTTTGTAGCAGTGTTCGTGTGGCTTCTGTTGGAGATGATTTTGCCAGGGTGTCGTGTCCCTCCTACCCCTTCCTCACTGCCTGTCTCCCTCACACGTTGGCATACGTGCTGTGTACACACAGAGAACACCCTGTGTACACAGCAGCAGCTGTCAGCAGCGCCCACTCCAGATGGGTGGGCCCCAGGTAATCCTCTGCTGTGTAGGGGCCAGAACAGGCTGTTCCTGCATTAAAATAGGGGGAAAGGAAGAATTTCGCATCTGGTAGTAATATTTATTCTTATGAGGTTAGAGTAACCACGTGAATTAGAAATACTGAAATTAGAAATGTATAATTATACATTTATAAATTATAAATGTAAGCTTATAAATTGTAAATAGCTCAAGTTAAAAATGAGGCAGAGGCCTAAGAGAGTTGTAGACCTTTGTCGCACATTAAATTAAAAGAAAATCACATTAAGTTACTTAAAACTAAATGTAGCATCGCGGTGTGCCTCTCATAGTAAAACTTAAGATCTGAGTTAGTAACTTTGGTTTTCTTTGGTACTGGAACTAGCCTTTCCTTCTTAATCTTTATTTTTTTTTTTTACTTTTCACTTTACTTCTGCCACACTCTAGAGCTTGTCACAAAATAGTATAAAACTTTTCTCATTTAGTTGTGTATTGAATCTTAAAGAAGGAACAGCTTTTCAAAACAGTAATGAAAAGACCACCGAGTGGGTAAATAATGAACCCTCCTGAAGACAAGCCATGCTTTTGCTTTATGACACTCCAAGTACTCACACCATAAAACCTTAACCTGAAAATTTTCCCTCACTTCGATCTGTGACACAACATTGACATGCAGCACATCATTCGTGACTCCTTAGGTTGATTCAACAAAATGCAAGTGGGAAACAGCTTTCATAGCAGATTCTTTGAATTTGTTGGGCCATTTCATAGCCTGGCTGCATGACAAAGCAGGTTGAAAATTGTTTTGGGCCTTAATTTCTTTTAGATGTTCTGTTCCTTTTAAATGTTCTTTAATCAGGGGCGCCTGGGTGGCTCAGTCGGTTAAGCGTCCGACTTCGGCTCAGGTCATGATCTCGAGGTCCGTGAGTTCAAGCCCCGCGTCGGGCTCTGTGCTGACAGCTCAGAGCCGGGAGCCTGTTTCAGATTCTGTGTCTCCCTCTCTCTGACCCTCCCCCGTTCATGCTCTGTCTCTCTCTGTCTCAAAAATAAATAAAACGTTAAAAAGAAAATTTTAAAAAAATGTTTTTTAATCATTGAGATATATGGAGGGAATATAAAATATTTCTTAAGCAAGTAGTATAAGAGAGATGAATTAGAACACAGTGTCTGGAAGATAATGAAATATTTACAATGTTAAGAGGCTTTATGGCTTACCCAGCGAATACTAGAATTTTTAATTTAAATGTCGATTTTTCTATTTTAATGACCACAAGAAAAGTGGTACCGCTTGAGCTGTCATATGTTTATCTTTAGTGCTTTTCTAATTATGTCCTTCTGGATTACTGGCTTTGGTGCCACAGACCAACTGCTCTATGTTCATGTTTTGGACCAATGGCATAAGTTGAACATTTTGTTAGGTCGGAGAATCCTTTTTGTTTGCGTCCAAAATGAAATATTTATAAAATATATTAGTGTGTTTTCCTACCTTGACAAGTTCAGCTATGTCGGTATAATTTGATTTTTGATGACTTCTTAATCTTCAGAATTGTCTGATAATTGGTAATTTGGATACCAGTATTCTTCACGTTATAGCTTACATCTCAAAATTTAAACAAACTGTAGTGAATATGCATGTGTAACATATACCCTAGAGGCTGAATTTGGGGACCAAATCTCTAATAGGAGCTTGTCATTTTCAAGTAGAAAACAGAAGAAGGAAATGACTTTTGGTTGCATCCTGAGAGTACTGAGGTTTTATTGTTCCTAGCTTATTCTAATGTTATTTCTCTCATTTCTAGGAGTTCCCATCATTCTGAGAATACCTGTATATACCACATGAAGAATATAATATCCTGTGACTTTACACTTTGTTTACAGAGGATATATATGAGTATGCTGTTAATGTAAATTGTTTGGCCTTTGCTGTATCCACTGTTACTGTTTTGCTGCCAAAATGTGAGAAATTATCTTCTATTCCTCCTACATATTGTGCAAGTGTTAAAAAACTGGTCCATTTCTAGTACCAGATAATTCACCACATCTCTTGTCTACTTTTTAAGAATCAGTATAAAGAAAAACAATACATTAGGATAAGGTTTGCATATATGTATATGTGTTTTTACTGACACTTGGGCACTTGTAGCCTTGTGTGGGCCTCTTCCTGTCTGATTTACTAATCGGCTACGATGCTGCCATGGAGATGATACTGTTTACTCTCTCCTGCTTTGTCCTAAACGGTATTTGAGAAATGAAGCCTGTGAATTTCCCTTTGTGATGATAATACAGTGAACTCAGCAGTATCTTGGATAATTGAGCTGACCATCTTGTCCCCACCCCTGTTTTGTCTACACAGTGAATCAGAAGTCTTGTCCAGGTCTGCTTCAGTGTTTGCTATTTTATATTGATATTCGAGCATTTTGTTTTCTGTGAGCAACGTTCTTGGATGCTGTGTGTGGCCCTTTTGGTTGAATCTCTCCAAATGTGGGTCAGCTGCTGCCACCTGGCAGATAACAGGTGATACGCTAAATCTCCTGTCCATTCTTGTAACTATAGCCTTCTTAATGGAATTCTGCAACTGGATGAGTAATTATAAATGTCATCTTTGCAGACACACAGGCTTAAGGATGTCTACAAAATTTTAGACATTTTTGCAAAGGGGGAAAAAATAGTCTTGTAAATACTGAAACATTTCCATGAAATTTATCCTGCTCTTGGGAAAAAAAATTCTCCTTGGCTGCAGAAATAAGATAAACTTTATTTGCGATGACCAAGGACATAAATGAAGATGGATTGAGGTGGAAAAATTCTGTCTCACAAGTAATCAGTGACATCTGCCAGAGGTCATTACAGCTACTCTTAACTGTGAACACTCACCAGCTAAACTACTCACTTGCCACAACCAAATAACCTCTCAAAGTAAATCCGATACATCTGTATATATGTGTAGATAGAAACAACAAAAAAATCCTGAAAAATTACTGTTGACTATTAGTTAAGTCAAGGTGAAGATAATTATAAAGAACATTTAAATAACCATGGGCCTTGGTGAAATGACTATGGAGGCCAGAATGGTGCAACAAGATGTTATTCACAAGTTTGTTATTTTTTTAAGACCCAGAAATCTCAGATACTCATCATGAGAATAAAGACTGTTGAAAATGAAATTAAAGCCAAGCAATAATGTGCCAAAAAGAGGCAGTTATACCAGCAAGCGCATCTATACGAGCACACCATTATGTAATATGGTTTGCTCCGTGAAGACTGACTATAACCCACAGGATAAAACAAGCAAAGGCATAATTTCTGCTTTCTTGCTAGAAAAACGTGTTAGGAGCTCTATAAAGAGATACAGCGCCGGTGGACATTAGTAGAGATAAGGTAACATCTCTGTCTTAATGCTAGCCAAGACGAAAAAGGAGTCAAAAAGTCTTGCTAGCTTAAAATTCAAGATAGATCCAACCAGAAACTTTGTTGAAACAGAGGGGTTAAATATATAGTAATTACTCTTCCTGGACACTTGCACGTAGCCAAGCAATTCAGTTAATTCTGCCTAGAGGATTACCAGCCTTAGCTATGAAAAAAATGTGTTCCCAAATGTAAAATAACTAAAACATGAGTACTCATATCAAAAAGGGCCTCAAATAATGCCTTACAGAAAATGATATTCCAGATGGGCGTTTCTAAATACTAGCCCTTTTTTCAGTTCAAGCTCAAAATCAATTGGCTGCAAAAAAATAAGTCACTATTTTACATTTCATAAAATGATACAAATCATCAACCAGCATGGTGAGAATTATGATGAGAAATAACCTAGTGATTTACATGTGTTAAGGAGAAATAAGTGGGAGAGAAATGCTAACTTCTTTCTTGATCTCTTATGATGCGGGGATGTCATTCACTGATTTGCAGGGTGAAAATTATGGCTTGCTTTTTAACATTACTACTAGCATTACTCTTTGTTACTTTAAAAAATTAGATTGCCTGTTTTTTAGCAAAACTTCTAAGTGGATAAATGATTTTTCTGTTTTATATCATTGCTTTAATATCACGTGAAGACTGTACAAAGCAAACTGTGTTGAATGGGTAGAAGGAGCTTACTCACGTTTATCAAGATCTCTTAATGATTTTAGCTGAGATTCCGTAACGCTTCTTTTAGGCCACATCTTTGAGTAAATTATTTTTCATAATGTTTTCCATCACATCTTAAACTGATGTTGGTAAATCAGAAGAGTGCAGTATTACAGTCATGCTCCTCAATCCCTAGAGGAGAGGAGAGACTAATTTTTATTTTAAGGACATCTGGACATAGCTTTCCTGAGGCTGAGAAAGGTCAACAGGGCCTGACCTGAAAACTCAAGAAAGAAATATACTAATCATTCCTAAATTCCTCAATGTATTTATCTCTGCTGTACTAACATGTGAACAATATGTTGTGCATAATACTGTAGCCGGTTGTGGTATGTCAATACATTTTGTAAGTGTGTATAGTCTGTGAGTGGTTGGTTTTCTCTTTCTATGTGTAGGAAAAAAAAAAACATGCCGTGTCCCATTTCAAAACCAAGTTCTGTCATCGGGTAGGCACATGTATGAAAATGAATAAAGCCAACAGAAGTGTACATGTGTATTCAGTAACAGAATTTGTCCTTTCATTTCTGAAGGTCAGAAAGGGCTGTTGTGTGTGTGTGTGTGTGTGTGTGTGTTATCATTTCTGAGAGTAGGTAACATAATTATCACAAAGGCTGAATACATTGGCAATACACTGGCATGTTACTAAATCTGCCAGGTTAATTAACCATGCCATTAGTCACAGGTAAGGTCAGTTCTTTGACCACCGGCATGATTTACATTCCTCACACATCCTCTCCGTGGTAAGTGTGTGACTAGGATGTACATGCTATGGGTGTGATTGTGTACATACCTTGTATGAATTAACCTAAATCCTCAAAGAGTTGTACGAAAGCAGGAAAACGAAACAGTTGTTCAAAAGCCTCAAAAGGGCTAATCAATGAGTATTTTCATTTTCTACACATAAAAATGTATACATGGCATAACTGTAAATAGCTTACCCACATATATATACACACATAAATGCATTTCATTCATACTGTTAATATTTAAATAAATCAAATTAAAACAATTGAAAACTGCATCTTACCATGACTGTTCTGTTTTCTATACATTAACAATGGATCAAATGCTCCCCGTTAAATGGTGTTATACTCCCAGATAGCAGATTTGGTGCTTAGGAAAGCCCTGCCTCACTATGAAAATCTAGTTATTGTCATAGACTGGTACCTGAGCACCTTCAAAGGTTTAATGCTGTTCTTTAAGCACCTAATTTTACATCTGGAAATGACAAACACTGGGGAAAATCAATTATGTTTTGTAGGCTCCATTTGTACATTTATTCGTGTGTTTATTTGCACAGGCTGATAAAAGCCCTACTTTTTTTTAGAGATCTATCCATAGGTTTCAAAACAGTATATGATCCCTTGAAGAGGAAAATGATTGTACGCATTCTCTTGAGATAAGCAAAATGATGTTTAGCAAACCAAAGAGAAGTCAAAGAGTAAAAGTTTTTTTTTTTTTTTAAATTACAGATGATGTTGGCAGGATAATAGAATATGAGCATTTGGGAGTTCCGTCAAGTGGACTCAAGTAAATTCCTATTACTGATAACAGGTAATACTGTGTGGACTAGATAACAAGATGAGAGACATTAGCCAGCAAATGTCAACACCGGACAACACTTGTCAACTTATCACAATTCTAATCAGTGAACTGATGTTTGAGTTTCTCTCATTTTTCCTAAAAGGAAATACTCTATTAGAGATCAAAAAGTCTGATCTGGTTCCTGAAATCTAATGTAATTTGACCCTGATTCCTTGACACTAAAAATTATGTTGCCTGGGTATTAGGTTGAAGATATAAATGGACATATAAGAGTTTCCATTAATAGAGAACTCCATGTGGCAAAGTGCAAATATAACCATTTCTCAGTAGAAAGTTAATAATATTTAATATGTATTTATGTTTTGGAGAATTAATGTGCCATCTTTGTATCTTAGATAAAAATAAAAGGCTAACCAATCATAAGAACACTGTAACTATAGCTGGCTGTATTTTTAAACTACTAAAACCATACTTGTTTATAAGAGCAGAATATGTGAAATCTTGATGTTTGTCAATATTTACTGTTGCTTAAAAGATAAATTCATGTAATTATTTTGGACGATGTATATTAATTTAAATGCCACCCAGAAAAATTATAGCTGTCAATGTGAAAATCATTTGTGTGTGTTAATACTCAGCTGAGAAAGACCAAAAGTGTAGTGTAATGTTAAATCTCTGAAAAAAACAGTAGTACTCAAAGTGAAATTCCATTTATGAATGTATCAATATTAGAATCTAAATTTATATCTTTTCATGATGTCTATATATGAAAGTCATAAAATTGTTTATTCAAGAAAGTCCCCATCCTCCAGAAATTGACCTACCAATAAAATTTTATTTCCTAGAAAAAAAAAGATGGAATATTAGGATTTAAATAAGGATAGATCAAGATTTTGGAATTATATACACTTCTCTCATTTTGAATTTGACTTTTGAATGAAGGAAGGAAGGAAATTCGACGGATGACTTTGTTTTACCCTCAAAAAATTTTAAGTATGATTTTTTGCATTTCATTTTCCATAATAAACATAATAGAGATTCAAATTTGCTTTGTTCTTTTCGTTGTTGTTGTTGCTTTTGCACTGCTGTCAAAAGTGTTATTTTAGCCCTAGACGTTTAGAATCAATTGATTTTCAACGTGACACACTTCTGCTAGAAATCTACAGTGGAGCTGAAAGTATTTACAATGAAAGGGGTTTTTTTTCCTTTGATTAAAATAGAATTCCGATAGAATCAACAACACCTGCAGATGAGAAGCAGTGATTTTTTTTTCCTGCTCTTGATGATATAGCATGTGTGTGTGTGTGTGTGTGTGTGTGTGCGCGTGTGTGTGCATACTTTTGCTCTTGGCTTGGTGAAAGTGATAAGAGCTTGACATTCATGGAAATACAGGAGGGCATGGAGGTACAGGGTGCATCAGCTCTTGTGGTGGCATAGAGCACCTGTATTCAAGCTTATATTATGTCACATCTAGGCTTAGCAGCCTCCTGCCCAGGGCCATCCAGGTGTATGCTGTGTAGTTTCAGCCTCTCTGCCTACTCCTGGGTAAATAAGTTGGGATCCTGCGGTCTAAGTTCCTAGAAGAAGATGGAAAGTCCAGCCATGTCCTCCAATCTAGCTTAATCATTATAAAACTAACACTATCATTGGATTTCTTTGTGCCTCCTTGAATCTGTCTTCATCAAGAAACTGTAGAGTGGGAGAGGTGTAAGATTTATGAACCCCAACTCTCAAAAATAAATCAGTAAAATTTCTATATACTTTAAACAGTGATTCTTTCAAAACTTCCAACTATTCTAGGGTGCCTGGGTGGCTCAGTTGGTTAAGCATCCGACTCTTGATTTCAGCTCGGGTGTGAACTCAACAGTTCATGAGTTCAAGCCCCATACCATGCTCTACCCTGACACTGCAGAACCTGCTTGGGACTCTCTCTCTCTCTCTCTCTCTCTCTGCCCCTCCCCTGCTCACTCTCTCTCTCTCTCTCTCTCTCTCAAAAAATAAATAAACTAAAAATTTTTTAAATAAAAAAACCTTCCAACTACTGTGTATATAAGTACACACTATTTTGGCCTAAAATAAAGCTGCCATTAAAAGTTAAACTTCATGTGTTTCCAAAGATATAAATACTATTTGTGGAAAGTTAGATCACACAAAGGTCCTCAGGTGGCTGAGATAGTTTGTCTTATGCCTGTAGCTGTTTCTGTTCCACTAACCAGACGCTTGTCTCCTTAGATGACATTTCCAGCCACTGTTCTCACCCATCCACATCTGTAATGCTGAGCAGTAAACACAAGAGCAACCTTCATAGCTTAATCTGGCTTCACTGGACTGATTGTGGACTCAAAATATTTCTTGTTTCCTATGAAGTCTTTCTTTGTAAACCACATAGGATCACGTTCAGTCTACCACCCGTACTTAATGAACTCATGAATACCAACATTGTTTAATTTTCCTCAACACCACCCTAGACTATCAGTCAGCTAATTTACAGAGTTCTAAACTCTTTAGACCCTTAGAACTATGTTAATGTTCTGCAGCCGGTTTTTCTAAATATAGCATGGAGGACTAAGATAGTTGAAATTCAAATTGTCAGGATAGAAGCTGAAAGTGCTTGAAAGATTTCTGGTGGGAGTACTGGCATCTCAAGGATGATTATTTCTCTACATCTTTTTTTTTTTTTAATTTCCACTTGACACCTCTTAATCAAACAGCACAAGAACCTTGGCCTGCCATTAAAAAAAAACAAAAAAAACTAAGCAGGGGCGCCTGGGTGGATCTGTCGGTTGAGCTTCTGACTTCAGTTCAGGTCATGATCTCACAGTCTGTGAGTTCAAGCCCACGTTGGGCTCTGTGCTGACAGCTCAGAGCCTGGAGCCTGCTTCAGATTTTGTGTCTCCCTCTCTCTCTGACCCTCCCCAGTTCGCACTCTGTCTCTCTCTGTCTCAAAAATAAATATGCATTAAAAAAATTTTTTTAATAAAATTAAAAAAAAAACTAAGCAGAATGTCATTGTCAAAGATACTACAGGTGTTTGGAAGCAAGGTAAGATTTCTTAAAGGCCTGGAAAGTATTTTCCTGTTACCTATGTTCTTTTTGCCCAAAGTCAATATAAAGGATAATAGCTGTGTGCCAAACATTCCGCTGGGCACTTGCACGTATGTCTTCACTCTTGGGAGGTTTTGCATATAAATGCACACTGTTTTCAGTCAATTTTTTTCAATGGTGGATACTTGAGACATATAAATTGGATGTTCAAAGGGATATAGTAGTAAATACCCAGTCTTAGAACCAAGGAAAACTGGGTTCAAATTTCAGCTTTAAAGCCAAATTCCTTGTCCAAGTCATCTAGTCTTTTTGAGACTCAGCACATTCATCTGTGAGTTGAGGATAACAGTACATACTTTACAAAATTGTGTGAATCAAATAACATAGGCAAAACAAAATGTCATTTATCTCCCCTACTCCTTTGAGATTTGCTTTCTTCTTTGCTTGAACTTTATCACTCAATTACAAAAAGGCTGGCATTTTGCCATTTTCTTCTACTTAGCAAACTTTATATGTATGTGTGTGTGTGTGTGTATATATATATATATATATTTCCCTACATCTTTTATGTGTATATATATGTATTTATGTATATATAGATGTATTTATGTGTGTGTGTATATATATATGTGTGTGTGTATATATATATATACATATATATATACACACACATGTATATGTATATATACATGTATATGTATATATACATGTATATGTATATATACATATATATGTATATATACATATACATGTATATATATATATATATATATATATATATATATATACACAAAGCCAGATAAATAGTGGGGAGCCTGGGTGGCTCTGTCAGTTGAGTATCCAGCTCTTGATTTCAGCTCAGGTCATGATTTCACAATTCGTGGGTTCAAGCCCTGTGTAGGGCTCTGTACTGACAGCATGGATGGAGTCTGCTTGAGATTCTTTCTCTCTTTCTCTCTCTCTCTGCCCCTCACCCCCCCAAATTAATAAACATTTTTTTTTAAAACTAGATAAGTACTAAAAATAATTTTAAATATTACTATGAAATACCTATGTGACTTTAAACGTATTTCCCTTTTTGTTTAAAGTATGAGGATAATACGTTCAAACAGAGTTGCCAGACCTTTAAGAATTAGGAAAATATTTTTGATTCAGTTTAACTTTGTCATATCAAATATGACTTTTATTTTTTTAATTTTTTTAATGTTTGTTTATTTCTGAGACAGAGAGAGACAGAGCATGAGTGGGGAGGGGCAGAGAGAGAGGGGGACACAGAATACGAAGCAGACTCCAGGCTCCAAGCTGTCAGTGGGGCTCGAACTCACAGACCGCGAGATCATGTGCTGAGCTGAAGTCGGGTGCTCAACTGACTGAGCCACCCAGGCGCCCCAAATATGATTTTTAAAATATAAAGTTAAATGCTAATAAAAATATTACTAATTCAAAAAATGAGGAAAAAGGAAAACGATCGGTAACTTTACACTAAAATTTAAAACTGAAGTAACTAAGATTTAAAAAGAAGTCATGTGGGGCACCTGGGTGGCTCAGTTGGTTGAGCGTCTGACTTTGGCTTAAGTCATGATCTCATTGGCTGTGGGTTTGAGCTCTGCATCAGGCTCTATGCTGACAATTCATACCCTGGAGCTGCTTCAGATTCTGTGACTCTCTCTCTCTCTCTCTCTCTGCCCCTCCCCTGCTTGTGCTCTGTGTCTCTCTCTTAAAAATAAATATTAAAATTTTTTAATAAAAAAAAGTCATGTAACTGACAAAATATTAGAATTTGGAAAAATCGGAAGAACATCTACAAATCAGTTACAAAGGATGAACAATACAACAGAGAAATTTGTCAAACTCTATCAGCAAGCATCATAAATGTATAAAATTATGCTCAACTTCACTAATCTTTTTCCACCACAGCTGAATGCTGTTGGAGGAAACCTTCCAAATTCACAGGGACTGAATTAGGAGCTTTATGCCCAAGAGCTGAAGGACAATACTAAGAGATCTGTAAGTTGGAGATCCCCGGTGATGTGTGTAAGGGAGGGAGGAAGGGAGAGAGTGTACACTTGAACACCTGCACACAAACCTGTGAGCAGCACCCGTGCACATTTAAAGGAGGAGGGGAGACTGGAGGGGGAAGGTTCTGTAAAGAATCTAAAGAGGACCACCTGGGTGGATCAGTGGGTTAAGCAACCAACTCCTGGTTTTAGTTCAGGTCATGATCTCACGGCTCCTGAGTTCAAGCCCAGCCCCTCATTGGGCTCAGCTCTGACAGCACAGAGCCTGCTTGGGATTCTCTCCTCTCTCTCTCTCTGTCTCTCTCTCTCTCTGTCTCTCTCTCTCTCTGTCTCTCTCTCTCTCTGTCTCTCTGTCTCTCTCTCTCTCTCAAAAATAAATAAGTAAACTTTAAAAGAAAAGAATCTACAGAAAGCCAATGAGAGCAGTTTAGACATAAACACCTGCCCAGAGCACCAGGGCATGCAACACTTAGAAGATTATAACCTTTCCAGATGTCCTGTTTCCCTCTCTCTCCCTGGCCTTCAACCAGACTATTTGGCAGAATTAGAATCCCAAAGGGGTAGAGGGGCACCTGAGTGTCTCAGTTGGTTAAGTGCCTGACCCTTGATTTCAGCTCAGGTGGTGATCTTGCGGTTCATGGGTTCGAGCCCCACCCACACTGGGCTCCATGCTGACAGTGCAGAGCCTGCTTGTGATTCTCTCTCTCTCACTCCCTCCCTCCCTCTCTGCCCTGCCCCCACTCATGCTCTCTGTCTGTCAAAATAAATAAATAAACTTGGGGGGGAAAAAAGGAATCTCTAAGGGGTGGAAAGAAACAAGAATCCAAATCACAACCCCCTTCTTCATGTGAGTCTGTGGAGCTGATAAGACAGAACTTTCAATTATAAACAAAATAAGGATTATTGCATGAGACTGGACATTTTAAATCACAATTGGGATTGCATCTACAATTTTGAGTGGCATGTTTCTGCTGAATCAAGGGGGTGTCCCCCAGACTGAAATAAACGATGTCATTGATGATGACCTTGCCACCTGACATGAAGATTCATGTGAATAGAAAATACTGGAAATTCATGTGACTGAGCCATGCTACCTGTTTGGTCCCTGAATGCATCCGCATTTGCAGCTCTTGCTAGTCTATAGACCCCAGATTACCATACATTTTAGACCTTGCAGAGGTTGTGGGAGGAGAGTCCCAGGTGACTCCACTTTGGTTTATTCAGGCCCACTGTGGTAGACAATATTCGAGGATGGTCCTCAAGATTCTCTGCCTCTGATGTACACACACCTTCCTCCAGTCATTCAATCAATCACTGCCGTGAAGTGATTTTGTAAATGTAATTCAGGTCCCAAATCAGGTGACCTTAAAATAGAGAGATTGGGGCACCTGGGTGGCTCAGTCGGCTAAGGGTCAGACTCTTTCGGCTCAGGTCATGATCTCACTGTTTGTGAGTTCGAGCCACTGACAGCACAGAGCAGAGCCTGCTTGGGATTCTCTCACTCCCTCTCTCTCTGCCCCTTCCCTTCTCACTCGTGCACCCTCTCTCTCCCTCAAAATGAATGAATAAACTTAAAAAAAAATTATCTGCATGTACCAGACCAAATCCCGTGAGCCCATTAAAAGGAGAGTTTTCTCCAGCTGGTCCCAGAAGTCAGAGAGATACACTCCAGCAGGCCTGTAAGAAAACAATCTATGTTGTCAACTGCAAATGGAGAAAGCACGTGGCAAGGAGGTGTGGACACTCTCTAGGAGCTGGGAGAAGTCTCCAGCTGACAGCCTGAAGAGAAACAGCAGCTTGGCTCTACAAACACAAGGAAATAAATGCTGCCAACTACCAGTGTGCTCGGATAGAGGAGCCCCAAACTCAGGTGAGAACCATAGCCCTTAACCAACACCTTGATTTCTGTCAGGCAAGACCCAACGCCTGGATTTTGGAGAATCCAGAAATGCTGCACCCATAATTCTGACCACAGAAATTGTGAGATAGCAAATATGTACTGCTTAAATTTGCTGAGTTTCTGGTCATTAGTTACACAGCAAAAGAAAACTAATACAGCACTGAGTTGGGGGTTTGAAATTGCCAAAGATCAACTTTTCAGTCAGGAACTTATTTCTGTGCTCCCGCTCCCCAAACCAGGACCCGAAACTTTTCATCCTGAAGAATCACTTTTCCTGAAACATGAGATGGCAGTTTTAATGGGTAAGTACTTAAGTCGCTTTAATATTGAAGCAAATATCAAATATAAATGTATAGAGAGGTGCTGGAATCTTCCATGTGCTCTTGTCTATCCACCCTGTACCGTTGCATATCTTGCTCTGTGCTCTTGCAGGCTGACTTGTACAGACAGGTCCCACAGGCCCCCTGGCCATGCTGCTACCCTCTGCTTTCAGCCCTAGCAGAGGGCTGGAGATGGGTGGCAGAGAGGGGGAAGGGTAAGACATTTATTTCCCAGATACCCCCCTTAGGGTGCTTTGTGTCATCTGTGTCATGTTCAACAAAGCCAGAGCCCCTACCAGGCAGACGTTTCCATTCGGCTGGGTTCTGGTTGCTCCTCCTTTCCTGGACTCCTCAGGCCTAGGAGTGATATGCTTGACCCCAACCTGTCACTAGATCCCGTGGTACTGCACTCCTAATTTGTGGTCACCCTATCTGCACCTTTATACACAATCTCTTTATAAAATTCTTCTCAATTACCCAGGTTGAAAGTGCCAGCTGTTTCCTACCAAAATCCAATTGAAAGAAAAATCAAAAGACACATTCACCATTTTTAAATGATAAAACACGAGATTTCAGATAAATTTCTCTCTTTTGGCTGGCTTCTTCTAGCTATGCCCCTTTGGCTGCCAGTATTATTAGTTTATTGTTCTCACCTACCGTTAGGGACAGTGCTCTATAATTTGAAAAACATTTCCTGGAGTAAATAATGTAGATGATATGCATATAAGATTTTCTTTACTACATGATACAGGTGCCATCTTCGATAAAGGAGAAGGCTTCTCGTATGAAATAGGCACTAGGTTGTTATGTCTCCAGGCATAAGCTCTTATCTCAAGGCTCTTAGGATAAACATTTAATGAAATTATATACCTCAGTCTCCCCATTCATAAAATGGGATCAGTAAAATTATATGCCCCTTGTTCACAATCAAACTTATATATAAATGATTATACCTTAGTATTCGAGACTGTTACTATTAACAATACTAGCTAAGGTATATTGAATATTTACTATATACCAGTCATTATTCTAAGTTTCTTACATACATTATCTATTGCTGTTTACAATAACCCTATGATGTAAGCATTATTGTTATTAACCTTCCCATTTTACAAATGAAAGTTGAAACGCAGAAGGCTAATTACATATAGCTTGTTGAGGTGGCACCATGGCCAAAGCCCACTCAAGCCTGTCATCGTCTACTTACCTAACTAGTTCACTCCGGCTGCTTTACTGCACATGAAATGCTAATGACAGGATGTCAGATACTGCTTCAATAAAACATAATGGTTTTCTCATTATGACCTGACTCATTCTTCCATTAGCCCTTACTAAGTATTATTAACTCCAGCTACTAGAGTATTTTTTGCTGCATCACAAATAAAGTAACAAATCTTCCCAAATCGAGGGTGGAGTAAAAAAAAAAAAAAAAGGAAACAATTACTTCTAGAAGAAAATGAAGTTTTCTCAAATAGATTTCCTCTAAATAGTATGTATGATGGGAGGAAGGAAGAAAAAAACAAGTTATGCTATCAAAATATCCATTTTCTATGCAAATCTCATGTTCATGATAACCACAATTAGTTGTATGCCAAGGATGCAAAAAAATAAGACTACTTATGGAAACTATAAAATTACTTGCCCTTTTCAGGGGAAAAGAAAAAAAAAGATCTTGATGTATTAAGACATTGTTTTATGTGTCACCTGAAATACTGTTGCACAAATTGAGTAAAAGCTATTTCTTGTTTGGAGGGAGTTTTTTTGTTTGTTTGTTTGTTTGTTTGTTTGTTTGTTTTGCTGGCCAATATTCTTTATTCTGCAAAATGCTTGGCAATGCTTCATCCTTCTCCAGTATTTTATTAATAATATACTTATTAACTTAATTTATTGTTTGTTATAAAGATACTACCTTGCAAATTAGCCATTACATCTGTCAATATCTGTAACCAGTTATTAAACCACTTCACAGAGGAAAAATATGAGATTCATATGGAGGAAATGTTTACACATAAACAGAATTATATGTCATAGGCAATGAATATTGCTTGCTTTGTTTTGAGCCTGTGATTTGCTTGAAATTGATATTCTCAAGTTCAAAACTTCTGTACTCCTATCTGGAAGTGAGAATTACCACTTTATTACAGAGTCCTATGTTTCCTTATTGATCTTTGCTCTAGTTTTTCTATTCATTATTGAAAGTGGCATATTGAAGTTTCTAAATATTATTATGGAACTGTCTATCAATTGTATAATTTTTCTTCATATATTTTGGACTGCTTTACTACACACATATAAATTTACAATTGTGGGGTGCCTGGGTGGCTCAGTTGGTTAAGCGTTCACCTTCAGCTCGGGTAGTGATCTCACAGTTCGTGGGTTCAAGTCCCACATTGGGCTCTGTGCTGACAGCTCAGAGCCTGGAGCCTGCTTCAGATTCTGTGTCTCCTTCTCTGCCCCCCGTCCCCGCCCCCCACTTGTGCTCTGCCTCACTCTCTCTTTATCTCTCAAAAATAAATGTTTTTAAAAAAATTTTTTAATTAAAATTTACAATTGCTATATCTTTGTGAGTTTTTTTTTTAATATTTTTTATTTATTTTTGAGAGAGAGACTGACAGAGTGAGAGCAGGGGAAGGGCAGAGAGAGGGAGACACAGAATGTGAAGCAGGTTCCAGGCTCTGAGCTGTCGGCACAGAGCCCAATGCGGGGCTCAAACTCACAAAGATCACGACCTGAGCCGAAGTTAGGCACTCAACCAAATGAGCCACCCAGGCACCCCAAATTGCTGTATCTTCTTGATGAATTTTCCAGTTTCTCAGAATACAATGTCCTTTTTTATCACTTTAATTTCTTTTTGATGTATAGTTGACACACAACGACACAATTTGTTTCAGGTGTACAACATAGTGAATGTTATGCTATGCTCACAAGTGTAGCTACCATCTCCTCATAACACTATTACAATACCATTGACTATATCCCCTATGCTGTACCTTTTATCCCATAACTTATATATTCCATAACTGGAACCCTGTACCCCCCACTACTCTTTACCCATTTTGCCCATCCCCCACCCTCTGGCCTCTGACAAATACCAGTTTGTTCTTTTTGTTTATGAGTCTGTTTCTGCTTTTTTTGTTTGTTTTGTTTTTTTAGATTCCACATATAAGTGAAATCATACAGCATTTGCCTCCGTCTGACTTATTTCACTTAGCATAATACCCTGTAGGCTCAGTCACGTTGTCACAAGTGACAAGATTTCACTCTTTTTTATGGCTGAGTTATAGTCTATTCTATATGTACACCACATCTTCTTTATCCTTTTATCTCATTGGACCCTTAGTTGGCTTCCATATGTTGGCTACTGTAAATAATGCTGCAATGAATGTAACGGTGCAAATATCTCTTTGAACTAGTGTTTTCATTTTCTTCAGGTAAATACCCAGAAGTGGAATTGCTAGATCATGTGGTATTTCTATTTTTAATTTGAGGGGGAACCTCCATCGTGGTTGCACCAATTTACATTTCCGCCAACAGTGTACAATGTTTCTTAACATTCTAGCAAACACCTGTAATTTTTTGTCTTTTGGGTAAAAGTCAATCTGATCAATGTGGGGTGACATCTCATTGTGGCTTTGATTTGTATTTTCAAGATGATTAGTGAAGTTTAGCACCTTTTCATATACCTGTTGGCCATCTGTATGTGTCCTTTGGGAAAATGTCTATTCAAGCCTTTTTTTATTATTTTGTTTTTTTATTGTTTTTTTTTTAATTTTTATAGGGTTGTTTGGATTTTTATATTAATTTGCATGAGTTCTTTATATATTTTGGATATTAACCCCTTACTGGACATATGATTTACAAATATATTCTCCCATTCAATAGATTGCCTTTTAATTTTGTCAATGGTTTCTATCACAAGGCAAAAGCTTTTCACTTTTAAACCCCATTCAATTCCATTTGTTTATCTTTGTTTTTGCTGCCCTTGCCTGAGGAGATTGATCCAGAAAAATATTGCTAAAGCTATATTGTCAGAGTTTACTGCCTATTTTCCCAGAAGTTTTATGGTTTCATGTCTTACATTCAAGTCCTTAACCATTTTGAATTTATTTTTGTGTATGGTGTAAGTGTCCAGTTTTATTCTTCTGCATGTGGCATCCAGTTTTCCCATTACAATTTGTTGAAGGGACTGTCTTCTCCCGTCTGTATATTGTTGCCTCCTTTGTCATAGATTAATTGACCATTATATGCATGGGTTTATTTCTAGGCTCTCTATTCTATTCCACATCCAAGTGTCTGCTTTGCTACCAGTACCATACTAGTTTGATTACTATAGCTTTGTAGTATAATTTGAAATCAAGGAACATGATACCTCTAGCTTTGTTTTTTTCTCAAGATTGCTTTGGCTATTCAGCGTCTTTTGTGGTCCCATAGAAATTTTAGGATTCTTTTCTCTAGAGTTGGTATTATGATGGGGATTTCATTGAACCTGTAGGTTGCTTTGGGTAGTATGGACATGTTACCAATATTAATTCTTCCAATCTATGGGCATGATATATCTTTCCACTTATTTGTGTCATTTCAGTTTCTCTCACCAATAACATAGTTTTCAGAGTACAAGTCTTTTACCTCCTTAGTTAAATTTTTTCCTAGGTATTTTATGCTTTTTGATGCAGTTGTAAATGGGATTTTTTTCTTGATTTCTCTTCTCTTAATGCTCCTTATTAGCGTATAGAAATGCAACAGATTTCTGTTTGTTAATTTTGTATCCTGTAACTTTACTGAACTCATTTATTAGTTTTAACACTTTTCTGGTGGAGTCATTAGGGTTTTCTGTATATAGTATCATGTTTTTGCAAATAGTAACAGTTTTACTTCTTTCTTTTCAATTTGGATGCACTTTATTTTTCTTGCCTAATTTCTGTGGCCAGGACTTCCAATACTATGTTGCATGAAAGTGGCAAGAGTGGGATCCATGTCTTTATCCTTTGGTTAATGTGATGTACCACACTGATTGATTTGCAGGTGTTGAACTGTACCTGCATCCCTGGAATAAATCCTATTTGGTCATGGTGAATGATCCTTTTAATTTGTTTTTCAATAGAATTTGATAATGTTTTATTGAGAATTTCTGCATGTATGTTCATTAGGGATTTTGGCCTGTAATTTTCTTTTTTGGTGGTACCTTCATCTGGTTTTGGTATCAAGGTAGTGCTGGTGTCCTAAAATGACCTTGGAAGCATTCCTTTCTCATCATTTTTTTTTTGGGGGGGGGGAATAATTTGAGAAGGATATGCACTAACTCTTTTTTTTTTTTATTTTTTTTTCAACGTTTTTTATTTATTTTGGGGACAGAGAGAGACAGAGCATGAATGGGGGAGGGGCAGAGAGAGAGGGAGACACAGAATCGGAAACAGGCTCCAGGCTCCGAGCCATCAGCCCAGAGCCTGACGCGGGGCTCGAACTCACGGACTGCGAGATCGTGACCTGGCTGAAGTCGGACGCTTAACCGACTGTGCCACCCAGGAGCCCCTAATATGCACTAACTCTTAATGTTTGATATAATTCAACTGTGAAACTGTCTGCTCTTAGACTTTTTTGGGGATGAGTTTTTAAATTACTGATTTAATTTCACTACTTATAATCAATATTCATATCTTCTACTTCTTCATGATTCAGTCTTAGAAGATTATATATTCCTAGCAATTTTTCCATTTCTCCTAGGTTTTCTGATTTGTTGACATACAATTGTTTGTAGTAGACTCTTATCATCCTTTGTATTTTTGTGATGTCAGTTATAACTTCTCTTTCATTCTAATCTTATTTCTTTGGGCCCTCTCTCTATTTTCTTGATGTGTCTAGCTGAAGGTTTACCAATTTCTTATCTAATTCATCAATTATCTTTTCAAGGAACTAGCTTTTAATTCAGTAATCTTTTGTTTTGAGGGTTATTTGGTTTTGTTTTTGTTTTTTGTTTTTAGGGTTTTTTTTAGTTCTTATTTCATTTAGTCTCTATATCATTTCATTTTGACCCTGATCTTTATTATTTCCTTCCTTCTACTAACTTTGGGCTTTGTGCTTCTTCTTCTAGTTCCTTTAGGTGTAAAGTTGGATTATTTTTTTAGATTTTTGTTATTTTTGAGGTAGGTCTGTATCACTATCAACTTCCTTCTTATAGCTGCTTTTCTTGTATCCCAAAGATTTTGAAAAGTTGTGTTTTTGTTTTTGTCTCATGGTATTTTTTTTATTTCCTCTTTGATTTCTTTGACTTTTGAACTATTGGTTGTTTAGTGGCATGTTGTTTAGTCTCCACATTTGTGAGGGGGTTTTTTCCAGTTTTCTTTTGGTAATTGATTTCTGGTTTCATATCATTATGGTCAGAAAAGATGCCTTATATAATCTCCATCTTCTTAAATTTATTGGTACTTGTTTTGCGGCCTAACGTGTGATCTGTCCTGGAGAATGTTTTATGTGCATTTGAAAAGAATTTGTATTCTGCAGTTTTGGATAGCATGTCCTGTATGTATCTCTTAAGTTCATCTGGTCTAATATGTCATTTAAGGCCAATATTTTCTTGTTGATTATCTGTCTGGATGACCAATCCATTGATATAAGTAGGGTTGTAAAGTCCCCCACTATTATTGTGTTACTGTCAATTTCTCATTTTATATCTGTTAACTTTTTAGTATATATTTAGGTGTTTTCATGTTGGGTGCATAAATATTTATAAATGTTATAGCTTTTTATTGTATTGACTCCTTTATAAATATGTAATGCCCATTCTCTTTTGTTACAGACTCTGTTCTAAAGTCTGTTTTGTCAGATAAGAATATTGCTATTCCAGCTTTCTTTTCATTTCCATTTTCGTGGAATGTCTTTTCCCATCCCTTCACTTTCAGTCTGTGTGTGTTTAGATCTGAAGTGAGTCTCTTGGTCTTGTTTTGTGGTGTGCTTGAGTTGTTGCTTTTTGTTTTTGTTTTCTTTTTATCCATTTAGTCATCCTATGTCTTTTGATTGGAGCATTTAGTTCATTTACACTTAAAGTAGTTATTTAAAGGTCATTTAGTTCATTTACACTTAAAGTAGGTATTTATAGGTATGTATTTATTGCCATTTTGTTCATTGTTTCCGGTTGCTTTTATAGTTCTTCTCTGTTCATTTCTTCTCTGTCACTTCCCTTGTGGTTTGATGATTGTCTTTAATGTTATGTTTGGATTTCTTTTTCTTTATTTTATGTGTGTCTGTTGTAGGTCTGGGGCTGTGGCTATCATGAGGTTCATATATGTATCCATATATATTGAAATTAAACATATATAATATATAATAATGTATAATAAAGTAAAATAATATATAACAATATAATATGTAATAAGGTATTATATATTATAATAATATATGTAGTATTATATTTTAAATATGATAATAATATATGTAGCACTATATAAATATATTTAATATATAAATATATAATATATTTAATATATTTACTTATATATGATATAAATACATATAAAATATTTAATATATATAAATAAATAATATATGTAACACTATATTTATAGTTACTTAAGGTCAAATGAATTCCAAAAGCAGTACCTTTTTACTCCCCCACCAATGTTTTATGTTATGGACATCATATTTTACATCTTTTTTACTTTGTGTATCCCTTAAGTACTTATGTTAATTATAGCTGATTTTATTATTGTTTGACTTTTAACCTACATACTAGCTTCTTAAGTGGCCGACCCATTGCCTTTACTATGTATTTGCCTTTACCAGTGAGATTTTTTTCTTCCATATATTTTCTTATTTCTAGTTAAGGCCTTTTCTTTTTCTGCTTAAAGAAGTCCCTTTAATATTTCCTATAGAGCTGATTTAGTGGTGATAAACTCCTTTAGCTTTTGCTTGTCTGGGAAATCCTTTATCTCTCCAATTCTGAATAATTTTGTTGGGTACAGTATTCTTTGTTGTAAGTTTCTCCCTTTCATTACTTTAAATATATCATGTCCCTCTCTTCTGGCCTGCAAAGTTTCTGTTGAAAAAAATAGCTGATAGTTTTATAGAGTTTCCCTTATATATGATTATTTATTTTTCCCTTGCTGCCTTTAAGATTCTCTCTTTCACTTTGTTATTTTAATTGTGACATGTCTCCATGTAGATCTCTTTAGATTCATCTTGTTTGGGACTCTCAGTACTTCCTGGACCTGGATGTCTGTTTCCTTCTCCAACTTAGGGAAGTTTTCTGCCTATTACTTGTTCAAATAAGTTTTTTTCTTCTTTCTCTCTCTAGTCTCTTTTGGGGACCTCTAAATGAGAATTTTAGTGCACTTAATGTTGTTCTATTATTAATTAATTTCTCTTTACTTCACTTTATTAATTAATTTTCTCATTGCTGTTCTAATTGGGTGATTTTTACTGTTCTGTCTCCAGATCATGGATTTATTCTTTTATTCCTCTAATGTGCTGTTGATTCCCTCTAGTGTATTTTTCTTTTCATTTATTGTATTCTGCAGCTCTGAGTGGTTCTTTTTAATATTTTATATCCCTTTGTTGAAGTTCTCACTATATTCCTCCCCTATTCTCCCAAATTCAGTGAGCATCCTTATGACTATTACTCTGATAAGTAAATCACTTATCTCCATTTCATTATGGTGTTTTTTCTGGGATTTTATCTTATTCTTTCACATGGCACATATTCTTTGTCTCCTCATTGTGTTGACTTCCTGTGTTTGTTTCCATGAATTAGGCAGAACAGCTACTTCTCCCAGTCTTGAAGGAGCAGCCTTGTGTAGCCTGCATGTGTCTGGCAGCTTTGGCAAGCCAACTGGAGCTGGAATGGGCACAGGTCAGGGGGCCCCCAGGTATGCTGTACTGGGGCTGCCCTGGCAAAGTGGCTGGAGTCAAAGAAGATGTGGTCTGGAGGGGTCCTAGAACCTATCACCACTGCCTTAGTAAGACAACAGGGTCCAGAGCAGGTGTGGACTGGAAGTGTCCCAAGGCAACTCCAGGGGTGACCTGGCAAGAGGACTGGAGCTGAAGGGGGCTTGGGCAGGGTAGACCAGGACATGTGTGCTATCATGGTGGAGGGAGAATATAAAAATGATACTGAACAAAACCCAGAGAGAATTCCAACAGTTCTCCATCCATTTGGCAGACACTGTAGGGTTAATAAATGGATTTCCTTCACTTATAATCTAGTTGCCCTTTAGGCTGCTGTGTTTTCAGTGTTCCTTAGGGAAAACAAGTATGTGTGTAGACCCCCAGTGATATTCCTCCCTACCACAGGTCATAGCATTAGGGTTGGGGTTCCAGTCATTACTCCATTTCTCCTCCTTTCTATGTGGGCCCTCTGTTGTTTGTTGTGCAGAAGTTGTTGAATCAGCCTTCAGTTCTTTTTTTAGGAAAATTTGCTCTATATGCAGGTGTAGATTCAGTGTCTGTGGGAGGAGATGAGTTCCGTCTTTCTATACCACCATATTGGACCCACCTTCCTAAAAGTTATTTGTAGAAATGAGATTGTTTTCTACCCTCAAAAGTATTTTAATAAATAATTATTACATTTTTTGAACTTTCTAAATGTAACTATGAAATACATGAGTAAGCCTTGAGCATGTTTTAAGACAATTAATAAAATTATTGGAAGGTATACATTTTTAATTATAGCTTCCTTTATGAAAGAACCAAAGCTTGGTATAACATTTTTCCCCCTTAAGGTGAAATGCTCATCTAAAGACACTAATCCTCATACTAATGGCCAAATGTATTGACTGAGATATTTAAAGTAATTATGAATTTACACATGATATAATCATTTAATTTCAATAAGGTTTTAGATTTATCTTCCAAGGAGTTACATTGTAATAAAACAGGAACTGTCAACATGTTTGTGGATAAATAAGGAAAGGAAGCTACCGACAATATATTAATACTTCCTCTCTGAGAAAAATAATAGAAATACTGAAGAAATAAGCACAGACACAGATGACCTGGCAGATAAATTCTCAATTTTGTACAAGTAGAAACAGTGTATATCTATTTCTGAGAACTTTACAGGACATACCAACTCTGCCTGTAATTGGGAGAAGTTTTCTACACTAGGTTAAATCTCAACCAGAATCTTAATCCAAGAACCCAAAATAGATTTAAACATAATGACACCTAAAGAACCATGCTTTCATTTGGTAGACCTAAATTAAGCATCTGCACCAAGCACATATGTGACATGTAGGTGTTAGAAACATGAATGATCCATAGACCTTACCTTTCAGAGGTTCCCAGATATGTAAACCATAAAACACAGCAGTATCAAAACACACACACACATACACACACACACACACACACACACACACACACACACACACAAGCAATTATCAGTTACTATAGGAGCTCAGAAGATGAACTGCTGACCCTTGCTTATAGAGTTCAGTCAAGAAGATAAAAAATGGGATTAGGAAAACACAGTGTATAGAATGTGAGAGTGTGTATTTGCACTACTGTGTACTTAGAGTATCTTGTTTTAACATGTCACAAATTATTTGTCACTAGATATACAATATCACCATATTAGTAAATTTTAATGTACATTAATTGGTGAGCCATAATAGTTTCAAGCGATAGTACCACAAAAAATCATTGTGTGAACGCTGAGAAGAAAAATAGTATAATATATGTGGGGCCTCTTGTTTTCTTTCACTCTTACCTATTATGTTTGTAATCACTGGAACATAAGCATAACAAAGAATGCCAGATGTCAGTGCAGGATTACAAAACTACAAAATTACCAGTGTTCAGTGTTATTAATACAAAAACAATGAATCACATGATGTTCTTGAGCAGAGAAGCCATGTGGGTCAGCACAAAATTAGTGTGAAACAGAAATGTTTACTTCTCTTTGTGCTCAGCTTTAGGGTTCTCTAGTATAATATATGCCAAGGTGCTCAGTATTCCCCCTAGGAGTTACAATATATTGTGGACCTCCTCAGTATACCTCCTATCCACATATAGCCATCAGGAATTTGGTACGTGACGACTTAAGGCATAAGCAATTTAATGACTGTACTCATGTAATAAAAGACACCAGTGCATGTTAGCAGCCTGTTCAGATGACAGGACTCCTCATTTTCTGTGTCTTGCCTGTCAATAACCCTCAAAATGAATTTCCAAGAAGCAACAGGAATAAATAAAAAAGTATGCCGTTAATCAAAACCTCTCTAGCATGTCCTTTCAAATTCTTAGGAGACATCACAGTTGTTTTCTGACCTTGAACTAAATGGTCAATGGTTGGGCAATTCTCTCTCATGAAGCTTATCTCCTGTGTATCAAATGTTTTAGTCCCTGAGAAAGATAAGGTTATTGTGGCCTGGGTTTTTTTTCTCAGTCTCTACTTCCACTCTTGGGACATTGGAAAGTCTTCTAAGTGAAAACTCTCTCAGTTTAACTTAAAAGGGAGAGGCAAACCTCCTCCTTTCACTATTTGACTAACCTGTAGATTTCAGAGAGTTTTTGCCCTTATAATATGAATAGGATTAATATCAAATTTCTTTGAGCCCATATGATACCTACAGTATAAATTGGTACCTCAAAGTGTTGGAATTTTTAGCTATCAATACCACTCCTTTCTCAACCACCTATACCTGAGCATACAACTCCTATATTCCTCCAGGAGAGAGAGAGAAAGAAACTGCATCCTTTTTATAACTTAGCATTAGAAATCGCATAGCATCCCTTCTGAGATATTCCATTAGTCAAGGTAATCATAGCCCTGCCTGGATTCAAGGGGAGGGAGCATAAACCCCATTGAGATGAGTGTTAATCACCTTGTAAGAAAAGCCTCAGATTGAATATAATCTGTAATCTGCCACACACTACCTCCAAGGTAAGGAGGACCCAGTCCCTAGAAGTATAATGGCCTTTCTCCCCTACTCAAGGGTAGGAAATTTAATCATATTCATCCTCTTACAAGAATGAACAAAATGTTTCCTCTAAAAAAAAAAAAAAAATAGAAACTGTATATTTATATCCAGCTGGAGGTATATGAACTTGTTTCTGACAAATAAATCCATCAATGGGAATCTTTAAACCAAAGTTAATGTTAGGAATTGCCAGAGTTAGGACATAGATTGTGGACTCAAATTTCTAATTGGGTTATTGTGGTTTTATGATTTATAATAAGGAATATATACAGTTGAGCCTTAAACAACATGGGTTTGAGCTGCTTGGATCCACTTATACATGGATTTTTTTCTTCAATAAATGCAGTACTGTAAATGTATTTTCTTTTATGAATTTTAATAGCATTTTCTTTTCTCCAGCCTACTTTATTGTAAGAATACAGTATATGATACATATAACATGCAAAATATATGTCAGTTGACTGTTTATATTATCAGTAAACCTTCTAGCCAATAGTAGGTCATTGGTAGTTAATTTTCTGGGGAGTCAAAAGTTGTATGCAGATTTTTAACTGTGCAAGGGATGGACACCCCTAACCCCCAGTGTTATACAAGGGTCAACTGTATTTTTCCCTCATCCTATTTCTGACACAGAGCTCCTAAAACCCTCAAATATTTCCTAAGTGATGAGAGCGGTAGGGTGTCTTTTATTATGTTAATGAGGACTTTTGGACTCAACAATTTAGGGTAGGGACTGGTTACCAGGGGAACCAATCATGTAATTAGGGGGTTGAAATTTTCAGACCAACTCCCTGACCACTCAAGAAGGAAGGGGGTCTGGAATTTGGATCAATCAATGGCCAATGATTTAATCAATCATCCCTAAGTAATGAAGCCTTCATAAAAACCCAAAAGGACCCTTCAGAGAGCTTTCTGGTTGGTGAACACATGAAGTTCTAAGGAGAGATGTACACTTGGAAAAGGAATGAAATCTCTCCACCCTTTCCCCTTTCTTTTCCCCATATATCTCTAGCATTTGGTTGTTCCTGAATTGTATCTTTTTATAATAAACTGGCATCATAAGTAAAATGTTTCTGTGAGCCTCTCTACTAAATTAATCAAACCCAAGGAGAGGGTATTTGGAACCTCTGATGTACAGTCACTTGGTCAGAAGCACAGGTGGCAACCTGGACTTGCAATTGGTGCCTGAAAGGTGGGGGAGCAGTCTTGTAGGGCTGAGCCCCTAAACCTGTGGGATCTGATGCTATCTGCAGGTGGATAGTGTCAGAATTGTGTTGAGTTACAGAACACCCAGCTGGAATCCCTGTTGCTTGGTGGTTTGGAGAACACACATTGTAACTGGATGTAGAACCCTTGAGATATATTACAACTTGGAACCAAAGAGTTATTCTACTCTGTTGCAAAATCAGTAACTAGTAACTTTATATACATCATGTAAGTATGGCAAGAATAAGATGCAATAGTTAAGACTTGATGATAAACTGATTGGCAGTTTATTGGGAGATGAGTCTCTTGAATTAATTTCCCTTTAGAATCAGAAAAAGGAGATTGAATAATTTGGCTAAAATACACACTGAATCCTAAATTCAAATTTTAAAAAAAAGGAAGTAATTGGAACATTTTATGCTTCATAATGACCTAAAACCCAGTTAGTGCTAAGAATAGTGTAACATTTCATTTTCTTATGTTTAAATACAAAGTTAATTAACAAAGTTGTAGAGTGTAGACTTAAATAAATTATTGTAGGGAAGGAAACATAATATTCCCTCTATGTTTCTGAATTCTTAGCTGAGACTCCGTTAGGAGTCTTTAGCAGTAGATCTAGTCTACTTTAGCAGTAGATCAACAAGAAAAAAAACAGAAAGTTGTTAACACATCTACCTCATGTGTACATGAGAGAAACCCAGGAAAAAATGAGTAACTCTCTGAAGTGACCTAAAATTCAGGCTTATATCATCTTAATAAGAAAAGAAAAAGGGAGAAGTAGACTTTTTAGGGGAGAGTATATAAATAACTTACAGGAAGTATGAATGATCCCTTAGAAGAACAGATGGGAGATCTGATAGTTTGTGAGAAAGTTGGTTTGGGAATGGTATGGACTTCTAGCCTCCTCTCATGTGATGAGACTCCTGGAGAGGTGATGTATGATAATTGAGTTCCTTTTAGAGGATCTGTCTTCAGGCAAATAAGGGGAGTGCAGAGACTGCCTTTCCCTGCATTTGTTATTTTTCAAGTGTCTACAGCTCAAAATAACCAATATACTAAAAGTGACATGTTTTGAAATAGCATTTTCTGCTACCCTTCATTATCAAGAATAATAAGCAAAATAGTTATTTAAATAAATGCCTTCTGGGTGTTTTTGTAAATAGATAGGTTCCCCCCCCCCACCCCATACATTTCTTAAATCTGTTAAATACCTTAAAATTTCCACCTTCAAACATCTCTGTATTTTTCTCCATTGCAAGAAACTTTTAGTTAAGCAATCATACCTTTGGTCAGGCCTTTGTCTAAAACATACTGTATTCTGAATGGACATATTCCCAATAGATAGCTGATCAAACTCGAAGCAGACAAGCAAAAAGAAAATCTATATGGATTGACTCTCAGTTCTATGCCCTGCACAAGACAGTGTAGCTGCATTTCCACCCAGGTCCTCTCTGGAATTTGAGACCTCAATAAAAATCTTTTTCCCTCTCTATAGACAAGGGAAGCTATCCTCCATCATGAGCTAGGACTCCAGAGTTCAGTCAGAGTTGGCAGTAAAAGCCAAGGAATGAAACCAGGAACTGCCTGAGAAAAACCAAGCTGTGACTGCCCTCTGCTGGAATGGCCTGGATGACCAGCCTCTGAGACTGGTAGACCCAGATGCCAGTTCCCCTCCACTGTCCCTCAACCAACTGAACCTGTAAACATTCTCTCTAGCCTAGTTACTATAGGTTCTACTCTCTGCTCCAACACCGTGCTGGTTCTTTGTTCTCCCAAGATCTGTACTTGGCTTCTTAAGTAGTACTAAGTAAGTAAATCTTGGATTTTTGCTTTACCCAATTACTAATCTTGGTGACATTCTGCCATAAGCAGACACATCTCTCCCTCCCCTAGATCCATCCACAGCAACAAAATACTCATCTGAGATGAGTGAAATGGGCTACCTGCATATCTGACTGTTGTACAATTCACTAATTGCTCTATACATTTGCTGAGTTACTTACTTGAAACATGGCTATGGGTTATGGGTATTAAAATATTAGAAAAGGGGGTACCTGGGTGTCTCAGTCAGTTGAGTGTTGGACTCTTTGTTTTGGTTCAGGTCATGGTCTCACAATTTATGAGATAGAGGCCTAAGTCAGGATCTGTGCTGACAGTGCAGAGCTTGCTTGAGATTCCTCTCTCTCCCTGTCTCTCTCTCTCTCTCTCATTGCCCCTCCCTCATGTATGCTCTCTTTTTTTCCCAAAATAAATAAACTTCTAAAAAAAGGATTAGAAAAAACAAAGTGCAAGACTAAAAAAAAAAAAAAAAACTAACTTAGAAAAAGAAACCTTAGGGGCGCCTGGGTGGCGCAGTCGGTTAAGCGTCCGACTTCAGCCAGGTCACGATCTCACGGTCCGTGAGTTCGAGCCCCGCGTCAGGCTCTGGGCTGATGGCTCAGAGTCTGGAGCCTGTTTCCGATTCTGTCTCCCTCTCTCTCTGCCCCTCCCCCGTTCATGCTCTGTCTCTCTCTGTCCCAAAAATAAATAAAAACGTTGAAGAAAAAAAAAATTTAAAAGAAAAAGAAACCTTAGTTCTAATATCAGCTTTATCACTTCCTCATTTATCCATCTGAATAGAAAGAGATGACCTATATCACCATTCCCAATTTAAAGTCCTTAGACCCCTAGAGATTCTAGAATGTGATTAAAAGATCTATGAAATACAGGGGCCTATGCCTGAATGACAATGTATATGCTAACTAATACATTATAATTCTAAAGACTTTAATTATAATTATATAATTTTTAGTAAAAAATATATAATTAAAATAATTTTGTCCTAGATTAATACATTTGGTTATTTTTGTTTTAATTTGTGAATTATTATTTAAATGACTCAAAAATCTTGCAACTTCATCTCCCTGGGAATTTAAATTATTTTACATTATCATTTAAGCCAAAAATTATCTGATTCATCACCCTCATCTGTATAGCTATCAGCTACCTCCTTAACCATCTCTCCCATAGTTACTTCTGAGAATACCCGGGGAGTTACCCTAATGCCCACAAGCGAGTGAAATTCTTGTCTTCCTGTCAACTGTATGGTGCAAATCCATCTGTAATTGAAAAAACCACCAACCTGGTTGCAGACACCTTCTAGGGATGCCTGCCAAGCCCATGAGGTTATCTCCTTGACATTCCAGTGCTACAGATCCTTGAATTGCTGACAAGCTCATATGCCCTGTAGATTTTACTGTACCTAGGCTAAGCCAGATTCAGTACAAAAGGAGGAAGAATGGCTTCTCTGAATAAATCTCAGGTGGAGCCATGGACCCTAGCCAAGATGAGACCTAGAGAAGAGTCCACATGCTTTCCGTAGTCTCTGAGTAGTCTCTGAGTCCCCACCCCACCCCTTCTTCATTCTCTGGAGAGGAGAAAGGGGAAAAAAAATCCTTCTTCTCTCTAAACTCTGTTCACCCACACAAATTAGTTAATTCACTAGCACATCAGATCTCTTGGTGAACAGATTTACTCAGTGGAGTCTGGGGCGGGGGGGGGGGGGGAGGGGGTGGAAAGTAATAAAAGATAATCTTGGTAAGGTGATAAAATTTGATATTTCTGAGCTAGATAATGCTTAAGCCCCCTTCCAGGACCTTCTTGATGGTACAGTCCTTCTGATCAACTTGTCCTCATCAGGAAGTGGGAGTTTTCCTGATCTGGCTTTCCTGAAATACTTCTTCCCTATCACCATTCCTACCACTACCACCTCCCACCATCTAATAGTTGTTCTCAATTCTTCCCTCTCTTGTCCTAACAAGCATTACATATCTTATCTATGAAGTACAGTCTTTCTGGTCTACACTGTATTTATTTTTCCTACTCTCCAATGTCACCAAAGAATAATTTGAGGGCTTGATATTGTTGATAAGCTTCTTTAATATTATAAAATGATACTATCCACAAATTTACTGATGCTTATACTAGGTGTTGAGAAATATCTTTTTATGTCATACAGTGATACCCTCTTATTTTGTGTCATGCTATGATAAACACATTCCTATCCCCATTTAGAGGATAAAGAAAATAGAGTTATTTGTTCATGGCCAATAAAATGGCAGTGCAAGAATTCAAAACCAAATTCAACTTCAAACCTGTACTCTGAAATCTGTCAGAAAAAAAGCTAAGAACAAAGAAGGAAACAAAAAGAGACCTCAGCAATGAAAATATTTCACATAATCCATGCACTAAAGCTCCTTAACTCATCTTCAAAGGAATCCCCCAGGCTCTTAATCAGAGCCTAAATATTGAATCTAAATCTAGATTATCTGTTTTTTAAATCTGTTAGATAAGAAACAGCATGTTGAAAGCAGTGAGAGAAATGAAAGATGCAATGATCAGATTCCGAGAAAAAAAAAAGAGACAAGAAAACTAGAAAAAATTAGTCTCACAAGCTCAAAGCTCAAAAGTTCCCAGGAGGATAGGACAATTTAGAAGCAACTAGCTCTACATTCTAATAACAATTAGAATTAGTGCAATAGTTGATGTTCATAAATTCTGGGGCATCTTTTTGTCACTCTTATACCTCACTTATAATAACTCAGTTAAATCTTCTAGAAACAAGAATCAGCTGCTGCATGTTCTCATTCATACTATTTTCTCACTTAAGAATAATTTTCTGTGTTAACTATTCTAGTACCACTGTTGGGAAAACAATTGGTTTTACCCAACATGAAAATCGAATTATGAGAATATTCAACTTTCTATTCATGAAGACTATACACAATATAAATCCATTTTTTAAGACTTAAGAAGAAGCCAAACAATGTTTTGTTTAGGATTACCTAATAAAACAATTTTTTAAGTGCAATGCATTATGAAAACAATTTTTTAGATGCAAAGAAATAATGGCCCTAAAATTTGAAATAGGGCTTTCCTCCAGAAGGAGGCAGGAAGGTGGAATAAGCAAATAACCCAACTGTAAAATAGAAAAAGGGTTTGAATAGACACAGAACCAAAGAAGCTATACTTGATAAGCCAATAGGAACATGAGAAGACGCTCAACATGATTACTCATTAGGGAAGTGAATATCAAAACTATAATGAGATACCATTTCTCACCCAATAGGATGAGTATACAAAAAACCCAAACAGGGGCGCCTGGGTGGCTCAGCTGGTTGAACGTCTGACTTCAGCTCAGGTCATGATCTCACAGTCCATGAGTTTGAGCCCCGCGTCGGGCTCTGTGCTGACAGCTCAGAGCCTAGAGCCTGCTTTGGATTCTGTGTCACCCTCTCTCTGCTCCTCCCCTGCTCATGCTCTGTCTCTCTCTGTCTCAAAAATAAATAAAAACATTAAAAAATTAAAAACAAAACCCCAAACAACAAGAAGTGTTGCCAGAGATGTACAGAAACTAAAATCCTCACACATTGCTACTAAGAATGTAAAACGAGGTAGCCACTTTGGAAAACAGCTTGATAGGTTCCTCAAAAAGTTAGACTTGCCATTTAACTAACCTAGCAAATCCACTCTTAGATGCCTACCCAAAAGAAATAAAAGCATGTCCACACAAAAAAAACGTGTACATAAATATTCATAACAGCATGATGTACAATAGAGAAAAAGTGGAAAGAGCTCAGATATCCATCAAGTTGGTGAATAGATAAACAAAATCCTGTAAATCATAGAATGGAAAACTATTCAGAAATAAAAAGAAACAAAGTTTTGATGTGTGCTACAACAGGCATGAAACTCAAAAAACACTCAGCAATAGAAGCCAGACACACAAGAATATCAATATGTATGATTATATATATATATATATATATATATATATATATATATATATAAAATGTCCTAGAAAGGCAAATATATAGAGAAAGTAAACTGGTAGTTTGCTAAGGGCTGAAGGTGGCAAAATGGAGTCACTAAATGAGCACAGAGTGTTTTTTTAGAGTGATGGAAATGTTCCAAATTTAGGTTCTGGAATATGATTGTATAATACCATAAACATATTAATATTCATTGGATTATGTACTTAAAAAGGGTGAATTCTATGATATGTAAATTATATCTCAATAAAACTCTTTTTGAAAGCATAACAGATTTCAACTCTTTCCTCTTTAACATTCTAATGGACTACCCACATTATTCCGTCTTCATGAAATTTTTAATTGAAGCAATACATGACTATGCTGTTCATGTCCTTGTAGTTTGCATAACTGACAGGTGGAAAAGAGAGGCTTAATTACCCACAAATTACTCTCATTATCATGCCTTCCAATTTAAACAACCATAGTGTGGTTATGAGTAATGTCACTAAAAATGTCCCAGTTTGCAATTTCACCAAGAACGGAAAGTAGGGATGTCTGGTGACCTTGAATCATTATCCATGATAACGTGGACACATCTAGCTTACAGCCCTGCCTCTGTATTGGATCATGTCAGGTATATCACACATTTTAAAGTCAAAGAAGGGAAGTTGACAGTACCTTTTTATTTAAAAAATAAAATTTTCTTGATTCATTATATAAATCAATGATCCATCTACAGGGCGAGATGGAAAAATAGGTAAACATGGCTGAAATACATCAAATCCATTAAGAAAAAAGGAAGTCAGCGTGGAGACATATTTGCTATTTCTCTGAGAAAGTACTCTTTTGGTTCTTCACCTAGAACTTGGCAAAGTTAAAAGGTCCTATCATGCATATATTCCCAGAAACTTAGGTGACTGTTTCTGTCATAGTTGTTTTCAATGGAAACATACTCTTTAAATTTATGTCCAGGATATTACTGTTCTATGGAGCTTCTAGTTGTTGTTTTTTTAATATGCCTGTTTTTGAAAGCCTTTTAGAAGACCTACGATGAACTTAATAGCTTTGTTTATCCTTTTTTGTAGAGTAGGTTCTTTCTACTCTGCAAAATGAAAAAGTTATTTGGGGAAACACAGCATAGACAGGCATATTTTTCTCAGATCTGTGGTATGTTGTGATGAAGCCAGAACTGTCAGACCGAGACAGAAAAGCCATTGAGAGTGCATTAGCACTGAAATGTGCACAGCCTAATTTTCTATTACTGGTGATGCAAAAGGAAAATACAACAGAGCAGCAAGGGAATAACACAAATTATTTTCCTCTTTATTTATCACTTTAGGTTCAGCCAGGCAGAGCTGATGGACAGGAAGAAAAACAGCAATGGGGAATTCTCCACTTCCTAGTATAGTCATTTAGATTTAATAAATGTTACTGATCATCTTAGAGGAAGTACCCTTAGTTTTCATTATTCCTGGGACTTCTCTTTTCCTGGAATATTTTCCTCTTCCATCTTCTCTGGATACAATTCTATTCCTTGGAGCCTGGAACAGGAAGAGGACATTAGTGGGAAAAATCTGAATAAAGTATGTAGTTTAGTAATTAGTATTGTATCAGTATTAACTGTGGGGAATAAGCTTAGGAATTCCCTGAGCTTACACCCATGGGTTAACAAGGCATAAAGAATTAGAAAGCCACAGGATGAACACACACAAGTTTGGGTAAACAAGATTAGGTAAACAGCAAAGACCCCCTGTATAGGACAAATGTACAGGAATAGAAAAGCTTCAGGATAAAAACATCAAAATGAGGTAAACAAGATTAGATATTCAGGGCAGAAACACCCCCCAACTTAGTACAATAGCAGAAAGTTGCTTTCACAAGAAGGAAGGACAAAAACAGGAAAACAGGACTTCAGACAGCAGCAGGGCAAAGTTGCCCAGAGTGGAGCTAATTAGCAAAAGAAAGGTGCCTTGTTGACCCTGAGGAAGCATGCTCTGTCTTTCTTGTCCCCAGGGCCAGTTTAGGTAAACAGATGTGGAGCCTCATGCCTGTTGTAAACAACCTTCCTTCCAGTCAGGATTTTGTTTTGTATTAACCCAAACCCCTAACACAGCATATCTTCAACACTCCTTTTCCCCACACCCATGAGTTAATGTTCATGGTTTCATTGTCTCTTTGTGCATGCCCATCACGTTTGTAAGACTTCTGATCTTAATAAAAACAGAACAGGGACACTTATTTGTGGCTCTTGTCTCTTCCTGGACATTAGCCTCTCTCCCATTTTAATCCTATGTCCCGCTCTCTTGCTGGACAAGAGAGAACTCCAGACCCAGAGTCTACAACAATTAACTTACTAGTTTTGATCATTGTTTCAAGGATTTGTAAGATGTTAACATGGCAGAAAATTGAGTAAATTGTACCGGGGAACTTTCTGTACTATCTTTGTAACTCTTCTGTAAATTAAAATATATTTCATAATAAAACCACAAAAGAAAAAAAAAACTTGAGTACAGTTACTAAACAACAACAAAATTCTACTCCTCATGTAGAAGGTGGAGCAGATATCTTCCCCCTGGTGTCTACTTTTATCCCCTCCTTGGCTCCCAACACCTGACCCACAGTGAGAGGTAAAACTTGACACTATATGTTCTTGTAGCCTTTGTTTCCTTAAAGCACATATCACTTTCTAATTTTTATCACTGATGTACATTTTAATATACCCTATTAGGAAGGCAGAATGGGTTAGAACAACAATAATAACAAAAATAGAAATTTAGTTCTACCAAACTTGGGCAAATGACTTAATCTCCCTGAGCCTTAGTTTCTTCATCTAAAAGAGTGAAAATAATTAGTTAACCATAGATTAGATGCCATATATGAATAAAGATCTTTGGACAAAACCTATCACATAGTAGATGCTCAAAATAGCTATATATGCTATTGTGCCCATTACCATTATTACTAGGCTAAGTTTCTTGGTATCAGGGACTTTCTTGTTCAAGTTCACAGAAACTTGAAAT
This sequence comes from Prionailurus viverrinus, assembly GCF_022837055.1. Classification (NCBI taxonomy): domain Eukaryota; kingdom Metazoa; phylum Chordata; class Mammalia; order Carnivora; family Felidae; genus Prionailurus; species Prionailurus viverrinus. Next base: position 132,309,887 of record NC_062564.1, read on the forward strand.
GCAGATGCTCAGATATGGGTTAGTGAATTGTAATGGCCTCAGAATGTGTTTTTTTCAGATTGATATATTTGTCATTCTGGTTTTAATTAATTTTATTTTCTAAATTGTTATTGTCTTCTTTACATTGTTTTCAATTCTCAAAAGTACACGTTTATGATCTATAATATCTAGCCAACTCACTGAAGTTTCTCATCAAACTACAGTAAGTAGGAGAAAAGGGATTTTTTTCTTACAAAGTTTTTGAGTAAACCTTAAACGTTTCCCTTTTCTATTTCTGTCTTTGAAGAAACTTTACCTCACTGCCACCTAACTAGCTTGTGTATTCTTGGGCTTGTCAGTGACCTCTTTGAAGGGACCCAAAATCTGCTGTGTTTGCATTGGTTTCTGAATACTTTCATTCCAAATTATAAAGCAAATTTTATGAACTCTAACCCTAGTCATGCCTATGTGCTTTGAGATTTAACAAAAAAAAAAAAAAATGGAGAGTACTGGAATAAAATAGGATGAGATTTTCCCTTTAATGTGAATATTATTCTGAAAATGTTTGTTAACATTAGTTGCTTTCTCATTCATTCGTTCATAAAGAGTGATTGATTGTTTAGTACCTACCAGCCATTAAGCTAAATACTGAAAATATAAGTCTGAAAAAAAAATACAGTCCCTACCCTAAAGGCGCTCATATTCTTTAGGGAGACAAACTTGTAAACAGCTCATTATAATGCATTGTGAAATGTGCAATAATAGAGATGTTACAGAACATTATGAGATCGTAAAAGAGCATTTCAATCTGGGGAAAACAGAAGCATCCTGACTCTAAAGCATTTTTCTCAGCCTTAGCTGCCACAGAAATTACCTGGGGAACTTTTAAAAATATACATTCCTCAGAGCCATCACATAAATTCTATTGTAATTGGTCTGGGGTATTGCCTAGGCATTAGGACTTTTTCAGGTGCTACTGTTCTAAAGAATAAGGAGAAATTAACCAGGATGAAAACAAAGATGGTGGAGAAAGCCATGGAGACAAGGTATGTTGAGCAGAGAACAGCACAAGCAAAGGCACTGAGGCAAGAAAGAGTTTGGTATGTGATGTGTAAGTAAGATACATGTTGCTGTTTTGTGAGAGGGCAGTGTCGAAAGAATGATTTTAGTGTTCTGAGTGCAGCGGTGGGAAATGAAGCAAGAGGGGAGAGTAAGGAGGCCATGCTGCTATCAGGATAACAGATTTGACAAAGAAATGACACGGTCAGATTTACATCATGGATAGCTTTCTCTGCTAGCTGAGTAGAGGGAGTGTTTGAAGTAGACAATAGTGGTGGCAGGGAGATAAATCAGATCTAAATGAGACATGATTAAGACCACAACCTTGAAACATTAGGAAGAGATTCCTAAAAACTTAAGAAAGTTATATTAGCCATTCTCAGATACTGTTTGGATGTCACAAGAGTGGTAGAAGGAGAAATCTGGTGAACAGGTGGATGGAGATTAATATCTACTGAGACAGAGAAGATAGTAATGGCAGTAGGTTTAGGAGGAAATGTGATATGCTCAGTTTGGAACACAATGTGTTTGAGATGCCTGTGGTGTGTTCAGGTGGAGATATTATACTAGGCCACCTGGTCAAAGTTTAAGGATGAATGAGAATATTGACTTGGACACATTCAAGACTGCTTTTGCTTTGGCTTGCTCTTAAAGGAGCCAATAAGCAATGCAAAAGTAAAGATTGAAATGGCTGATACAATTCCTCAATGTCTCCTTTTTAACTCAAGGAGATGCAATGTAAATGCAGTGTCTTAGTCTATATGGACACTTTGTGCATAAGAACAGAAGAATTCTAGATCTCTGGGCTTACTGACGTTTTTACTCCCAGCCATGTCAGCACCCCATAACTCAAGGTAACATTTGAAGCTATAATTCTGCTATTCCACAAATTATATTGCACAGGCCTAATTAGGTTCTGAGCCTTGAAATTCTTGCTCTGTTAGCACTGATGAAAATGCCTTATCTCCCCAAGTCTATTTGGTCACATGTACAACTTAGGTTCTTTTTGTTATATCTCAATAGCCAACAATAGTTGGAGGTAGGTGGATAAGGGCTAAGTTTCCCCACTATTTCAACACAAGTTTATAAAGAAAACAAGTCTCAGACCAAATTCTGATGTAAACATAGACGTTAATCTTAGTCTCTCAATTCTCATAATGTCTCTAAAACTTAGTGGGCTGAAAAACAACTTTACTATTAATCTCTCACTGTTCTGAGGTATGAATGATCTCAATTGGGTGTTTTTTTCTTCCAGTCTCTCAGGAGTCATGTCTTCTGGGTTTCTGGAGACAGATAGATTGAACATCCAAGATGGCTCTTCACAGGGCTGGTTTTAATGCTGCCTTTGGGTGGGAGCTCAGCCAGGACCAGAACATCTGTGCATATCCTCTTTATGTGGTGTGGGCTTCCCACACCATGGAGTCTAAAAGAAGAGCAACTAAGGGCTGTACTCATAACTGACAGTCATTTCCGCCATAGTCTGCCACCAGTGCTGCCACTGGGCCTATCCATATTGAAGGGGGTGAAGAAACAAACTCCTATAACCAGATGGGAGAGTGACAAGGTCACAGTAGAGGTCATTTAGTCTTCCATGAAAAACACAATCTACCACTAAGGAGCAAACCAGCACAGCACAGTCATGCAACCTGTTCTTTAAGAAAATGAAGTGTCAGCTCTGTCTTTTTTGTTGCTCCAAAAATACTTTTCATAAATAGCTTCACCTGAGGCAAGAGAAGTACCATCCCAGAGATAGGTTTTGGCTAATTATTAATTTTTTTAATATGTGGTGTCAAAGAATCTGGACTACCTGAGACACTTTAGAGATTAAACTTAGAACACCATCCCAAAGTTTACAGTTTATAGGGCTCATTAAACTCATATGCTCTGTTTATGAAAGTCTGATGATCTCTAAAATATTCGGTGTGTTTAGGCTTTCAGAGTATCTATGACATAGCATTTTAAAGTAATATGCAAATATCATCATAAGGCACTAGGAATGTGCCACATATAGGTTTGGATATTTTAATTTAAAAGACATTAGATATAAATTTTTAAACCATCTTTTACCTATTTCAAAAAATATATATGAGGATGGATGAAATCACCCAGGAAGAGTGAGTACAATGAGAAAAGCCGTGATTCTTGGCCAATTCCTGGGACTCACCACCGTGTTAGGGTCCCCAGAGGAAGACAAGCTGGCAAAGTGGTCAAAGAAAGATTATGGGTATAAGTAGAAACAGTACAGGCAATTTCCAGAAAAAGTGCTAATCCACAATTTGCATTGCAGTGAAGTAGTATAATCAAATCGGGATTAAAATATTTTCACTGGCATTGGAAACTGGAAGTCACAAGTGACCTTAGCAACTGCACCATCAGTGAATTGTGGTCAGAAGACACCTGGTATTAAGGAGTGAATGCAAATGCAAGGAAGTGAAGACTGACTCTTTGAGGATGTTTTGATATGAGAAGTGGACAATGCTCAAAAGGGACATGCAGCTGAAGGGCAATTTTTAGATAGGCTGAGATTTAGGCGTGTTTCTAGGTTGAACAAAGAAGAATCATTCCTGATCAAGCTTTTCTGAGAGAGAAAAAGAAATAAGATAAAAGTCAGGGTTAATAAATTACCTAAACCCTGAAGAAAGGAAAGCAGGATGGACGTAGATGCAATTAAGAGTGGCAAAACAACTAAGTTATAAATTTGTGCCTTGTTCTTACTAGATTTTTCTTCTTTCCAAAGAGGTGGCCTCATTTTTATATTTTTTTCCTTTTTAAATATAATATATTCTGTTCCTGAAATAAAAGAATCATAATGGAATACAAATATATAGCCTCAAAATGAATTTGCAACAAAGAGTAGAGAACAATGTATTTTTCTAATACTTATAAGTAAAACTTCTACAATAATTTGAAAAATAATTCATACAAATGAATGGCATGAATTAGAGTATGGGCTAAATTGTGATAATAAAGAAGCCCTAATGTGAAGCAGCTCAAACCAGACAGCATGTTAATTCTCTCTTTTTTTTTTAAAGATAAAACTAACCTATAACATTACAGTAGTTTCAGATACACAACAAAATGATTCAATATTTGTATTTCTACTTGTTAAGTGATCACCACAATAAGTCTGGTTTATATCCATCACCACACAGAGTTACAAATTTTTTCTCGTGAAGGAACTTTTAAGATCTACTCTTGTAGCAACTTTCAAATACAGTCAACAGTATTATTAACTACACCATGTTTTATGTTACATCCCCGTGATTTTATAACTAAAAATTTGTACCTTTTGATTCTCTTGGCCATTCTGCCTCACGCTACTCCTGTCTCCAGCAATACCAGTCTGTTCTATCTATGAGTTCTATGTATGTATGTATGTATGTATGTATGTATGGGACTGGGTGGCAGTTTGATTCCACATACAAGTGAGAACATACGGTATTTTTTTTTCTGATTTATTTCACTTAACATAATGCCCTCAAGGTCTATCCATATTGTGCAAATGGAAAGATTCTTTCTTTTTTATGGCTTTATATTATATATATGTAGCACTTTCTCTTTACCCATTTATTCACCAGTGGATATTTTGGTTGCTTCTATATCTGGGCTACTGTCAATAATGTGGCAGTGAACATGGGAGTTCCTGTATCTTTTTGAAGTGGTGATTTTTTTTTCTTCAAATAAATATCCAGAAGTGGAATTGCTGATCATATGGTGGCTCTATTTTTAATTTTTTGTGGAACTCTATATTGTTTTCAATAGTGGCTTCACCAATTAACACTTCCCCAATGGTGCACAATGGTTCCCTATGCAACATCCCTGTCAAGACCTACTATTTCTTATATTTATAACAATAGCCATTCTAACAGGTGTGGAGTTATGTCATTGTGGTTTTGATTTACATTGTTCTGATGATTAGTATCATTGAGCACATTTTAATGTGCCTATTAGCCATCTGTATATCTTCTTTGGAAAAATGTTTATTCGTATACTCTGCCCATTTGTTGCTTGGATTATCTGATTCCTTTGCTATTGAATTGTATGAGTTTTGGGGTTTTTTTTGTTTTTTGTTTTTTGTTTTGAGAGAGAGAGAGAGAGAGAGAGAGAGAGAGTGCACAAGAGGGGAGAGGGACAAAGGAAAGAGGGAAAGAGAGAAATAATCTTAAGCAGGTTCCATAGTCAATGTGAAGCCCGATGCAGGGCTCAACCCCATGACCCTGGCATCATCATGATCTGAGCCAAAGTCAGGAGTTGTATGCTCCATTGAGAGCTACCCAGGTGCCCCCAGTTGTATGAATTCTTTACATATTTTGCATATTAACCCCTTCTCAGATATATGATTTACAAATATTTTCTTTCATTCAGTAGGTTGCCTTTTGTTTTTCAATTTCTATATTTATTGCTTGAGCTGACAATTGAATTCTAAGCAAGGCAGGAGGGAAAAAACTCAAATGCCAAGTCATTCTTTTTTATTATTTTTAAATTCCAGTATATTTAATATACAGTATTATCTTAGTTTCATGTGTATAATATTGCAATGCAACAATTCTTTACATTACTCAGTGCTCATCAAAATTAGTGTACTTTTAATTCCCTTCACCTATTTCACCCATCCTCTACCCACTTCCTCTAGTAACAATCAGACATTTGGACAGCTTCTATGTTACGGGTATTATAAATAATTCTATAAAAAAACAGGAGTACCTGTATCTTTTTTGAATTAGCTAGTGGTTTTGTTTTCTTCAGATACATACCCAGAAGTGGAACTGCTGGATCATATTGTTTTATTTTCAAATTTTTTAGGGACTTTCATACTATTTTCCAAAGTGGCTGTACCAGTATGCATTCATATCAACAGTACACAATCTCCACATCCTCGCCAATACCTGTTGTTTCTTGTGTTGTTGATATTAGCCATTCTGACAGGTGTGAGGTGATATCTCATTGTGGCTTTGATTTGAATTTCCCTGATGATGAGTGTTATTGAACATCTTTTCATGTGTTTGTTGACCATTTGGATGTCTTCTTTGGAGAAATGTCTATTCATGTCTTCTGCCCATTTTTTAATTGGATTATTTGTTTTTTGTGTATTCAGTTGTATAAGTTCTTTATATATTTTGGATACTAATCCTTTATCATATATGTCATTTATAAATATCTTCTCCCACTCAGTAGGTTGTCTATTAGAATAATTTGTTGTTTCCTTTGCTGTACAGAAGCTTTATGTTTTGATGTAGTCCCAATAGTTTATTTTTGCTTTTGTTTACCTTGCCTTGAGAGACATATCTAGAAAAATGTTGCTATGACCAATATCAGAAAAATTATTGCCTGTGCTCTCTTTTAGGATTTTATGGTTTCAGTTCTCACATTTAGGTCTTTAATCCATTTGAGTGTATTTTTGTGTATGGTGTAAGAAAGTGATTGGGGCGCCTGGGTGGCTCAGTCGGTTAAGCATCCGACTTCAGCTCAGGTCATGATCTCATGGTGCGTGAGTTCGAGCCCCGCGTCGGGCTCTGTGCTGACAGCTCAGAGCCTGGAGCCCGTTTCAGATTCCGTGTCTCCCTCTCTCTCTGCCCCTCCCCCGTTCATGCTCTGTCTCTCTCTGTCTCAAAAATAAACATTAAAAAAAAAAAAAAGAAAGTGATTCAGTTTCACTATTTTGTATGTTGCTGTCCAGTTTTCCCAACACCAGGGAAACAGGCTCCATTTGTTTGTTGAAGAGATTGTCTTTTTCCCTTTGCATGTTCTTTCCTCTTTGTCATGAATTAATTGATCATATAAATGTGGGTTTATTTCTGGGCTCTCTATTCTGTTGATCTAAGTGTCTTTTTTGTGCCAGTACCATACTGTTTTGATTACTACAGCTTTATAGCATATCTTGAAATCTGAAATTATGATACCTCCAGTTTTGTTCTTTTTCAAGATTGCTTTGGCTATTCAGGGTTTTTTATGGTTACATACAAATTTTAGTACTATTTGTTCTAGTTCTGTAAAAAAATGCTGTTGGTATTTCTATTTCATTGTTGCAGTTATGTTTGGGTTATCTGTCCATTGATTTAAGTGGGTATCAAAGTCCCCTAATATTATTGTATTATTATTATTTCCTTTATGTGTGTTAAATAGCTGCTTTTTGTGTTTGGGTACATAAATATTTATAATTGTTATATCTTATTTCTGGATTGTTCCCTCTGGTTATGTAGTGTTCTTGTCTCTTGTCTCTTTGTTTTAATGTCCACTTTGTCAGATGTAAGTATTGCTACTTCAGCTTTCTTTTCACTTCCATTTGCATGATAAATACTTTTTTTTTATTTTCTTTTTTATTTTTTAAAATTTACATCCAAATTAATTAGCATATAGTGAAACAATGATTTTAGGAGTAGATTCATTAATGCCCCTTACCCATTTAGCCCATCCCCCCCTCCCACAACCCCTCCAGTAACCCTCAGTTTGTTCTCCATATTTAGGAGTCTCCTCTGTTTTGTCCTCCTCCCTGTTTTTATATTATTTTTGTTTCCCTTCCCTTATGTTCATCTGTTTTGTCTCTTAAAGTCCTCATATGAGTGAAGTCATATGATTTTTGTCTTTCTCTCACTGACTAATTTCACTTAGCATAATACCCTCTAGTTCCATCCACGTAGTTGCAAATGGCAGGATTTCATTCTTTTTGATTGCTGAGTAATACTCCATTGTGTATTGTGTGTGTATATATATATATGTATATACACACACCAAATCTTCCTTATCCATTCATCCATCGATGGACATTTGGGCTCTTGCCATACTTTGGCTATTGTTGATAGTGCTGCTATAAACATGGGGATGCATGTGTCCCTTCGAAACAGCATACCTGTATCCTGTGGATAAATTTCTAGTAGTGCAATTGCTGGGTCGTAGGGTAGTTCTATTTTTAGCTTTTTGAGGAACCTCCATACTGTTTTCCAGAGTGGCTGCACCAGCTTGCATTGCCACCAACAACACAAAAGAGATCCTCTTTCTCCACATCCTTGCCAACATCTGTTGTTGCCTGGGTTATTAATGTTAGCCATTCTGACAGGTATAAAGTTGTATCTCATTGTGGTTTTGATTTGTATTTCCCTGATGATGAGTGATGTTGAGCATTTTTTCATGTGTCGGTTGGCCATCTGGATGTCTTCCTTGGAGAAGTGTCTATTCATGTCTTTTCCCCATTTCTTCACTGGATTCTTTGTTTTTTGGGTGTTGAGTTTGATAAGTTCTTTATTGATTTTGGATACTAACCCTTTATCTGATATGTCATTTGCAAATATCTTCTCCCATTCTGTCGGTTGCCTTTTAGTTTTGCTGATTGTTCCTTTGCTGTGCAGAAGCTTTTTATTTTGATAAGTTCCCAGTAGTTCATTTTTGGTTTTCTTTCCCTCACCTCTGGAGACTGTTGAGTATGAAGTTGCTGCAAGCAAGATCAAAGAGGTTTTTGCCTGCTTTTTCCTCGAGGATTTTAATGGTTTCCTGTCTTACATTTAGGTCTTTTATCCATTTTGAGTTTATTTTTGTGTGTGGTGTAAGAAAGTCGTCCAGGTTCATTCTTCTGCATGTTGCTGTCCAGTTTTCCCAGCACCACTTGCTGAAGAGACTGTCTTTATGTCATTGGATATTCTTTCCTGCTTTGTCAAGACTAGTTGGCCATACGTTTGTGGGTTCATTTGTGGGCTCTCTATTCTGTTCCATGGATCTGAGTGTCTGTTCTTGTGCCAGTACCATACTGTCTTGATGATTACAGCTTTATAGTATAGCTTGAAGTCTGGGATTGTGATGCCTCCTGCTTCGGTTTTCTTTTTCAAGATTGCTTTGGCTATTCGGGGTCATTTCTGATTCCATACAAATTTTAGGATTATTTGTTCTAGCTCCGTGAAGAATGCTGGTGTTACTTTGATAGGGATTGCACTGAGTATGTACATTGCTTTGGGTAGTATCGACATTTTAACAATATTTGTTCTTCCTATCCAGGAGCATGGAATCTTTTTCCATTTCTTTGTGTCTTCTTCAATTTCTTTCATAAGCTTTCTATAGTTTTCAGTGTATAGATTTTTCACCTCTTTGGTTAGATTTATTCCTAGGTATTTTATGGTTTTTGGTGCAACTGTAAATGGGATCGATTCCTTGATTTCTCTTTCTGTCGCTTCATTGTTGGTATATAAGAATGCAACCGATTTCTGTGCATTGACTTTATATCAATCAACTTTGCTGAATTCATGGATCAGTTCTAGCAGTTTTTTGATGGAATCTTTTTGGTTTTCCATATAGAGTATCATGTCATCTGCGAAGAGTAAAAGTTTGACCTATTCCTGGACAATTTGGATGCCTTTTATTTCTTTGTGTTGTCTGATTGCAGAGGCTAAGACTTCCAATACTATGTTGAATAACAGCAGTGAGAGTGGACATCCCTGTCTTGTTCCTGACCTTAGGGGGAAAGCTCTCAGTTGTTCCCCATTGAGGATGATATTAGCATTGGGTAGTTCATATATGGCTTTTATGATCTCGAGTTGTGCTCCTTCTATCCCTACTTTCTTGAGGTTTTTATCAAGAAACGTTGCTGTATTTTGTCAAATGCTTTCTCTGCATCTATTGAGAGGATCATATGGTTCTTATCCTTTCTTTTAATGATGTGATGAATCACGTTAAATGTTTTGCAGATATTGAACCAGCCCTGCATCCCAGGTATAAATCCCACTTGGTCGTGGTGAATAAATTTTTTAACGTATTGTTAGATCCAGTTGGCTAATATCTTGTTGAAGATTTTTGCATCCATGTTCATCAGGGAAATTGGTCTATAGTTCTCCTTTTTACTGGGGTCTCTGTCTGGTTTTGGAATCAAGGTAATTTTGGCTTCATAGAAAAAATTTGGAAGTTTTCCTTCCATTTCTATTTTTTTGGAACAGTTTCAAGAGAATAGGTGTTAACTCTTCCTTAAATGTTTGGTAGAATTCTCCTGGAAAGCCATCTGACCCTGGACTCTTGTTTTTTGGCAGATTTTTGATTACTAATTCTATTTCCTTACTGGTTATGGGTCTGTTCAAATTTTCCAAACTTCCTGTTTTGGTTTTGGTAGTGTATATGTTTCTAGAAATTTGTCCATTTCTTCCAGATTGCCCATTTTATTGCATATAATTGCTCATAATATTCTCTTATTATTGTTTTTATTTCTGTTGTGTTGGTTGTGATCTCTCCTCTTTTATTCTTGATTTTATTTATTTGTGTCCCTTCCTTTTTCTTCTTGATCAAACTGGCTAGTGGTTTATTGATTTTGTTCATTCTTTCAAAGAATCAGCTTCTGGTTTCATTGATCTGTTCTAGTGTTTTTTGTTTTGGTTTTTGGTTTTTGGGGTTTTTTTTTGTTTTGGTTTGTTTTGGTTTCGATAGCGTTAATTTCTGCTTAATCTTTATTATTTTCTGTCTTCTGCTGGTTTTGGGTTTTATTTGCTGTTCTTTTTCCAGCTCCTTATGGTGTAAGGTTAGGTCGTGTATCTAAGATCTTTCTTCCTTCTTTAGGAAGGCCTGGATTGCTATATACTTTCCTCTTATGACCGCCTTTGCTGCGTCCCAGAGGTTTTGGGTTGTGGTCCTATCATCTTGATTGACTTCCATATACTTTTTGATTTCCTCTTTAACTACTTGGTTAGCCCATTAATTCCTTAGTAGGATGTTATTGAGTCCCCAAGTATTTGTTACATTTCCAAATTTTTTCTTGTGGTTGATGTAGAGTTTCATAGTGTTTTGGTCTCAAAATATGCACGGTATGATCTCGATCTTTTTGTACTTACCTAGGGCTGATTTGTGTCCCAGTATATGGTCTATTCTGGAGAACATTCCATGTGCACTGGAGAAGAATGTATATTCTGCTTTAGGATGAGATGTTCTGAATGTATCTGCTAAGTCCATCTGGTCCAATGTGTCATTCAAAGCCATTGTTTCCTTGTTGATTTTTTGATTAGATGATCTGTCCGTTGTTGTGAGTGGGGTGTTGAGGTCTCCTACTATTAAGGTATTACTATCGATGAGTTTCTTTATGTTTGTAATTAATTGATTTATATCTTTGGGTGCTCCACATTTGGCACATAAATGTTTACAATTGTTAGGTCTTCTTGGTCCATAGACCCCTTGATTATGATATAATGTCTTTCTGCATCCCTTAATACAGTCTTTATTTTACAGTCTAGATTGTCTGATATAAGTATGGATACTCTGGCTTTCTTTTGTTGACTATTAGCATGATAGATGGTTCTCCATCCCCTTACTTTCAATCTGAAGGTGTCTTTAGGTCTAAAGTGGGTCTCTTGTAAGCAGTATATAGATGGACTTGTTATTTTATCCATTCTGTTACCCTATGTCTTTTGATTGGAGCATTGAGTCCATTGACGTTTAGAGTGAGTACTGAAAGATATGGATTTTTGCCATTATGATGCTTGTATAGTTGGAGTTTCTGGTGATGTTCTCTGGTCCTTTCTAATCTTTTGTTGCTTTTGGTATATATATACATATATAATCATTTCTGCCCTCAGAAAGTTTCCCTTAATATTTCTTTCAGGACTGGTGTAGTGGTCACAAACTCCTTTAATTTTTGTTTCTCTGGGAAACTTTTTATCTCTCCTTCTATTTTGAATGACAGCCTTGCTGGATAAAGAATTCTTGGTTGCATATTTTTCTGATTCAGCACACTGAATATATCCTGCCACTCCCTTCTGGCCTGCCAAGTATCTGTGGATAGGTCTGCTGCAAACCTGATCTGTCTTCCCTTGTAAGTTAGGGACTTTTTTTCCCTTGCTACTTTCATGATTCTCTCCTTGCCTGATTATTTTGTGAATTTGACTATGATATGCCTTGTTGATGGTAGGTTTTTGTTGAATCTAATGGGGGTCCTCTGTGCTTCCTGGATTTTGATGTCTGTGTCTTTCCCCAGGTTAGGAAAATTTTCTGCTATGATTTGCTCACATAACCCTTATACCTGTTTTTCTCTCTCTTCCTCTTCTGGGACCCCTATGATTCTGATGTTGTTCCTTTTTAATGAGTCACTGATTTCTCTAATTCTTAAATCATGCTCTTTTGCCTTAATCTCCCTCTTTTTTTCTGCTTTGTTATTCTCTATAAGTTTGTCCTCTATATCGCTGATTCTCTGTTCTGCCTCGTCCATCCTTGCTGCCGCTGCATCCATCCGTGATTGCAGCTCAGTTATAGCATTTTTAATTTCATTCTGGTTATTTTTTACTTCTTTTATTTCTGCAGAAAGGGATTCTAATCTGTTTTCGACTCCAGCTAGTATTCTTATTATCGTGATTCTAAATTCTGGTTCAGACATCTTGCTTGTATCTGTGCTGGTTAAGTCTCTGGCTGACGTTTCTTCGTGCTCTTCCTTTTGGGGTGAATTCCTTTGTTTTGTCATTTTGAAGGGAGAAAAGGAATTAATGAGGTAGAAAAATTGAAATTAAAAAAAAATTGAAATTAAGAAACATATTAAAATTAAAAATTAAACACACACACACACACATAAAAAATCAAATAGAGGATGCAAGATCCTAGGTGTGTTTTGGTCTGGGTGTTGAAAGTGGTTTGACAGATTAGAGAAAAAAAAGGCGGGGGGAGAGAAAAAAAAAGGAAATCATTTGAAAATTTGAAAAAATGAATACACTGAAGTAGACTAAAATAAGATGATGGGGGTAAAATAGAATTTGAAAAAATATACATAAAAGTAAAGAATATAGTAGAAAAAATTAAATAAAAATATTTTAATAGAAATTAAAAATAAATGAATTTTTTCATTTTCTGTATTTAAGAATAAAGGGAAAAAACTAAAAAGAGAAAAAAGAAAAAAAGAAAAAAATCGTTTGAAAATTTGAAAAAGTGAATACACTGTAGTAGACTAAAATAAAATGATGGAAGTAGAATACAATTTGAAAACAATTACATAACAGCAAAAAATATAGTAATAAAAATTAAATAAAAATATTTTTAATAGAAATTGAAAGTAGAGGGGCGCCTGGGTGGCGCAGTCGGTTAAGCGTCCGACTTCAGCCAGGTCACGATCTCGTGGTCCGCGAGTTCGAGCCCCGCGTCAGGCTCTGGGCTGATGGCTCGGAGCCTGGAGCCTGTTTCCGATTCTGTGTCTCCCTCTCTCTCTGCCCCTCCCCCGTTCATGCTCTGTCTCTCTCTGTCCCAAAAATAAATAAACGTTGAAAAAAAAATTAAAAAAAAAAAAAAAAAAAAAGAAATTGAAAGTAGAAATGACATTTTTCTCTTTCTGCATTCAAGAAAAAGAAAAGAAACGAAAAAGAGGAAAAAAGAAAAATAAAGGAAAAGAAATTGTTTGAAAATTTGAAAAGGTGAGTACACTGAAGTAGACTAAAATAAAATGATGGAAGTAAAGTAGAATTTGAAAAAATTTACAGAAAAGTAAAAAATATAGTAATAAAAATTAAAGAAAGGTATTTTTAATAAAAATTAAAAATAAAAATGAGTTATCTTTCTGTATTCAAGAAAAAGAAAAGAATTGTAAAAGAGAAAAAGGAAAAAGAAAAAAAAATTAACAGATGAACCTACCAACAGATTGAAGTAGGACTGAAATTGCTTCGTTTTCCCCTAGAAGTCAGTCTATGTAGCTCTCTATAGTCCATAAACCAAGCCGGCAGTGAGACTTGTGTTCCTGAAGAGCAATGTTGGCCCAGTTGGGGCCAGTATAACAGCTCCGATCTCCACTAGATGGCGCTGCTAGCCTACTGGGGTGGATTGTTGCAGGGTTTATAGGTGCGTATGCGCATGCATGGGAGCGGTGAAAATGGCACCAACCAGCCACCCAGTCTGTTCTTCCGTATCAGCAATCATGCACCTGTTCTCCGTCTTCAGCTCTCATCCACTCCCGGTTCTTCACTCTCTGTGACCAGGCCCCAGGCAGTATCTCTCTCCCAAGTTTTGTCTCAGATGCGGCTGTTTTCCCTATCCCCTTACTTCCAAAGGACTGTGGCTTTGACTCCATCCACCCCTCTGTGGGAGGGTCTCACTGAGCAATGGCCGAATGAGCAATGGCCAAATATCAGCTGTATCCAGGTACTCCCACTGGACCCTGTTGTTGCCGGTATGCCGAGACTGCAGCCAGGTGCCAGCCTGTCCCAAAAAAGTTCGTGAGACAGTGTAGCAGCAGTGTCTGGGGGATTATGGAAAATCACAACACACATCTGGCACCAGGCTTCACCCTTAACGACCTTGCCCCAGCACCAGAGAATGTGGCTGCCTTCTGGGGTCTACTGGGACCAGGTGGCTTCAACAATCTCTACCAAATGTCCTTCCAGCAGTGGAACCACTTTTCCCCTTGTGGCCCGAGAACCTCCCAGACCCCACTCTGTTCCTGGGGATTCGCCCTTCCCACCAGAGCACCACCAGGTATTGAGCTGCGGAGTTGCAGCCTTTGCACTCCCCTTGTTTACAGTCTTAATGGAATTTAAACCCTCTCCTTTCTCCTTTCTCCCCTTTTAGTTTAGTCCCTGCAGCTGTTTCCAATTTTCCACTTTCTCTCCAGCTGCTTTTGGGGAGGGGTGATTTCCCCGTATCCTCCCCACCTCCCCAGTCTGTCCTCTCTCCTCCCTCAAAAGCGGTTCCCTACCTTTCGTGGCTTCTTGCTACCCAAGTTCAGCTCTCTGTGCCGCATACCTGTTGAATTCTGTGGTTCAGATTGTGCAGATTGTTGTGTTAATCCTCCAATCAGTTTTCTAGGTGTGTAGGATGGTTTAGTGTTGGTCTGGCTGTATTTCATGGACGTGAGACACACACAAAAAGCTTCCATGCTGTTCCACCATCTTGGCTCCTCCTCTGATAAATGTTTTTCTAATCCCTTCACTCTCAATCTGCATGTGTCTTTAGGTCTGATATGGTGTCTTGGAGGCAACATGTAGATGAGTCTTGCTTTTTTATCCATTCTGTCACCCTAGGTCTTCTAATTGAGGCATTTAGTCCACTACATTCAAAGTAATTATTGATAGGTATTATACGTATTGGTTTGATTTGTGGTTACCATTCAGTTTATATATAACATTTTATGTATACATCAGTCTATATTAAGTTGATGGTCACTTAAGTTTGAACCCATTCTTTACTTTTCTCTCCTCCATGTTTTAGATATATGATGTCATACTTTACATCCTTTTGTTTTGTGATCCCTTGACTGATTTTTTTAAAGTTTATTTATTTGAGGGAGAGAAAGAGAAAGAATAAGTGGGGCAGGGACAGAGAAGGAGGGAGAGAGAATCTCACGCAGGCTCCACGCTGTCACACAGAGCCCAACATGGGGCTTGATCCCAAAACCATGAGATCATGATCTGTGCTGAAATCAAGAGTTGGACGCTTAACTGACCGAGCCACCCAGGCACCCCTCCTTGACTGAGTTTTATAGATATACTTAGTTTTGCTGCTTTTGTGCTTCCTACTTTCCTTAGTCTCACTTATGGTCTTTCTTTTCCACTCATAGTCCCCTTTAACATTTCCTGTAGGACTGGTTTAGTGGTGATGAATTCTTTTAATCTGTGTTTCTCTAAGAAACTGTATCTCTCCTTATACTCTGAATAATAACCTTGCTGGATAGAATAGTCTTGATTGCAATTTTTTTTTTCTTTCAGCATGCTTCCTATGTCATGCCATTCCTTTCTGGCCTGCAAAGTCTGCTGAAAAATCAGTTGATAGCCAGATAGGGTTTTCCTTGTATGTGACTGTTTTCTTTCTCTTTCTGCTTTTAAAATTCTCTCTTTATGATTACTTTCTGCCATTTTAATTATTATGTGTCTTGGTGTGGACCTCTTTGGGTTGATTCTGTTGGGGACACTGTTCTTCCTGGATCTGGATTTCTATTTCCTTCCCCAGGTTCAAGAAGTTTTCAGCTATTATTTTTTCAAATAAACTTTCTGTTCCATTTTTTGTCTCTTCTCCTTCTGGGGTCTCTATAATGTGAATGTTATTATACTTGATGGTGTCGCTGAGTTCCCAGAGTCTATTTTTATTTTGTATTGGTTTTTCCTCTCTCTCTTTTCAACTTGATTACTTTTCATTATTCTATCTTCCAGATGACTGATTCATTCTTCTGCTTCCTCTAGTCTACTATTTTTTCAACCTAATGTATTTTTAATTTCATTTATTGTGTCCATGTCTGATTACTTCTTTTTTATGTTTTGTATCTCTTTATTGAGGGTCTCACTGATGTCCTCCACTCTTTTCTCAATTCCAATGAATATCTTTATAACCATTACTTTCAATTTTCTATTAGGCATATTTCTTATCTCTATTTTGTTTAGCTCTCTTGCTATGATTTTTGTCATGTCCTTTCATTCAAGACATATTCCTATGTCTCCTCATTTTAACTCTCTGTGTCTGTTTCTATGTGTTAGGAAAGTCAGCTACACCTCCTGCTCTTAAAAGTTGTGGCCTTATGAAGAAGAGTTCCTGTAGTGTCCTACAGTGCAATGTCCCCTTTGATTACAGCCTGGTGCTTTAATGGTGTCTCCTATGTGTGTTGCATACACCCTACTGTTGTGGCTAGGCTGCTTTCTCCTTCGGTCACCTGCAAAGGCTTTCTTTGCTTTATGTGGGCAAGATTTAGTCCCTGTGTTATTAGTGGGCCAGTCGGTGGCCATCTTGGGCTTGAGATGAGTCAAACTAAACATTTGTCAGAGGTGCAGAAGCATGGAACTCCAGGGCACTCTCCCTATGTTGTCCCCTGAGAGACTTTCATTGGTGGGTGGGGACTGCAGTCAGACCAGATTCTTCCCTCAGCCTATTGCTGAGACTTCATTCAGACTGAGGTGTACGATATCTTCCCTCTCTCCAGGGAAGGAGTAACTTTAGAGTCCTCCTGGCCTGTTAGGGTTGCTTGCACACTCCTAGGCTTTTGGCAGCTCTTTGGATGGGGTCTGGTTGAGGGCATATTGGAATTGGAAAAAGCAAGTCTACAGGAGAACACAGGGCTGGGAATGTGGTGTTAGCAAGGTGTGCATAGGTTTGCTGTGTGAGGGTAACTGGACCCACTTTAGAAGACATCCACCACAGGGCTGGAGGGGGTGAGTCAACAAGAGAGTGTGGGGATGGGGCCTGCAGTGCCACAGTGAGAGGGGAACTGCAGTTATGTGGGAAAACTTCTCCCCAGACCACCGGGTTGGAGGGGGCAGATCTGCAGAAGCATGTGGGAGTGGGACAGGCTGTGAGCAAGCTAGGTGGAGACTGTTGGTGCTGTGCTAAGATTGTTCCCACAGGTGTCCCTGTATCTAGGCTGGTGGTCAGGGAGAGAAACAGTGCCTGCCAGCTCTTTTATTCTTAGGGAATTCTCCCAAAGATTCCTGCCCATCCAGCACATGCTCTGATATTAGTAAATAAATCCCCTTCCTCATATACCCCAGGCATTTTTCAAACTGCTGCTTTTATGCTGTATCTCTGCACAGCTGCCTGTTGTGCTATCTCTTTAAGCATAGGGACTAGTTTCCTCTCACCCTCTGTATATCCCAAAGTCAAGCCCATTAATTTTTAAAGCTTCAGATGTTAAGCCCTGATGATTGTAAGAACTCATGAAATTCATCTCCTCTGGCTTTCAAAGACAAATGTTATAAGAATTTGTCTTCCCAGTGCTGGTCCACCTGCCTGGGGTGCCTGGGGTGAATGCCTATTTCTCTTTTCTCTCCATGCCTACAGCATCCCTCCCTCCTTCAGACAGTCTCAAGGGTGTGTTTACCTCCTGAGCATGTCTCTGTCCTTTCAAACTTCCTTGGTGTGGGCTCTTCTCTATATTTAGCTGTGGAGAATCTATGCTGCCAATCTTTGGGCACTTTTCTGGGTTATTTGCACTAATGTCTGTGTTATTTAGTTGTATCCATGGGACAAGGTGAGCTTAGGATCCTGCTGCTCTGCCATATTCCCTGGATGTCCATTACCTTTCCTTTTTGTTGATGGTTCTTTTTTCTGTGCAGAGGATTTTTGTTTAATGTAGTCCCACTTGTTTATTGTTACTTCTGTTGCCTTTCTTTCAGAGTCAAGTTCAAAATGTCATCATCAATACCAATATCAAGGAGATTACCACCTATGTTTTCTTCTAGAAGTTTTGTGGCTTTAGGCCTTACTTTTCAGTGTTTAGTCTATTTTGAGTTTATTTCTGTGTATGGTGTGATAAAGTAGTCCAGTTTCATTCTTTTGCATGTGGCTGTCCAGTTTTTCCCACCAGCATATTAAGCAGACTCTTTTCCCCAGTGTATATTCTTGTATCTTTTATCATATGTCAATTGACCATATAAATGTGAATTTATTTCTGTGTTCTCTATTCTGTTCTATTTATCTATGTGTCTGTCTTTGTGCCAATACCATGCTGTTTTGATTACTAGAGCTTTGTAATATAGTTTGAAATTAAGGAGCATGATAGCAATGCTTTGTCCTTTCTCAAGGTAGCTTTCGCTATCTGGAATATTTTGTGGTTCCATAGAAATTTTAGGGCTCTTTGCTCTTGTTCTGTGAAAAATACCACTGGTATTTTGGTAGGAGTTGCATTGAGTCCATAGATTTCTTTGAGTAGTATGGACATTTTAACAATGTTAATTATGCCAATCCATGAGTATGGTACACCTTTTCCTTTATTTGTGTCATCTCAGTTCTTTTCATCAGTGTCATAGTTTTCAGGGTATAGGTGTTTCACCTTCCTTTATTTAAGTTATCCCTTGGTATTTTATTATTTTTGATGCAGTCCTAAATGGGATTGTTTTCTTATTTTTTCTTTCTGATAGTTCATTATTAGTGTATAAAAACACAACAGATTTTTGTATATTGATTTTGTATCCTGCATACTTACTGAATTCATTTATTCTAACACTTTTTTGGTGGAGTTGTTAGGATTTTCTATATGTAATATCATGTCATCTGCAAATAATGAAAGTTTTATTTCTTCCTTTATGATTTAGATATCTTTTATTTCTTTTTTTTTCCCTAATTGTTCAGGCTAAGACTTCCAATACTTTGTTAAACAAAAGTGGCAAGAGTAGACATCCTTGTTTTGTTCTTGATATTAAAGAAAAAGCTTTCAGCTCTTCATCATTGAGTATACAGTTAGCTGTGGGTCTTATATAATCTTTATTATGTTGAGGTACATTCCCCTCTATACCTGTTTTGTTGAGAATTTTTATCACAAGTGTTTGTTGAATTTTGTCAAGTGCTTCTTCTGCATCTATTGAGATGATCATGTGATTTTTGTTCTTCATTTTGTTAATGTGGTATATTACAGAGTTTAATTTGTAATGTTGAACAATTCTTGCATCCCTGGAATAAATCCCACTTGATTATTGTGTATGGTCCTTTTAATCCATTGTTGAATTAGCTTTGCTAAAATTGTGGAGGATCTTACATGTATGTTCATCAGGGATATTGGCCTATAATATTTTTTTCTTGTAGTGTCCATGTCTGATTTTCATATCAGGATAAAATGCTGGCTTCATAAAATAAATTTGGAAGTGTTCTTCATTCTTCTATTTTTTGGAAAAGTTTGAGAAAGATTAGTATTATTTTTTCTTTAAATGTGTGATAACATTCACCAGTGAAGGCATCTGGTCCTAAACTTTTGTTTGTTAAGAGGTGTTTGATTACTGATTGAATCTTCTCACCAGTAATTAATCTGTTCACATTTTCTCTTTCTTCATCATTCAGTCTTGGCAGAATGTATGTTTCTAAAAATTTATCCATTTCTTCTAGGTTGTCAAGCACAAATTTCTTGAAGACAGAATGCCCCCAGGTTTTTGTGTTTGAAAACTGAAAGACATTGAAATGATTATACTAGATCATCCTATTGGGGAATGGAGTGAGAGCTGAGTAACTTTAAGAAGAGATACTGAAGTAGTCAGAGAATCAAAGACATAGAATTTTCTTCAATTAAAAATGAATGAATGTCTTGATATGTTTTGAGAGACACTGTGACAAGGGTCCCCAGTCTCTGAAAGCATCTCAGGGGACGGCCAAAACTCAGAGGGAAATTAGATATGGTCATATACAAATGCTGGACACTAGGCACAGAAATGCCTCACCTCTGAGAGAACAAGTGGAAAATAGGCACTCATTCTTTAGGTGGGCCCACAGGTTTGGACTCTGAAATATCACCATGATTCCCATAAGAGATGGGGCCCAGAGGCCTTTTCCCTGTGTACCAGACCCCACACAAGCCCCAAGGATCCTTGTAGACTTCAAGATAAGCTGGAAATTGAATGTCTCACAACCTGCTAAGTGGGGACTCAAAGGCAGGCTTAATTTGTAATTTAGCTTAGAAAAACAAAGGGGAAAAATTTGGGGGGGAAATCATCCCTTCTATCTCATGTCTCTCTTGAGTACTATCCAAAATTTTATAGTTAAAGGAAGTTAAAGGGAGATCTGTCTAGAGATTTATTTCATTTAAAGAAATAAGGTTTCTGCTATTTGACATAAGGACTGAGTAGAGGGTATATGGAAACTGGTGAATTTGGGAAAGGTTTTTGAAGTGACCAAGTAGAGTTGGATCCAGGACTTCTAGGAGATGCTAAAGGCCTAGTTGAGAATGGAAATTATGACTCTTTGGTGGTATTACTCAGACAAATGGTGTGTTGTCCAGCAGTGCCTAGCCATTCTGCTATAAGAGGAAAAAATGGATTGCTGAATTTCTCCCAAGTTGAGGTTTTGCTGAGAAGGCACAGCAGAAGAGTACACAAAGCAAATAAAGGTGTAGAAAAGAGCATGTTTCTAATGATCAGCTGTAAGTTGCAAACTGGCTTGGGAATGAAAATGGCTAAGAGGGGCTCATAGCCTGGTGGGGATAAAAGCAGAAATTAAAAGCCTGGACTTTTTTTGATGTTTTTTGTTTGTTTTGTTTTGTTTAAGTGGAAGAGCAGTGTTTCAGTCACTGTTATCACAGTCCAGTGTGATAGAAACAACAGTCCTTTAAGAGCTTCTTCCAAAAGTGACTTAGGGGCTGGAAATGCTTCTATCTTGTATCTTTGCCATCCTGTGGATCTTTATATCCAACCAACAGAAGAAAAGAGAGAGAGTGTGTGTGCAGAACCCACCCGACCTTTAACTGTCTCAGATGGAGGTGGCATATTATGTCCATTCATATTTCCGTTGACAAGGACTCAATTTCAACCTAAATACAAGGGAAAGGTAACTTTGTCCCAAGAAAGAGAAAATTGTGTTACAAACATATATTAACTCAGCCACAGCAGTGAGAGTGAGGACATAAAGATTTCTAAAATGAAGCAAGTCCACACAGTAAAAAAGTACCCCAGAATGTTTTGAAGCTATTAAAAGAATAATGTTTGAAGAACTAAGGGCTAAATGGTTGGATAGATAGTTGTAAGAGATGCTATAGTGTGCTACCTAGATTCCCCTAGCTGCTGATAGATAGCTCTCAGCTGTAGACTGTCTTTGGAATTTCCTTGGCTGGAGAGAGTCAGCCTCCCAAGGCTGTGCTGCCCTCTTGGGGAATCCCACATCTGGTGACAGTTAACAGTTAAATAGAAGCCTGGCTCCCTGCCTCAAGTTAGGACGACCCTAAAAGCCACTCTAGTATCAGAGTTGCCTGTGGGGTTGAAGAGGTCTTCATCTAGACTGCATCAGAACCAAGCTTCTTCCCCTGCCCAGTGGTGACACCAACAGCAATCCCCATAAATCTCTCTGCTAATCTGCATCTCCGAATCTGCTTCCTGGGAAACCTAGGTTGTAACAGAAGTCAGTCCTGCCTATAAAGTTTGCAAGGCCCAGGACAAAATGAAACTTGTTCAAAACTTAAGAGCTTTCGTCAGGCTCTGGGCTGATGGCTCAGAGCCTGGAGCCTGTTTCCGATTCTGTGTCTCCCTCTCTCTCTGCCCCTCCCCCGTTCATGCTCTGTCTCTCTGTCCCAAAAATAAATAAACGTTGAAAAAAAAATTAAAAAAAAAACTTAAGAGCTTTAAGGTAGCAGTAGCAGATCATTTAACCAAGTGTTGGGCTCTTCTAAGTGTGGAGCTCTATGTAACAACACAGGCTGAACATCCATGAAGCTGGTCATACAATGGTCTAAATACTGTTTGAGTATTAGGGATCCCAAGGTCCCTAGGTAGGTCCCAAGACGTTGAATAAATAAGAGGAAGAGGTAAGGAGGTCAGATCATTGACAGAAAGGGGACTATGAAGGCTTTTTAGATGTCTAAGCTTCACAAATATAGAATTGCCAAAGACTGGAAGCAGTAGACAGCCAGAAGAGTGTCAGCCCTACTCATGACCCTTTGGAACATGAGATCTGGAAAAACAAATTGTTGCATAGAAAGCAGTTTCCTCCGTCAAGAATCAAATTCTAATTAAGGCAATGAATAGTTGAGTGAGTTAGGTGCCTTTTTTAAAAAATGTATAGACCTTACCTCGGAAGATAACTGGCTAAAACATGGTTAATTTTGTTCAACCACATGGTGTCTGTTTTCTACAGATTCCTCTGTAATAATTGCAATGTACCTCCTCAACCCCGCAACAAAGCTTTGACACTTGGGACTGAGATTCTCTCCTCTGATAGACCTTGGCCCATTCATCTTATAAACTACTCTTGTACTAAAGACCCATTAATTTTTCTTAATAAAAAAAAGGGGGCTTCATCTTAATTACAGGATTATATTTAAGATGGTAAATTTCTAATTGTAGGAGAGATTTTGGAGATAAGTTTTGGAGATTTTGGAGATAAGTTTTCTCTTGAGGATATGCTTGCTCCAGTCTCATCTGTTGCTTACTTTTTTAGTAAATGTACAATATATTGAAATTGCAGTTTCCAAGGAATACTAATTATGGAAACAGTCTGTATAATACTAGAGTGTTGCTTCTCTGTATGTCTTTCATTTCAGTTACAAAATTGGTAGCCCCTTTAATACCTTTTCTTGGCCCAGACCCCCAGAACCTTTGTGAGAGAGATTAGGTAAGCAGCAAGCATGATTTTCCCTCCTTTTGAAAATCAGAAAGGTGACCAACAGCTAAATAAGTTGTCCAAGAACAATAATGACAGGAACTGTTGCAGTGCTCAGAATCTCAGATTTATAATTCTCTTAGCTAACATTTGCAGTGTCTGCCTGGTAAATTTTTCCATTTTCTGCCACCAGAGGAGACAGGAAACAATTGACCTTACTTCTTCCAAAAGAAAAGATCTACTTGTTAATATGCTACCTAAAATGCATGCAAGTTTTTTTAAGAACTGACATCATCAGTGAGATTAATGCACAGCAGTATATGAATCCCTATTAACTGCACTCTTGCTAAACCTGGAGTTAGTTGCTATTTACTTTGGGACAGACTGACACTATGTACCCCTCATAGCATGCACTCAGGATGCAATACCAATTAGATAATATTTCTGCAAAAAGCATTGCAATTGACTGAATGTGACCCCTAGAATTCATATGTTGAAATCCTAAACACAATGTGATGATCCTTGGAGGTAGGGCCTTTGGGACATGAGTAGGTCATGAGGACAGAGCCCTGATAAATGAGATTAGGCCCCTTCTAAAAGAGGCCCCAGAGAGCTACTTTGTTCCTTCTGCCATGTGAGGACACAATGAGAGGACAGCTCTATATGAACCAGGAAGCAGGTCCTCACTAGATTTGAATCTGCCAGCACCTTAATCTTGGACTTAGAGCCTCCAGATCTATGAGAAACTAGAAGAAAAATTTTGCCGTTCATAAGCTACCCAGTCTATGGCACTTTTGTTATAGTAGCCTGAACAGACTAAGACATTGACCAACCTGAATATAACAATAAAGAAGCATTCAGACAAATCCTAATAGAGAGACATCATACAAAGCAACTCACCTGGACTTTCAAAAATGTCAGTGTCATGAAAGAGATAAAAAAGGGGTGGGAGACTGCTTTAGATGAAAGGAGACTGGAGAGGCATGACAAGTATAAGCAATCCATAATCCTTGATTACATCTTCAGTTAAGAGAGATACTGATAAAGGGCGTGGCTGGGATGGGGGTGCCTGGGTGGCTCAGTCAGTTAAACATCCAGCTCTTGACTTTGTCTCTGGTCATGATCTCATGGTTCATGGGTTTGAGCCCGACATTGAGCTCTGCATTGATGGTGTAGTGCCTGCTTGGGATTCCCTCTCTCTCTCCCTCCCTCTCTCTCCCCCTCCCATGCTGGCTCTCTCTCTCTCTCTCTCTCTCTCTCTCTCTCTCAAAATAAATAAATAAACAAAAAAAAGAACATAGTTGGTACAACTAGTGAAGTTTGAATATGGGCCATATGTTACATAACAGCATCATATTAATGATAAATTATCTGAGTGTGGGTTTGAATAAGGATTATATAGAATTTCCTTCTTCTTACAAGATATGGACCAAAGTGTTTAAGGGTAAAGTATCATGATGTCTGCAACAAAGTCAAGTGGTATGGTAAAATTGTTTGTTTGTTTGTTTGTATTTATTTACAACACACACATAGAAAGAGAAAGAAAAAAGGCAAATTTGTCATACTTCTAACACAGGCAAATCCAGCTGAAGGGTATGAATGCTCACTGTACTGTTCTTGAAACTTTTAAGTTTGAAGTTTAAAATACATGCTTGAAAAAGTGCTAATTTGATAGATCAACATGATGCTGTTGAAATTTGTATTTTGATTACCAGTGAGGATGACTATTTTTTGATATTTTTCTTGGCAATTGGTATTTATTCCTCAAGCATCTTTCCATGTCAAGACCTTAATTAATTCATTTAAAAAATATTTGTTGGGAACCTACCACAAGCCAAGAGCTGTTCTAAGCACTGGGGTCACACTGTGGTGAAAAAAAAAACAAAAAACAGTGATCCTGTTCTTAGAGAGCTTGCATTCTAGTAGAGGCAGGCAGCACGTAAATTAAAATAATAATATTAATTTGATTTTCAACAGGTATGTGTTCAGTGCCTATCTGTGCCGGGCACTGGGGATATAGTGGTTAATAAAAGAGTATTCCTCCCTTGTTGGGTCTCACATTCTATTAGGAGAAACATAATAGATATTTTAAAAGTCCAATCCCAGTTCTGGGTACATATCTAAAAGAATTCAAAGCCGGATCCTAAAGAGATATTTACACATTCATGTACATTGGGGCATTATTCACATCAGCCAAGAAGTGGAAATAATTCAAATGCCAATTGACAGATGAATGAATAAAACATATGTGTGTGTGTGTGTGTGTGTGTGTGTACATAGAACAGGAGATTATGTAGCCTTACTTAAAAAAAAAAAGAAGGAAGTCCTATCACATGTAACAATACACATGCACCTCAAAGATATTATGCCAAGCATAATAATCCAATAACAAAGGACAATGCTGTATAATTTCATTCATACAAAGTATCTAAAGTAGTCAAAATCATAAAAAAAAAAAAGGCAAGTAGAAATGTGGTTGCCAAGGGCTGGGGGGGGGGGGGGAGGGGAAGTTAATATTTAATGAGGATATTTTTAGTTTTGCAAGATGAAAGAGTTCTAAAGAAACTTTCTGTTTATCTGTGTCTGTTGTACAACAATGTGAATATATTTAGCACTACTGAACTGTATGCTTGAAAATGGTTAAGATGGTAAAAATAAAATACAAACATAAGAATATCAGATGGGAATAAGTGTTACAGAGGAAAATAAAACAAGTAGAGAGAGCTAGGAAGCACCCACTGGCACGGTGGATGGAAGTAAGGGCTCCAGAGGATAGGGTGCTGAGGAAAGGATTTGCTAGATTTCAGGTGGTCAGGGAAGCCTCACCAGTAAAGTGACTTTTGAGTGACATTTAATCCGCATGGAGAATGACAGAAGAGTGTTCTAAATAGAGGGAACAGCAAATACAAGGCCCTGAGGTATATAGGTCATGTCTGGTATATTCTAGAAAGATCAAGGAAGTCAGCATGGCTGGAACAAAGTGAGTGCCAGGGCAAGGGATCAGTGATGAGGTAGAAAAGGCTTAGGGGGAGAGAAGGGCACAGACGAGGTAAAACCTGGAAGCCATTGTTAAAAATGCATTGTTAATGCATTGGCTTTATCTAAGTGACATGGAAAAAACCATGAGCAAGGTAGAAACAGGCAGAACAGTCTGGAGGTTATTGAGATAATCCAGGAAAGAAATAGTGGTAGGGATAGTTGAGAAAGGGTTGGATTTAGGATATATTTTAAAAGAAGGACCACAGAATATCCTGACAGACTAGATGGGAAGGGACAAAGGAAGAGTCAAGAGTGATGCTGAGTTGGATGGAGTGGCCTTTACCAGTATGGGGGAGGGGGAACCAAATTTCATGTTTGAACATGTCAGTGTTGAGATGACTCTTAGGCATCCATGAGTAGGTGCTGGGGAGGCAGCTGGATATGTAAGTCATGGCTTCACTGTGTGGAGGATACTATTATCTTCCCACACACAGTCAGTCCTTTCTGGTCTCAGGTGACCTATGCTGCACTCAGTATCAAACTTCGGTGTGATTTGCTTAGATCTGTCCTTAAAACTTCACTATATCTCAAATCTTGTCACCTCACTTGAAAAGTAAAAGCCCACCCATATAAATATAACTTAAATCCCAACTCTTAGTCACAACTATAATCCAAGATTAAATACTGGTAAAATCTAAGAAGTCAGATCAGTGAGAATGTATTTGGCTGAGCTACCAGGGCTACAAGGACTGGCTCAGACCCTTGCATGTTGCAGGAAATCATTTGCACAGAACACATCAAAGGAAACTGGAAGTTTATACTAATATCAAACGTTGACGTGTGTACAGCAGAATTCAAAAATCAAGTTTCCTCCAAAATAGTTCAGATTGGCTCCTTTGTCCAGTCCTCTTCCAGAGGTAGTCTCTAGAAACCGAACGAAGAAGGAGAGGTCACAAGTGAAAGATTGAATCCCCTCTAGTGCCAGAAAATTTAGCCAAAAGAAATGCAACAGCTTCGTACAGGTTCTCTTTTCTTATAAATAAAATTTCCCGTGTATTCTAAAGAATGTATACTAACATTTACGTGCATCAGGTTATACTCTTGGTTGTTTTTGCTGCTTACTTCTATATAAATAGAAAATATATATTTGAAAAAAAAAGTCTAGTTTCATCTCCAGCTTTTATATCACTTCTTCATAAAGCATGTCCAATTCCCACATTCTCTCTCCTCTAGAGAGACCATGCCAAGAGGAAAACAGATCGAGTCATTTCAAAATCCTTTATTTCAATGTCTAGCTAATAGTAAAATAATCCCAAGTTAGCTGATAGCTGTCCTGACACATTTGTTGTTTTGGTTTTTTGTGTTTTTTTTTTTTAAGTTTATTTATTTATTTTGAAAGAGACAGGGAGCGAGAACAAGCAAGGGAGGGGCAGAGAGAGTGAGAGAATCCCAGGCAGGCTCCGCACTGTCAGCACAGAGCCAGACATGGGGCTCCATCTCACAGATCATGACCTGTGCCAAAATCCAGATCAGATGCTTAACTGACTGAACCACCCAGCCTCCCCATGTTATGGCACATTTGAAGAGCTTCCTTCAATGATATAAATGAGACATTTAAGAAACTATATCTTACTGTAAGAAATTGATTGGGTAAGTCAAAATAGGCTAATTTCTGCGACAGCCCCCAGTATCTCAGCAGCTTAACACAATAAAGATGCACTTCCTCATACACACCCAGTACCAGTGCAGGTGTCCCCAGGTATCTTGCTTTCCTGGGTGGCTCTACTCCAAGAGGTGACTGAACGATCCAGATTTATTTCATGTGTTTGTTCCACCGTCTCACAGTCCTTAATTTTCAGAGATACGGACAGGGAGAAATAGGGTAGAAGATGGGCAGGTCTAGTAGGTCTGCACCTACTTTGTTTTAACCAGAACTCAGACACGTGCCCACAAGTAATTAGCAAGAAGGGAGTAAATATAGTCTCCTATGTACACAAAAGGAAAAGAAAATGATTTGGTGAAAAAATAGTGTTCACTATGCAATAAACTCCTATGAGGTCTTTAATATATTTTCATTTAACATCTCACTTAAGCCCAAAGCAGATACTTGATAAGTCTGCCCTTTTTCTTCAGAATCATGAAGACATGCAAGCCACCATAAAATGCCTAACTTTCTCTTTTGAATTTCACAGAAAACAAGAAAACATTTTGTCTCCTACTGGGAACTTCCTTCCATTTGTAGCGCCTTCAACTTTAGCCTTAGAACCCAGCTCATTACAAAATGCCTGGAACCCAAAATACTAGTGCCTTAAAGGAATTCCAGTGAGAGCATTTTGTGAGAGTATATCCTGCCCGAGATCTAGAATATCAGGTTTCTCACATGACCTGATACAAGGCCAAAAGAAACAAGTGGTTAACACAGAGCCAGATGGAGACCCATGGGCACTGTGGGAACCCCTTCAGATCAATTTATTTTTTCAAATCCATTTACACTGAAATGTTTCACAACCCCCAAATTTTAGAGAATAACATAATGAACTTCTGTGTATCCTAATATTGCCAGCTTTAACTTTGGTCATATAATGAATACAAAACAACATCTCTGTGGTTTTAGTTAACATTTATTTAATGACCAGTGAAGTTGAGCATCTTTTCATGTGTTTACTTGCTGTTTGGGTTCCCTGTGCTTGGATCTAACAATTCAATATCCTTTCTCCATACTTCGATCAGGCCTACATATTTTTTTATATTCATTGATCGTCATACTGAAGTGACGCTAAAAGCTTCATGGAGAGCAGGTGGCCTTTCTCTTACTATCTCTAACAATTTCATTCTGCCCCCAAACTAATACCTCAGTCAGCAAAATAAAATCCTGCATCCAACCAGGGCCACCCTTCGGAAAGACAGCCTGGCAATTCCAAGTGTGCATTTCTACCGGAGAATGCAGCATCAACATATTTTTTCCAACTGCATACAGAACCCTCCCTAGGAAGAATTCTGATGATATCATTTTCTCCATTTCATTATATTTTCCAGGAAATTGTAATGCACCAGTAGTATTTCGGTATTTATTATAAGCTGGCCGGCCTTATAATAAATTAGTCAAAACTAATCCCAGCTTGGGTTACTGTAATCCAAGTTTGTGTCAGGAAGCACAAAAAATAGTGCAAGAAACCAGACAATATGTGGACAAAGAAGTGGTGCCACAGGCTGCCAGTTACTGTTGTGCTGCCTGGTAAGTTTGTTTAAAAGGGGGCTACTGTTGGGGCACCTGGGTGGCTCAGTCAGTTGAGCGTCACTCTTGGTTTCAGCTCAGGTCATGATCTCCCTGTTTGCGGGTTCAAGCCCCACATGGGGCTCCGTGCTGACAGCACAGATTGGGATTCTCTCTCTCTCTCTCTGTCCCTCCCCTGCTTGCTCTCTCTGTCTCTCTGTCTCAAAATAAGTAAATAAACTTTAAAAGTAAAAAAAATAAAAGGGGACTACTGTTTGCGAAAGTGTTAGTAAAACCTAAATAAAAGGATATCTTTCTCCAACGTGCTTTAAGAAAATATGCATAAACACTTACATTTTATTCTAAGCAAACATGCATTGACAACTTATATTTTATTAACACTATCAGAAGCCCCAGAAACCCAGATTTCTGCACCTAAAAATGCAGAAAAGGTAGGTACCGCAGAATGCTTAATAAAGTAGTTGCCTTGTCAAAGCCTCCTTTTATTCTTTTTTCATATGCACAGACACCCATTTTATATTTGCTTTTCAACATGAGCAGATAATACTGTAACATATTTGCCTTCAGGCCAACTAACCTGCCTAATGAGACAGACGTCTACTTGGCAGATCATTGAAGGTCACACCAGCTTAGCCATATTGCAAGAATCCTGTTTTTACAAGGACAAGCTTCACTCTTGACAGGAAAAGATTTAAGAAGATGCATAGCAGGGTCAGAAGAAAAACTTTTTTTCTACAGATACCACTCCAATTTAGTTCCTTAAGTCAGTACAACAAAACACACCCTCTTACCCCAACCCAGTTACCTTCAATGGTGTCTTTGGAAAGAGCGGAGGAACAGGGAGGAAGTCAGTGCTCTCATTGCTCATTTGTGTGCAGCACTGTTTCTTGATAAGGAGAGATGAGAAAGCAGTTTCTCTTAGAGGAGGTTTAAGATCAAAAAGCTCTACTTAGATGTGAAGGATATCAAGGTGTAGAAGAGAGGAGAAGTTTTCCTCAATGCTTTTAGGGTCTCCGGCTGGATCTGAAAATTAAACTGTCAAGGACAGATTACCAGGACAAAAGCATACACACTTATTTAATATAAGTTTCGCATGATGCAGGAGGCTTCGTGAGGAAATGAAGACACAAAGAAACAGACCTGTTTTATGTTAGGTTTGATGAAATAGGAAGAATATGATAGGTTAAGGAGTATGAGCTAAGAGTAGTAAGTGGGGGAAACTTAGCAGTGCCTGTTCATTCAGATTCTTCTTGGCATCACTTCATCTTCAGAGGTGAAAAGCTCCTTTCCTCTGGGTATAGGGAGGGCACTTCTCACATGAGGGTTTTATGATCTGATTCAGGTCAGAGTGACCTTCCTGTTTCTGTCATTTTCTCAGATTCCTTCAGCTTAAAATGTTTCATATTCCAAGGTGCCATATTTTGAGGTAGTTAGTGTGTCCCAAGCTCCATCAGATGAAACCATATAATTTGAACTAACATGCAAGCCACCAAGCTGCTGATACACCTCTGAGACTTCTCAAGATCTTCCTAAGATTGGGTTTCTTTCTTCAAAGTACTATGTCCGCAGCATCATCCTCTGTCCACTGAGCAATGACTATTTGGACTCAATCAGGTGGAGCCCTGGAAATTCTGACCTAGGGCCGCAGTCATCCTGGGCTTGTGAGGAGTCTATCATAATGGTGTAATTGTCCCCTGCTTGCCCATGACATTCGGTGCTTGACCAACTCAGACTTGTCAACAACGATCAACCAAAAGTGAACTTTCATTGGAAGAAAAAAGTCGAATTTGATTGAAATCAGAATAGAGACAAGGCTGCTTATTTATGGTGGACTTGGAAATGCTAATCAATAAAATTATTTTTAAAAAAAACCCACAAACCTATATAAGCAGCAAAGCAACATTATTGCAGGTAATATAGTTATTACCTGAAAACACAAGAAACACAAGAAAAGCTACTGAAAGATTATTGGGAATAAAAAAAGAGGGTTCAGTAACACAGATAAAATATAAATATACAAAAAATAAAAATCTTGACTTTGGACAAACAACGATGAATTAGAAAATGCAAAGAAACTATTCACAACAACTACACAAGATAAAATCTATGAATAAATTGAGTGAGAAGTTGTAACACATGACTTAAAACTATCAAAAGAGTTTAGTGGATGGAGACACCCACAAAACTGAATAATTGGAAAATTTCAGTTTCACCAAGTTAATTTACAAAATGGATACAATCTCTATAAAAATTCCAGCAGAATTTTGGGAGTTGGAAGAGATTATTAATAAAGCTATTCTTGAATTCCCTTGAAATAATAAACTTGCAGAAAAGGCAGCTATTTCTGAAAAAGGATAATAAAGTCAGGACTTTTCATACTGGATATTGCAGTGTATAAAAATAAAATATAAAATAGCACAGTATTGGTACAGGTTTAGTTGGAGAGACAGTATTAAAACTGACCCAATTATATATGAAGATTAAATCTACAATACGAGTTATAGCTTAAATCAGTGTTAAAAGATTTATTAACAATACTTATTTTTGGATAACTGCATAGCCATTTGGGGGAAAAAAAGCAGTTGGAGTTTTGCTTTTTATCAGAATGAATTCCAGAGAGATTAGAGAATTAAAGTAGAAAGCAAGAAAGAAGGGTACAAAAGCAAAAAGCAAATAATAGTTTTTAAATCCTAAGAATAATTAAAATGCTTTCTAAATGTGTAAAAAGGCTGATGTTGACTTTAAAAAAATTTAAATTGCAGAGTATTTTTAAAACTCTCAAAACACAAACACTTTCATAAAAGATAAAGAACAATCTGTAGTAAATGTTTGCAACAAGTATTTGGCAAAAGTTTAACATAGCAAGAATTTCACATATATCTGGGGA
Source organism: Prionailurus viverrinus (assembly GCF_022837055.1). Classification (NCBI taxonomy): domain Eukaryota; kingdom Metazoa; phylum Chordata; class Mammalia; order Carnivora; family Felidae; genus Prionailurus; species Prionailurus viverrinus. The sequence continues at coordinate 132,341,947 of NC_062564.1, forward strand.
TATGAGGATGTGAGAACAATAAACAAAGGACACAAACAAGCAACTCAGGGAAGTGAAATACGAGTCACAAACAGATGTATAGCACAGTGATTGTGCGCAGAGCTCTGAAGACATACTGTCCCAAAGTGCTTTGCCAATGTTTAACCATGTGACCTTGGGCAAGTTACTTGCCTCTTTGTGCCTCCACTTTCTCACATCTTTGTTCAGGTCAGATTTGCCCATGCTGGACTTTCTTAAATTAAGGTTCAGTTCTACAGAAGAAATAAAAGATTTTTGGTTAACATAATGCTTTTCAAACGTTCATTTCAGAGCATTTACTAACTTTGAAATACTTGACACAATCACATTTCTTACTTTAATCAGGTCCAATAGAGATGAAAGTGTTCAAAGGTAATCATTTGAGCAGTAATGGAAATAGAGTTCTTAAATTTCTTTTTGAGAATTTTGACGTGTGAACTGTTGGTGATTCTATGTTAGTAGTGCCAGAGCCATTTGATTTCACTTCTGCGTTTCTCTGTTCCTTGGGTACCTGTCAGAGTGTCATTCCCTGGTTGAGGGTGAGGGATGAATGCTAACAATACACTCCTCAGGAAGGAAGTAGCTTGTCAGAAGCCAATGAGAAGATCTTCAAGTTAAGCGAGCTTTCCTGCTGCTGACTCAGACTTGGAGTTGGTAAGAACCCTTGGGGATTTATTCCATTCTCCCCAGATAATAGCGTCTGTTCCAGCATGGGCTTCAAAGTTCAAGAATATGGCCAGGAAGACCAGAAAAGATCTCTTCATTACCTTCCCTGCAACCTTCAGAAGAACTCTGACTCATTAACATCAGCACATGAATTGGACTCTTAGCTGACAGTGGAGTGAGTGATAACTTCAGATATTTGACAATTCCCATTCCATACCATCATGTACATAAAATACCCTATTTAAACTCAACATGATACTTTTTGCATTTGTGCTATTCTATGACCCGGATGTTATGTCCATTCCACAATATGTTGAAGCACGTGAACTGCTCTGATATTGGTGGCTAATGCTGCACAGAAAATTTTCGAGCTTTCCAAACAGCTAATACTTAGAAAGATTAAAGTAATAAAAATGTTTTTCCACACAAATTAAAGATGCCATAATAGTAGATGTCATTGATTAAGTGCTTTACCATTTGCCAGGCACTGTGTTGAATGTTCTATATACATGAGCCTGGTATTTAAAGAAAAGTTATATGTCTATAGTCTTCATATCAAATTACATGCCAAACCCAATCCTGCCAAACTGATTAGGAAATTCAATTTCAGTCATTAGTGAGGTACACTTCTTCTTCCCTGTGTGTGTGTGGGGGGGGGTCACCCAACAATGAGTACAATTTATGTGACTTCCAGAAAATGGGGAACAGCTTCTCTGTTCTTTGGCCCATTTTTATTGCTGCTATTATAAACTCTAATAAAATTGCTCAAACCCTTTGGTCTTTTGTAAACAGGCAGCCCTCACATGTCTGTGCCAAGCCTGCTTGTGGGGACAGTTCACAGCCAGGAGTCTGAGTGTATGGGTCCAGCCTATGAGGAGGAGTACCCTGGAAGGGCCTACCAAGTTCATGCCGCCTCCCGCCACAGCCACCACCGTGGACCTGGGCTCAGTTTCCTGCTCCTCTTGGGTCCCAAAGATCTAGAGGCCCTTCCCACCATGGGGAAAAAAATCTCTCTCCTTGCTACTTCTGCTTTCCCTTCCTAATGTATTTCCCGCAATGAGTTCAAGTTTACACACATAAAAAAGGCCAACAAAGTTTTCCTCAAATCTGTTAGGTTCCCTGCCTGGGCCTAAAAATAAACTGCTAAAGACAGATTAACCAGAGAAAAGCATATGCATACACTAAGTTTTACCTGACAGGGAACCTTGTGAGGAAGTGACGTCCCAAAGAAACAGACCTGATTGCTTTATGCTAGGTTTGAGGAAGAGTGCATGGTTCTGAAGAAATATAAGAGATAAAGTGTAGTAACTGGGGAGAAACTTAGCAAGTCCTGTTTGTTCAGATTTTTCATGGCATCCCTTTGTCCTTGGAGACAAGGATCTCCTTCTTTCTGGGAATAGGGAGGGTACTTCCCACAAGAGGGTTTTATGACCTGTTTAAGGGGGACAGGGTCAAGAGAGAACAGAATGACCTTCTACCATTATTCCCAACTCCTTCAGCCTAAAATATTCAGTATGCAAAGGTGCCATATTTGGGGGCAGCATGTCCTGAGCCCCATCACCATAAAAAGAAATTGTCTTCATACCTATCCCACCCTCTCCACAGAAATAGAGGAATTTGATTGAAGCCACCTAGGAGAGGAAGAAGGATGGAGGGGGGAGGAGGAAGAAGGGAAGTAAATAAAACTGTAACAGTCCCATTCTTGCTGATTTCTATACAATAAGGAAAATGAAATAGAAAATTAGTGTCACATATATTATCTCATTTAAATCTCATAATAACCCTGTGAGGTGGTACAATTTTTATTTTCACTTTACAAATGAGCAAACTGAGATTTAAACAATTTAAGTATCCTGCTCAAGGACAGATAGCTAGTAAATGATGAACCCTAAATTAAAACAGATCCACTTGATTCTAGACCCCATATTATTAACTACCACAAATACAGCCTCTTTAACAGATATATTATATAATTCTTGGAATAAAACTTTGCTCCTAAAAACATGCTTGGCTCATAAAAGATGCTCAAAAAACACCAATTCGGTAATAAGTAAACAATGCCTTCTTAACACAATTTTATTTTTCCTAAAAAGTCCTCAAAGATTCCCAAAAAGAGTGTACCCAAAAAATATTTTGTCAGAGAACAACCTGACAATATAAAGTTTATATAACACAACATTTCATGGAATTTGAGCACCTTTGCAATCATCAACCAAGTGTGAAAAGATTGTCTGTAAATTCATTTTAGCTGCTAAGAGGAGTACAAACAGGAATCATTTTCCAAAGGTCACTGCAAAGACCGGTCAGAATGGAAACAGAACTGAGTGCAAAGCTATATTTACCTGCACACTATACAATAAAGTGAGGATTTTGTTTATTCACAGAGAGAAAAAAGACATGAAGTGACTCCCTGCTAGTGGTAGCTCTTTTTTTATTCCCCTTTTTGATTATTAAGGACTCATCTCTTGACAAGACTAAAACAAAACTTGATAATTTTATATATTAAAAAAAGGTAAAGGGGCCTCTGGCTGGGTCAATCAGTAGAGCATGCAACTCTTGGTCTTCGGGTTGTGAGTTCGAGCCACACGTTAGAGGTAGAGTTTACATTAAAAAAATAAGTAATTTCCTTTTTAAAGTTAGAGACTAAAAAGAAAAGCAGACATTTGCTCTTTTAGTTTTCTATTCATTTGTACTCTCTTGGGAGAAGGCCTGTAAATTATACAAGTTAATGCTGTTCATTAACTTTTCATAAATTGGGTTCCAGTCTGGGTGGGAAAATCCTTCTTCCTTGGCTCCGTGGAGACCTCTAGAGTTCCAGGTAGCACTGACAGCATTCTCCATTTCAGTGCCTGCATCGGATTGGTCAGCAAAGACTGAAATTGTTAATGTAGATAATTTGCAAGGCATTTCCTACAAAGTTCTCAAAAAGATTATCTGTACATATTCCAAGATTTGCTGTGTCAAACACATCAAATGTGTCAAACACATCCAGAAGATCAAATTGGTTCCTGCTGGTACCATGCAGCACTTATACCAAAGTGCCTGGAAACTTCTGTAGCACCTTTTTTATTTTAAACTTGCTTTCAGCATTCTCACAGATGGAGACCAAGTACAAAATGTTAGTCAGCGTTTACTAGCTTTCAAGACTTCTCATGGGCCGTCTAAATTTATGCTAAGAAAGGAATTAGTAATAATCTACTCTTTGAGAAAGGATTTTTGGAGTTTTGTGCTGTTGCTGTTTGTTGTGTTGAAAACCTAGATTAGGAGAATTCACGCTAAATCTTTTCTTTTTTTATTCTGCCTTACTTTTTCTTTTATCTACTTGTTATCTTTTAACGTACTGTGTAATTTAGTTCTTTATCATACTTACTGTATATTGTCTCCCCCTGCTAGAATGCAAGCTGCAATAGGGCAGTGATTTTTTTTCTTTCACCAATGCATCACTGGAGTCTGGGACTCTGCTTGCGGATTATAGGTGGTCAATAGAGAGTCATTGAATGATTGGATAAGTGAATGCTTTGTGATTTGAATTAGATGATATATATAATGTATGTATGATACATTAACTGCCCAACATGTATCATAAGCCTTATATGATTCCATATCATAAAACCAGCTTATAGCCTGTTGAGATCATCTCTGAAATTAGAAGACTGGGGAAAACAGTATCAGAAGTATAAAAATTAAATGTATATATTTGAAGAGAAAGTCCCCATGTTCACATATTAAGTGGAATCTTAATATCGAATTTAAGTAACAGCAAATTTGACTTAGGTAACTAAATTAATTTTAATGTGAATAAAACTAGGCATCCATTGCTTTTGATAGTAAAAATCATCCTATGAAATAATTAATCAGTTGGTACTTTATTTATTTTTTTTTAATTTTTTTTCAACGTTTAATTATTTTTGGGACAGAGAGAGACAGAGCATGAACGGGGGAGGCACAGAGAGAGAGGGAGACACAGAATCAGAAGCAGGCTCCAGGCTGTGAGCAATCAGCCCAGAGCCTGACGCGGGGCTCGAACTCATGGACCGCGAGATCCGGACCTGGCTGAAGTCGGACGCTTCACCGACTGCGCCACCCAGGCGCCCCAATCAGTTGGTACTTTAAAGAAGATTTTAAGTTGTTCATTAAAATATTGTACTGGGACGCCTGGTTGGCTCGGTCAGTTGAGTGTCCGACTTCAGCTCAGGTCATGATCTCATAGTTGGTGAGCTTGAGCTCCCCATCAGGCTCCACACTGACAGCTCAGAGCCTAGGGCCTGCTTCCAGTTCTGTGCCTCTCTCTCTCTCTCTCTCTCTCTGTCTCTGCACCTCTCCTGCTTGTGCTCTGTCTCTGTCTCTTTCTCTCTCAAAAATAAATAAATAAATAAATAAATAAATAAATAAATAAATAAATAAATAAAATCTTGTACCTTGGAGTTTCTCTTTTAACGACATTTTTGGATTATCAAATTTTAGAGTTACTACTTAGCCTGAGATGTTTGTAACTTGACCAAATTTCTCAGAAGTCATATGTCTAAATCATATATCACATATTACTCTTTAAAGATACTACCAACCTGAATAGGTTTAATCAGCTTTGAATTAAGATTCTATTTCTTTTTTCTTTTTTTTTTTCTGAAATTTATTGACAAATTGGTTTCCATACAACACCCAGTGCTCATCCCAAAAGGTGCCCTCCTCAATACCCATCACCCACCCTCTCCTCCCTCCCACCCCCCATCAACCCTCAGTTTGTTCTCAGTTTTTAACAGTCTCTTATGCTTTGGCTCTCTCCCATTCAAACCTCTTTTTTTTTTTTCCTTCCCCTCCCCCATGGGTTCCTGTTAAGTTTCTCAGGATCCACATAAGAGTGAAACCATATGGTATCTGTCTTTCTCTGTATGGCTTATTTTACTTAGCATCACACTCTCCAGTTCCATCCACGTTGCTACAAAAGGCCATATTTCATTTTTTCTCATTGCCACGTAATATTCCATTGTGTATATAAACCACAATTTCTTTATCCATTCATCAGTTGATGGACATTTAGGCTCTTTCCATAATTTGGCTATTGTTGAGAGTGCTGCTATGAACATTGGGGTACAAGTGGCCCTATGCATCAGTGCTCCTGTATCCCTTGGATAAATTCCTAGCAGTGCTATTGCTGGGTCATAGGGTAGGTCTATTTTTAATTTTCTGAGGAACCTCCACACTGCTTTCCAGAGTGGCTGCACCAATTTGCATTCCCACCAACAGTGCAAGAGGGTTCCCGTTTCTCCACATCCTCTCCAGCATCTATAGTCTCCTGATTTGTTCATTTTGGCCACTCTGACTGGCGTGAGGTGATACCTGAGTGTGGTTTTGATTTGTATTTCCCTGATAAGGAGCGACGCTGAACATCTTTTCATGTGCCTGTTGGCCATCCGGATGTCTTCTTTAGAGAAGTGTCTATTCATGTTTTCTGCCCATTTCTTCACTGGGTTATTTGTTTTTTGGGTGTGGAGTTTGGTGAGCTCTTTATAGATTTTGGATACTAGCCCTTTGTCCGATATGTCATTTGCAAATATCTTTTCCCATTCCGTTGGTTGCCTTTTAGTTTTGTTGGTTGTTTCCTTTGCTGTGCAGAAGCTTTTTATCTTCATAAGGTCCCAGTAATTCACTTTTGCTTTTAATTCCCTTGCCTTTGGGGATGTGTCGACTAAGAGATTGCTACGGCTGAGGTCAGAGAGGTCTTTTCCTGCTTTCTTCTCTAAGGTTTTGATGGTTTCCTGTCTCACATTTAGGTCCTTTATCCATTTTGAGTTTACTTTTGTGAATGGTGTGAGAAAGTGGTCTAGTTTCAACCTTCTGCATGTTGCTGTCCAGTTCTCCCAGCACCATTTGTTAAAGAGGCTGTCTTTTTTCCATTGGATGTTCTTTCCTGCTTTGTCAAAGATGAGTTGGCCATACGTTTGTGGGTCTAGTTCTGGGGTTTCTATTCTATTCCATTGGTCTATGTGTCTGTTTTGGTGCCAATACCATGCTGTCTTGATGATGACAGCTTTGTAGTAGAGGCTAAAGTCTGGGATTGTGATGCCTCCTGCTTTGGTCTTCTTCTTCAAAATTCCTTTGGCTATTCGGGGCCTTTTGTGGTTCCATATGAATTTTAGGATTGCTTGTTCTAGTTTCGAGAAGAATGCTGGTGCAATTTTGATTGGGATTGCATTGAATGTGTAGATAGCTTTGGGTAGGATTGACATTTTGACAATATTTATTTTTCCAATCCATGAGCAGGGAATGTCTTTCCATTTCTTTAAATCTTCTTCAATTTCCTTCATAAGCTTTCTATAGTTTTCAACATACAGATCCTTTACATCTTTGGTTAGATTTATTCCTAGGTATTTTATGCTTCTTGGTGCAATTGTGAATGGTATCAGTTTCTTTATTTGTCTTTCTGTTGCTTCTTTGTTAGTGTATAAGAATGCAACTGATTTCTGTACATTGATTTTGTAGCCTGCAACTTTGCTGAATTCCTGTATCAGTTCTAGCAGACTTTTGGTGGAGTCTATCGGATTTTCCATGTATAATATCATGTCATCTGCAAAAAGCGAAAGCTTGACTTCATCTTTGCCAATTTTGATGCCTTTGATTTCCTTTTGTTGTCTGATTGCTGATGCTAGAACTTCCAGCACTATGTTAAACAGCAGCGGTGAGAGTGGGCATCCTTGTCGTGTTCCTGATCTCAGGGAAAAAGCTTTCAGTTTTTCCCCGTTGAGGATGATGTTAGCTGTGGGCTTTTCATAAATGGCTTTTATGATCTTTAAGTATGTTCCTTCTATCCCGACTTTCTCAAGGGTTTTTATTAATAAAGGGTGCTGGATTTTGTCGAAGGCCTTTTCTGCATCGATTGACAGGATCATATGGCTCTTCTCTTTTTTTTTTGTTAATGTAATGTATCACGTTGATTGATTTGCGAATGTTGAACCAGCCCTGCATCCCAGGAATGAATCCCACTTGATCATGGTGAATAATTATTTTTCTATGCTGTTGAATTTGATTTGCTAGTATCTTATTGAGAATTTTTGCATCCATATTCATCAGGGATATTGGCCTGTAGTTCTCTTTTTTTACTGGGTCTCTGTCTGGTTTAGGTATCAAAGTAATACTGGCTTCATAGAATGAGTCTGGAAGTTTTCCTTCCCTTTCTATTTCTTGGAATAGCTTGAGAAGGATAGGTATTATCTCTGCTTTAAACGTCTGGTAGAACTCCCCTGGGAAGCCATCTGGTCCTGGACTCTTATTTGTTGGGAGATTTTTGATAACCGATTCAATTTCTTCGCTGGTTATGGGTCTGTTCAAGCTTTCTATTTCCTCCTGATTGAGTTTTGGAAGAGTGTGGGTGTTCAGGAATTTGTCCATTTCTTCCAGGTTGTCCAATTTGTTGGCATATAAGTTTTCATAGTATTCCCTGATAATTGTTTGTATCTCTGAGGGATTGGTTGTAATAATTCCATTTTCATTCATGATTTTATCTATTTGGGTCATCTCCCTTTTCTTTTTGAGAAGCCTGGCTAGAGGTTTGTCAATTTTGTTTATTTTTTCAAAAAACCAACTCTTGGTTTCCTTGATCTGCTCTACAGTTTTTTTAGTTTCTATATTGTTTATTTCTGCTCTGATCTTTATTATTTCTCTTCTTCTGCTGGGCTTAGGCTGCCTTTGCTGTTCTGCTTCTAGTTCCTTTAGGTGTGCTGTTAGATTTTGTATTTGGGATTTTTCTTGTTTCTTGAGATAGGCCTGGATTGCAATGTATTTTCCTCTCAGGACTGCCTTTGCTGCGTCCCAAAGCGTTTGGATCTTGTATTTTCATTTTTGTTTGTTTCCATATATTTTTTAATTTCTTCTCTAATTGCCTGGTTAACCCACTCATTCATTAGTAGGGTGTTCTTTAACCTCCATGCTTTTGGAGGTTTTCCAGACTTTTTTCTGTGGTTGATTTCAAGCTTCATAGCATTGTGGTCTGAAAGTAAGCATGGTATAATTTCAATTCTTGTAAACTTATGAAGGGCTGTTTTGTGACCCAGTATATGATCTATCTTGGAGAATGTTCCATGTGCACTCGAGAAGAAAGTATATTCTGTTGCTTTGGGATGCAGAGTTCTAAATATATCTGTCAAGTCCATCTGATCCAATGTCTCATTCAGGGCCCTTGTTTCTTTATTGACCGTGTGTCTAGATGATCTATCCATTTCTGTAAGTGGTGTATTAAAGTCCCCTGCAATTACCACATTCTTATCAATAAGGTTGCTTATGTTTATGAGTAATTGTTTTATATATTTGGGGGCTCCGGTATTCGGTGCATAGACATTTATAATTGTTAGCTCTTCCTGATGGATAGACCCAGTAACTATTATATAATGTCCTTCTTCATCTCTTGTTACAGCCTTTAATTTAAAGTCTAGTTTGTCTGATATAAGTATGGCTACTCCAGCTTTCTTTTGGCTTCCAGTCGCATGATAAATAGTTCTCCATCCCCTCACTCTCAATCTAAAGGTGTCCTCAGGTCTAAAATGAGTCTCTTGTAGACAGCAAATAGATGGGTCTTGTTTTTTTATCCATTCTGATACCCTATGTCTTTTGGTTGGCGCATTTAATCCATTTACATTCAGTGTTATTATAGAAAGATACGGGTTTAGAGTCATTGTGATGTCTGTATGTTTTATGCTTATAGTGATGTCTCTGGGACTTTGTCTCACAGGGTCCCCCTTAGGATCTCTTGTAGGGCTGGTTTAGTGGTGACAAATTCCTTCAGTTTTTGTTTGTTTGGGAAGACCTTTATCTTTCCTTCTATTCTAAATGACAGACTTGCTGGATAAAGGATTCTCGGCTGCATATTTTTTCTGTCTAGCACCCTGAAAATCTCGTGCCAATTCTTTCTGGCCTGCCAAGTTTCAAAAGAGAGATCAGTCACGAGTCTTATAGGTCTCCCTTTATATGTGAGGGCACGTTTACCCCTTGCTGCTTTCAGAATTTTCTCTTTATCCTTGTATTTTGCCAGTTTCACTATGATATGTCGTGCAGAAGATCGATTCAAGTTACGTCTGAAGGGAGTTCTCTGTGCCTCTTGGATTTCAATGCCTTTTTCCTTCCCCAGTTCAGGGAAGTTCTCAGCTATGATTTCTTCAAGTACCCCTTCAGCACCTTTCCCTCTCTCTTCCTCCTCTGGGATACCAATTATGCGTATATTATTTCTTTTTAGTGTATCACTTAATTCTCTAATTTTCCCCTCATACTCCTGGATTTTTTTATCTCTCTTTTTCTCATCTTCCTCTTTTTCCATAACTTTATCTTCTAGTTCACCTATTCTCTCCTCTGCCTCTTCAAGCCGAGCTGTGGTGGTTTCCATTTTGTTATGCATTTCGTTTAAAGCGTTTTTCAGCTCCTCGTGACTGTTCCTTAGTCCCTTGATCTCTGTAGCAAGAGATTCTCTGCTGTCCTGTATACTGTTTTCAAGCCCAGCGATTAATTTTATGACTATTATTCTAAATTCACTTTCTGTTATATTATTTAAATCCTTTTTGATCAGCTCATTAGCTGTTGTTATTTCCTGGAGATTCTTCTGAGGGGAGTAGTTCCGCTTGGTTATTTTGGATAGTCCCTGGCGTGGTGAGGACCTGCAGGGCACTTCCCCTGTGCTGTGGTGTATAACTGGAGTTGGTGGGTGGGGCCGCAGTCAGACCTGATGTCTGCCCCCAGCCCACTGCTGGGGCCACAGTCAGACTGGTGTGTGCCTTCTCTTCCCCTCTCCTAGGGGCGGGATTCACTGTGGGGTGGTGTGGCTCGTCTGGGCTACTTGCACCCTGCCAGGCTTGTGATGCTGGGGATCTGGCGTATTAGCTGGGGTGGGTAGGCAAGGTGCACGGGGGCAGGAGGGGCAGGCTTAGATCGCTTCTCCTTAGGTGATCCACTTCAGGAGGGGCCCTGTGGCAGCTGCCGGAGTCAGATCCGCTGCCGGAGGTTTGGCTCCGCCGAAGCGCAGAGTTGGGTGTTTGCGCGGAGCGAGCAAGTTCCCTGGCAGGAACCGGTTCCCTTTGGGATTTCGGCTGGGGGATGGGCGGGGGAGATGGCGCTGGCGAGCGCCTTTGTTCCCCACCAAACTGAGCTCTGTTGTCAGGGGGCTCAGCAGCTCTCCCTCCCTTTGTCCTCCAGCCTTCCCGCTTTCCGAGCAGAGCTGTTAATTTCTGACCTCCCAGACGCTAAGTCGCGCTTGCTATCGGAACACAGTCCGCCCGGCCCCTCCGCTTTTGCAAGCCAGACTCGGGGGCTCTGCTTGGCCGGCGAGCCGCCCCTCCGCCCCGGCTCCCTCCCGCCAGTCCGTGGAGCGCGCACCGCCTCGCCGCCCTTCCTACCCTCTTCCGTGGGCCTCTCGTCTGCGTTTGGCTCCGGCGACTCTGTTCTGCCACTCCTCTGGCGGTTTTCTGAGTTATTTAGGCAGGTGTAGATGGAATCTAAGTGATCAGCAGGACGTGCGGTGAGCCCAGCGTCCTCCTAAGCCGCCATCTTGCCGCCTCTCCTCCAAGATTCTATATATAAGGTAGTAGATTGGTTTTGTGCAGTTTTTGTTTTGTTGTTCCTTTTGGTCATTTTTGTCATCTATCTATCTATCTATCTACCTGTTTATCTTATCATTTTGATCCCTTTAGTCCTTTTCTTCCACAGACACCTACTCCCCCATCCCACCTCTGTGACCATCAGTCTCTTCCCTGTATCTATGAGCTGGCTTTATGGTTTGAGTTGGTTTTTTGTTTTTGTTTTCGTTTTAATTTCACACTATAAGAGAGATCACATGGTGTTTGTCCTACTCTGTCTCGTTTTTTTTCACTTATCAACCAGCTCTTGAAGTTCTATCCATGTTGTCATAAATGGCAAGATTTCATTCTTTTTGAAGACTGAACTTGGTTCATTATCCATTCATGTACCAACAAACACTAGGTTGTTTCCCCATCTTGGCTATTGTAAATCATGCTGCAGTGAAGTGGAGGCAGCGTGCAGATATCTTTTTGAGTTAGTGTTTTCATTTTCTTTGTATAAATACCCAGAAGCAGAATTGCTAAATCGTATGGTAGTTCCATTTTTTTTTTTTTTTGAGGGACCTCCACATTTTCCTTAGTTCCCTTTTCTCCACATCCTTGCTATTTCTGGTCTTTTTGGATTGTTTTGATTTTTTTTTCCCTTTTGTAAGGAAAATTATTTTTAAAATAACTCTTGGTAGAAGAAATAGTATGACCAAATAGAGTCATTTTGGGAATTGTCAACTTTAATGTGCTGAAGAATCCATAACAGATTATTTCAAACGCAGCTTCCCAGGCACCATTCCCATGTCATAGCCCTGGGTCTAGAGCTTTTTCTTGTCTAGCAAGAAAGTGGGACACAGGATTAAAATGCAAGAGATGGCTAATGTCCGGTAGGAGACAAGAGCCCCGATTAAGGGTCCTTGCTCCATATTTATTAGGATCAGAAGGCTTACAAACATGGTGATAAATGTGCACAAAGAGACCATAAAGCTGTGAATATTAACTCATGGGCATGAGGGAAAGGGGGTTTTGAAGATATATGGTGTTAGGGGTTTGGCGTCAATATAAAACAAAATCCTGGCACAGGGCAGATGGTTGTTAACAGCAGACATCAGGTGCCAAGTCTGTTTATTTTAGGTAGCCTAGGGGATAGGACAGATAAAGCATGCTACCTCAGGGTCAACAAGGCACCTTTCTTTTGATAATTAGCTCCACTCTGGGCAACTTCACCCTGCAGAGGCCTATAGCCCTATTTACCTGTTTACCTAATTTGGTCCTTCCTTCCTGTGAAAGCAGCTTTCTACTATAGTACTAAATTGGGGGGGGTGGGGGGTGGGGTTGGCGTATCCATCCTGAATACCTAATCTTATTTACCTCATATACCCTTGTATTGGGACCTTTGCCCCACCCTCTCTATACTGGGACTTTGGCCCCGCCCTCTCTATATCTATTTAGTTAATCTTGTTTACCCAAATTTGGGTGTGAGCATCCTATGGCTTTGTAATTCTTTATGCCTTGTTAACCCATCAGTGCAGGCTCAGAGAATTCCTAAGCTTATTCCCCACACTCCCAGAGAATCTTATTCAGTGAGCCTCTGAAATCTAAATTTATAACAAGCCTTCCAGTTGATTCAGAGAACATATTGAGAAATACTGGTTTAGCAAAAAACACGAATCTGAGACCAAATATAAATTTACATCAGTTTTGTCTAGTTTAGATTAAGTGAATTATAATTTTTTAGGTGATAAACCCCA